>NW_027526335.1:224913272-225513272 GCF_048455015.1 Haemaphysalis longicornis
GCGGCTGTTGGCCGATTTTCCTACCGTTGCAGCAATGAGCGCTTTTCGATAGCAGCTTTAAAAGCCACAAAAACAAAGCAGAAATGGAAGGCGTAGCTGGTGAGATGAGCAAATCACGCAGTCCGCTCCATTCTGGCGATAACTATCGCTTTCGCAGTAGTTCCAGACGCGAAGGAAAAAGTGAAAGCGCTTATCGAAAGTGTTGCAGGGTCTCTTTAAAAGACCGTTTTGCTATTCGCACCACATTGCAACAAAATAGCGGCCATTCCTTCTTTCTCTTGCTGATAATCGTACTGCGCTGAATGTCATGCTTCGGGACGTCGTCTTCTCGCGAATTTAGAAATTATGCCTTCGTTGTCCGCAAGATGGCGCTGAACGCAGCACCTCAGTGGCGCCACCATACCAGCACACGAGGCCCATAGAGACTGTTTTTTCACGATAACAATGACAACACCTCGGATAACCTCGGAAAAATAATCGACATATAAAAATACAGGGGAAGAAGTGCTGACTGCCCAGCCACTTTTTCGCAAATTTTCTATGACGTCACAGAATCCTGTTTATACGATTGGCGGCAACCAATTTGAGCCACCGCCAACAAACATGACTCGGCGACTGTAGTGAGACATCCAGTTCCGTTTTATTCTTTTACTTGTATGATAAGGGGCAGTTATCTCAATGTTTTTAGTGCTGACTCATACCGTGTCACTCCTGCCCGCAGTGCACCCCCGTGGGGCAAAATGTAGGCCTTTTCCCTCTCATTTTGTTTTCTTTTTTAGCTTCGAAAATTCACTTCTTCGCTGGACTGAAGCCTAGTAACTGTTACCAAAGGCTTGTTCTTTTAAGCTGAACAAAGTTGGATGTCATCTTCACGGCCCCTGTTGGTTTGCTACTTGTTTTACGCTGGTCCTTCCATCTTCTCAGGTGAATATTCATGCCAAAAATGTCGAAAAGCCTGCAACCGTTGATTTCCTAACCAAAACTAGCTTATGGTAATAACTAATCATTTCTGTCATACTTTCGCATGGAATATTTTTCCTTTAGCTTCGATTGTATCTGAAAAGTTGCCAATTTGAATTGTAAAGCTGGACGAGGTTAGGCGTGTTTTTTTTTTATTTCCGCACTCGACGACAGAGAAAAGCACAGCAGAGAAACGGGCCTCGCTCACCGCGTGGGCTACATCAAGCAGCGTCCAGTACGGGCCGGATGAAGTTGGCGGGTAGTTGTTGGGCAGCGTCTCGGGGCCGCCGAAGAGGACGAGGACGACCAAGGCACTGCACTTGAGCAGAAACGAGCCCACCTCTGCCGGTTTAAGAGCATCGGCCATCTGCGAGAAAAAGAACGCCGACGAGTGCGACAAGCGTATTTTTTCCACATGCACAAAGAGTAAAAAGTGCCCCAACCCCGGCAGCGACACTGCACTCGGAAGCACCAAGCGCATTGTACTTCACAACTACTACTTTCCATGCCGTAACTGGAAATTTATACATAAATTTCCGGTGTTTGGCGCTCTGAAGCTTGAACTTGGCTTTCCGGCGTGGTGCAGTTGCAGACAACGAAATGATTACAATTCCCTGAGGATGTTATAAATTTGCCGAAATATCGACACGGCACTGTGCAACTGGTCTACGAACCCGACGCTCGAACCAATTAGTTAATCAACCAGCGCAGTAATTGGTCGCCTGAGTAAACATTCCTCATCTGTTATATCTGACAGGTCACTGAACTTTTCTCAGGTTAAAATAGTTTTAGTTGTCAACCTAGAGTTTCTTGCAAGCTTGTGTTTTTCGAGCATATCAGATCGCATCAACCACGTGCAAAAGGTGACACTAGTCTTTGGACAAAGTTAATATATATACTAATCAATTAAAATATGTGTAAGTAAAACTACTGGTCTATATACCTGGAGTAGGATGGTAGGCAAATAAGAGAGGGAGAGCGAGAGTCTGAAGCAGATGCCAGGTTCCTCTTATGAGCCTGCCTGAGTTTCGACAGTGGATTGGCAATTGCGTACTGCGTGTGATGTGACCTAAAGCAACGTCACGGACTATTTATTGCCCGAAACCTTAAACGCATGGCTTAAAGCTTCTTAAAGAATAATATACCGGTCGTACTACTTGACATAATGGAAGACCATGAAGTTCACATCGTACAATGGCACGAACACTCATACATGGAAGAAAGGCAATACACACTAGCGCTGACTATCAACTGTTGTTATTCAAAAATTATATATATATATATATATATATATATATATATATATATATATATATATATTATAATGGGGTTTATTGGCAGGTCTTGCAAGAGGCACGAACGAGGTCTGGCCGTTTCCGAGTCCAAACGAGGTCTGGCGTCCGCGCGCAGGTCTCGCGCCGAAGCACTGTCGATGGAGCTGCCGTTGTGTCGCTACGGGAACATATACCCACTTGGGGATTGACGCCACTCAGAAGGTCAGCCTCCGCTTTAGCCGAACACATACCCGCTCGGGGAGACTGGTTCTCTAACGGTCGCTCACTATCTTCGTTACAATCACCCCCGGGGACAGAAGGAGCCATCCTTGGCGACTCAGGGTGATGCGACGATGAGCGGGTCGTAATAGGGCTTGAGACGCTGAACGTGAACTGTCTCGCGGCCACGGAAGCGACGATCGGTACTAGGAGTGACCGGCTCGACGATGTAATTGACGGGAGACGTTTTTTCGACGACTCGGTAGGGACCCTGGTATTTCGTCTGAAGTTTGCTTGAAAGCCCTGGGGCCGTAGACGGTGTCCGTAGCCATACAAGGGAGCCAGCAGCGTAAGTTGGCGTTCCACTACTGTCGCCGTGGCGATACTGCTGACGTCCTTGGTCTGCTGCCGTGAAGGAGCGTGCCAGTTGGCGGCACTCTTCGGCTCGCTTGGCGATTTCCGAAACTGGAACACATTCCGAGATGTCAGGGCGGTAAGGAAGGATGGTGTCAAGTAGGCAGGAAGGTTCACGCTCGTACAGCAGAAAGAATGGTGAGAAGCCGGTGGTTGACTGCGTGGCCGTATTATACGCGTACGTGACGAAAGGAAGAACTAAGTCCCAGTTCGAATCGTCACGAGAAACATACATCGACAGCATGTCGCCCAGTGTACGGTTAAAACGTTCTGTCATCCCGTTGGTTTGGGGGTGGTAGGATGCAGTCTTCCTGTGAACAACGCGGCATTCAGTGAGCAGCGCCTCCACGACTTCGGACAAGAAGACTCGTCCCCGGTCGCTCAACAGCTCCCTGGGCGCTCCGTGCCGCAGAATAAAACGTTCAAGAAGGAAGGATGCGACACCGCGAGCAGTGGCAGTGGACAGTGCAGCTGCTTCCGCGTACCGTGTCAAGTGATCAACTGCCACAATAATCCAACGATTGCCTGCGGCCGGCTGGGAAGTGGACCGTAAATATCTATTCCAACACGGTCAAAAGGTCGTGCTGGACACGGTAGTGGCTGCAATGCTCCCGTGGGATGTTGAGGGGGACACTTACGACGCTGACATTCTGTGCACGAGCGGATGTACTTGATCACAAATGTGTACATCCCCCGCCAGTAGTAGCGCAAACGGAGCCGCTGATACGTTTTCAGCACCCCAGCGTGGGCGCACTGTGCGTCAGCGTGGTGGTAAGAGCAAAATTCGGACCGCAAATGGCCAGGAATGACGAGCACCCACTTCCTGCCTCCAGATGAGTAGTTCCGGCGGTAGAGCAGGTCGTCACGTATGGCGCAGTGTGAAGCCTGGCGGTGCGTTGCCCGGGATGCTGGAACTGTTGATGGACTCGACAGGTATTGCAAGATTGCGGCAATCCACGGATCCTTACGCTGTTCTGAGGCCATATCTTGTATAGCTAGTGACGCCACCGCGCAGTCTGCTGTGGACAGGGAACCAGTGTCGGACACGACGGGTGACCGAGACAGGGCATCGGCATCACTGTGTTTGCGTCCGGACCGGTATATGACTCGGATGTCGTACTCTTGAAGTCGAAGAGCCCAACGTCCGAGTCTTCCGGAAGGGTCTTTCAGTGAGGACAGCCAGCATAGAGCGTGGTGATCCGTCACAACGTTGAATGGACGACCGTAAATATAGGGACGAAATTTGGCGATAGCCCAAACAATAGCCAAACATTCCTTCTCGGTGACGGAATAGTTCCGCTCCGCCTTAGTCAGGGTGCGACTGGCGTATGCAACAACGTATTCATGGAAGCCTGCTTTACGCTGAGCGAGAACGGCACCTAGACCGACACCACTGGCGTCAGTGTGAACTTCAGTAGGTGCAAGCGGATCAAAATGGCGTAGTATGGGTGGCGACGTCAGCAGGCTTCGCATAGCCACAAATGCCTTTTCACAAGCAGGAGGCCAGGCGGTAATTTCTGCGCTTCCGTTGAGGAGCTGTGTCAAAGGGGCGATAATGGTGGCAAAGTTTCGAACGAATCGCCGAAAATACGAGCAGAGACCAATAAAGCTTCGAAGGTCTTTCAGAGTGGTCAGTTTTGGAAACTCTGCCACTGCACGAAGCTTTTCCGGGTCCGGAAGTATGCCGTCTTTAGAAACAACGTGGCGCAAAATTGTTAGCCTCTGAGCAGCAAAGCGACACTTTTTCAAGTTTAGTTGCAAGCCAGCCGAAGCAAGGCACGTCAACACTTGTTCAAGGCGCTCAAGGTGCGTGTGGAAATCTGGCGAAAACACGACAATGTCATCGAGATAACACAGACATGTTTTCCACTTGAGGCCCCGTAAAACATTGTCCATCATTCGCTCGAAGGTATCTGGCGCATTACAAAGCCCGAAAGGCATCACATTGAATTCGTAAAGCCCGTCGGGCGTAATGAACGCCGTTTTTGAGCGATCGGCATCGGCCATGGGCACTTTCCAGTAGCCTGACCGCAAATCTAGTGAGGAGAAGAATTCGGCGCCCTGTAAGCAGTCAAGAGCATCGTCGATACGAGGTAGCGGGTAGACGTCCTTGCGTGTAATCTTGTTCAGGCGACGGTAATCTACGCAGAACCGGATCGACCCGTCTTTCTTAGTTAGCAGTACCACGGGGGAGACCCACGGGCTGGTAGAGGGCCGAATTACGTTGCGCGCAAGCATATCTGCCACTTGCTCGTCGATCACGCGGCGCTCCGCAGGTGACACGCGATATGGCCGCTGCCGTAGGGGCGCGTGGGAGCCGGTGTCAATTTCGTGGGCGACATTCGACGTGCGTCCCAAGGTGGCTTGCTGGCAATCGAACGATTCACGGAAACGTTGTAGAAGGTTGATGAGCTGGTCGCGTTTGGCCGAGGTGAGGTCTTTGTTGATAGACTGTAGGAACACGTCTGGACTTGCCATACACTCGGGACTAAGTGCACTCACAGGGAAGAACGACGGTTCGTCGGGCACGGCCTCTACATGCGAGGAATCAACAGCTTCCACGAATCCCAGACATTCCCCATGGAACAGTGTTGTCGGGCAAGAGGATGCGTTGCAGACCGCCATTAAGCTTGAACCAGAGCGAACATCAAGGACAGCGGAAGGTAAGGGGAGCAACTTGCGCCAAAGAAATAAACTCGACGGTGTGAAAATCACGGTTGTGTCCGCAGCGACATTGCAAGAAACAGGAACAATCACGGAGCAGCTCGGGGGAATATCGGTATCTTCGGAAACCAGCAACTTGATCGACAGTTCGTTCTGCGGCGGCTCCCACAACGGTAGAAGTTCAACTTGCGCACGAGCACAATCGATTATGGCGTGATGACGGGATAGAAAGTCCCACCCAAGAATGATATCGTGAGAACATGACGGGAGCACAACGAACTCGATGACGTAAGTGATGCCTTGGATGAGGACACGAGCGGTGCACATGGCTAGCGGCTTAACCTCTTGCGCACTTGCAGTCCGAAGAGTAAGTCCACCGAGAGGTGTTGTGACTTTACGCAACGAGCGGCAGATACGTTCACTTAACACTGACACTGCGGCTCCCGTATCAAAAAGCGCTAGTGCGGCGACACCTTCCACAGTCACATCTATAACGTTAGCGGGTGATATAAGAGGACTTCGGTATTTTGACGTTCGTGCAGTTCTTGCCTCGGGAACTGCAGCCGTTAGTTTCCCTCGGCAACCGGATTTTGTCGGGGCCGCATGGGCGACACGGAGCGGCGACGCGGTGAAGAAGGGCGACGGCTCGAAAATGGTGGTGGCTCGCTAGTACAGGAGCTCGGTGTCGGTCCTGAATCACCGGGGGCGAAATACGGCTGAGATCCGTAGGCCGATACAGGGTGGACATCGCGATCAAGTGGTGGCCGCCGACGGCACATCCGCGCCACGTGCCCGGGCATGCAGCATGCGTAACATATCGGGCGGTTGTCTGGTGTGCGCCAAGGATTGAGCTGTTGAGGTGCCGGTTGAGAATACCGTGTCACCCGCTAGGGTGCCGTGTACTGATATGCCTGAAAGGCGCCTGGCTCCAGTTGTCGTACGACTGAAGCGTAATTCATCGCAGCCGGTGAAGCGAGAGGCGGAGCCATGGGTACCGTTAGGGTCGATGCTACTGGGGAAGCGAAAGGCGCTGCGGCGGTAGTTGAAAAGGGAGGTGCCACTGCTGACGCTAAGTGTGAGGTCAAGGGTGAAGCCACGGATACAGGCACATGTGGCGGTTGGCAGGCTGAGGGAAGTGCCTCGGCGACCTGTTCTTGAATCACTCGCTGCACAGTCGGGGGCAGCGGAAAGGCAGGCTCTCGAGCGCTAGGAAGCAGGGCCAGCTGCCGCGAAACTTCTGCACGCACGAACGCCTCGATGTGCGGCAGAAACCCGCCGCGGTGGCTCAGTGGCTAAGGCGTTGCGCTGCTGAGCACGAGGTCGCGGGTTCGATTCCCGGCCGCGGCGGCCGCTTTTCTGATGGAGGCGAAAAGCAAAAACGCCCGTGTGTACGAGATTTCGGCTCACGATAAAGATCCCCAGGTGGTCAAAATTAATCCGGAGCCCTCCACTACGGCGCGCCTCATCGTCTGCGTTGCGTCGGCGCGTTAAACCCTACAATCAAATCAAAATCAATGTGCGGCAGAAGAGGAGAAAGGTCGGAAGGTACGGCCAATGACGACAGTGTCCCTCGTGAAACGTCTTCTTTGGGCAGTGTGCGTTGTCGAGTCACAACACGCTGTTTACGCAGCTCGTCATAGCTGAGGCACCAATTGAGGACTTCGTCAACAGTCTGCGGGTTCTTGCCCAGGAGCATCTGAAATGCATAATCCTCGATGCCTTTGAGGATGTGCCTGATCTTGTCGGGCTCAGGCATCACAGGATCCACCCGCTTGCAGAGGTCCACGACGTGCTCAATGTAACTGGTGTAACCCTCGTCGTCTCGCTGTGCTCGCACGCGAAGCCGCTGTTCAGCGAGAAGCTTGCGCACAGCGGGGCGACCGAACGCCTTAATGAACTCGGACGTGAATTCAGGCCAGGTTTTCATGCGCGGTTTGTGGTTATAAAACCACGTGTTGGCGAGCTCGGTCAGGGAAAACTCGACGTTGTTCAGCTTCATCCCGTTGTCCCATCGGTTGTAGGCGCTCACCCTTTCGTAGGCAGACAGCCAATCCTCGGCATCGGCGTCGTCTTTGCCATTGAAAAAGGCGGGGTCGCGCTGGCGGAGAGACCCGGAGCACACGATGGGTGCCTGCTGTGGTGACGCCATTTCGTCGTCGATTTCTCGATGCAGGGGCGGGAGCACTCGCTTGCTTCGTAGTTCCAGGCTGGGGATCGCGTGAAGTCTAGGACCTCCACCAAAATATAATGGGGTTTATTGGCAGGTCTTGCAAGAGGCACGAACGAGGTCTGGCCGTTTCAGAGTCCAAACGAGGTCTGGCGTCCGCGCGCAGGTCTTGCGCCGAAGCACTGTCGATGGAGCTGCCGTTGTGTCGCTACGGGAACATATACCCACTTGGGGATTGACGCCACTCAGAAGGTCAGCCTCCGCTTTAGCCGAACACATACCCGCTCGGGGAGACTGGTTCTCTAACGGTCGCTCACTATCTTCGTTACAATATATATATATATATATATATATATATATATATATATATATATATATATATATATATATATATATATATATATATATATATACAGTATTGATACCACGTGTCAGACTGTGCGCCGTGAACAAACAAATTAACTCTTTCGGGACCGCCGGAAAAAGTGATGAAAAAGAGAGGTCTCGCTACAAATTTTTTATTACATAAAGCATAGGCACCATCCTACCTTAGCATATACCAAAATTCAGCTAATTATATGTTCTTTGACACACAATACCAAGTTTTCCTTCAACACTGACGATAAAACCATGAAAAAATCTTAAAGTAAGAACTTTGTAAAAAAACTACAGAAAAAGACAGAAAAAAGCGTAAATATAAACATATTAAAAAAGAATAAAATTATTTCAGGATATACAAAATCTAACACAATGCTTTGTTTCTTCATCACGAAAGTTTGATGCGGCTAGGTGTAACTGATTTTTTGTTTCGTGCGTGATCTCTTTGGCACTACGGCCATGGGTATGTCGTCGCCCAGGTACACGCCGGGCTCTCGTCTCGGCGAAAACATGATCCCTTTCTGAGATGGTGGCAGGAGATCACCACCATAGGTAGGTAACACCCTAGTGAACAAATATAAACCAGCCAGAACATATTTCGAGCGCACATACCTACTCCAGAGACAATTGAAACCGAAACCAACACCCACCTTTGAGCGGGATTTGATGTTTCAGGCTGATCGACACCCGAATCCTCACTCGAGCTGAAATCCGATCTCTAAAGCCGCATTCCGACACTTCACTGCCACTCTCATCGTTAAAATCTACAGTAGAAGGCGAAGATATGTGAGACGAGACGAGGCGGATTTCTTATCGCGCTCGCGCGAGTATGACCCCATGTTTGTTTACATTCGAAACCACTGCCCGTCAGAATAAAATATCTGATGCGTTGCCGCCTGGCGATAAAAAAAGAAACTTCGCAAAAGAGAAAACTATAGTTTTCAAACTATCTCCTAGATGTCGCTAGGTGTTCCATCGAGCGAAAATTTGTATTCTGCAGGCTCGGGAAAGCATCGATCATGTGTGATCGATGGCCTATGGAGCGGTCCCGAAAGAAGCAACGCCACGACTAGGTTTCACAGGCACTCTGTTGAATGGCCATGGGTTGCAGTTTACAGCTGAGTTACTGACGATGAACGATGAATTGCAATTTCTTGACCTGCGCCTAATATTTGGTGGTTGCTAATATTTGGTAATAATCTGAGGTGGCTGTATAAACATTGGACGTGGAAGCCTCTGCTCTGTTCCGGCAATTCTAAACTGGTAAGAAGTGGCGCAGTCTTTTCGTGTTTGGGAGCCGCATCAATGCGCTCATGCTCTAAAATAATATCGGAAATCTTTCACAAATAAAATATTAGATCGAAACCGGCGAAATACTTTGATTGAATAGTGAGTATTGCGAGGAAAAGATTTGTGAAACTGGTTAAATGCACAACGAAAAAGGATAAACAAAGAAATGAAAGTCCTGCTGTGATGCCGTATGTGCACAAAATGTCACATGGTCTTAAGAAGTTTGCTATGCGCGTTGGTGTCAACGGGGTATTTTAGGCACCTGTAAAAATCCATAAAATTTACAATAGGCAGAATCTGAGCTAGTTGGATCATACTTAAATAGTACTGGTCAGCCTAAATTTAACTGGGTACGCAGACAATGACAAAAAACGAAGCACAAGCGTGTCAGCGAAACCAAGCGTAAAATTTCTCCGGCAGTCCAAAAACTCTCTGAACCAAGCGTTCACTGTTGAAATAGGGCATGTTGTGGGAAAAAGTCTGATCAGTGTGCCACAGACGTTGTTTACCAAATTCCCTTGTCATGTGGTGCCTTGTACATCAGATAGACTAGTCGGCGTGTGTAACACGAGGATAAAGAAACACAGACCTATGCCTAAACAAAATTGGCATGCTTACTTGGCTGTGCACTGCCGTAAGGGCGAGTACCCGTATTATTCCGTTCTGACGGAGACGAAGATCGTTTTCCGACACAATGACCGTAGGTTCGCGAAAAGGTGGAAGCACACCAGATTACTAAGACGGGGAGCAAATGTGTGAGCCAGGCTTTAAATAACTTGTTGCGAAGAGACAAGAGAAGTGATACAAGGCACGAAAACGTGCTAAACAAACTAACCGCAGCAAAGACCCATTATATGTTTTTCAAAAGCAGTACAGCAGTGATCACTACAGGGTAGTGGCCCCACGAAATAAGAAAATCGACACAGTAACGATTTACAATTCAAAATAGAAAGTAATTTTTTTTCTTTTTCTCTTAAGCCGCGGCGTATTTTGCGTCTATAATTGTAAAATAGCTGCGTGCTTGCCCCTTTTTCTTGCTCGCTTATATATTACCGCAATTTTATAATATAATATTGCCACGAACCATTTATTGTTTATTTATTGTTTGTTTTTACTTCCGGGCCAAGCCCGGCTGTGTTATCTGCTTCCAAGCTAAGCGCGGCTTCCATTCTTTATTTTTATGCCGCACGGGCTATCATATTCAGATAAGCAGACTGTTTCGCCCTAACGTCGCTAGCCCAGAATAATCTTCTGTGATCTACAATGTTCTGGATGTCAATCGACGGTTCCCGAAACACTTGCGCCGAAAGATAAAAGCCTGCAGAGCAGACGCCGCGGCATTCGAATCTCCGGAGCTCGCCTGCACGCGTCACTTTGTTGACTGCCGCTTCCCCGCCCCTGTATTCTTTGAGTTGTTAGGGGAGCACAAGTTCGCTCCAATAAACTTGTTTTCCTTGATATCTGACATCTGGCTTCGTGACATCTGGTGGAGCTGCGGGGAACGCACCCTTCATGAGCTCTACAACCTCTGGAAGCCGCCAAGCCAGTCCAACAAGAGCCAGCCCCCGACTGCAAGGCCTCCCGCCCGAGTTTGGTCTCCTGCCAGACGGACCCAAAAGAACGACCGCTGCAACCACCACCATAGTGCCAGAAGCAACATCGCCAGTCGTCCTGCAGCAGCCACGGGAACCGCCATCCTTTCGAGGAGCCCCCGCAGAAGATCCAGAAGAATGGCTGGAGAAACTGGAGCGCGTTCGGATCTTCAACAGGTGGGACGACGCAGAAACGTTCCGGCATGTTTTCTTTTTCTTGGAAGATTCAGCTCGCACTTGGTTCGAGAACCACGAGAGCACCTTGATCAACTGGGCTCGCTTCAAAAGCGAGTTCCTGAAAACCTTTACTACCGTGGTCAGAAAAGAACGCGCGGCACTATTGCTGGAAACTCGAACGCAGCACCCCAACGAAGGGGTCATGATCATCGTCGAGGAGATGAAGCGACTTTTTCGCCGTGCGGACCCAGAAATGACGGAGGAAAAGAAACTACGGTTTCTTATGCGAGGTGCGAAGCAAGAGCTCTTCGCGTGCCTTGTTCGCAACCCCCCTAAGACCGTGTCCGAATTCGCGTCTGAGGCCGCCGCAATGGAGAAGACGCTCGAAATCCGAACAAGGCAGTACGACCGCCCAATCAATGCGCTGGTTTCGGAGACAATTGGTGCCGGCGCTATTAACTCCGACTCACTACGCGACACCATCCGTGCTGTGGTGAAGGAGGAGCTACGGAAACTTTTCCCTACGACGACGCCAGAACCTCAAGTCGCTTCGCTGACTGAAGTGATCCGGGAAGAAGTAGAGCAGGCTTTGGAAACTTCTATGCCATCCGAAGAACCCCGCGAGCCAGAGGCTATGACCTACTCCGCGGCTGTTCGTCGACCCCGCCCTTTTCCAACACGTCGTCAAGAGGCCCCGCCGTACCGCCGCCCAATGTCGCCCGCCCGACCCCCTGTAACCCGAAACCAGGCCCCAAGGAAGACCGAGGTGTGGAGAACGCCCGATAATCACCCGCAGTGTTACCACTGCGGAGAGGCCGACCACATCTACCGTCGCTGCCCATACAAGAGACTCGGATTTCGTGGCTTCTCCGTCGACGCACCACGCCCCCGACCCGGCCAGCGCCCATCTGAGATTGAAGAATACCTGTCCAACACTAGCCGTGGACCAGCCCGTTTCAACCGTTCGCCGTCGCCCTACCCGTACCAGTCGCTGGACTGCCGTAGCAGTGCTGACTTCGCACGTGGAAGGTCCCCCAGCCCACGCGGGGGAAACTAAAAGCAGCAACTTCTGGAGGTGAAGTTGCACAACGGCGGAAAAACGAAAACCCTCCAACGACGCAACGATTCGCCGAAGACTGTGACTCGCGACATGCCCTCATCCCGACGACCCAACCTAACCCTGACGTCACTCCCGAACACGGCCACAAGGCGTGGCACGTACCCGACATGGCCGAGCCTGCCCCTGAGAAGGCGACGACGACGACGCGCAGTACCCGACCGTCAACACGCACAAGCCGAGATGCGACGCCCCGACGCACCCGGAACTCGAGGAAGGCGGCGTCCGACGTAGAGGTGTCCATCGACGGCTTTGATGTAGTTGCCCTCGTAGACACGGGAGCCGACTACTCAGTAATGAGCGGACCATTTGCGTCTAAGCTGAAGAAAGTTATGACCAGATGGGACGGTCCGCACATACGCACAGCAGGAGGCCACCTCGTGACGCCAAGTGGAACGTGCACATCCCGCGTCACCATAGACGGCACGACGTACCCTGCCGCGTTCGTTGTCTTGCCTCACTGCTCCCGCGACGTGATTCTCGGAATGGACTTTTTGACGGACAACGGCGCAATAATTGATCTGCAGACAGAGTCTATAACTTTTTCCTCCTATCACTCTATGACGCCGGAACCGAACCCCGAACACCCTGCAGCTGTAAGGATCGCAGACGATCACGTTACCCTGCCACCCCGCGCAAGCTTGATGATCGCAGTCTACTGTGAAGGTGCTGCTCCTGACGTCGACGCTATCGTGGAGAGTGACCAAAGGTTGCTTCTAGATCGCGGTGTGTCTGTCGCAAGAGGCATTGTGCGGTTTAAGCAACGCCCGTCCCATGTTTTGGTCACCAATTTCACCGAGGAGTACCAGCATTTAAACAAGGGCGCTGCAATTGCGTTCCTCGAAGAAACGCAACAGGAAAGTGACGTGAGTGCAGTCGCCGACTTTGAACGCGCACCCGAAAATACCTTCAAGCTCCAGCATCCTTTCCACGTGAATCCGGCGCTACCGCAAGAACAAAGGAACCAGTTATTGGCTATGCTTCATCGCTACAGCGAGTGTTTTTCGTCGAACTCAAGGTTACGTCATACACCTCTGGCGAAGCACCGGATAATAACCGAAGATGGAGCCCGACCTACCCGACAGTCACCGTACCGCGTGTCTTCACACGTGCGCGAAGCCATCCGGACTCAAGTAGACGACATGCTCAGCGACGACATAATACAGCCATCTAAAAGTCCGTGGGCTGCGCCGGTCGTACTCGTGAAGAAAAAAGACGGCACTTTAAGGTTCTGCGTTGACTACCGGAGACTGAACAAAATCACCAAAAAGGACGTGTACCCCCTGCCACGAATCGACGACGCCCTCGACCACCTCTGACACGCGAAGTACTTGTCATCGATGGATCTGAAGACCGGCTACTGGCAAATAAAAGTGGACGAGAGAGACCGAGAGAAGACTGCATTTATTACCCCGGACGGTCTATGCGAGTTCAAGGTGATGCCGTTTGGGCTGTGCACGGCACCAGCCACGTTTCAAAGGGTCATGGACGCTGTGCTAGCTGGCCTAAAGTGGCACACCTGCCTCGTATATCTCGACGACGTTGTGGTATTCGCCCGGAATTTCGACGAACACCTTGCAAGGTTGGAGTATGGTCTCGAAGCCATTCGTACATCGGGGTTAACGCTTAAGCCTGAAAAGTATCGTTTTGCGTATAAGGAGCTGAAGTTGTTGGGCCACGTCGTCAACGCCGCGGGAGTCCTACCTGACCCGGCAAAAACTTCGGCCATTTCGAACTTCCCAAGGCCGAAAGACAAGAAGGGCGTGCGAAGATTTCTCGGGCTATGCGCATACTACCGGCGCTTCGTCGCAAGCTTCGCACGCATCGCAGAGCCACTCACGCGCCTGACAAAAGATAGCACCCCTTTCGCCTGGGAAAACGCCCAAGAAAAAGCATTCTGCGAGCTGCAACAGCGCCTGCAAAACCCGCCTGTGCTCGCTCATTTCGACGAAAATACCGAAACGGAAATGCACACGGATGCCAGCGATATAGGTTTGGGTGCCGTCCTCGTCCAAAAGCAAAGCGGTTGCGAAAAGGTAATCGCCTACGCCAGCCGTGGTCTGTCGAAGGAGGAAAAAAACTACTCTGCCTCCGAAAAAAAGTGCCTGGCTATCATATGGGCCATTTCAAAATTTCGCACATATGTGTATGGCCGACCGTTCAAGGTTGTGACAGACCACCATGCGCTGTGTTGGCTCGCCAATTTGAAAGACCCCTCTGGCCGTCTTGGGCGGTGGAGCTTGCGCCTGCAAGAGTTCGACGTTACAATAGTCTACAAATCCGGCAGGAAACACTCCGACGCCGACTGCCTGTCCCGCGCCCCCGTCGACCCACCACCCCAAAACACCGATGAAGACAGCGCGTTCCTCGGAGTCGTGACAGAGAGCTACCTAGCCGCCAAGCAGCGTGCCGACCCCGACCTGCGCGTCATGATCGACTACCTCGAAGGACGCAACGTCGCCGCGCCTAGGGTGTTCAAGAGGAACTTACCAGCCTTCACCCTCAAAAACTCCGTCCTCGTGAAGAAGAATTTCAGCCCCGGAACGAGAACGAATTATCTACTTGTCATCCCCGAAGACCTTCGTGACGAAATTTTGGAAGCGTGCCACGACGACCCGTCTTCCGGACATCTCGGAACAGCTCGCACTATTGCAAAAATCAAGGCGAAGTACTTCTGGCCCTGACTTACATCCGACGTCACCAACTACGTTCGGAGTTGCCGTGACTGCTACCGACGAAAAACGCCGCCCACAAGGCCCGCTGGATTACTGCAACCAATCGCCGTCCCGTCGAGGCCATTTCAACAGTTCGGAATGGACCTTCTAGGCCCGTTCCCTACGTCACGATCACAGAACAAGTGGATTGTCGTAGCGACAGACTACATGACGCACTACGCAGAGACCGCCGCTCTTCCGTGGGGGACTGCACAAGAAGTCGCGAATTTCTTCATGAACCAAGTTGTGTTGCGACATGGAGCCCCGGAAGTCCTAATCACGGACCGCGGAGCGGCCTTCACTGCGGAGCTTATGCAAGGAATCTTACACTACAGCAACACGGACCACCGCAGAACGACGGCATACCACCCCCAAACGAACGGACTAACGGAACGTCTGAACAAGACGATCAAGGATATGCTGTCAATGTACGTCGACGTTGAACATAAGACTTGGGATGAAGTGCTCCCGTATGTCACGTTTGCGTACAACACGGCTACACAGGAAACTACGCAAATGACGCCGTTCGAGCTTGTCTACGGAAGACTGCCGACTACGATGCTTGACGCCACATGTAGAAGACGACAACCTCAACCTGGACGTCCAAGGATACCTTCAGCGCGCGGAGGAGGCCCGGCAGCTCGCTCGAGTTCGTACAACGGACCAGCAGCTGGTGGACGCCGGGCGCTACAACCTCCGACGCCGAGACGTCGAGTACCACCCAGGGGACCGTGTTTGGGTTTGAACTCCCATCCGACGACGCGGACTCAGTGAGAAGCTTCTGCGACGGTATTTCGGACCCTACCAGATTCTACGACGTGTCGGCCAACTTACCTACGAGGTGATCCCCGATGGCGATTCCGGAGCATCACGACGACGCACGCGGCCCGAAGTCGTCCACGTGGTTCGCTTGAAACCTTACTCTGCAAGATGACGGACTTTTTTTTGTTTGTTCGGACTGTCTTTTATTTTAGCATCGGGTCGATGCACTCTTAGAGGGGGGTAATGCCACGAACCATGTATTGTTTATTTATTGTTTGTTTTTACTGCCGGGCCAAGCCCGGCTGTGTTATCTGCGTTCCAAGCTAAGCGCGGCTTCCATTCTTTATTTTTATGCCGCACGGGTTATCATATTCAGATAAGCAGACTGTTTCGCCCTAACTTCGCTAGCCCAGAATAATCTTCTGTGATCTACAATGTTCTGGATGTCAATCGACGGTTCCCGAAACACTTGCGTCGAAAGATAAAAGCCTGGAGAGCAGACGCCGCGGCATTTGAATCTCCGGAGCTCGCCTGCACGCGTCACTTTGTTGACTGCCGCTTCGCCGCCCCTGTATTCTTTGAGTTGTTAGGGAAGCACAAGTTCGCTCCAATGAACTTGTTTTCCTTGAAGACAACTGCGTCGTCTCTGGCTTCGTGACAATATACATATATACATACATATATATATATATATATATATATATATATATATATATATATATATATATATATATATATATATATATATATATATATATATATATATATATATATATATATATATATATTATACAAGTGTGTATTACGCAATTCTACATTTTATTTATATCCTTTTTGTTTCTTCCCCCCTGCTGGGATTCTGCGTCATCTATAAAAACATAACTCATCTTATCGTCTGGGGCAATATACAAAATCCAGGAATATTGTTGCGTCTTAGTAGACGGAGGTGTAGACAGCAGGATTGAGATGTACCTATTTATTAGGCGTAGCGCTACACCGAAGAGTAGAGGCAGCACGGCGAGTCTCAGCGAAGAAGGCTGAATCGTTCTGCCCGCGAGCGGTGAACCCACACACTTGCGTCGTCGTCTTCGAACACCTGGCTGGCAAGGAGAGGGAACGTCACACTCGCTGGGGATTGTACGCTATCACTGCACGGCGATCACGCATACCGCAAGCAGGGGATATCTGCTTGATAACTATCCACGTGACATTTCCCCCCTCGTCGAGAGAGCATCGTCCTGATGCCTGCAAGGCTCTGGAAAAAGAAATGCGCTCGAGGCATTGTCCCTCAACGTGTCAGGTAGGGCTTCATACGCACGACATGAACGACGTCAGGGCGGCGGTTACGCCGGCGTTGAGAAACGATTCCGTCGTCCACAACCTCATAGGTGACATCGCTAAGTTGGCGCAAAACTCTATAGGGACCGAAGTAGCGTTTGAGGAGCTTTTCAGAGAGTCCTCGACGTCGAACAGGAGTCCATACCCAGACTCGTTCGCCGGGTTTGAAACGACAGTCCTGTGACGGAGGTTGTAACGGCGCGTGTCGTAGCGCTGTTGCTGCCTTGTTCGTAAGCGCGCCAGTTGACGCGCCTCTTCCGCTCGTTCCGTAAACTCATTTAGCTGCATGTTGTCGTTGCTGGTGCCGTGAGGCAGCATTGCGTCCAACATAGAGGTCACGGGACGGCCGTAAAGGAGGAAGAACGGCGTCATCCTGGTCGTGTCTTGTTGAGCCGTATTGTAAGCGAATGTCACGTATGGCAATACGGCGTCCCAGGTCTCGTGCTCGGCGTCGGTGTACATACTCAGCATATCTGCTATTGTTTTGTTGAGCCGTTCAGTCAAACCGTTTGTCTGCGGGTGGTACGCTGTTGAGGTCCGATGTGCTGTACCGCTGAGTTGCATCACTGCGTCGACAAGCCCAGCAGTAAACGCTTTGCCTCTGTCCGTAATAACAATGGCCGGGGCACCATGCCGGAGAACAATGTTGTCAATGAAAAACTTGGCAACCTCGAATGCAGTTCCTCTTTGGAGGGCTTTTGTTTCGGCATACCGAGTGAGGTAGTCGGTAGCGACTACAATTCACTTGTTTCCCTCGGACGACGTCGGAAATGGTCCCAACAGGTCCATCCCGACCTGTTCAAACGGCTTCTCGGGGATTTGGACAGGGTGCAGGAGGCCCGCTGGCCGGAGTGGTGGCGCTTTCCGTCGTTGACATTCACGGCACGTGCGCACGTAATGCCGCACGGCTGCAGAAAGTTTTGGCCAGTAGTATGACTGCTGGATCCTAGTCAGGGTACGGGTGAAGCCGAGGTGACACGCCGTCGGCTCATCGTGGCAAGCCTGCAGAACCTCGTTACGAAGTACTGCAGGTACAAGAAGCAGGTAGCTTCGGCCACGCGGAGAAAAATTCGCTTTATACAGGACACCACCGCGGAGACTGAAGGATGACAGCGCTCTTGAAAACACCCGCGGCACAGTGGATGAACGTCCCTCCAAGAAATCAATGAGCGGCCATAGCTCGGAGTCCCCCCGTTGCTGCTCTGACACGGAGGATGTGTCCAGCACTCCAAGAAAAGCGTCGTCATCGGTACAGTCATTCGCCGACGCAGGGCAAGCTGGTGCTCGCGAGAGGCAATCGGCGTCGGCATGCTCTTGGCCGGACTTGTAAATGACTTTGACGTCGAAATCTTGAAGCCGAAGGCTCCACGGAGCTAATCGACCAGACGGGTCTTTTAGGCTCATCAACCAGCAGAGCGAGTGATGGTCACTGACCACTGTAAATGGACGGCCATACAGGTAGGGTCGAAATTTAAGTACTGCCCAAATGACGGCGAGGCACTCCTTTTCTGTGGCCGAGTAGTTGGCTTCCGAAGAGGACAACGTTCGGCTGGCGTACGCTATCACCCTTTCGAGGCCGTCTTGCAACTGGAGAAGAACCGCTCCGAGCCCAACGGTACTGGCGTCGGTATGGAGCATGGTGATGGCGTTTTCGTCGAAATGGGCCAAGACAGGAGGTGTTTGCAACCACTGGCGCAGCTCGTCGAACGCCCTCTGTTGCTCGTCATTCCACAGGAACGCGACATCATCCCGTGTAAGGTTGGTCAGCGGAGCTGCAATGCGGGCGAAGTTCTGTATAAATCTTCGGTAATAGGAGCATAGCCTCAAAAAGCGCCTCACGGTTTTCTTGTTGGTTGGCACGGGGAACTGGGATACCGCTTCAGTCTTAGTAGGATCAGGTCGAACTCCGGCACTGCTAACTACATGGCCGAGGAACAGGAGTTCGTCGTACCCAAAATGACACTTCTCAGGCTTTAGCGTAAGTCCGGCGGATCGTATTGCCTCGAGGACGGACGTGAGGCGTTCGAGGTGTTCTTCAAACGTGGTGCAAAACACGATCACGTCATGCAGATACACCAAGCAAGTTTGCCACTTTAGGCCCGACAGCACGGTGTCCATCAGTCTTTGAAAAGTGGCTGGAGCGGAACACAACCCGAACGGAAACACTTTAAATTCGTACAGCCCATCAGGCGTCACGAAAGCGGTTTTCTCGCGGTCCCGTTCATCGACCTCGATCTGCCAATACCCGCTTTTTAAGTCCATAGACGAAAAATAGCAGGCGTGTCGTAGTCTGTCGAGGGAGTCGTCAATGCGAGGCAGCGGGTAGACATCTTTTTTTGGTGACCTCGTTGAGTTTGCGGTAGTCCACACAAAACCGCAATGTCCCATCTTTCTTTTTCACTAACACTACGGGCGACGCCCAAGGACTATTCGACGGTGCGATGACGTCGTCTTCCAGCATTTGCTGGATGTGAGCAACCCACGTGACAATAAATTTATTCAACCATGAAACGGATGTTATAAACTCTGTGTACCTTAGAGGGGCCATGCAGGCAAAATACAAGTCTGTTTTATTCGAAGGATTAGCTGCCCCCAGCCCCTATCCGACACCAAACAATGCTTTATTCACTGAGAAATTAAACATTCTAACCCAAATGTTTATTTTAAAGATAAATCCTGCGTTTCGTGACGTCGACTATGACGTTTGAAGAACAGGGCCATAAATGTAAAGATAGTGGAGCAGGGATGCTACCATCTCACAGACGGCCGTTTGGTTATCTTGTTTGTCGTCCACATTCATAAACGGCGCTGCAACACCGCTGAAGTTCGCAGTATTTCTTCTGTTCGGACTTCTATACCTTCCGGTGTTTTAATATGGTTTATAGTAATGGTTTCCTAAAACATAAGCGATGACAAGAAAAACATGACCATGTAAGTGGCCGTGCCGCTTACGGCAGTTTGACAGTGTTGCGTAAAACAAGCCCAACGCGTCCAACCGCTGTGTCTGGAGTTGTTAGAATCCAAAGTGCTGCACTCATTTCTTCAATGTTTACGTGTTCGTTCATAGCTTTCATTGTGTACCCCTCCATTCCTACTTGTATAGGAAAAATATTCATTCAAGTTAAGCGAAAATAGCTGGTTCTGCAAGCTTATCAGGCCGGCCAAACTTGCGTTTGCTTTTGCTGGGCTCGGCCAATCAGACAGCGGCCCATATAATACGTCATAGTCTGTAGTGCGGGAGAGTAGCTAGTGGGTCGCATAGCCAGTCTCTTTTTGTCTTATTTTAGAGCGAAGTGAAGTTTTCCTTAGTCAGTGGTATTATAACGAGGGAATGTTACGAAGGAGACAAAGTTGAATTTTATCTCGTATGGCCCATAAAGCTCTGGATAACCGTGCCGAAAGTAAGCGCGGAAACAAATCCTGAGAAAATATTCCAGTTTGTCCCGAAATTCGCGTTTATTCCGATACGTGAACACTCTCCAAATGACTGGGCCTGCTGCTGCCAATGTTTAGCATACGTGCGCTTGGCAGAGCAATTCCCGTTATGTTCCAGCACGCGTCAGACAGGATGTAACCCTGTTATCGAGGAGAGCGCGGAACATAAAGATTCATTTGTTCATTTTTAAAGTAAAGCTTTCTAGCTCTACCAGCCACCGGTTCTTTCATGGCATGCGGGGCAACAAACTCCCAACGCGGCGGAGGCGGCGGGGGGGGGAGCGGCAGGGCGGATAGTTTCCCTCACGAAGCACACTACAGATGGCGCGGCTAATTTATTCAGCGTTCCCCGCGCGGTAGTGCCTGCTCGCAGGCGGTGGTGTTGGTGGTACGGCTTTGTCGTTTGATTTAGCGACGGTTGTTTTGGGCCTGTTTTGGTGCACCTTGGCGTCCATTGCGCGGTGCCTTGGCGCGGCTGGAATAACTTGTTCGACAGTCCCTCCAGCGTAACCCGCACCGGGCGGAATTAGGTGGTCGTACGGCAAAGATTCGTTAAGGATTGGTTTGAAGGGCGGGAAAGCAAAATGTAGAGACAACATACAGACATCTGGCCGCTAGGGAAACGTTACCCTTTGCACACTGCTAGCCCCGAATGGGAGTCCGTTTTCTAAATTGATGAATACCAATTCGGTTGTGTTTTAACAGGTGTCACAAAAGGCGAAAAGAGGAACTGGTTGGGATAAATGGCGATTATAAAAGTTCCCTCAGCTTTCTCGCCATTCTCAAACTTGTTGAACTAGTTTAAATCGGTATAAATAGGAATCACTGAGCTCATATGCCCAATTGTTTCTGTGTCTACGCTTGTGTCGCGCTGTGAAGCCCCGAGCTAGCACATCAGGATGGCAAGGTTCCGCTGTCTCACACTTCGAAAGACGCTCCTGCCCGTTTTCTTTCTTCCGACGCACGGCCGGGCTACGGCGGCGACATCAGCCGCTCTAGCCCAGCCGTGGCCGATGCTGCTGCGTTCGGCATCCCGCAACCGCGAAATCTAAGTAACGGCTGCCAGAATATCTGGTTTCACTCTTTGTAGAGCCACGTGTGTGAATTCGAGTGAGGTCGAATCGGCAATGGTTGTGGGTGTCGTTTAAAGCTCTGCTATCCAACCATTTTCACAGCGTGTATTGGAGCCAATTTCTTTACATGTAAAAAACTATAGAAATGATCTGTAAAAAGCAGATGGACGGGTGCAAAAGCCAAAAGCCTTTCTGTTAACGAAGGCGAGAAATGCGCGCATGAAACACGTATCATCACTATGGCCGTGTTTTTGTATGCCTATGCGAGCAGTGGAACATAATAAAACAGCAGGTTAAGGACGACACTTAAAGAAGACACAGAGGACTAGCGCTGGACTGGCGCGATATCCATTCTAAGAGTGCGAAAGCAAACTACTTTTGCGTTGACAATTCTGCTCACCGTACACGCGTACCTCCCGGAGCCGGTTGATGCCCCAAGTAACGCCGCCGGACCTCTGACAAGCCGGAGCACTGCCGGAAAACCCCCGCCACAGAAACCTTCACTACGTGTGCTGCCAACAGCTGCCGCACACCCCAACGGGCAGATGCTCTTCAATTACACCCCAGGAACACCTGGACTGCCACAGGGTGAGGCCAGCGGGAGATGCGAGGAGGTTTTTGTCTGCAGCTGGCCAGTGGCAGGCTAGTGTCACAACCACTGAGTCATATCCCTCACTCGCTTTCGTGACACAGACGGCCAGACGTTGCCATCCACCTGCAACGAAATATTTTGCGGCAGTCACTTGCCGTATATCCACGCTGAGTACAGGGGATTCATTATGCCATGCGGAGTAATTAGGGCGTGATTGCCAGTCATCCTATACTGGTGACCTTCGAGTTTCAAAATTGAGGGTCGGGAAGCGGACGTCGTTGAGCCACGCGATGCGTCACATGCACCGACCTAAGCCTCATAGGTTGAAGGCCGTGCATGAAGGGATAACCGAAAAACCAGAAACCGAATATGTGCACTTTATTCGTACTCCCGAGTTCTCTCCGAGAAAACAATCAGAGTGTTCTAATGTGTTAAATAGGCTGCCGCAATGCTTATTTTACTGATGCTTACCTACCAGTAGATTTTAAGACAAAATGATCATTTCTGTATGTGATACGTTGTACCTCTTCTCAATCATGGGTTTCAAAATACAGTAATACCTACTTAACTCGACGTAGTAAAAACAGGGAAATATTTCGAGATGAGCACATTCTCGAGATAAGCAAAGTTGCGCGAATATCCATGAAATATGAAGTTCTTTGCAAAAAATTACGACCACCTCCCCTCGCGGGAACCCTGCTGTGATGCGACGCTGAGGGGGGTTCAAGCGCATTCGGAGAGCAACCGTCGACCGAAAGGCCACCGGAAAGCGGCACACCGGTTATATGCGCAGCGCGCCCGAAGGAGAGGAGACCGCGGAAGAGAGAGTCCTGCACATGCGCCGGCGCCAGTGTGTCTGCCGCGGCTATGACGCAACATAATCCAAGACAATCCACTTTAATCCAATCAAATCCAAATCCAATCCAAGCCAAGCCAATCCATTCGAATCCAATCCAATGCCCCTCGCGAGAGACGGGCATCGGAGAGGAGAGGGGGTGAGCGGCGGAGAGCGCAGGTCGCGCGGCGAGGAAAATGGGGGAGGGGCAGACGACAACAACGCCGACGACGTTGCATGGACAACGCGAGTGAATGAGATGCAATCGCATCTAACAAAGGCTCTACTCGTTACAAACTCTTCAACAGCAGCTTCAAATCTTGCTCTTCATAAACGTTTCAAAGACGAAAAAAAGAACACACAAAGAACGTTCACCGGCTGTGTTTTGTGGCAGGCACTGCAGTTTTACTTAGCAGAAAAGAACTGCGCAGTGCTGGTCCGCTTTGAGGTCACAGTCGGGCCTAGTAAGGAGTCTTGTAGCTGCTTCACGCTTTGCATGAGCCGATCTTCCCCGCCGCTGCTTTCCATTGGGATTTTCCCTGCAGGACACACTGTACCTCTGCGCATGTCTCTACCGTAACGTGCCACAGGGTTGCTTGATGAAGTTGATACGCTTCTAGGCTCAGACCCAGTTCGGGGAAAACATCGGCTTTGTGGCAGACGCGGCTTAACGGGGGAAAAAATCCATGGACTTAGGCGCGGCAGCATCGCGCAAATCTTTCGAAACGGTCCGCGGCGGCGACATTTTCGTTCCACTCTCGGACAAGATTTCGAGATATCCGCAGTTCGGCCCGAAACTACTTCAAAATAAAGGGCAACAAATACATGGAGCATATAGAAAATTTGTTCGGTGCCGCAGAAAATTTTGTTTTAGCCGATTTTTCGAGATATGAGAGTTCGAATTAATGAGGTATTACTGTATATTTATTTGTTTCGGGTCTCAATCCAAGTTTCATCCAAATCCCGAAAAAGAACAGAGGTGATTGTATGCCTTTATGTGGATTATTTTCATTCTGTTTTGTCTGCAAACACCTTTTCTTTGAACTCGGATTGTACCTTTTTCTTTTGGGACTATAGGGGTAATATCTTGCACACGTTTCCTTTTTCCGAGTCTGATAGCGAAGAGCGATATCAGCATTGAACCCAAATTTCTCGCTCGCTTTCGATGGTATTAACAATTTTATTGTTAAAGGGTGCCGCACTCTATTGGTACCACTCATACTTTCTACGTTTTTCTTTTGGCGGGGATTTTTCCCGAGTTGCTGAAACATGGTGTAATTGTTCCTGTGCACAAATCTAGTAACTCATGGGACGAAACTAAAAACCTATGTATAACTGTGCAGATCCCTTTTCCAAAATTTTTTTTTTAAATTGCGCTCTTTCATCATTGATGGTTCTTTCTTGAACATCAGATCTTAAATGAAGAACATGGATTGTTCAAAGGCCGATTCGTAGAATTCATTTAATTTCATTTTTGGAGTACACAATCAACATATTGAAAATCGGGGTCAGGTTGATGCCGTCAACTTTTACCTGTATAAAGCTTGTGACGTAGTAGACTATCAGTGGTTGTTTGAAAAGTTAGGAGCGTATGGCATTTGCGATCACCTCGGTGCTTTTTTGGGTATTTTTTTTATCTGGTAGATGTATTACGCCCGCATAAACGAAATACTGTCCAAGCATTTTATTGTTATGACTGGTATTCCACAGGGATCTATTATTGACACCTTTGGGATTAATTATTTAATGAAAATATTATGTGCTGTGTCAAAAATTTCCCCACCCTTCCGTATGCAGATGACATCAAACTGTTTCGAGAAATTAGTTGGCGTGATGACAGGTTCACATTTCAAATACAGTACCCATTAATGTCAACAAAATATTCTTAATTGCTTCACTACAAAACAGCTGTGCTACAATTTTATTCAGCAAATGGAATGTTCTCAAGCGAGTGAAACAAATCGGGGATCTTTGTATTGTTGTAGATTCAGAATTGCATTTTATTTTGCATGTTGACTTTGTTGTGAACAAGGCCTGCAGCTTCAAAGTAATTATGTCACGAATTACGAGACCATTTTCTAGTGCTCAGCGCTTTATGCGATGGTTCTTATAGATAATCATCACAAAATTTATTTTTGGATGTTTTGTATGGAACAGGTTTGGTATAACAAGTAGCGGTAAGCTTGAAAATGTACACAGTGCCCTCGTTGGCCTTGCGCCATTAAACACTTACCATCATCATCAAATGTACAGAGACGTTTTATTAGAATTGTATACGACAGGCTTTTCTATAGCAGAGTTTACTATCAGTATTAAGGTATGTTAGAAAATTGCATTTGGCTAATAGGCCAAAAAAGTGGCTGGATGCGGATTTGTATTTTTTTCTTTCAGCCCTTACACAGCATCATTCATTGCGACCATTGAGATGCGTATTCTGTGTAAAAATGTCCGAGACTTTCTTTTATTTAGAATTAGTTCTGCTACTGCTTCTATACAATGATTTTTTATATTGTACAAGGAAACGCAAATCACCTTGGAATTTTTAAGGACAATTTCCATTTATTTAAACTCGCCTTGGCTCATGCCTATTGATCAGATTTTTGTATTATACTTTTTCTATTTATTTTTGTCGTTTCCGCCCACACATCTAAATTGTTTGTATCTTCTCCATATTTCTGATGTTTCATCCTGTTACCACCGCTTAAGGTGGTGGGCAAAATGTTGGCGGGCATGTACAAATAAAGACGATGATGATAACATAAATAAATGAATGAATCAAATTATTCGAACCCGAGAGCAGATTTTCTGGCAATGTTAAGCTGCCACCACATCATATAGCTGCGAGAAAAGAGGTAAAAATGGCCAAAATTGAAAAGAAACACATTTGTAGGTTCATTATTCTGTAAAGCAAAAGCAAATGGATATAGACAATTGAGGAAAATACACAACAACTCAGTTTGACAAAGCATTCAGAATCGTTCACGCGCACCGCGCATGCGGCACCTCGTGTGTTCAAATTAACGGCAGTGGCGGCCCGCAGACCCCGAGCCAGGCACCCGAGGCTCTACGCGGATGTTCCGCGTCCCAAGAAAAAAAAAACCTCCGTCGCATGCCCCCGCGCGAGGGACACGAGTAAATGCAGAGCATTGTTGGTGGTCACGTGGCTTAGGTTGTGGTAGTTGGCGGTGGTAGTTGTAGTTGTTGTTGTCGTAGGGGTTGGGTAGTTGGGTTACGAGACGAGAGAGAGAGAGAGATAGAGAGAGAGACGAGAGACGTAAGTACGTTACGTGTTATTTATTGCCATCGTTTGCACCCCACCCTCTCTGCGGGGCAATCTGTTGGATCAAGACGGCGCGCTGCCGACGCCGAACGCAAGCGTCCGAAGCGCGCTGCCGACGCCGAACTTCGTGCACGAGAAGTTGCGGCCAAACGTCAACTTCGGGCCGCGGATCCTTCGCTCGGGCAACCAGTATATTCGTAGAGCGCGCAGTAGAAGGAGAGGAGGTAGCACCTGCTGCCGCAACGCCTCTTTCAGCGCCGGAGCACGCGCATGCGCGCCCGCACCTGTTGTTGAGAGCGAGGAGGAGCGGGGGAGGGGCGCACGTGCTGGATGGCTGCGGACGCCGACTTACGGACGCATAACATCGTGAGTTAAAGAAATCCTCTGCATTTAAAATTCTGCAAAAATTTGGAGAATTATCTGCTAACGCGCAGCATTAATACCCCTTGTATTGAGTGTGAGTTTTCACAGTCAAAGTTTCTGGTTTTTTTAAACCCTGTCCGACAGATTATCTCCATTTACGATACTATAACGATTTGAAGTGGAACTATTCGCGAAATCTGCGTTGTTGTGGAAATACAGGGCATTCTACGGATTGTCATTGTCTGTAATTGCTTAACATTTTTCTCATTTTTTCATTTTTTCAATATTTCGTTCCAGCAGTTATCTCTATTTACGCTGCTACAACGACTACATTTGTAACTTTCGGGAAATCTTCATTATTGCGGAAATGCAGAGCTTTCACGCTTAACGACTTCCCGAAATTTTTCTTAGATCTTTCTTATTTTTTTATTGTTTCAAAATTTCTTTGTTCCAATTATCTACTTTACGCCAACATACCGATTATAGGTCTAACTTCCACAAATTCTGCATTTTTGTTGAAATGCAGGTCGTTATACGATTTGCCATTACCGTATATTTACATATTTTTGTTAGTTACTGTTTTTCCAAAATTTTGCTCTACCAATTATCCGCCTCTACCCTAGTATAACGACTACGGGGCCGTTACACGGTTCGCCATTTTCAGGAATTATTTTATACTTTTCTTAATTTACTTTTTCCAATATTTTGTTGGAGGAAGTATCTCCATTTACGCTATTATAACGATTACCTGTAAAACTTTCGCGATATCTACATTATTGTGGAAATGCCAATGCTTTGTAAATTTTGACATTTTCCGTAATTACTTTATATTTCTCTTTATTTTTTAGTTTTTCAAAATTGCGTTCGACTATCTCAAGTTACGCTAATGTAACGATTACATTTAGAACTTTCCCGAAATCTCCATTATTATAGAAATGCAGGGCGTTAAACTGGTCGCCAGTTTTCATAATTATTTTATATTTTTCTTACCTTTTCATTTTTCAAAATTTTGTTCGACCAATTATCTCCATTTACGCTATATAACAATTACGGCGGCAACTTTTGCGATATCTGTATTATTGTAGGAATGTCATGCTTATACGTTTTGACATTTTCAGTAATTTTTTAACATTTTTCTCAGGTATCAGTTTTTGAAAATTTTGCTCGACCAATTGCGTTATTGGTCATTTATGGTATTGGTCATTTACGTTATTAACGTTATTGGACCAGTTACGTTAATAACTATTACATTAGTAACTTTCCTGAAATCTCCATTATTGTGGAAATGCAGAGCCTTGCACGGATTCGCCCATTTTCGTAATTATTTTATATTTGTTATATTTTTTTTAGTTTTTCGAAACTTCTGGCGACCGGTTATCTCTATCTACGCTATTATAGTTATTACTCTTGTGATATCTACGTTTTTATGGAAATGCAGGTGGTTACACGGTCCTGGCTGTCAGGATACTTGGCAAAGAATGCTACGCATGAAAAGGCATACTGGTGGCTGAGCCAAAGTAAGGGTTGTTTTGGGCCTCTGCGGCCCCTGGCAGCGGCAACACGCCACTTTGGTCGTCGCTTCTCGCAGACGGTGCCCCGGACTGTTAGGAATGAGCCTGCCGCTGTGCTTTCTTCAATACTCCTCGGCTGTGCGGCGAAGCCTCCACTACATCCGCCTTTCAAGGAGGCCACCCTTGTCGGTGACTCACGCTTGCAGCCGACAATTCAAACGCGTCGCTACACATCTGGATCGGTGGCACCTCGCTATCGGCGTGATGAAACTATGGTGGCGTTCCGACGCAACACGCCGAGACTTGCCCAAGGACACGGAAGCCCCGTGACCGCTGCGGAGACCTCCTCTCTCCCCTCTCTCGGACTCAGCGTGCGCCGCCACTACCGACCGCTCACGAACTCTCGAAAGAGTGTTGAGTGTGTGTGTGCCGTTCGTATCGTGTGCACAATCTAGAGGAAACGCTTGTTTCAACCGTTGGAGCTTTGGGTATATTTAAGACCTCCCAAGCGCTGTAGTTCATCCCTCTTTGAGCAGTGAATCAATGCTGTCACTCTGCTCGAGTCCTGTACGGTAACCTCGCCCGTCGGGGCATTGTTCTTTGGCTTCAGCTCATCTCTCGCTATCAAGTAAACAGTTACGTTGGCCTACGGCGTCTGGGATTCTTCGAGGCAGCAACATTGGCTGGCCGCTCGCTTCAACATGCTACCACACGTATGTCGAAGGCGGCGGAGCTCGGCTCGGGTCGGCCTTCCCGGATGCAACAGGACTGACCCGCTCAGGGGCAATCAGCCATTTGCCTTTTCTTGTCCTCCCCTCAGTTTTTTCTCCTTCCTATCTCCTTTCCTAACCCTGTCCTGTCATCTCTTCGTTGCAGATTTTTATGCTTTTCCAGGCGGCGAGGGTGAGCCCTGTACAAAAATATGCCTCTTGATTCCAAGCATAGGATCATAGTGGCATGACACTGTAAGCGGCTGCTCACGTTCCCTTGTTGGCTCGGTGTTGGGTGAGCGGCTTTCCCACTGGATTGACTCCATGTTCTATGGCTCCTTTCTCTATTACACCAAAATACCCTGACAACCTCCCATAAGGGGTCGCACCGAAGCACTCCGGATACAACCTCCTCAGGCAAATTTCAACAAATACCAAGTGGTACACTCTACCGATGAAAAAACTATTACTGACATGTAAGTCTTCTTAATTGCCAAGGGCTTCGAAAACATTCTTGGCAATGACTAAAACTCCAATAAGGCGTCCCTCTAGAGACCGCGTTGTTGAAGTCACGCAAAAAAAAACAATGGGAAAACGTCCTGCAGCAAGAAAACATTGCCAACTGCATCGTCACCATTACGCCACATCGCACGTCAAACACTGTTCAAGGTGTCATTTCCGAAAACAATGGCCGCAATCCTGCCCCGCGAAAGTGGATGCCCAGCAAACCTGTTGTACAGCACTACAAATGGTGACGGACGAGTGCATGAAGTGTTTCTAGTCGTATAGGCGGGCTTGTCGCTCTCGCACGGCTAGTTTAACCAGAAAAGCGTAAAGGTATCGGCACTATTTTCTATATCGGCACTATCGGAAGATGCAGTTTTTCTGCATCTTCGGAAGTCTTGATAAGAAATGACCCATTCGAAGTCAATGGCAGGCCGTAGATGCGGTAATCTCGCAACACTGATGAACGACAAAATGGCCGCCGTTGCTGACATGCGTGTCTCAGTGGCGGTACTTTAATACCTTATCTACTGACGCTACACTCCGCTTGTGTGAAGTGTTCGAATGAAACGTCGGAACTGCAGTGGGTAACACCCCGCATACTCATCAAGATCGGGCCCATCTTTCAAGAAAGAAAACGAGATCATTCAGATAAAAAAAGCCAGAAACATAACGTTCCCAGAGGCACGCCAAAAGCGCTTGTTTTGGCCGCATCCTATGCGGACGCCGCCCGCCGGTGCTTGGCGCGACGTTTGGTTAGTACTGCGACGCAACGCAGCCTAGCTGACGTGTCGCTGTCCTCAACCTCCTCCGAGCGTCCGTCAGCTCGTTCTCCCTCTAAAGCAGAGCCTCTAGTGGTTCGTCCTCTGCCATCTACAGCCCAGCAGCTCACCGCAGTTCCTGCGGAGCCCGTGGAGGAAGTGCAGCGAGGGCTTTGTGGGGACTGGTTCCATTGGCCCTCACGACATCTGAGGGCGTTCGGAGCATGAAAACAGCCAAGTACTCCTTCCGTTTCTTCTCCGCCGGCTCCAACCGTGAAGCTTGCGGCCAATCTACGAGGAGGATGTCGGAAGGATACCACTTTGGCGACACCAGTATTGCAAGACGCGGATGTGGATACCTCATCATCTCAACCTGCACAGTAGGCACCGAACGAGCGCCGCAGCACTCTTGTCCGTGAAAAAAAACGGCACCTCGGATTACTGGCCCTAAACAAAACTCACTGATGAGAACCAAAATAGGCAACTGCTCAACTACATTTTTACTATTTGTACGACATTATTGCTGTTAGAAACTCAGTTCAATGGAACACTAAGGGTCTAATAAAAAAACTTACATGATGTATATGATGAATAGATTATGTATATGATAAGTGATGCCTTGTAGCCTACCTCGCAAACATTAGAATTTTAGCCCTCATCGCATACCATATGTGACATCAGGGCCAAGCGATGCAAGGGAGGAGGGCTCGTCACATCAGCCAGCGATCTCACTGCCATCGCTGGAGCTGGGGGCTGGGGGCGTGTTATGCGGCTCCTACCGGTGTTGCACTTCACATCACCATTGTCACCTGTCGTGTTAATTATTTTCAATTTTTAGAGTAAGGGCCCTTTACACCCATGTATACACTATTTTTACCAAGTTCATGACCATGCTCACCATTGTATTTAAGTGACCGGCATCACACAAAACAATACACACTGTCTTGGCACTCCTTGGCCTGACACCCTTGCGCTAAAAAACACACATACATACATCGTCCCCGCTCGCCAATGCGCTTACTTACATAGCAACCACTGACAGAGATATTTATTGCGGTATAGAACGAAAACTTGTGCAAAGCAGAGGCTTCTCATACACTAGTTTTTTGCGGATAGGATTTTGCGTTGTTTTTATCGAACAATCTCACTTTGAATTTACAGGAAATGTGTCCCAGTGCCCTTTTTTGGGGATTGTACCCAGACCAACGAAAGAAGAATAGCGATTCCATACAGATATACGGCGCAAAAGATAATAGGGAGAAAGAACACAGGACGGCCCCTGGTCGTTTGTTTTTTCTCGTCCTTGTCTTTTGCGCTGTAGATCTCTCGAATATATAAATCACCAACACGGCCACCTTATACTCCTGCGAGTATACATACTATACATTGAGCACCAGGTATTTGAGCAATCAAGACATGCTCAGTAATTATGATGGATGGCCATAAAGACGTTGAATAGCTCATAACGTCGTCGGTTTTCGCAAAAAACTCCCCCCACCTCCCCGAAGGGGATCGTGCGGAAATGCGAATGCATTGGGTGCACCGATGAGTGCGCTGCGGCAAGCAGTAACGGAGAGAGGCGTGCGCTCCACTGCATTCATATACATTTTCCGAGCGCAGCGAGCGGAGAGAGGGTACGCGGAGAGGAGAGATACCCGCGCAACACGCCCACCCCGCGCGCGAGCTCTCTCTCCCGCCGAGCTCCGCGATGCAAGCGCCCTCACACGCCCGAGCGCGCTCCTCCTCTCCCCTTGCCCTCCGCTACTCCCGCCCGAGCTACCACCTGCTCCGGTTGCTAGGCGCACCACAGCTGTTGCTAGGGGCGAGGAGGAGCGCGGAGAGATAACACCTGTGGGCGCACGCCGACGGAGCACGACAACCCCCGACTAAGAAATGCATTCGCATTTACGACGACGACGACGACGAAGGCAGAACTACGAGGCGCGCGCTCACGTGCGCTCGTTAGGACGACGACGACGACGACAAAGGCAGAACTACGAGGCGCGCGCTCACGTGCGCTCGCGCTGGAGGAATGCAGGCGCACGCCGGCCAACGGAGCAAGACAACCCCCGGCTAATAAATGCATTCGCATTTAAAAATAACAAGTCACGAGAACTGCAATACATAGTACTACCAGAGTCTTTCAATGCTTTACTTGTCACGAAACTTTGGCGCTCGTTTCATATAGGGACCGCGGACGCCACTACAGGCGCCAACACCGTACGAAGGGCATCCAGCCGCCGCGCGTGCGGCATATTGGCCAGCTCTTGGCGTGCAAACGCTCGCTCCTTTTGGTGTCTGAGCGCTGATTAAGTCTGCTTTTTTCTTAGTAGTTAGCGATGGATAGTCCAGTCATTGTGTATATCACCTGCCTTCAATGGGGTTTTATTTTTTGAAGCAAATTACCGTAGACTTCGGCCGCGAACGGCAACGGCGTCTGCGTCCTCTGGCACAAGCACTGGGCCTTCGTGTTTGCGGATTTTTAAATCTCTATGCTTCTTTTCTTAAAGTAAAAGTTGTAACTACCAGACATACGGTAGCTCAGTAGTCAAGGACTGCTACGGGCCTATCGATAATGCAATAAAAAAAACAAGCACGCGTCGTTCAGACTATGCTTAATGAATTCGTTGATTGCTCTGGAACGCGCAGAACGCTAAAAAAGATAGCCCAATGGTATTGTCGTTTCGATGAGTGCGTACATGCTTGAGAACACCTAAAAACTCTGCAGAAACGTGAAAGATCAAAACATGAAGAAATATATGTTGCACCGTGTGTATTTCCGCTTCCACGCTTTGCAATCCTTGCAAAAAAAGGAAGCGAAAAAAGAACAATAAAATTGATGTTAACACACGCAACAAAAAAATTTCAATATTACGAAGGGATAAAAAAGAGCGTGGTCCAGCGTACAAAAATCTATTTTTTGGCGCTGCGATGTGCCGCACACGGACGAAACAGAATATTTCCACGTAGCCAAGACCGACGCAAAGCTTTTCTGAACAAAGTTTTTAAAGCGACCTTCTGCTCTACAAAGACTAGAATGAAACACAAACGTCGAAGAAAGAGTCCGCAGTGTGACGTGCACAGATGAACGTCGATAAAGTGAGTTGCGCGGCGTTTGCTATGCATGCATTACTCTCGGAACGTTAATAATTTCACATCCATGCAAATAGGTTCGACAGCATTGTTGAATAAACAAAAAATCAAGTTAGCGACAAGGTGACACCCTTTCCATATCAAACAATATTGCCCGACGGGAGGTGCGACAAAAAGAGCAAACGGGCGCTCCGGTTGAAACGCCAGGTAAGAAAACCGGAAGCGGCCACGCGCGGTTGCAAAACAAACAAAACGAACCCTAAGAAATTATTCGCGGAAATATAAAAATAAGAGCACAATAACGTCCCAAAGATTTTTTTACATACGAGCCTGAGCGCAAGGTAATACAAGTTTGCAGACAGGTAATGAAGCACCGTTACAACCTGACTGATATGACAAAAACCGGCTTTAAGTTAGCCTTGTACAATTCTAGGTCCACGATGCTCTCAAAAGGGTACATTGCTTTTTTATTCTCAAACTACATTTCCACACACAGTCACACACTTATAATCGAAGCTGATATCTCCCGTTTCTTGCCTTGGAATGACGCGCCTCCATTTCTCGCGAAGCTCCGCGTCGCTCGGTCAACAGAACAAGGAAACAGTTTCCGTTGTGTCGTTGTACCAGGAACGACATCCCTGGACGAAACACGTGTTCGGCATCGTCGTTGCACTACTTAAGTCGCATCACAACAGCGCGAGATGCACGTTACATTTTTTTTCCCGCACAAAACAAACTCGCCGCGTCTCCGCTGTTCGAGCCAGCGCAACGCCGCCCGAGGAGTGACCTCAGTGAGATGGTGGCGCCACCGCGCGGTGGCCAAACGCAGCATATGAAGCTCTCCCATTGGGTTACGGAGCAGTTTCGTGTCGAGTAAAGCATTGAAGGACTCTGGCACTACTATTAAAAGGAGCCATTTTTTATGAGCAGCTCTAGGCCAAAAAAAAAAAAAGACAGATCTTTCACTAGTAAACAACACTTCTTTGAGAACACGAAAAAGCAACACGAAAGACACTCTGGAAGCATATAAAAATACTGGCAACAACCAGACTAACCTTTGCGTTCTCGTAATGCAGATGTATCGCCGAGTCATTTCTGTATTCCCTGGCGAATCTCTAATTTCCCTTGTTTATACATGTTTCTGACTAAAAATCTTTCCTTCTAACCAGGGATAAAGTACATTTAGATACCAAAATAGCAGGTATTTCTCAGCAGATATATTGGAAAGCATGAAAAAAATTATTCTCCTCAGCATTATATACGGTTAAATCAACTCACTCCAATATAGAAACAAAATATTACCCTGCAGTATGTAAAATAAAGGTCAGAATTCATGAAGAACGTCTCGGGCAACATTCACTGCGACAGAAGATTTTTTTACACCTTCGTGTTGATCGAATAATCACGACGGTTAAAGCGCTGGAGACACACATGGGCTATGAAGCGCGCCGTAGTGGAGGGAACCGAAATGATTGCGACCATCTGGGGCCTTTAACGTACGGGAAAATCTCTTTGCGTGGGCGTTGTCACTTTTGACCACCATAACAGAAGCAGCCACCGCGGCCGGGAAGGGACCGGACCCGCGTCCTTTGCCAGCACAACGCCTTAGTCATTCGGCAATCGCTGCGGGTACGCTCATTTCACCCGTCAGCTCGCCACGAAGTTCGGGTCGTTCTTGTGGGCGGTCAAGACAGAAACAGTGTCGCGTGCGCTGTTGAGACTGCCCAAGTCAATGGGTGGTTTCAGTCTGCCTTGCTTGCGAACCATGTGCAGCGTGCTGGCCGTACGCGCAGTGTTCGACCTTGTGGACTCAACTGAGTACCCAGAGAGGGCGCTTCTGCAGTACTTTCTGGGAACTTACCGCTCAATGTTTTATGCCGAACGCATTGCCGGTCCCTCTGCTGAGCAGTCACCGCCATTTTATGCCTATGTAGTCAACACACTGAGGAACGTCCAGTCTACCTTGCCAAGCCTAAATTTCAGAGAAAGTACAGCAAGCGAATTGTGCCAAAAATTGGCAATAAACCAATTAGATCGCGGTGTCCGTTGGCATCAGCTGACTTCGACGGAGCTTCCTTCTGATGTTAGGGATTTCGGATGGTTGCGTGGATGGCAAGTTCTTCCGACGTGTGACCGTCTGGCGAGATTCGGCATCGTGCGATCCTCCCGGTGCCCGCACTGCGGGCCCACTGAAACATTGGAACATGCCTTGTTTCAGTGTCGGGTAGCGGTGACGTTTTGGACTGGGCTAAGCAGGTTGTTTGGTCTTACACTTAGAATGAGCACACGTTCAAATGACACGTTGGTGAACTTCCTGATGTGTGCTGGGGCTTTTGTATTGTGGCGAAATCGTGGTGCCGCGTGTCTTCGCGCCCGACCGCAACGGGCGATGTTTCCACTGCTGTGGCGTGTGCGGTCAATCCTTATGAGTCACTTGGAAAATGAGTTGGCAGTTCTGGGCGAAGAAGCCTTCCTGTTACGCTGGTCCACGCGTTTCATAATGGCCAGGAACAACATCCTGAGCATCACTGTTGTGCCGTATTGACTTTCAACGAGCTTATGAACTCTTTCTGTGAACGCATGTGAACTTTTTATGGATTGATTTCTGAGTAGCTTGTTTTACCACCATAGACATTTGTCGTGCAAAGTGTTGACTGCCCGGAGTATTTGGAAACTGATTGGATTTTGTTTTTCTTTCGGGCAGTGCTGTTACCACTAGTCGCTGCGTGCTATGTGGTTTTATAATAAATTCTCTTCTCACACTTTCGTTTATTAGATATTTTTTACTGGACTCAATTCAATCAGGCGCCGGCGCCGCCGGCAGCTAATTGCGCAGTTTGGAGCGCGTCATTTTCTTTCGTGCACTGCCACTTTTTTTTCGCATACTCGTAAAAACCCACCCATCGAGCGTTCCTAACTAAATGAACGCGGGCGACTTTGCATTGTTGGGTTTGGTAGCGTCCGTAGTTTCAGTAGTGGGGCCGGTCACCGTTGATCCATCCGAGCCAGTACTAGGGGAGTTCTTGGAGCGAAACATCAACCGGTTTATTTGCATTTTTACGGTTATGAACACCGGAAATCATGAGGCGAGCCGCAGCGGGCCGTTTTTATAGACCCTCGTTCCCTAGATCCCCAGGTTGGGGATCACTATCCAAAGCAATACTGTCCAATGGTGATGCGCAGTTTCTCGTCCGGCAGCACCGCTCTCAAGAAGGGACACGCCCTTCCAGTGCCCGCGCGCGCACACATGCAAACACGCACACCACCCTTGCCACTCACCGGAGACCAGAGTAGAGGGGGGGGGGGGGGTTCATCCGTGCCACCACGGGAGAGTCTCAGTTCCTTGCACTCTACTGGGAGCTAATCGTTTGTCTTTATCCAAGAGGTCGTCCTGCCGCCGCCGCCACCTCCATGGTTCCACGATCACGGGGTCGTCGGTCTGCAATCGGCAGCGCGCGGGAGGGTCACCGAGAGGGTGGGATCAGTGGCCCCATAATCGCAGTGCGTAGCAGAGCAGTACTCCCCAGCGCCAACCCGTAGAAGGGATTTTGTCTGCGGTCCGACCGTCGGTGGCTCGTCCGTACCAATGCTCAACGCCGCGTGTGCATTGAAGACTCATAACAGCTCCTCCGCCGACGGGAAAATCTCGGGCGCCGTGTAGTATCAGCTGCTCGGTGGGAAAGACCACACTGGGAGCTGTAGCCGAAACCACAAAAAGCGGACCTGCCGGAACAGCGGAACGAGCTAGCACCAGTAATTGTTTTCTGGCAACCAGGCTGATATTCAAATGTGCTATTGTGCCCCTATGCTTTCTTTTATGTGCGATGCATCTCATTGTCGGGGCTATGTCCCTCACTTGTTGCGCTGTCCACACCCCCACTGCGCATGCTGGGCTTGCTGAAGGCCCGGTGGTGTCTTATGCTTTAATGGCTCTTGGGTAGATAGTGTTGCCCGTGTCTTCCTGGGCCGCCACGAGACGAGCACGCTTCCCCTTTAAGGGCTCCTGAAGCGACAGTGTTGGCGGTGTCTTCCTGGGCCGGCACGAGACGAGCACGCTTCACGCGTCTTCGACGTTTCACCGTCGTCGGCGGCGGCGTGCATCGGCGAGTCTCAGCGGGCCGTGATTACAAGCAGCCCAAAACCATCCGGGGAACGTGCATCGACCTCATCTTCAGCAACGTTAGGGTTCATTTACTACAACAGCCCTTGACTTTACATTTCACAGACCATAAGGCGGTCGTAATCAAAGCGGAACGCCAACCACAGCTCGACTTCACCTACGTTGAACATCATGATGATAATGCCTAAATATAGACAACCCATACCACGTACAACGTCTCTTTCACTCTCTCCCTCTCTCTCTCTCTTTGATGCCTCTCTACTCTAACACCCCCAACCCACCTCCAAAAAGTACACCATCTTCCCGTAGGGGAACCCTGAGTAGTATGCGAAGCAGCCACAAGGTCAACGCAATTTCTTATTTCGTAGTTCTGGTACGTGAAACGTTGGGTAGTTACCATGGAACCCAAACGGTAAAAATAACAGTAGCCACGTACTTCAACCTAACGGAAACGATGAACTGAAATCTAATGAGCACTAGAATCGACCCCACGGCTGCTTCGCATACTACTCAGGGTTCCCCTACGGGAAGATGGGGTAATTTGTTTGTATTGACACCACCCTAATGCTCCAGATCATGGGTAAAGACATCGACCGAAGTACCCTCAAAACGTTACAATAAACCTAACATAATTCAACACTCAAACGAGAGGCTACAAATGACATAGAAAGAATAGCTAAAATGCTCGGCTTAGGGTGCCAACCAGGGAGGTTAAAAAAAATTGCGTTTTTTTTAACCTCCTTGGTGCCAACATTGGCGTTGGCCGCGCCCTTCTTATACTTCACAGTGAAGTTAAGCTCCTGAAGCGCGAGACTCCAACGCTGTAGTCGCGGGTTCTTTCTCGACATTTGCGCTGGTCAGGTCAGCGGTCAGTCACAACGACAAATAAAGTCACGTAGAGGTGGCAGTCTAATTGCTGGGGGCCCACACAATACAGGCACATTATTTTTCCGACGTACTGTAGGCCTCCTCGCGAACAATGACTTTCCTGCTTGCGTACTGCACAGGGTGCTTGTTTCCGCTCTCATTTTCCTGGCAGAGCATTACCCCCATACCCCGGTTGCTAGCATAGCATTGCACGATAAACTGACACTTGTAGTTCGGTGCATGCAGCACTGGTGAGCTAACAAGAGCCGCAATGAGGCTCTGAAACGCACCCTGCATTCTTGGACTCCAAACGACCCTTTTTTGGGGGCATTGTCGCGCAATGCACCTGTCAACAGAGCGGCCACTAGCGAGTACTGAGAAATATAGCGCTCATCAGTCCCAGACCCCGTCAGTCCCTTCAGTGCCAGAAGGGAACGGATCGCATTTTTAGTTTCAGGTTGCAGGAATTCGCTAACCGCCTCAACTCGTCCGGCCGCCTCTTGCCCTGCCCTACCACTTGACCTAGATACTGTACTTCTGCACGAGCGAGCTGGCACTTAGCCGGCTTTACCGTCAGCCCGGCGTCCTTCAAACGTCCGAGGACATCGCCAAGGTGGGATAAATGCTCTTCCCACGTAGTGGAGTAAATAGCAATGTCGTCCAAGTAGGGACACGTACCCCTGAGCCCCCTGCAGAACTCACTTCCTTAACCTTGAAAAACAAAATGGGGCGTTCTAGGGCAGGAATGTGCCCGTCGGAGCCAAAAAGGAGCGTATTCGCCAGCTCGTTCGGTCATTGGAACTTGCCAATAGCCTCTCGGCAAATCCAACGTGGTGACGTATTGGGCGGCACTCACTTTTTGGACTAGCTCCTCCACGTTCGGTATTGTATAGGTCTGGTATTTCGTTATCGCATTGAGTTTGCGGTAATCCTCACAAGGCCGTAGATGTTTACCGGTAACATCTACTAGAATCATAAGGAACGTGCAGGTGCTTTCACAAGGTTTACTTACCTTAATCTCCGGCATGCGATCTACTTCTCTTTTTAAGATCTCTTGCAGCAGCGGGGATAGCCTGTAGGCCTCGTCCTAACGGTCGGGTCTGCGTCATGAGTGATAAGCGCTGTTCGGCCTGGCCTGTCTGAGAACACGGCGAAATGTTGTGACAGCAAGCTACGAAAGTAGGCTTTCTGCATCTCCGTTAGGCACTCCGTAGGCGCTACTGCTTTCATGACGTCGTCGACATCCATTGGCAGGCCCACGTCGGCTAGGCCTGGAATCTCAGGCGTTACCTCTTCCGAACTATCGAGAACCATGTTAACCTTCTGCACCTCTCCCACATAACGCTTCATTTGATTGTGGTGCTAAACCTCCACATCTCGGCGCCTTCCTTTTCGCTCCAATTGCTAGTAGGTGCCCGAAACCTTCTTCACAACATTAAAAGGCCCTTCACATTGAACCTCTAGCCTGTTCGCTCGCGAAGGGCGCAAGACCATCACTTCATCACCTTCCTTATACCCTCGCAGTTTTACATTTCGGTGGTAGTGGCTCTTGGCTCTACTTTGCGCCTCTCTCATGTTTGCCTCAGCAATGTCGCGAGTGCAACGCAACCTTTCCAACAACTAAAGAATGTACTCGACCAGTGTGGGGTCGGTACCCTTCGACTCCCATGTTTTGTGCAACAGACGTAAGGGAGATCGGAGTGTCCTTCCCTAAACACACTCCGTGGGGCTGAAGCCCGCCGCTTCGAGTGTTACAGAATGCTACGCAAACAGTATTGCTGGCAGACAGGCATCCCACTGACATTTCTTCTCAAAGATGAGGGCACGCAGGACTCGCTTGATCACCGAAAGAGATCGCTCTAGTCTAGTGGACTGGTAATGATAAACTGAGCTGTCAATTACTCTTATCCCACACTTCTATAGTAAGCCCGTAGTCAGAACGCTGGTGAACACTGGACCCTTGTCACACCGAATCTCCTGAGGGAAGCCTACTCTCGAAAACATGGACAGTAGAGCGTCGACTACTTATACTGAGATCTGTTCCTTCATTGGAATCGCCTCCGGAAATTTCGTTGCTGGACAAACGGAGGTGAGCAACCCAGGCGGCACAGAAAGTGTGCCCCAAGACCGGCCCGTCTATGGCCGCTTTCTGGCATGTCCGGCCAGCATCCAGGTTCTGGCAGCCACTGATCAAGCATTGAACGGCCAACTATCGGCAACCAGCGCTTCGGTATTTTTCCGTCCGCCCGTGTCCGGACGCACAACGGCAGCTAACCGGCTGCCAGATATTCAGTTCTCTTACGGCTGCCGACGTTGAGAAAGAGAACGGCCGAAGTACGGTCTTAGGGCATCCGTTTTTTCTTCGGGAAGCGGTAACACGCCGAAGCACGGCTAGCGACCGGCCACAGAATATGCGTATTCTTGCGGCAGTTGGTGTTCGAAAGGAGACCGGCCGGAGCGCGGCTGCCGTGCGGTCGTTGTTTCAACAGCGAACCGCGCGTCCGGCGGTAGAATAGTCGTTTTCTTCCGGCAACCAGTGTTATGAAGAATACCGGCCGACGTACGGCCCCAGAATATACGTTTTTCATTCGGTTAGCTGTCCTCGGCCGAATTTCGGCAAGCGAACGGCCACAGAATATTTGGCAACCGGTGTTCAAGAGGAGACCGGCCTACGTAAGGTATCTGGCTATACGTCATTTTTTCGGCAAACGGCATACAGCCGAACAACGGCACGCGCCTGGGCGCCGAGAATTCATGCACAGACGTGTTTGGAAGGAGACCGACCGGTTTTTTCCTGGGGGCAGAAAAAGCCGTTAGGGAGCCGAACGACGGGGACGCGTTTTTCATCGGCTCCGTGTTTCTACGTTTTAAATGAACGAACATCGTTTTTCAAACAGTAATGAGTGTTCTCGGTGAACGGGCAAGGTGCAAGGACTCACTGGACATTAGCAGGGAACCTTTTAGGCCATCGAAATGTCATTTATTGCCACAAGAAGACTGTGCCACACCGACGGGTGAGCTAAGCCTCGCCAGTCATCGCCGCTACCACGCCTCTGCCGCCGGCTTCGTCGACACATCAGCTCGAGGCTATTCGCTCCCTTAAGAAATGGAGAGCATTGGAGACATCGACCCGGCAGAGATGTCCGATCCGAGATGGAGATGGTTCACCAGAATAACTGGCCTTCAACGGCGTCGAGCAAGCGGCCACCACGCAGGAGCTAAAACGCCACCATGTTAAGGACTCCCCACCAAAGAAAGGCAAGTGCGAGCAAAAGCGCAAGTTATTCTGCGTACAATTAAACTGCGACAAGCAATGTTGCACTATGTTGTTGGTGATAAACGTAGAAGAGACTTGCTCGCGCATTGGTAGGATCAACTTCATGCCCTGCACTATGTTACTTCATGGGATTTTACGACTGCCTATTTAGAAAAAAAAACTATTAAACATTGGTTAAACATAATAAAAAATTGGTTCAACATAATCGCCAGCATCCTAGTAAACACGGATTTTGACAGGATTTTCTTGCTCAACGCAGATTGTTGAGTTCACGCACGATTTGGCTCTTGCAATAGATAAGCTTAAAGTGGTTGACTGTATATTCTTGGACTGCAAAAAAGCAAATGATGGTGTTCTATATCCCCTTCTGCGTAGTACATTTCATCCTATGAACTAAATGAATCGGTTTTTGCATTGTTATTACTATTGGCCCTATAGCTTTGTTCAAAAGTACTGTGTAGTTTACCGGACTATAGCGAATGAAAGTGATTCCGTATACCTGCAGCTTTATTCGAATTTAATAACATCCTGGTGTGCTGATTCAAAAAAGTTTTTGGATGTTAAACAGTGTGTTAAGGTGGCACCTTTACAAGAAAACCTTCATTCCGATTCAATACGTATACCGTAAATTATGCTGCTGTGGCAACGGCCGAGGAATATAAATACCTAGGAGTTTATTTAGGGAGTGGTTAGAGGTTAAATAGGCAGGTTCACACCATAAAAGTTACGGCTGCATATGTTTTTGGCTTTATGAGACGAAATTTCAGTGAACCTCGATCTAACTGAAAAGAACAACGGTATTTCACTCATGTGCGCTCAATCTTGGAGTGCGCATGTGTTTTCGTGGATCCCTACACCAAAGAGCTGGTTGATACGCTCGAAAACATACAGAATATGTCAGTGCGATTCGTATTAGGTAATTGTCACGCTCAACTTAGCATGAGAGAAAGTAAAAGTAAACTGAAATGGCAGTACGTGAAAGATCATAGACGAAACCACAGGTTGAACTTTTTTCGTAATATCTATCATTCGAAAATTGGAGTAGAAGGGGAGAAGTATGTCCAAGCGCCAATCTACATATCGCAAAGTGGGACCGCTAGCTTAAAGCAAATTATTAACTTTCCTTTAAAGGTGACCGCGTTGCGCGATTCATTTTATTTTACATCAATACAGCAGTGTAATTATCTTCCACGTATGATTGCATTAACTGTTTATATTGACGATTTTCAGCGCGCTTTTTAGAATTATTTCGTTATTTTGTCTCACATATATTGCTTAGTGTTATGCATCTCCCTTCTGTAACGCATGCAAAGGCAAGCAGGCATCAAATAATAAATAAATAAATAAATAAATAAATAAATAAATAAATAAATAAATAAATAAATAAACTTCCAGAGGCGCACGTTTGCTTCCGACGGGTTGAGAACCCTACGGATTCAATCTTGACCAATAAAATATTTATTGCCCTATTCGTTGCAGTATGCAGGGTTTCCTGTATGCATGCTACCTTTGCTATGTTATTGGTTTGAAACAAATTATGTAACTCTAATTTTACGCCTTTCCTTGCGTGAACACAGAGGGATACAACTGCTGCCACCTGAAGCAGGGCGTCATTCGCAACGCGTCTAGAATTTTTTGAACGTAGTATTACATTAGAAGAAAATTAAGTTCTTTTGCACTATTAAGTGGTGTGGACGTATACTCATGAAAACAACATTAAAATAGATTGAAAATGAAAGTACCTGTTCGCTCCTTCTTAGGATCAGCCCTGCGCAAGATCATCAGAAAAGTTGATCGAGTAGAAAATGTCTTTGCAAGAAAAATGGGCAAAAACTGGACATACTTTTTTGTGAAGGAGTTATATTAAATGCTGCTTAGTGTTTTGTTGAGAACCAAAACGCTTCGTAAAGGCATTCACGCCGGTTTTATATACAGCAAAATTGGTCAAGCAACTGTTATAAAAATAGTTTATGTAGTCATAGCATGAAAGTGTTTCGGAATATTGCCCTAAAAGAAATTGGCTAAAAGCGGCGCAATTTATCTCTCTGAAATTCAACCCACTAAAGTATGCGCCCTCCGCCCCCCCCCCCCTCCTCTTTCCCCGTTTATTACAGGTAAGCCGCCCCACAGAGGATATTAGGACCTGGACAATACATCTATTCAAGCTCTACAAAGAACTGAATATTTTCTGTGTTCGGCAGTAAACCAGGCACAGCAATTAAAGGAACGACAATTTGTGAACACTGTTTAATGAATGAATTTTGCTGTCAACTGAGGCTGGTAATTGAGCAAGGCTGCGCTGAAAGCTTGACGGCTGGTGGTTGCGCGCGAGCTCACTTTGATGTGGCTGCATGGACCCAAAATGCTGGGTTTGTGCTGCTTCTGCATGCACTGCGCGAATGAGTCATCTGCTTGCGCGACATGCAGTGACCGGCCTCAGTACAGTTAACGTACTGTGGCTGGACTCCAATGCCCGTAGCAGGGCCGTATTTCCGGTAGCTTTAGTCCGGCTGGAGTCCGACGACCGCATCTCGGCTGTAATCCGGCGGCCGTACTTCGGCCGTACACGGGTGGCTTTGGAATGGCCGGAGCCCTACGGCTGGAATCTGGCCGTATGACCGTAAGCCGGTCGACTGGCCGACGGACACTGGCCGTTGGACAGCCATGGGAGTACGGCCGTATACGGCCAAAAGGCCCACATTTGGACATGGGCCGAACATGGCTGCCGGAAAACGGCCGGACAGAAAATCACCGGCAAAAGTACACCGGCCTGTTTTCGGCCGAACAGTCCTGTGCTGCCTGGGAAGTACCGGTAACCCGACATTGTCACTGGGAGTGGTCCGACCACGTCGATTACCAACCTGCTAAAGGACCCTGAAAAGAGTGCAGCAACCTTCAGCGGTGCCCCTCTCTTCTCGTGTGGTTTTCTCACCCTCTGACATATGTCACACGCTTTCACGTGGTTTTTAACGTCTCTTAAACACCCTGGCCAATAAAACTCCATTAAACCCTGTCTCTGTTTTTCAGGCTCTCAAATGCCCTGACTAACAAACTCCGTGACACAGATTGAGAATGTCCGGTCGATACTGCGCTACCACCACAACCTGGTCGAACAGACGACCTTTTGTGGTATCGCAGTAACGGTAACAGATGCCGTTTTTGACCGGAAATCTGACATTCTTTCCAGCCACCCCTTCTCTCGCGGTGTCCCAATTATCTTTAATGCTGAGATCGCTCTTTTGTTGCTCAATGAGTACGCTTTTTGTTACTTTTCCGAGCACGTTAGCTAACGATTTTGATAGTGGAAAAACTATCAGCTCCTCTACGGACTAGCTCGGCCACTTCCGCACTACGCTCCTTTCCTTCAGTAGACGCGACCCTAGGCCCCCCTGGGCTAACTCCGGCTGGCGTTGCTGTGTCGCTCTCTGTGGTACTTGGTTTTACTGCTCTAGTTCGGCAGGTAACGCGCGGGCTTTAGCTCTTGCAAGGGCCTGAACTGTACCTTCCTCAAAACTCATAGTAGACGGTCTGTCCGATTGGAAAACAAAAAGGGGTACTGTGATGGCAGCTTGTCTGACACCGCCGCTTCCGTCTCCACTTATTCGAATGCCCCCGTGATGGTTACTCTGGCTAAGGGGAGACAAACACTACCATCTTCCAAAACTGGTTTAATCCATGCGCATTTCACCCTTGTAGTCGGCTGGTGTGACATAATCCGGGTGCACAAGGTCAATCGTTGCCCCGCTGTCTTCCGTTTGGTCTGCTTTCTTATGTAAGAAAATTGCGGCTATAGCTTTTTGTTTCATGGCTTGTTGGGTTGCCTTTTACGTGCTTAGTGCATACTTTGGCGTTATGTTGAACGATAGATTGGCGCATGTGATCCACGAAATATTCATTGTGATCACATTATATATCTTTCGCCCATTCCCGCATTGCAGTGATTCTCGAAGGGCATCCTCAGACGGATTCGGCGGTGCCATTCGACAGTGTGAAAACAACATAGCCGAACCCGTGCTCACCACAATGAAGACAATGAAGCAGGCTGTTACCCAGAACCTGCGCTTAACCGAGCAAGGGCGGTCATAGGACTTCTACGCACTCCGGGGCATTAAACAAGTCCCTTCATGTCACCTACAGGAACAAGACTTCGCGATTAGCATCGCTGGCACGGGCGTACATGGCGACCCCATGGGACACGCAGTTGAGCTTGCAAGGACGGCCGGTAAGTGCCTTCCGCGATTCTTATTGCACCAACCTCTGTTCGGCTCGGGCACAAGAAAAAACAATGAAGACAACCTGTGTAAGACGCAACCCCGGGCAAACTTCTCGCTTCCCTCAAGTATTCTCAACCCTAGATGAAAATATTCGCGAGCCATCTCAATGCTAAGGCACCTGCTCACATACTGCACAAAGGGACACGCCATACACCGTTCAAATTAGACCGCTGCCCTAAACAATGGCACAAAAAATTGCTATTTTAAGTGGTTGCGTACCCACATTGACAGACTCGGTTCAAAGCTTATAGCTATCACATCCAGATCCCAATTCAGACAGTTTTATTGGTAAAGGACGGTCCGCTCGCCTTCAGAATCATACGTTAACGTGCTTCTAACTAGAGCACTGGTCTGTAGGACGTCCCTAGAGTGCACCGCGCCTCATATGCCTTAGTGTGAATGTTAAGTCCATGTTTAAGCCTCGAACTGGGTATTAACGATGCATTTTGTGTGTATGAAGAGTGAACCATATGTTGAGAGTGAGCACCTGGCGACCTGTTTTACACCCTAATATTGCACCACGGTAGCCCCCCACAGAGACACTTTACATAAACAACATACTTCTCTCTCTCTTCAAAAACTCCGAGTGCATTTTTACGCTTCTGTGTGATTGGCGCAGGCGATGGTAACCGTCGCGGAAGGCGATTTAGAAATGGAGCCACACAGCTGGTCGCCCGTCCGCTGGGCTACTTGCGAGCAGCAGCCGCCAGCCCGAGGAGAGAGCTAGGCCCGTGCCCCTGTGAAACACGGCCTGTTTATTATAATCTAGCAGACTCATGGAGACGTCCTCTGAGCTCTATTTTTATTCGGAGTAATGCGAGCTGTATTCAAAGGTGACAAAGAAGTGGCAATGACCGGGAACACGAGAGCGTAGGCCTTAGACCTGGGCGTAGGCTTTCTAGACTCTCGTCGTGGCTAGGCTCCTAAGACCGTATACACTACGTTTCTTTTCCAAGCTAAACTATTATATTCCGCTTTTTATAGCAACATTCTTCTCTTCCATTTGCAATTATTATCGGAGAGCCATTTCGAGGTAACATACTTTTGAAGTAACACAAAAAACAGGTCCGTGCTTCGCTGGAATAACTGGTGAACTGCCAGCTGTACTCTAAATTTTTCGGAAAAATAGTGTTGTAAAAACACAAATATATTTTTACGGGCAGCGCTGACACCAGACGTCTTGTGGAGGCATATTTACAAAAATATATACGTCACATTGGCAGCAGTGCTCATGTACGGCTATCATCATGTATTAGTGTGTGCTCACTTCAAGATAACTGCAGCTATCTCAACCGGGCAACGATTTGCGAAGTACATCAGTTTGAAAGTTTCGATTACTTCGCTTTCACCTCCCCCCTACGCACCTAAAATATCGTTAGAACAATTTATAACAAGTTGAGTGTCGCTATAAATGAGCGATAAATTCAGTTGCTTCAGTTATGGCCCTCAGACGCAGTCATTCTTTATTATTTTGGCATCAGCAACCATAAGAAGATGGTATTCACCAAGCTGCACTGTAATTGTCTCCGCGTCTACAAGACGGCTTCAGGTGCCCACATGTAGAACGTCAAAGTGCAGATGGTTTGGATTGAAAGCGCCTGACCTTAGGCTGAACTTTAAAAACGGCAGCAGGAATGTCGACCAGCGCACAACAACAGCGACGTCACTACCGCCGCCTTCCTGCCCATTAGCACATCTGTCGGGACGATTGCTGGGCTGATGGAAACCGAGTCAGAGGTACGCTACAGCTTTCCCAATTGTTCTTACAATGCACTGACATGCAGAGTTAAAATTCTTCGGTAGAGCATTTTTCCTGGGAATCTGTGGAAAGCAAGGGTTCTACCGCTTTTCCGCGTCTTCTAACGGAGGTCTTCTTTTCTTCGGAAGCTAGTATATTTTGTTTTTTTCCACAAGCATTTTGCATTGTTTTCAGGTGGTAGCACTTCTACAGTCCCGATTGGGTGGCTGCTTTTAGGTTTTTGTTTACGACCGACTGGACGGCTGACGGTAATCAAAATTCTGCACCAGCGGCTCATCTCTCCTTCTCCCCCTCATTCACTCACTCAAGCACTCGCTAACTTATCGCTAAATCCTCGCCCGCTCGAGCACTCCATCAGTCGCTCTCTTTCCTAGTGACTTGCTAAAAAGAGCTGCAGATATCCTTGTGTTCAGGAAACAATTTTGGTATTTTAGCTACCTGTGGAGTTTTCACCTTCCCTGAATCAGAGTGCCGTAAAAAGACTAAAACGTTTTTTTTGACCCACTAATAATCATGAAGCAATTACCGAGAAGTTCACGCCGATACTGCAGTGAATCTTTGCGGGGCTTACAAGCGTTTTCAGATATAAAATTTTCCTACGAACCGTAACATACACTGCGACGGCGTCACCATCATCATCGGCCTTCAATTATGGCTATCATCAACGTAACAATGATCAAAACTGGCCACCATCATTTCCAGCCTTATAACTTCCTGTGTTGTATTTTTGAAAATTTAGCATGCATAGCTGGTGCGCTAAACACTACGCATTGCTCACCCGGTGCACTATGTTTCATCGCGCATGCATCACCCCGAAGTGGGCAGTCTATTTTATCGCAGTGCGTCTCAAATATCATCTTGCATTCCAAAAGCGCCATTAGAGTGGAAGCCCTTTCGAGCAGGCTTGGTTGAACTAAAGATTTCGAAGAATTCAAAACGCGGCTCCGAGTGCGCATTGGCGTAGAGGCTTCTGAGTAGTTCTTTGCCTTGCATTGTTGTCATTGTGTACTTCTTTTGATGGTTTTTAACGGCTAGAAGTTTCTGAATGGTGTATTGCTTCTCATCGAAAGTTGTTCTGTTTTCTGCGCTCTTTGTATATTAACTTCATACCACCACACTATTTATTACGTATAATTCCTGCCTGTGAAATACCTGTTTCCAAATGTTTTTCGCTAAAAATGTAGACCGTACCATTCACCTCTTCAATTCCCCTTGGACCGTGATGTTAAAAAAAAAATAATTAATCAAATAAATCACCACGTTTTTACTCCGGCCGTCTAACAAATTTCTTCAGGTTTGTTTTAGAAGAAACCCGAAGAAATTAAAAGTGACACAAAACTGAGCACCATTTCACACTGTTGTTCACGCCCCCTGCAAATCTCAATCGCAAAATAATTGTGTTCCTTCGTTGTACACTACCAGAGGAATATCTCTACCGGATTTGTCTCGAACGCACAAATGAGACATGTAGTCAAACGCGTATTAAGCCGTTGCCTAATTTATTTATTTGCAAGACAATAGCCGACAAGAAGAGAAATGGGCAGGAATTGAAAGGGCAGGAACTGTTTGCTTTCAGAATGCTTGCGGCATCAGTGTGACCAGGTTCCTTGAGCTGATGTTAATCCATTTGTAATCTACTTTCGTGAATAGTCTACTTTCGTGAAGTATGAAGACTGCCTATATGTACAATAAAAGGGTGTGTGCATGGACTCTTGTTTAGTTCTTGTTCGATTCCCGGTCGCGGCGGCCGCTTTTCTGATGGAGGCGAAGAGGAAGAACGCCCGTGTGTACGAAATTTCGGCGCACGTTAAAGATCCCCAGGTGGTCAAAATTAATCCGGAGCCCTGCACAACGGCGCGCCACATCGCCTGCTTTGTGTCGGCGAGTTAAAACCTACAACCAATCAATCTTGTTTAGCGCCCATACTCAGCGACCTTGTTCTACCCCGCTGTCACAGACTGTTAGAAGGTGCTTTACGGGGGTCGCTGACCAGACCATGAGGGTGTTTCGCTTTGTCGAGGATTTTTTTATTGCCTTTAAAGCGTCGGGTGAAGACACTTTAAACATGTACACGATCTTCTGAGACCCTTGTGTACCCATTTTAGGGGGTTTGAACTAAGAAAACAAGCGCCAAAAAATGGGCAGCTCTATTTCCTTGACATAAAGCTGCATATAGAATAAGCGCACATATGCTGGAGCTACGCTCCGAGATCAAAGAAGGAACTACTTCCTCTCACGTCTACAAACTGCAAGTTATTGCAACGCAGTGTCGCCACGGCAGCTTGGAAAAATGCCTTTCGCAGGTCTTGTCCACACCGCATGAGTGACAGCTTTCAGGCGCAGTTCAGCCCTTTGCGCTCAGCTGGGTACCCCGACCCTGTTCTCCAAAGGTGGGTGTTAACTGCGCACAACTGCGCACAATCGGAACTTGAGAGGGACAAAGAAAAGACAGCTGTGATGCAATTCCCCAAATTGGGCTAGTTGGTGCATGATTTAAAACTTTAAAGCGGAAAAAAAATTGTGTTTTTTCCATACATCGGTAGTAGCGAGTAGGCGCTTGCGTGTGTCCCTCCTCTCTGTCCACGTTTTTTGTGCGCTTTGAAGTTTTCAGGACTGCCGGGGTGCCTGATATTCATGGTGTCAGTCACAGGTTCAGGAAGGCTGTGGGACGAGCTGGTGTGCACTTGGTTTTCTCGGCTCCCAACGAACTCAACCGCATGTGTGCGCGTGTTATCAAGGATGCGCCGGCCCGTGGAAAACGTGGTAAAAACCATGTGCAACCCTTCACCAAGTGCAGAGCCGTCGTGGTTCTATACATTCATGTGAATTCTTGCCCGCAGTATGTAGGCCAAACTGGGCTGTGCCTGAACATTATGGACTTACTGAGCGATTTATGGAGCCCGTGTCCAGTGTCAGAGCCAAGTCCACTGGCTGGCTCGCCTTGCACCTGTCCTCCTGCAAATGCACCCCGTAGTTTGAGCAGTGTCAAGTGATAAAGCACTATTGGCATCAGCGCACGCGTAAGCTGCTGGAACTTTACACAATTTATAAGAGGCACTGATTGCGTAAGCACCCCTTCTGTTGCCATGTCTCCAAAGGAGATAACGTATATTGCAGACTAACCTTTATCGTTTAGGAGCAGAATGGTCGAACTGGCATGACAACGAAGGAAAATGCTTATACGTTTTATGTTTTTTGGAATGTTTTATGTATCTGTATTCTTTACCCTTTATGTTTGTGTAGCCCTTTCGTTTATGTTGCTGAGAGGCAAATAAACACTTCGTTGAAGCAACCGGGCCAAGTAATCGTTTAACCTTTTTAATCGGTGCACGCTATAAAGGCATTGTCCGAATACCTAAGGATTACCGTGCAATCACTACATCTTATGTGGAGGATACCGTAAAAGCTCGTTAATTCGAACTCGATGGGTAGCATAAAATTGTTCGGATTAAGCAGAGTTTGGATTAACGGGCGGTGCTAGAATGAATGCACACCGAGACACACTGCGGGGCAGAGCACCAACAAGCTACCTCTGGTATCGTTGTAGTGAATTAGGCACTACTACAGGTTTTTGGCAGATGATATTGTCACGAAGCCACAGACGACGCAGTTGTCTTGAGGAAAACACGTTTATTGGAGCGAACTTGTGCTCCCCTAACAACTCAAAGAATACAGAGGCGGCGAAGCAGCAGTCAACAAAGTGACGTACGCATGCGAGCTAAGGCGAGTCCAATACCCCGGCATCTGCTCTGCAGGCTTTTTAAATGCAGACCATTTCAGTAACTCACGATGTCACCCGCGTCGACGTCCGTCGTAGTCCGCACCGCCGTTGTCCGCACCCCTCCCCCTACACTATATAAAAAAATACTATCCGGCGCCTGGTTTCGATCCCTCGACCCTGCGGGCGGAACGCAACGTACATGGTGCTCTACCCACTGCGCCACAAAGCCGACACAGAATGGGAGGCTACGAACGCGCCTTATATCCTTGACTCATTCAAACTACGTCAAGAAGCTGCTGATACAACTCATTCCCTACCACTAACTTCCCAAACACTAAACGTTAACGGAATACACCCACCCCCTATGCGACGCATTTACTCGAGTCCCCCTCGCGGGAAGATGGGCCCAATTTTTTATCTTTCGGCGCGCGTGGTTCTCTAACCGTCGATTCATATCTAGAACATTGTAGATCCAAGAAGATTATTCCGGGCTGTTCACGTTAGATCGGAACGCTCTCCTTATCAGAACAGATAACACATACCACACAGAAAGAAAGAATGGAACACGCGCTTCCATTGGCAGAGAGATAATACAGACCGGCGCAGCCGGGTGGTAAAAGCAAAACACAAATGAACACCATGCATAGTTTGCAGCTTTACCCACCCCCCCACCCACTCTAAGAGTGCATCGACCCGATGCTAACATAAGCGACAGCCCGAACAAATAAAAATAAAAGTTCGTCATCGTCCGTAGAAAGGTTTTAAGCGAACCACGAGGACGACTTTGGGCCGCGTGTGTCGTCGTGATGTGCCGGAGTCAAAATCGGGGATCACTTCGTAGGTAAGTTGGCCAACACGTAGTAGAATCTTGTAGGGTACGAAATACCGTCGCAGAAGTTTCTCACTCAGTCCGCGTCGTCGGATGGGAGTCCAAACCAATACACACGATCCCCTGGGTCGGCGGGTTGGCGGCTTGGCGTCAAAAGTTGTAGCGGCCGGCACCCACCAGCTGCTGGTTCGTTATACGAACTCGAGTGAGCTGGCGGGCCTCCTCCGCACGCTGAAGGCGTCCTTGGACATCGGCGTTAAGGTCGTCGTCTTCTACGTGCGGCAGCATGGCGTCAAGCATTGTAGTCGGCGGTCTTCCGTAGACGAGCTCGAACAGGGTCATCTGCGTGGTTTCTTGGATAGCCGTGTTGTACGCAAACATGACATACGGGAGCACTTCGTCCCAGGTGTTATGTTCAACGTCGGCGTGCATGGACAGCATATCCGCAATCGTCTTGTTCAAACGTTCCATTAGACCCTTCGTTTGGGGGTGGTACGCCATCGTTCTTCGGTGATCGGTGTTGCTGTAGCGGAAGATTCCTTGCATGAGCTCCGCAGTAAAGGCCGTTCCGCTGTCCGTGATGAGGACTTCAGGGGCTCCATGTCGCAGCACAACTTGTCTTATGCAAAACTTGACGACTTGTTCTGCAGCCCCCCTCGGAAGAGCGGCGGTCTCCGCGTAGCGCGTCATGTAGTCTGTTGCTACGACAATCTACTTGTTCTCGGATCGTGACGTAGGGAACGCGCCCAGAAGGTCAATTTCCATCTGTTGGAAGGGCCTTGATGAGACGGCGATCGGCTGCAGAAGTCCGGCGGGTCTCGTCGGTGGCGTGTTTCGTCGCTTGCAGTCACAGCAGCTACGGACGTAGTGGGTGACGTCAGAGGTAAGGCGGGGCCAGTAGTACCTCGCCTTTATTTTTCCAATAGTGCGGGCTGTGCCGAGATGTCCGGAAGACGAGTCGTCGTTGCACGCTTCCAAAATTTCGCCACGAAAGTCCACGGGGATTACAAGAAGGTAATACGTTCTCGTTCCGAGGCTAAAATTTTTCTTCACGAGGACAGAGTTTCTCAGGCTGAATGCTGATAAGTTGCGCTTGAAGGTCCCAGGAGCAGCGACGTTGCATCCCTCGAGGTAGTCGATCATGACGCGTAACTCGGGGCCGGCACACTGCTGGCGGCTAGCTCGCTCTCCGTCACGATTACGAAGAACGCGCTGTGTTCATCAGAGTCTTGTGGTGGCGGGTCGACGGGGGCGCGGGACACGCAGTCGGCATCGGAGTGTTTCCTCCAGGATTTATAGACTACTGTAACGTCGAATTCTCTCAGGCGCAAGCTCCACCTACCAAGACGGCCAGAGGGGTGCTTCAAATTGGCGAGCCAACACAGCGCATGGTGGTCTGTCGCAACCTTAAAGGGTCTTTCATACACGTACGGGCGGAATTTCGAAATAGCCCATATAATCGCGTGGCATTCTTTCTCAGAGCCTGAGTATTTTGTTTGTTCCTTGGACAGACCACGGCTGGCATAGGCGGTTACTTTTTCGCACCCGCTTTGCTTTTGGACGAGGACGGCACCGAAGCCTTTATCACTGGCATCCCTGTCGATTTCTGTTTCGGCGTTTTCGTCGAAATGAGCGAGCACGGGCCGGCTTTCAGGCATTTTTGCAGTTCGCAGAACGCTTCCTCTTGGGCACTTTCCCAGCTGAAAGGCGTGCTATCTTTCGTCAAGCGTGTGAGTGGCTCGTCAATGAGTGCGAAGTGTGCGACGAAGCGCCGGTAGTACGCGCACAGTCCGAGAAATCTGCGCACGCCCTTCTTATCTTTGGGTATTGGGCAGTTCGCTATGGCTGACGTTTTTGGCAGGTCAGGCAGGACTGCGGCGTCGACGACGTGGCTCAAGAACTTCAGTTCCTCGTCCGCGAAGCGGGACTTTTCAGGCATCAGCGTTAACCCCGACGTTCGAATGGCCTCGAGTGCAGACTCCAATTTTGCAAGGTCTTCGTTGAAAGTCTTGGCGAATACCACAACGTCTTCGAGGTATACGTGGAGTTCCGTTCTGAATTCACGGAGTGATCGAGGAAAGAGTTATCGACTTAGTCTGTTGGATTCGCGTCTGCAACAATAGCTCAGCTCGTTCTTTACGCACCACAGTTGTGAACGTTTTCAAAAATTCTGTTTTGAAGATGCCCCATGACGTTAGCGAGCTCTCGTGATTTTCAAAGCAGACTCGAGCCGAGTCTCCGAGGTAGAAAAACACTTGCCTCAAGGTTTCTCCGTTATCCCATCGGCTGAACTTTTGGACGCGCTCCAGCTTCTCCAGCCACTCTTCGGGGTCTTCCCCAGGAGATCCTCGGAATGATGGGGGCTCCCGAGGTTGCTGCAGAACGACGGGAGGATTGGCTTGGTTTACCATGGTGTTGCTAGCGACGTCTTCCTTCTTCACATTCTCCGGTAGTGGACCGAGCTCGGGTGGTAAACCTTGGAGGCGGAGGCTGGCTCTTTTTGGACTGGCTTGGCGGCTTGACGATGGCTACCAGATGTCACGAAGCCACAGACGACGCAGTTGTCTTCGAGGTAAACACGTTTATTGGAGCGAACTTGTGCTCCCCTGACAACTCAAAGAATACAGAGTCGGCGAAGCAGCAGTCAAGAAAGTTACGCAATCTACGGCGAGTCGAATACACCGGCGTCTCCTTTGCAGGCTTTTTATCTTTCGGCGCGCGTGGTTCTCGAACCGTCGATTCGCATCTAGAACATTGTAGATCCAAGAAGATTATTCTGGGCTGTTCAAGTTAGATCGGAATGCTCTCCCTGTCAGAACAGATAACACATGCGGCACAGAAAGAAAGAATCGAACACGCGCTTCCTTTGGCAAAGAGATAACACAGACCGGCGCAGCCGGGCGGTGCAAGCAAAACACAAATGAACACAATGCATGGTTCGCGGCAATATCGTACATAATGTTCATGGAGCTCCAACAGCGAATGCCAGAAACATGCACCGACATGTAGTCCTGTGGGCAGCGACTGACGCTGTTTATGCTGGAAAGGAGGTTTATTTACATGGCAGGGGCGATTCAATCAAAATTAAAAGTAATTGGTCGGTTACTTTTATTTTGGGCCTATTTCTGAGCCAACGTCTTTTGCGAGGAGCGATGGAAACCATGGGATACAGTTCCACCTAAGCGTTCTGGATACCGACGCGTTCGAATTATCGGAAGTTTTCCCCTATTGAAATATACCTTGGTTGTGCCGGGACAATGAGCGTCAGTTCGAACTAACTGTAAATTCAAATTAACTGAGTTCGAATTAACGAATTTTACTTTACTGTCTAAGTGAATGACGGCTAGCTTTTTAAATTCTCGCATGTGCGTCCGGCACGCATGTAAATGTCCAGAACGCCGCGCGCATTGGAACAACAGGACGCGGACTGTGGTAGCGCCTGTTGAAGTTGCCTTCTGACTGCAAACGGTGGAACCACGACACAGAGCGGGGAAGTTGATTGCTGTCGTCGTCGAGGCTCAAAACTTCCAGAAGTTCTGGGTCTCTAACTACGTTCTTTACTGGAATTCTGTTAGCGTATATGTAATCTGTAGACCCAAAGGGAGGGATGGTGCGAACAGAATTTCAATATTGGGCTATACTTTTTCATGCGACGTGTAGAAACCCGAACATCTCGAGAACCTTTGTTTTTGCGCATATTTCTCAGTCATTTGGAAAAATTCAAGATTCTAGAAGAAAAAAGTATTTTTCCGCAATACCACTTCCACTGTTCGCAGCAGGAAACGTTGCAAGAGAACGCATCAGGGACTAGGCCACAAATAGGCACGCTATGGCTTCTGAAATTTCCTTGTATTCTCTACGGGAAGCCGTCACTGCTGCAGGATCCCTCTTAAGGGCCCGCTCCGGTGGTTTCGCGTCTTCCCTTGCCGTTGACCTAGTTAATAAAATGAAGAGGGACCGAAGACAGAGCGAGAAGGAAATCGGACAAGGAAAGTTTGATTGAAAAAAAATAGAGCGCGACTTAGACAACGACAGTAAAGAAGGACGACGGTACAAGCGCTGTCCTTCTTTACTCTCGTTGTCCAAGTCGCGCTCTATCTTTTTCAATCATAGTAGACCAACTTGCCCAACAGATGCGTTTAATGAGGAAAGTTGGACGCAAGTGTGAGGGGGGGGAGGGGACAATTCCGAAGCCGCGCGAGACATGCTCTGCGGTGGCTGCGATATGCTACGAGATATATAACGCCAGAGGGTGACGTCGTGGGTTCGCGAATGGCGTGGTCACTCCCTAAGACTAAAGAAGTCTTTCTCGAGAACAGGCTCAGCGCCACCGCCGACAGAATCAGGAGGTTCGCGCCGCCGATACCGCAGCTATGCACCGTCGCCGAGAAGTCTGTGAAGTTCACGATGCGCTCAAATTTGGCATTACGGAACATAGGCATCGTCGGCCAAACTTTTTGGTGTGATGTTAGTAACCGGCGGGACAGCTCAGCTTGCAGATACTTTCCATGTGCAAGTTTTTTGAGATGTGGCACTTTTATTGCTAGGCGGTGTCAAATGTGGATGATCGAAAAAGCCGTTTTTACATTCGGGCAGGCGTCCCGGAACGGGACTTCGTTGCCTTCGTCATGCGTGTGGTAACGGGGTGGTCGAGCGGCCAGCAAAAGTTGCTGCCTTAGTGTTGACGACGGGAGCCGAAAGCAAAATTTAACTGGTTTACTGCACGGCGAGAGAGGCACAACGACGATACAGGAACAGCTTCCTTATGGGGGAGGGTGCTCGTCTCGAACAGCGGGGTCCGATGCTCTCAAAATAATGCTGTTTAGCACTCGGAGGAACCACTCGGAAAATCCCCCTCACGGGCAAACAGCTTTCCGAGCGCTTTTCAACACGCCACAAAAAGAGTGCAGACAACTCGTTCCAGAACTCTTTCCATAGTTCATGAGGGGCCTGCCCTAGCGGCGCTCGTTGAGTCTGAGAGAGGGGGAAAGGATGTTTCGACTGCGGCGCCCACTACCCAAGTGCATGTCTCAATACAAAAAACGTTTGTTTCGTATTTTGCCGCCGCCGAAATTGAGTCAGCGACAACGAGGCGTCCACGGGCCGGCCATTCTCCGGCATGATGTAGCCTGCCCAAGGAAGGCCAGCTTTGTTACACAACGCCGGATCTTTACACAAAACTTTCATTACGCGCACAGACGTAGCCGCGCGCTGAATCGTAACACCGTCGATATAACAGGTGCAAGCACTTCATTTTAAAAGAGTTTCAGAATTAGAAGGCCCCTCGCTGAAGTGCATCAAACTTCGTTTGGCCGTACACAGGCATACTGCACGTTTAGTGTACATGGAGGCAAAGCTCTTCCCCTAATAGCCAGGGCGTCATTCATTCCTTTTGACTTGGACTATTAATAAGCAGCCTCGCCTATAGTCTGCGGTAAAGCCGCGGCTCCTTCTGATGGTTCTGCTTTGAGCGCGGCGCACACGGAGGGAATTTTGTTGCCAAGGCTCTGGCCAGCTTTAGCAGGTGCCAGGACTCGCCGTGGGCCCTTCGCCCATTTAAGGCTGAAATATTGCAGGATGCGCTACCACGGAGGAAAGAATACCGCCCGCTATGTGTCCCGCGGTGGCCGTGGGATGCAATTTTTTTTAAATGCTGAGCATTTCAGTAACTCACAATGTCACCCGCGTTGACGTCCGTAGTCCGCACCACACCCCCTCCCTACTATATAAAAAAAATACTATCCGGCGCCCGGTTTCGATCCCTCGACCCTACGGGCGGAACGCAATGTACATGGTGCTCTACCCACTGCGCCACAAAGCCGACACAGAATGGGACGCTACGAACGCGCCTGATATCGTTGACTCATTCAAATTACTGTCGACGAGCGCTCTCTCGTCATCAGTTGCCACAAGTGCAACAACATTAACGTAACGCAAACTACTTAACGTCGTGCGCCCCCGGAAATGCTCTGCATTTGATCGTGCCCCTCGCGAGGGGGATGTCGCGGGACCCGTGGTCGCGGGACCCGTGGCACCATCTGGCGGAGGTGTGGCACAACTCGTAGCACTTTCTTTGAAAAAGCGCCTCGAAAGCGCGGCAAATATGAAATAGGGATGACGCGCTTTCGAGGCAATCCGCCGACGCGGCTGCTTTGTGTACAGACTCGGCGGCGAGCGTTCCGGGATTCTGGTGCCGACCAAACCCCATTGTTTTCTAAACGTTTTCCCAGACATGGGGTTAGTGAGATTGGCCGCAAGTTGCCAATGTCAGGTACTTTACCTGGCTTCGGTAAGGTTTTTCTGCAACTTCCCTCTATTTTGGCCCCGGCTAACGCGAGAATAAAATCAGCCGTCAGGGCAGATTTTACGTGCGTGCTTAGGTCATACGTGCTTAGGTCATACGCGCTTACGTGCTTAGGTCATATGCGCTACTCATATGGCGTGTATGGTTCCTCGGATCTATTGGTTACCTTCACCACTGCTACTAACAGTCAAAGTTTTGCGGGTTGGAATTACATTAAACGAATGTTTCCCTCGATTCCTAAGAAGGAGTCGTGAGATCCGCCTTTTGACGCAAACCAGTTGCACCCTTCAGGAGAATGCACTTTTTTCAGCAATCGAACGAGCCACGCCCAACGGCACGCCCACCTCTCGCTTGCAGGTCGCGTCCACGGACGTGCCATCTGCGGCCGCCACTCAGGTCCTCAAGTGCGTGAGCCTCGGCGCTGCGGTCCTCCTGTGGCGCCACCAGGTGCACCGTAACAACTACCGGTCCCCATCCGGTGGCCCGCGCTGCACCCTGCTCCACCTCGCACAGGCGGTGAGTGCACTCAGGAGCATACGGAAACCGGGTGGAATACAGAAGCCGCTCGTGTTATTTCCATACTTATACCAACAGACCAAACGAGGACGATGAGACAAACAAGCGAAAATATATATGCACATTTCGCTTTATGATAGAAGAGGGTGCGTGTGAAGCAAGCACGCAAGAAGCTAGTGAATCTTATAATAACTATCGGAAAATCATGTGAGGTCGTTTAGCTACCTGGTTCAAGCTACCTGGTTTCTTATCAACAGCTGACGGCAGCAAACGCACGGGCAAGTGCTGCCCATGTTGGATGTTAGTGTGGATCGCTACTCGTGCAGCAGTAGCGTTAGAATAAAATAATGTTGTTACCGTTTTACCGCTCTCGTTTCCTTTGACCGCGCGTACGCGACTCCTTCCAAGGGATGAAACGGGATTAGATCGGTTATGAGGTTTAACGCGCGGACGCTACACAGGGGATGAGGCGAGCTGTAGTTGAGGGCTCCGGATAAACTTTGACCACCTGGAGATCTTTAACGTGCGCCTAAAGCTCGAACACAGAGGCGTTTTTGCTTTTCGCCTCCATCGGGGACGTGGGCGTCGCGGCCGGGAATCGCACCCGCGTCCTTGGGCTCAGCAGCGCAACGCCTTAAAGGGGCCACGCAGACAAAATACAAGTTTGTTGTACCCAAAAGATTTCGTCTTTTATGGCGCCCTCAGCGCTTGTCCGGCAGAAAACGATGCCGTATTCACTGAGAAATTAATCAATTTAAGTTACAATTTTGATTATCTAGCCAAATCGCGTGATTTCGCGCCGTCTGCCATGAAGTCATAGGGGCGGTTATTCAAATGAACTTCCAGTGCGTCATTAGGCTCTGCAAGGATGCAGAGCCTCATGACATAAGTCCTCCCAGATGGCGTTTCCATACGCAGCTGCGGGGCGCGCTGTCCGCCGTTGCTTTCTAATTGACCGTGTTTGCACCTGGCTTATTTTTTTACAGTAGAAAGTAATCGTTTTGGGAAACATGGCGTATGCTCGACAAACAGGGTCACATAAGACGACGAACGACGCTTACGCCAATCGGCCAGTGTCGTGCAAGACAACTCCAAAGCGGCGAACTTCTGTGCAGCTAAAGCAAGCATAGTGCGCCCAGTACCAGCCGCAGTGAGCATCGGTACTTGTATGTTTACATGTGTTTTCGTAACTTTCATTCTTTACCCCACTATTCTTACTGCTGTAGAATGACTACGCATTACATTAATTCGCAAATAGCTCGTTCGACAAGCTTATAAGACCTGCCAAATTTGCGTTCGCTTTTCTCGGCCTCAGCCAATCGCACAGCTTGGCATAAGGCATCATAGGTACTGTTGCAGGAAATGAGCTAGTGGGTTGCATTGCCATTTGATTTTTTTAAATGCAGAGCATTTCTTAGCCTCGCCTCTTCCTGCGTCGGACGGCGTCCACAGCTCCGCGTCCGCAGCAGGTGCGCCTCTCCTCCTTCCCTTCCCTCCTCTCTCTCAACAGCAGCTGGCGCGCGCATGCGTCGTAGTCAGCCCGTTCGCTCCGTCGCGGTCTCGGCGTAACAGGTGCGTGATAGCAGCGCGGTGGGGCGTGGAAGGGCGCGCGCTGCTTGCGCATGCGCGCTCTCCCCCCCGTACTGCTCTCCCTCAACTGCGCGCGCTGCAAATATAAAGCGGCTAGCGGTCGCTCATGCTTCAGTCACTGCGTTGCTCCTTCCTTCCTTGGTTGACGCTCGCTCCAACCTAACGCGACTTTACTCTCCTCTCTCTACCCCAAACCAACACCAACGCTACTACGACTCAACTACCCACCCTAACGCGACTTTACGCGGCGTTAACGACCCCCAATGCTCTGCATTTACTCGTGTTCCCATCGAGGGAAGGCGCGGGAATTTTTTTAAGTGCAATGCACTTCTTAAGCGACCGTGAACCTGCGTCCACCGGCGATGTCCGCGCACGTGGAGATGGGCGCGCGCAGCCTGGCCGCTGACATGGCACATACCCACGTGGGGGATTGGCCAGGAATCTCCTCGTCTTCCTTGGCAACGGGGGGAGATGGGCGCGCGCTGCCTGGCCGCTGACATAGCACATACCCACGTGGGGGATTGGCCAAGAATCCGGCGTGAGAAGGGCTAATGCACCTGCTTAAAGGAGTACTGACACGAAATTTCAAAGCTGAGATCCGCTCTAGCAATCAAGTACAACGAGAACACAAATAGGTGTCTGTGAATAAATGCATCTTTCTTACTTTGTAGTTGTGTGTGTGTGTGTGTGTGATCTCTCTTTCGCGAACATTACCGAACCGCGCAAATTCAACGCGTGCATTCGCACTTTCACATTCTTCCCCTCGGGGAAATGCGGGGAATTTTTAGTTATATAGCCTATTTGAGCGAAGTGTTCGTTAAAAGTGGTGTCAGTAGGGTTCTGAGGAGAGAGAGACTAAACATATTTATTGGTTCCTAGTAAAGATTTTTTCGGGTGGCCTCCTCATTCTGCCGCGTCTTCTGCCCTCTCCACCAACTTGTGCTGAACGTCGGGGGAAGAGCTGGCCAAGGCGCTCTCCCAAAGCTCGTAAGTGTGGAAGGGATTGGGCGGGTCAAGTGGGCTTTGCGTGCAGCCGCCGACCATATGAAAAAGTGTCCCGTATTCCCCAGAGAAGCGGCACAAACGGGAATACAGGGTGGGGGCTATGTAGTGGCTTCTGCTAGGGTGGGGGTAAGTATTTGTTTGCCGGGCGCAAAGTATTCAGGTTCCTCTCACTGCCGCGCGTGTCGCGCGTCGTTTTCTGACCGAGGTAGAAGCTGCCGCGGGCGCGAAATCGTCGGCGCGGACGTGAAAATATCGCGCGCGCAACGCCGACGCGCAGGAAGCGCGTACAAAAACGCTCCGTGCGATTCCAGCTTTAGCCAATGAGCCACCGCAGCGTGTTAGTACAGCGGTTTATTAAGCGGGTAACCACGATGCAGTCACAACGCCTCACTTGCCCCTGGAGCAATCAACCGTCCGCTCTAAGAGTCGGCGTCGACTGGCAGTTCGCGTCCGCATGGCAATGTGCCGTTGCGACCCGGGCCTCTTGTGAAAAGGAGCGCAGGGTGGCCACTACGTGGCCAGTGACTGGATTTGATCAAGCGGCTCTGGTGACCTCTGACCCCTAGAGGTCTCGTGACCTCTAATGGCAGCAGCGTGGAAGCGGCTCAACCCGACAGAAGTCGCAATAGCCCAAAACTGGTCACAGCTGAAAAAAAAAAAAAAAAAATTCGTTCCAATCCACCCTGTGGTTGTGGTTGGAAAGCAAAGCTGTAAACGGCACCCACAACGATTCCCCTTGCGACGTCACTTAGATTCGCTCTTGTGGCTCTAGAAATAGTGAAAACAGACACAAGTGAAATCCACTTAACCAAACCCTTTATTACTTCAAAGAAATATTCTTTGCTAAGGTTATATCAATAAATCGTGCTTGAGCGGCGGTTGGTTGAGTTGTATTGGCGTAACACATGAGTGGAAACTTTTTTTATAATATTAAAGGAAGCTGAAACCCGCTGTTACAAGATGTAACTTCTCCGTCTCTGCCGCCGCCGACGCAGCGGCGAGATCGGCGGCAGATACGCAGGAGGAGACGGAGGAGGAAGAGAAAGCGGAGGGGAAATACTTTTATTTAGATTTCTAAACGGCCAAGACGGCTGCGCAGAGGACTGGTACTATATGCAGTCCGCGCCGCCTGTGCTCTGTCCACCAGCCGAAGCTGAGTAGCTAGAGAGGGACTGGACAGCAGCCTCTCCCATTGCTCTTGTTGGGCAGTTCACACGGGAAAGAGGAGGGTGGTGCTCAGGGGTAAAGTCGCACAGCCCGATGATGTGGCGGAGTGTTCCTACTTCTGAGCAAAATTTACATTAAGTGTCGTAGCGATTCGGGTGCGTTAAGTGAAGATGCTTCGCGTGTGCGAAAGAGCCGCATGGTATTAGCCGTAGGTTAGTTTGTTCTCTGGAAAGGTCAGGGTAAGGCAAAGGTAGGGTCTGTCTCTGAAGGCGATAATGCTGGGTTATGTCCCTGAACGTGACCAGCGTTTGACTGTTTTCGTGCAGCTCCATAGCCTGGGGGGTTAAAGCGCTGGCTTGTTGGTGGGCGTATTCGTTGCCCTCCATGGATGCGTGAGTGGGCGTCCAGATGAGCTGACTGGAACCGGTTGGGGAGTGATTTTTAGCACATGCATTGCAGCTCAGGGACACCCACCCCGACTGGTAATTCCGGTAGAATTGTTGGGAATCTCTGACTACCTTCCGAACACCTCGTTTAGTGAGAGCCAATGCGATGGCTGCCTCTTCTGCTGCCGTCATGTCATGGGTCTCGTGTGAGGCACACGGAAGGAGGTTGGTTCTGGAGGTAGCCACGATGATGGCGTATTGCTACCCTTGATGTTGGGAGGTGCCTGTGTAGACAACTGCATGATCCCCGTCGAGGGTGGTGTTGACCGCTTGATCCCGTGCTTGTCGGCCACCCTCGTCGCGCGACGCGTTCCAATTTCCAAGCAAAGGGAGCCTCTTTAGTTCTTGTCGCTAAAAGTACGGGAATACATTACGCCATGTGACATTCTGCGCTGCCTAGCCAATCGGGTGAAGGATGCGGCGACCCCTGCAGGTCTGCTCGATCGGAGCTTCTGGTTAGGAAGATGGCCCTCTATCACCTCGTCCCCCGACTTGTGGAGCCCAATCCTAAGCAGCCTCTCCATGGACACACTCAACGGGAAACCAATGGCCTGCTGAACCGCCTATCTAATAATTATATCAAGCATCTTTATGTCCTCCTTGCCGAGAAGAAGAAAGCGGGTGACATTTAAACTGGGAAACAGCGCTTTAAACGAGGACAGCGAAGAAGAAGACACAGACACAGCGCTAGTGTCTGTGTCTTCTTCTTCGCTGTCCTCGTTTAAAGCGCTCTTTCCCAGTTTAAATAAGAAGCAACTAGCCCAAACCCAAACTAAAGGGGGTGTCATAAGTGATTCTCAAGAGGGCAACAGCTTGAATTAATCGAAAGGTATCGGCTTCCTTGAGGCCTCGCTTCTTGGTGACAATTCGGCTGATAATGTGTATGAGTTCCTTGAGGCTGTGTTTGAGGCGCTTCAAGGATACGTAACTCCTGGTGTTGGCCTGGAGATGTAGTGCCAGGATCTTCATACTGCGGCTTGAAATGATGGCCTGACCATCAAGCAGTATTTCAATGTCTTCTGTAATGTGGCATTTGGCGTGAGGGCGGACGACAAGGATCTCTGATTTTTGTGATTAACACTGGAGGCCACAGGCTGTAGCACATTGGTGTACTAGAAGTCAGATGCCATGCGTTGGTGTGAGCTTCCTTTAATTTTTGTAACTCCTTGCGCATACACAAGGCGCGCACACGGCCACCACACGGGGCCGTGGGCGGAGCGCACAGCGGCGCCAGAGGTCGCGTCACGCTACCACGTGGCATACAGTGAGAATGCAAGGTGGTAAACCCGCAGATGTGTTTGGTGAGTTCACCACCTGGCTTCCCCGTCTCCACGTGGGCTCGTAGCTCAATCAGTGATACAACGGGCTCTCGCTTCGTTGCTCTGTTCCAGGTTCGATTCCTGGTGGTGCCAGTAACTTCTTTTATTTGTTCGCGGGAGTTTTTTGTTGACACTAACGGTCGCGAAAGAACCCTTAAGGGGTAGAGGTAAAAACTTTGCTTTAAAACGGAAGTCCTGCACAAGCAGGGAACAGCGCAATCAAGGCACGCAGAAATAAGAAAGGCGAGTGCCCCGCTCTCGCGCAGGCCCGAAAAAAAGGCACCGCTACGCAACAAGACCAGTGAGGGATAGCATGCGGTACATGCCTCGCTGAGCCGTTTTTATTCCGTCAGACCACGCATGCAGCCTTCCCGTAGGAGGAGTTCACGCAGAGACAAAAATCCACCCATTCCCTCATTGCCCTGCGCATCACGTGACTGGCCGTCTTGCCTCGTGCATAAACACCCCCCGAAAGCGGCAGCAGCAGGGTGGCCACCTTCATGTGATAACGGCGCGCTTGGTGAGCGGTGTTTCCGAAATGTAATGCGTTTCACAATTTTAGCTGACCATTTGTGACATTTCGTTTCGCTCCGATAGCAAGCGGGAGCCCCATTGCGCATGCGTGGCGCGCTAGGGCGCTAGTGGCGATACCGGTGTGGGGCCCCGCTCCGCTAACCGGGTCCTCCTAGCGGACCGTCGGGGCAGCTCACGTAACCGAACGGAATTCAAACATGGCTGCCCCCGCGACGCGAGCGCGCTACGGCGAACTCCCTTTCATCAGTACGAACCCGAGAAAGGAAATTGCGAAAGCGCTGCCGAATAGGCAGATGTGCCACACACCTCAACGACGTCTAGAACGGAAGCGAAAAACGTCGACCGAAGCGCGGGTTGCTTCTATGCAGCGCCGAGAGAGACAGCCTTGTCTTGGCTATTCCAAAGCTTATCGCATCTTTTAAAATATTTCGTACCATTATACCACGTCACCGACTGCATAATACAAAAAAGGGTAAATGAGGCAAAAAACTCGGTATTTTGCTTTGTTTGAGCCACCAAATGCAAATTTTATGTTTCCTTTTGGATGAAGTTTTCGTTCACACATGCACACGAAACTACCAGTCACGCGAATCTTTCCCCAGCGAGGGAGATATGGTTATCGCTTAGCTAAAAGCCCTTTTGCTGCTGGTGCTCCGGTGGCACTGAGTGGGCCGCCGGCACCGGAGCAGACCGTTGAAAACGGTCAGCTAAAACTCTCTAATGGCGGTGATTTGATGGTTGGCGTTCTGGGAGCAGACAGGGAATGCCAACCAGAAAGTTTGGCCCGCCATCACGGAGCAAGAATAAAATTCTTGCTCCGTGCCCGCCATGCTTGCTGCATCCGTCATCAGACGCTACACAGCCACAAAAATTCACTCCTGCAGGCGCACTCGGCACATAAAGGTCGTGCTAAATGTTTATTGCCCATGGGCCCAATTCTCGACTTCGAAAATTTCCGGTTCACTCGCGATGATTTCTGCATTAAACGAAAGGTGAGCAATTAGTGGCGTGTGCACGTATAGCAATGGCGACATGCAGTGTAATTTTACGCTTAACCTAAAATACTTGCCATGTCTTATAAACATTACGACGGCAGCGGAAGTTGGCAAGAGAAACACATTGTAGGGCTTAAAATGGCGTTAACACCACAAAGCGATTATGTAATGCAATTATGTACAAAAGCTGAAAAGCGAACGAAAACCGTTTGTTAGGCTGATTACATCACACAATCTTTTTTGACTCGTAAATTTGTTTTTTCAATCGCTTTTAGTAACAGTTCAGCTCTCTGCTTCACTGCAAGCTTGATGGCGTTATCAGCGCCACCACGCTATCATCTGCTCCTATGTTGCAAGCGTGGCAACAGGAAAAGTGGCAGACGACATCTTCGTTTATGTCATAAGATGTATGAAGCGATAGCATTACTTCGGTGTCCAAAGGGCGTTTTGGAAGTTTCTGCATTTACTTTTCATTCTTCTCTAAGCAGTGAAATGAGTGATGAGTGGCTAGCTTACTGGCCGCGTTTTTAAATCACTGCGGCACAGGAAAGGCAGACCGCACATACGCAATTGTTTAACTTAAGATGTCTGCTTAAGAACTTCGGGTTTCGGGGTGTTCGTCAGTTTGAGCGAGAAGGCGACAGTGTTTATTCTCGTGATGACGTGGCCTGACTGATTTTTAAGGTATGTTGCGCTTGTTGTGGTCACACAGACGGACAGATGAAAAAAAACGTACTTTTTTACAAGAAGTAGGTGCACTAAGTTTCCTTTGTTATTTTTCGGTTGATCGAGTTTGATCATGTGACCCACTAGTTTAGTGATACGAGTGTGAACAAGACAAAAACATAGATATAGAACAGCACAGGAGGAAACAAAAAAAATCTGTAGAGATGGGGTAGGACGAGATTGGAGAGATGGGGGAACTGAGTCTCACGCTCACCCAGCGAGAGATCCAGTTTTTAGAACCGTCTTTTTAACGACAGAACGTGGGCTGGCTTCGACGCCTGCTTTTTTTAAATCTTTATGTTTCACCCTTATGACTTCCCTTCCACATGTCTCCGGAATTTGTAGTTGCATTCTGTGTTGTTTTATATATATGTTTTTGTCTTGCTCAGAATAAATCAGTTGTTAGAGCAGCATCTTCTTGTAAAACTGTACGTCTTTTATCCTGTGTCCGTCTGTGTGATCATAAAAAGCACAACTTACCTTCAAGAGCATGTTACACCAACTAGCCAGACATCAAGCTTTCCTGAATGATTGTTTAGTTTTTGATAAGATGGGGAGAAAGACATAAGCAGAGGGGCAGAAAGACGTTTGTTCGGTAATATTGAGTAGAAGTTTGGATAAATGGAATAAAGAGGTGGTAGACTCCAATGTGGGAACCTGAAGTGCAGGGCCCAAGAATCAGCTCACGTTAATCTTGAGGTTACAATCTGGGCAAGGTAGCTTGCCATGGGCCGACAGAAGAGGAATATGTAGTGTTTGAGTTGTTCTCCCTTGAGCATATATCCGTGGATATGACGAGATTGTATGGAAAAGAATTCGTGTGTACCAGTATATAGCATAGTTTTAGGTTGCACGTAGCACAATAAAAAAAATGTGCCCAGTAGCAAATTCTGCGCCAGGCACATGCAATACATGCAAATTAGGTAAGAAAACTAAAGAAACCAAACTTCATTGTGGGCCTATGATTATCTGCAAGGGGATGTCCCCTCTATATTTCAAGCATTTCAACAACAGCAAAAAAAGGAAGTGCATGGCGCGAATCTATTTGCTCTCTGCTGCTGAAGACAAAATTACGCCAATCTTCCCGCGAGGGAACCCTGATTGATGCGACGCATCAGTGGGGAGCGTTTGGACTGGACTGACGCTGGTATTGGATTGCGTCCGTCCACTCGCTGAAGGGACTGTCGCTTCCATCACGTTTTCATCGGAAGATCTTGCACGGAGGTATCGTCAAGGAAAGTCAAGTCAAGTGCGAGAGCGAGCGCTGGACTGATCCGTCGCCGTGCGCTTCCCCGCGTATATTCCCGCTTTTGAAAGGAGAGGAGCCGGGGGGGAGGAGGGGGGGGAGAGTCGCGCGCATGCGCACACATGCGCGCACCCAGAGCAGCGAAGCGCACACGCGCAGCTGTTATGATAATGAGACGGAGTGAAAGTGCGCACACATGCGCGCACCCAGAGCAGCGAAGCGCACACGCGCAACTGTTGTTATGATAATGAGACGGAGTGAGAGTGTCGCGCACAGCTGTCAGAGAGAAGAACGGAGGAGAGTTGCGCATGTGCAGTGAGCATGCGGACAACGCCGCGACAACGACGCTGGAGGGACATACCAGCGAGCAAGAGATGCGTCGCATCTAGTAAACCATCTATTGACCCTGTCGTTAATACTGCTTGCACTAAACTGTGGTGCAGGAGCGTTCCCCCTTTCTTTCTGGTTTACAAGTTCCCCATCCCTCTGTAGATATCCACAAATCTAAAGGTCCTGTGGTAATGTATGTTAGCTCCAGTTTGTTCTATGATATTGTACGCAAAGAGACGACAGCGGTGCCTCCTTGACGAAAACAAGCTGCCAAATTCTAAGCTCTATTACTACAAATGTTTCATATCAACACAATACGTATGTGGATTAAGCAAGCTGACATCAGAACCACAAAATTCTGATCCATCTTTCACATTCCAAAGTTTTTTTCTATTTAATTGTACCTAATGGTGGCTTTAAAATGTTGAGAATTTCATGATGTTCTGCAGCAATTTCAGGTACGCATTTTGTCTCTCTAAAAGACATATGTAACTAAACAAGACCCACAGAATGTAAAATCAATACGTACCACAGCTTTTCCTCAGCACAGTATCTTGCACGAGCCCGCTTCACGTGATTTATTTCTAGAAATATTGTCACGGGCTGTTGCACCTTGGCAAAGCAAAGGAACTTCAATGAAAGAGCCAAAAATATCCAGGTGTTCATTTATGGCCAACCTCTCCTCCAGGGATACGCGCCCCTGCAAAGCTGGTACATAGCCTTGAAAAAAAAGAGAGCGACGACGCTGAGAGCCTTGCTGACGTGCGCGCTGTTCCTGGGACATTGGAGCTACCTTATCTGCCGGCTTGTATTTGCCTGTAAATATATTTTATGACTGACGTTATACGCACGACGTCGTGCAGTCTGGCGGAAGCCATTATACGCACGACGCGACTGACGCGCCAATGCGGCAGCCACAACAACCAGTGGCGCGCCGTTGCACCGACCGTCCGAATCAACGGTCCGAGGGAGGGCGATTACCTTGGAATTGCGACGCAGCCGTTTGCGGACCAGATGATTGAAATGAGAACCGCAATAACGCTCCTAAAAATGGTTTTTTGTCACCATTCGCGCCTCGTATGGCAATAAAAAGGAAGTATAGCTGATGTTATGGATGCAAAGCAAGACATAGAACCGGATAAAGCTTTTTTTTTTTAGCTACTATTGCGCTTAACAGTGAACATGCAGTATGCCACATTACGCCCTTACCACCGATGGGAAATTTCGGGTGCCTAATACAGCTTACAGCTTACAGGGTGCCTAATACAGCTTTAATACAGCTTACAGCTGTATTAAAAAAAAAAAAAACCTAGGTTATATTTTCACGTATTTTTTATCCCGGCTTACGTACTATTAACAATGTGCATAGCCAACGCAGTTCAGATGCGTGTGAGTTGCGATCGCATCAAACCCACCATGGATGGCGATGTGCTTATATAGCCTTCCAATAATGCTGTTGGTTGCAAGCATTTTTTTAGAATCCTATTTTTCGAATTAACCCGTTTATTGAGGGTTACGTTGACTGATAGCCTAAACCAGTGGTTCTCAAGTGGGGGCCGCAAAGCATTTGAGGGGTCCGCGAAGCCTCCCTGGAAACTCAACCCGCAATTCTTTTCTCGATTTTGTCAGCACTTGCTTACAATGCAAAAAGGTGGCTTCGCCGCATTACACGCACATTCAGGGTTCGCAAGCCTGACCCGACATGACGAAATGACGCCGACACACAAGAAATGGAAATCACGAGTTTTATTCTTTATGTGTAGCAGGGCGATGTGAGCAGCTTTTTCACACCTACCAGAAAAGAAACAAATGCCAGCTTTAAAAAGTGTAAGCCTCTTTGGGTCTTCAAACAAACGAGTCCCACTCAGTCTGAATGAAAGGATTGGTTGGTTTGCCCGAAATGAAATGAAGGAAGTTGCAGAACACTTGTTGCAGAACCAGTGACGCTTTAGGTCTTCCTTCTTGACTTTAACACACGGCCTGTAATAAAATGTTGAAGAGAAAAACATATAGAACGTACATTATCAGCTTACACAACCCCATACTTACCAGTGAAACCATTCTAAGCACTGATCACATGAGATCATTTTTATTTCCCCATCGTCCTTCTTCTTGCACTGTGCGCAGCACCAGATGTCTCCTCTTTTTTTCACAGCAACTGCAGACAAGGAAGAGATGCTCATACATGGCAGGCAAAAAAGAGGAGTAAACGATTGGAAAGAGAATGGTTCTTACTGGATGACGAGAGCAACAGCCATGCTTCTGCGGTGAAATATTTCCTCAGCTTTTGCAACGTTACCCGATGGTCCAGGAGCGCGCTTGGCAACTCCTCAGGTGGCACTACAATATCACTCTCGTCGAGGATTCCCCCTTCATTCACAACACGTGCTGCCGCCTCCTTGTCAGCAATGCCAGTTAGGAGCACTGAAAAAAAAAAAACATCCAGAGTATAATGTACAAACATGACAAGCCATGGCACTAAAAAACATTTCGCCAGATTAATCTTTCTCAGTGTTGTAGCTAGTGCAAGTTTAAAAGAAGTTAAAAATTATGCAGCTGACAAAAAGTAAGCTACAAAGGTTTTTTTTTGCATTCTTTGTAAGTAATGATTGCACACTTCCAGAAAACTAGCAAAAGTCATATTGTCTTACATATTTCTCGAGACTTTGTTGATAAGTCCTGGAAAGGCATAGGACCTTCCTGTTCTCTCTTCTTGTTTATTTTTCGTTGGCGAATGCGCTTGGGAGGACGTCCTCTGGTTTTCACCTCTGGAAGCTTTATCACACAGCCTTTCTCTGTTTCTTCAGCTTTCTCCTGCACGCTTTCAACCACAATGGCTTGACCAGGATTGTTAGGTTCCTGAGGTTTCTCCAGCACGTTTTCGACCCCAACGGCTTGAACCGGATTTTGAGGTTCCTCAGCTTTTTCCTGCAGGTTTCCAACTTCAACGGCTTGAACATGAGGATTTTGAGCTGCTGGTGTGTCGCACTCACTGTCACTGCTGGTGGCTAAATATATGGAGTTGTCCCTCTCTTTCTCTTCACCTCCTTTGAGCCATGTGCTGTTCAAGTCTTCCAAGAGCCGAAGGCGTTGTGCAAAGATGTCAGGTTGACAATCGGCCAATGTGTCAGCGAGAGACTTAAGTGTTCGCATTGCGAAATTGTACTTCTTTGTTACGGTTCATTTTTTCAAAATTTGGGCCAGGCATTGAAAGTATTCGCAGTTGTTCTGCGGGGGTGCTGTTCTCTGCAACGGCTTGCTGATTTGGCAAGGATGTGGTCTGGTACCATTTGAACCAGCGCCTCCGCACTGCTTTTTCCAAGTCATGCTCAATGTCGTGCCTGACGTACACGGCGAACAAGTGCCGGCAAGGCAACCCCATTTTGGAAAAGAAAGTGCAGCTGCACGAGTGATTTTCAATGGAAATATTATGCCACCTTTCTCCATTTGAAAATGTAACATGGTACAGACTCTCTGTTTTCTTTACTTCAACATCACTTTCTGCAAGTTGGCAGAACTGTTTTCTAATCAGTCCACATGCAAATGGTGTTAGCACTTTAGCACACGCCTCTTCAATTTTATTATTGCTAGCATGGTCGTAGAAGACGCATGTCTTCAGCAGTGTCGCTGAGTGGGCCGACTTTCTTTCAAAGTTGCTTGATAATTCTAGCAGTTTCCTTACAGCATCATGACGCTTTGTTGATGATGACAATGCCGTCTTTATAAAGCTATTGCGAGCTTCAACTCTGTTAGTCGTGTTGGCTCCACACGTGAACTCTTGGTCGCAGAGATGGCGCACCCACATGTTTTTACTTGATAGCCAATTCTTCTCGAGGTATTCTATTGCTTCTTTGCTTGCGAACCTTGTAAATTCTGACTGTGCTTCTTCAAATTTGCTTGCATTAGGGGCGTGCAGCATTTCATTGAACGTGGTCATCATTTTATCACGTTCTTCATTAGATCGTGCTAAATGGCTAACTGCTGTTCTGAACGCTTTGACAACATGAAACTGGCACAATTGTATTGACGGAGCAGATGGAAAAGTGCTACGTAATGCGCTAATTTGGGTGAAGTCCTTGTCAACGACTATGACACCAGTATTCTCAGAACAAGGGTTTTCCTTCACGAAGAGGTTGAGCATTTCAGTGACGTGGTGACATTGCTCAGAAGCAACAAATGCATAAGCAATTACTTGGCTTTCTCCACACCCATCTTGCACGACAAATACATAAAGTGGCATTTTCAACTTGTTGGTCCTGTACGTCGCATCAAGCAACACCACCTCCGGGAAGGACTTATATGCTTGCTCCATGTGAGGCGTTTGAAGGAACAAAATCTGTAGCTCGTCATTTTTATCTACGATTGGGATTATCTTTGCTCGATGCTTCTGACAGCACTTCTCTATTTCCTGAACAAGTTGTTCAGCTTCGTCTCGGCCATGACGATTTGGCTTCAAATTGTGCAGATCCTGTGTTGTTAGCACCTTTCCTGTTAAATTCCAGGAAAAAGAGACATGCATGTATGAATAGCATGCACTGACGAAACAGAAAAAACAATGCGGAAGTCATAATTGACCGGTTCGTAAGACAAAAGAAGACGAGATGTGCAAAAATTGAGGGAAGAATGCCTCGCAAAAAGGAAAAAAATACATGTCCTTACCAGTCTTTTCTGCTAGCTTCCCAGCCACGACATTGGGCAACACGTTGAGGTCAAGCAGGGGAACTACAGATTCCTTTTCATCCTGTGTAAGTCGGCGGTTTTCCGGATACAACTGGAAGATTTCTTTGCTAACTTCGTAGTTGTGGTTGCAGTCGACCTTTGTTATTTCCAACTGCTGGCTATTCCGACGTGCTGCGACGACCACGGTAGCTGGACACCCTTGCTTCATGGTCCTGCGCAAATTTTTCCCCCTACGTAACCACTGCATATGTACCATAAAGTTCTGAAAGAACGCCCACCCAAAGTACAGACTAAGTGAAAAATATGGGATGGGCGAACTTTCCGGTCAGGAGACGGTAACCCTCGAAGTTGGGGCATGGTTGCAGTGCACAAGTCAAAGATAGATGCATTGCAACTCACCTTTGCTGAGGTCGTACGCCAGTAGCAGTGCACCTCCGTTCCCCGGCGTGTTTACACACATATGTAGCGTTCGCGTACTTCAGCTTCTTTTCCAGTTTTTGGAGTCCCGCACTGAGCCGCGAATTCACGACGTCTATTGTTTTCGTAGGTTTCGCTACGAAGAGTACATTGTTCTGCAACTGAAACTCTCGGAAAGCGCGATCGAAATCAACAAAGGAATTGAATCGTGTTCCAACTTCGAATGCCATGCGAAGGAGCTTGGAGAACCCGCCAACGGCACAGTGAAGTAGCGGAGCTTGGAGAAAACGCGCCAACGGCACAGTCGGCACACTGAAGAAGCGGAGCTTGGAGAACCCGCCAATCCCTTAGAACAGCGAGGGCACAGTCGGCACAGTGAAGTAGCGAGGGCACTTTCAGTTTTCACGAACTGCCGCATTGGAACTAAACCGTCGCCAAGGAGCTTGGAGAACCAGCCAACACTTCACAAGTTACAACGGCGAGGGCACAGTCGGCGCCAACGCTCGGCGCAGGGAAGTAGCGAGGGTGCGTTCAGTTTTCAGCAACTGCCGCATTGGCGCGTCAGTCGCGTCGTGCGTATAATGGCTTCCGCCAGACTGCACGACGTCGTGCGTATAACGTCAGTCATATTTTATTGTGAACACTGCCTTCATTGCCATGTCACATCTTGTGTTGGGGGTGCAAGTTTCGTACCTCTCTCCCGCCAGTCTTGGCACAACACGGAGCTTCGTCGAGGACGTCACACCCATCGCGGGACGATGCCACCAACCCGTGAGCCTGCATCCACCAACCCGATAGCCATTGTCTCCCCACCACGCGACTCCGGCTTTTTCTCTGGCGCTGATGATGTGGAAATTGATCAATGGCTCAGCATGTACGAGCGCGTCAGTACCCACATCCGGTGGGATGACGCTATCATGTTTGCAAATCTACCCTTGCATCTGAAAAAAACCACTTTGGTGTGGTTCCAAACCAACGAAGCCAGGCTGACCCGCTGGGATCAATGCAAACAGGAACTGCGCGATTTGTTCGGTAACGCCGTGGCACCCCAGCTTGCCGGAAAGAAAGACCTCTCTTATCGCGTCCAGTCACCCACCGAGTCGTACGTGGCTTACATTCTGGAAGTTATGGCGCTCTGCTCAAAAGTAGACCCCAGCATGCCTGAGTCTGACAAGGTTGGGCACATCCTTAAGGGCATTGCGGACGATGCTTTTAATTTGCTGATTTGCAAAAAGTGCCCAAGGGTTGACTGCGGCTTAAAGGAATGCCGCCGGTTTGAAGAGGCGAAGTGCCGTCGCATAGCTCACTCGTTCACCCCCTTCCCTCACACCGCTGCAACATCGTCCTGTGCGGTTGCGGCAACGCCACCCCGTCTACCGCCGACAGATGACGTGCCGACTCATACCGACCATCTGACGACGATACTGCGCCGAGTAATAGAAGCCATGGCTCCGGTTATCACGCCTCAATACGGCCATGCCCAAAATGCCCTAACTGTAGCATTCATTCAGGCAGTCGTGCGTGAAGAAGTTACCAACCTGGGCATTCATCCTGTGTGTGCTCCGACGTGTTCGCGCACGCCCGCAAGCTTCTCCACTCCCTTTCCACGGAGCGAAATTCCCAGCCATTACGACGCCCCACCCCGTTACCGCCGCCGCAGCCCTACGGAATGACGCACCACTGACAACCCGTCCATCTGCTTCACTTGTTCTCGCGTTGGACACACGTCGCGCAACTGTCGTTACCGCTGGTCGTCGCCGCCGCCGCCAAGGTTTCCTGGTACAAGCTACTCCAGCGACAGGACCCACCAATTCATGCCTGGTTACCAGCAGCGTGACGTTTCCGGCAGTCATCTAGGCACCCGTTTTGGCCGCTCACCGTACCCACAGCGTCGCCAGTCTAGTTTGCCCCAACCCCGCCGCCATTCCCCGTCTGCTTCTTACGCCGCTACCTCTCCGGGAAACTAGCTCATGCAGCTCCCGGAGGTGATGATGCATTTCCGACCTGGCCCGAAAATCCTCTCTTCACTAATACGACGAAACACAATCTTTTGGAAATTCATATTCACGGTATTCGTTTGGACGCCCTAATCGACACAGGTGCGAACATTTTGCTCATGAGCTCGCACTTCGCCGCCTCCTGCACAAAGTTATGACGCCTGCTCCGTCCAACGTTGTACGAGTCGCGGACAGACGGACGCCCACGTAGCAGGTCTATGCACAGCTCGAGCTGGCATCGCAGGAGACAAAATTCCAGTCCTACTCACCGTCCTGGACGCATCCCCTCATGACATTATTCTTGGTGCCGATTTTCCTACTGAGCACGCGGCCCTCATGGACTGCGCATCCGGTATCCTTCGTCTGGACCTGCCGATCGGTCCTGTTTCCGACACTGAACCTTATCACCGTCTATGCTCTGCCGAACACCTCCGAGTAACTCCAAAAGCCATAACCTATGTCACTTTGTCCCCGTGCGCACCTGTCCCGGACGGCGAGTACATTGTTTCTCCTCTGACTGATGTTCTCCTACGACACGACGTGGCGCTTCCTCATACAGTCGTCACGGTCGCACAAAATCAAATAAGCTTGCCGTTCTTGAATATTGGTCCTTCCTATCACGTGCTTCCACAGGGAATGTCACTGGCCACTGTTTTTCCCCTGGATGGATGCCAGCTCTCTTCTGTGTCCACTGATGTCTCTCCAAGTGCTCCCGACGGTCCGAAAGATCATCCGCCCACCACCGATGACTTAACAAACATGATGTCGTCACACCTTCCCGCCTCACAAGCTCACAAACTGCATGAGCGACTGGCATCCTACCGGGACATCTTTGATTTGGACGACCGTCCGTTAGGCCAGACTTCGGATGTAACGCATCGCATCAACACCGGCGATGCGGGCCCTATACACGGGCGACCATATCGGGTGTCTCATACGAGGTAGAGAAAATGCTGAACAGGGACGTCATTGAACCTTCTTCAAGTCCGTGCGCTTCAGCAGACGTCTTGGTGCAAAAGAAAGATGGTTCGAGGTGCTTCTGCGTTGACTACCGACATTTGAATAAAATCACTGAGAAGAACGTTTACCCACTGCCTCGTATAGATGATGCCCTCGATTGCCTTCACGGTGTGTCTTATTTCTCGTCTATCGACCTACGATCTGGCTATTGCCAGATTGCTATTGACGCCTTTGGCCGCGAAAAGACGGCTTTCGTGACGCCGGATGGCTTGTACCAATTTAAGGTCATGCCGTTCGGTCTTTGTGACGCGCCTGCGACATGCGAAAAGATGATCGACTCGCTTTTGCGCGGTTTCAAGTGGTCGACATGCATCTGCTACTTTGATGACGTCATCGTGTTTGCCCCAACATTCGAGACACACCTCAAACATCTTTCGAACATCCTTGCGGTCTTCCGGTCTCCAGCTCAACGCGTCAAAATGCCATTTCGCCGGCCAACAACTTAAGATCCTTGGACGTGTATTAGACGCTGATGGTGTGATGGTGTGAGACCTGACCCTGACAAGGTGCGCGCCGTCAAAGAGTTTCCTATCCCTCGATCTGATCAGGGCATGCGAAGCTTTGTTGGCCTATGTTCTTACTTTCGCCGCTTCATCGAGCACTTTACTGACATAGCCCGCCCGCTCACGGATGTTCTGAAGACCGATACCTCGTTCTCGTGGGGCTCCACGCAAGACACGGCTTTTCCTCTCTCTCATTGACCATATAACTCGCTGTCCGATTTTGGCCCATTTCGATGCTACGGCTCCGACAGAAGTTCGAACTGAGGCAAGTGGGCATGGCATAGGAGCTGTATTGGTCCAGCAACAGGCCGGTCGCACCAGAGTGATAGCGTATGCCAGTCGCCTTTTGAGCCCTGCCGAACGCAACTATTCTATCACTGAGCGTGAATGGCTCGCACTGGTATGAGCTCTAAGCAAGTTCCGTCCGTACTTCTACGGCAAATCATTCACCGTAGTTACGGATCACCATGTGGTATGCTGGCTTTCCACTTTAAAGGACCCGACCGGACGACTTGGTCGTTGGGTATTACGGCTACAGGAATATATATATATATATATATATATATATATATATATATATATATATATATATATTAATTTATTTTAACATACTGCCAATCCCATTTGGGATTTTTGCAGGAGGGGCGATGCATAGTTTCAAATACACAAAATTCAAACGTGGTTTTCTTTCGTACAGGAAGGGAACAGTATGAACATGCGGGGCAGGTTTTCTACATGACAAGCGAAGGTAACATATTACACATTGAATCTCAAATCTCATGTATCAAACGTCACCAAGTTCACGGAAAAAAGAAAGCAACAAAACATAATGGAATTCTATGCAGGATGAACCACAGACAGAATTTGGAGGCAATATGTTATAGCAGCGATTGAACAACGAACGAAACCAAACATTTTACGAAACCAAGCCAAACATATCAATGAAGAACTACTCAGTAACTGTGAAAATCATAAGTCACTCAGAGAGGGAAGGAAAACCGTGCAGACTCATGTCATTACATTCTCGCTGCCGTTATGGTTAATTTGTTTCGTGGAGGTGGTTTTCAACTAGAGTTAGGAATCGTTCTATAGGTGCGCTACTCTGGGACCCTTTTCTGTATTGACTACGTTCTGGTGATATACCATTCTGTAACAACAACAATAAAGTTGTATTCTATTCTGTTCTACCCGTAATCGGTGAGTGCATACCGTTTCACTATTTTACAGGTAGTGGGAAGAAGGAATATTTAAGGCAATGAGTGCATTCTTTGAAAGTTTGATTACGCCACGTGGGCCTCGCTTCAATGTTAGTGAGATACTTTGAAGTATCGAGGTTTAGATTTTTATGAAACAGTTGATATACGAATTTTAAGAATATAAGAACGAATACGACTACAAGTCTGGTCGTATGCACAGGGACGCGGACTGCCTGTCTGGTCACCCTGCTGACCCCCCTGGCCCTCGAGACAATGACAGTGACCCCGGCGTATTCGCTCTGTCGGACTTGCTCAACATTGCTGACCATCAGCGCCGTGATCCGTCTCTTTGCAAGATCATCCAACGTCTCACATCCGTGCCGGCCGATCCTTCTACGCGTGCATTTATGCTTTGTGATGGCGTCTTGTTCCGCCGAAACGTTCGCGAGGACGGGCCTGACGAGCTACTTGCTCTGCCTCAGCATCTCCGCTCTGACGTCCTCCGCGAGCTTCACGACGCGCCTACAGCTGGTCACCTTGGCATGGCTCGTACTTACGGCGGCGTGTGTCGGCGCTTTTACTGGCCGGGCCTTTACCGGCTCGTGAGGCATTGCGTCACGCCGAAAAACGCCTCCTTTTGCTTCCAGCCGGCACCCTTCAACCAATCGATGTCCCCGCAGAACCATTCTTTTGTGTAGGATTGGACCTGCTTAGCTCTTTCCCCTTGTCCCTGTCGGGAAACAAGTGAATTGCTGTCGCCACCGATTATGCAACGCGTTACGCTATCACACGTTCCCTCCCCACCAGCTGTGCCACAGACGTAGCCGACTTTATCGTGGTGGAATACAGAAGCGCTCAAAAAAACAAGGACGAAGGAAGAAGTAGACAACACGGCGCTTACTCGCGCTTCTGTATTCCACCACGATGAACACATACCAACTAGCCCAACTTTCCGTTCTTCTGCAGTAGCCGACTTCCTCCGGCATTATGTAATCTTGCACCACGGCGCTCCTCGTCAGCTGCTTACGAACCGTGGGCGGTACTTCTTGTTTCAAGTTATTGATGACCTCCTTCGTTCCTGCTGTAACAAGCACAACCTTACCACCCCCTATCACGCACAAACAAACGGACACACTGAACGCATCAACAAGATATTCATGGATATGCTGGCCATGTGCGTGTCCCCCGACCACCGTGACTGGGACGTACCACTACCCTATGTTCCTTTTGCTTATAATTCTTCTCGCCTCGACACTCCTGGCTACTCTCCTTTCTTTCTCCTTTTTGGGCGTTACCCTGCCTTCCATTTTGCACCGTGTTGCTTCACTCGGGGACGATGACAACCGAATATGCACGAGACGCGGTAGCGCACGCTGATTTGGCCAGACAGGTTGCCCGCCCCAGAAAGGGAGCTATGACCAGCACCATCGCGATGTGTACTTCGCCCCTGGCACTTTAGTACTCCTGTGGGCTCCATCGCGCCACGTCGGCCTCTTTGGAAAACTGATCTGTTCTTTAACGGGCCCTTACCGCATCCTACGAAAGGTAACTCCCGTGACCTACGAAATTGGACCCCTCACGCATTCGCCGTCATCCCATTCAACGCCGCAACTTGTGCACATCTCCCGTCTGAAGCCGTACCATTCCCGCGATCCAAGCTGCCTCTAACCTTGTTCCGTCGTATGTACCGAGTCGGTGCTCTCGCCGCCGGAGGTTATGTCACGGGTCTTGCACCTTGGCGAAAGGAGCGAAAGTTATCCAGGTCTTCAGTTATAGCCAACCTCTCCTCCAGGGATATGCGCGCCCCTGCCAAGCTGGTACATAGCCTTGAAAAAGAGAGACGACGACGCTGACAGCATTGCGGACGTGCGCGTTGTTCCTTGGATATTGCCTTAACTGCCTTAGCTACCGGGTTGTATTTGCCTGTAAATACATTGTGCCTCCATTGCCACGCGACGATATACAGTCGAGTCCACTTATAAAAATACCGGTTTTAACAATATATCGGATATAACAATGGACAGCCGCGGCACCGTCAGCTTTTCATTGTATGCTATGGCAAAATAAACCGCTTATAACAATGCTGTCATGATGCAATATCGGTTATAACAATTAAATAAAGGCACTGGAACCAACCCTGAACAAAACAAAAATGCAAAAACGCTGCGACAATGCCACCCCAACCCCGCCTATTACGCAAAAGGGCATGAGAGCATGCGCGCGGCGGCCAGGCGATAGCGCACTTGGCCTCGCACGCGGCGAGTGCGCGCCGAAGAGGCTCGCATGCCACCGCTGCTTTCGCCTGCCGCGGTGACGCGGAGGAGGCGGAGGAGGACCGGATGGGTGCCTCTACGGGCAGTGGGGCAGTCCATTCTGAGGGTGCGCCGCCTGTAGAAAAAGCACCGGGGCGCCGAAGCCGCCGCAGCAGCAGCGCTGTGTGCACTGTGCCGACCTCCCCTATTCTTCGCTAATTTGGCCACGTCTCCAGCTCCGCCGTTTGCACGTGTTCCGAGTATGGTGCTTAACAGCGTCGTTTTTCTTGCCTGTTGTCACTGTTCCTGTTCTGTGGTCACTGTCGCCTCGATCCTCCTGTCCCCGCACGCGCGGACATCGTATTTTCGGCATAACCCGCTTATAACAATAATCTGTTATAACAATGATATTTTCATGGCATCTAAATATTGTTATAAGTGGACTCGACTGTAAATATTTAAGTGAGCAGCACTCAACCGCTTTACACGACGGTTTTCCGAGAGCTGCTCATACATATGACAGAGCGCGGAAAAATTACAGGGGTAGAGCTTTTCCCCGTGGAGGAACGTCACAATGCCTGCCGGAACTACAAAAAAAAAACGTAAACGGGGGAGAGAAGCCAGATTAGACACCGAATTTCCCGAAACACAATTCGAGCATGCAACAAAGAACAACTGGATGTGTGGCCCCGCGGATACAACATGTTGGTTAACATGCTTATCAAATTTATCGCTGCAACTAACATATACTGAGATACTTACTACCACAAATTAGGCAACAGCTATGCGGGCAGCTTGACAAAGCTTGGGGTATGACAGCAGAGGGAATCGAAAGGGACAGTGAAAGCCGCGCTGGTCGCGAGGCAGGCGAAGCATGTGAAGGCTCAAAGATGTGCGAAAAATTTTAATTTTTTGTCGGCACGTGGTATGCGAACTAAGAATAAAATTGTTGCCACGTGACGTACGAATAGGGACACCCCGCGGGTCCACGGTGGATGCTACAGAGGCCGCCCCCTGGCAACAGACTGAACCCGGCCTTATCAAAATTTTCGTTTATCTTAACGCCGAGCCACTGAATCGAGGGATAGACAGACAGACCAAGATGTTTGCGTTTAGGCAGCTCAAGCTGAGTATCGTCTTAAAAAGCTTCGCCAGTTTCTCTACCATGGCATTGCTTTGCTAAACGTGTTAAAGCGGCATCAACAAGATAAGAAAGTAACGCTTTTCCGTCCTATCAGTTTGTTTGCGGTTGGGTACAGGTGGAAGTAAAAATACTGAACAGCATAACTACGCGGACAAGCCATCGCCGTAAAAGTAGCTTAATTAAACGGCAAAAAGGGGCCGTTTCATACTGCCGCAGTTGTCTAACCTGCCTACTCGCGGCACGCTACACAAGCGTGTAACCCAATTGCTATAGATGACCCTGCAATCAATGGCTCTGATTTATGGCATACTGTCGAGGTGAATGATGGCCAACGTTCTTAATTCTGCGGTGTGTGTCTGGCAAGCATATAAACGTCGGGTGGGCCGCCCGCTAGCACAGCTAAACGAGCCGAGTGGCAGCGCCTATTAAGGTTGACTTCTGATTACAAAAAAATTAGCTATCACACAGAGGGGAAAGCTAATTCCTGTCTTGTCAATATGTAAAACGTTCAGCAGGTGCAGTAATACAACTACCGGCTTCAGAAGAATTATACCACCTTGTATATGATCAGAGGAGCCAAAGACAAGGAATATTGCGAACAGAATTCAAATATTGAACAAGCCTATTCAATTCGTCGTGCAGAAACCAGCCACTTCAAAAACAGCAGTTTCTGCTTGTATTTCCCACTGGTTTGTAAAAAAATCAGGGTCTATGATAAACAAGTCTGTCGTCCACCATTACTCCATTTTGAAACCATTACAATCCCGGTTGCATCAGGCTAACGCCGAGTAGCAGGCACGCTATGGCTTCTGAAATTGTCGAAGGATTCTCTACTGGAAGCCGGCACTTCTTAGCCCTGCTAATATGGCAACATTGCCATCCGGTAATTTAATTTCCGTGCACATTTTGCCGCTTTTCAGTATTAAGCTATGCGTGTTACAACGCAAACTTGAAATATTTGTAGAAGAATTGAAGCGGTTAAATGTAAAGCTTCCTCGCATTTTTTTTTCAGGCCCTGTCTCTGAGTTCTGCAGTGTTGTCGGTTCTCAAGGGCGTGTACGTGTTGGACGGAAAATGGTCGCAGCAATTTCTGAACACCTCAGTGCTGAGGATTGCGACATCAGAATTCGCTATGGCAGCAACTTTCGTGAGTACTTTATTCATTGAAACGGCATCATGTTTGTGACTGGTACACTTCCGCTTTCAACATAATGGATTATTTTCGTTTTTTGGTGCCAGGGAATACATTTTCCTTTAGGAACATATTCTTCATCATGACCAGCGTATTGGTGTCGGTTACAGGACGAAGGCTGTCCCCGTCATTCCTGTCATGCAGTTCCCCAACTTATTTTTAGTGCCTCTTTCTGCTCTGCATGCAGCTAATTATTCTCTACCTTCGACAGTCGTGCTGTTCCGACGGTGGCCCGCCGGCTTCATGTTAACCACATTACACGCCACGCACTTTACTTATTACCCTCAGTGTCACCAGAGTACCTCAATGCTTTTTTTGTCATGAGACACCCGGCCAAGTTTCGTACGGGGACAAAGGCTGCCGCGAGTGGCGCCACCCCAGATCGGAGGTCATCGGGCGGCCGCCGCTGCTCTATAGCCAGACCGGCAGACAGGAACGCAGCACCAGCATGCCCGTTTGCACGAAATTTTTTCGCCACTCACAAAATGACAAGTCCATTTGAGCGGCCCATGACACGTAAAGAGAAAGCGCACTGCTGATGCGGCAGCGAGCGTCTGTTTTATCTTACTGCGTGGTCCGTTCCCTGCCAAACGCGCTCTGACAACGCCCCCGGCTGTCCTCCGATCAACACCAGCGCCGCGGCGCGGCAGCGTACGAAGCTGTCCGATAGCGTGATGGCGAAGTTTCATGACCAGAATGGCATTGAAGGACTCTGGTGTCACGTATGATGTCTTCCGCCTGGCTTTGTTCCTTGATCTACGCAACCTTTCTATCACTAAGCCGTTTTCGATCATTGTGCTTTCCGTGGCTCTTCGGGCCCCGAAAAACCCCTTTTAAGGAGTGCAGGACGCCACCCAGCTTCTGCGCCGTATGTCCTCAACGGAAATACGAATTGGTCCTATAGTACTTGTTTCTGTGACAGAGGTTGCCTTATTGCTCTTCACTGAAAGCTTTTTAAATTATACCCAGCGCATATTAGCCCTACATAATATTTTTGTGTCACAATCAAGACCCGGAGTGACAACTTGTCCAAGACAGTTGTATTCATCCACATCTTAATTCGTTTCATTTCACAGTCTAAAGGTAATGCTTTATGTGCATCTTTCTAGCATTACTTTATATTTTTCCCGTCCATCTTCAGCCCCAAGACTACGATTTTCGAGCGGGAATAGGCGCATCGGTGATTGATATCATGTCTCGGGATACTTGGTTGACTTTTCCTCGATGAGGTTGCAAGGTGCTTGCGCGTATATGCGAATAGTACGCTTGTAGAAAATTGAAATTAGGCGCACAAGAATAGATGTCGAAGTGACTCCAGGGAATAACAAATTAACCTCAAGCTGAGCATTCAACGAAAACGCATAATCCAGGAATGAGGAGCCCAGTTTGTGCAGAGTGTGCTCGCGATGTGAAGTGCAAGCCGACATTTGCTAAGCCTCTTCGTGGCTCAAATAACGCGGTTTAAATCGTGGGGGGTGGTGGGAAGGCGTTGAATGAGCGTTTTTGTCAGAACTTCGGGGAGTTTGGTTCACTGTAAACGATTAAGTACACAGCGGAAATGCACGACACCAGCTTGGTTTCCCTGCTATTTCCGTCGCGACGAGTCCAGTCTTGTAGCCCGATGGTATAAGCAATGATATGGCGACGTCGTACTATACTGTTGGAGTAGGGGCAAGTTATTTTGTCGGGATTATTTATTTGTTCTGGTAATGATATCTATACCGCGTTCACGAAATTTTCCGCGTGTTTTTTTGCGCAACATTCACTGCTCAACAGGCGAGTCGTCAAAAATCTTGCAGAGCGTCGGCGTCCGCCGATGCACAGCCCGTTTGCACTGTGAGAAACCGGCACCTACTTGTAGTGGACACTGTACGGAATCGTACTCAGTAATATCGTATCTACTCGTACAACGCTTCGTCGCCTTGAGCGGTGGTGGGAGACTTGATCGGCCCACTTTGCAGCCAAAACTGCAGCACAGGCGCGGCATGCCGATTTATGGTGTGTCAAAAATGAGCAACGACGGAGGGACGGAGTCAGACGCCAAGAAAATGGTTCAAGGGAACCACAACCAAAAATTATGTATACATTTATATTGTCGCACAGCCAAAGACGACGGAGTTGTCTTCAAGGAAAACAAGTTTATTGGAGCGAACTTATGCTCCCCCAGCAACTCAATGTATTCACAGGCGGCGAAGCAGCAGTCAACAAAGTGACCTGCCCGGCGACTGTCGGCTAGTCGAATACCGCTGCGTTTGCTTTGCAGGCATTTATCTCTCGGCGTGAGTAATTTTCGAACCGTCTAATTTCATCCAGAACACTGGAGATGAAACTAGATAATTCTAGGCAATTGACCTTAGTTTAAACGCTTTCCCTATCAAAACAGGTAACATGTGCTGTATAAAAATGAAGAATGGAACACGCGGTTCACTTGGCACAGACATAGCACAGACCGGCGCAGCATGGTGGCAAAAACAAAAACGTAGACAAAGCTGCTGAACTCTTCGCGGCAATATAAAAAGCGCTCCAAAAACAGACAAGTTGCCCTTCACCCCGGTAGACTGTAAAACTACTTGACAAACTGGAACTTGAGGCGGCAAACGCGGTGGCTGTAGACTTTGCAGCAGTGGCTTTCGGTTGTTTTTGCGCCAATTCACGCTGCTGTGCACTCCGATGCTCATCCATTCTTGCTCTTCTTCCTCCAGTCAGAAGACACTTGTCCGTTCCATGTCAAGGTGAAATTACAACTTGTGGTAGCGGCTATACCGCAGTTATCAGCCGCTCGCGCAACTTGTGAAAGCGGCATCGGTGGTGGGAGGAAGCGATTAGGCGCGGGGGCGAGAAAACAGGGGCGGGTGAGACATGTGCAGTTTCACTGCGAAAAGGCAAAGTAACGCACAGCTTTCTGCTGGCGCCAGAACAATGATTGAAAAAACGCACCTCGACGTGAATACTATCCCGCGGAGCACTAGAAGAGCGGGTTCTGGCGCACTCCATTCCACCTGCCGCTAGCTCCCACAATGCGTTGACTTCTGGATTCGTTTCAAGTGTAACCAGCCCCATCAAGATTGGCCCTCTCCCGTGATGCTCTCGTTACTAGGTGCCCCTTTGCGCAAGCAGATAGCCAGGAATTTTTTTCGGGGTTTGGGGGGGGGGGGGGGGGGGTGCGCGATCGACCAGAAGATGGGACGAGGAAATTGGTAGGCAAGGCTTCTCGCGCGTTGTTTTTTAAAGGAAGCTTGGAATATCTGAGTGTAAAATGTGATTTGTGTATGGTGAACACTATAAGAAAAGCCCACCTTAAGGAGCTTAGATGATAATGATGATGGACTAAATTCCCATTCGCCGGTCTATGGGTAGGCCACGGGTGATTCGTTCGCCCGTATATAGAGCAGGCGGTTATGCGGGCACGCACTCGTGAGCGTGATCATGAGTTTGTTCGTGAGTGCGCGCGGTCCCAGAAGTTCGCCAGGCGGAAGTGGAGGCCAATTATCACTGGGTGTTTAGTATTAAGATTCCCGTGTGTTAGATTTTTCTTTAGAAAAGGGACTAATAAGTTTTCTTATCAGCTATGAACTACAGTCGAGCACGATTTGAAGGTCATCGCGCCAGCATAGAGCGGCCACGCGTACCACCGTCCTAGGGATTCGTTTTGGAACCATGAAAATCAAGATTCCGCCCTCTTCTTTCCTCGCTGGCTGTTTCATGTTACAACCAAGGCCCGCACGACTGACTTGCCACCCTTTGGGTTTCAAGCTTTACATTCGTTGTTATCAAGCACAGACTTGGTTGCCTTTTATCTACGCCGACGATAACGAAACTGGCACGGAAGATTTGCTGAAGCTGAAAGAGTAGCTATCCCGCGATAACCTTCAAAATCGCAGTGGACTGTACGTGCGGCACATTCGTATATTATGGCGGTCAAGCTAGCGAACGTGCCTCTTTGTCCTTAAGTAATCGCCTTTTTGTTAATAGTAAACTTCCGCTTAGCGGAACACCTTATTCCACTGCTGTTGAATGTTGAGCTTGATGCACGTTTCTTTATAATGTCACTCTATTTGTAACCGTTAAATCTAATAGACGTGGCATCAGTAAAATTCCGGTTAAGCAAATACAGAATGCTGATTCTAACCAAGAGGGCGGTCAAAAAATCAATGAAATAGCGCCAAAAAGACAAAGATCCGCAATGACGAGAAGTGTACAGTTTTGTTGATGTGGAGGAATTATAAGATGGGCAGAAGAATGCTTTTCATACAGCAGAAATTATGGAACTGCAATAGTCAATGAAATGCGCTGTCGGTAGAAAAATGAACATATGAAGAATTGATAGTTGACTGAACAAAATTCAGTGACATGCTCTGTCATGTGTAATGGTTCTTTTTACCAGTGTAAAGACAAGGAATGACACGCTAAAGTCCAGACCATATGTATGCCTATACGAGTCTTTTCCTGCTGTTCCGCCAGCGAAGCAGCGAACTCCCTCTATCGGCTCAGGGCAGGTTCGCGGCGCTTCTCGGTGTATCCTTTGCGAAACGCACCCGGGCCGTATATGACGACATGTACAGCATATGGAGCGGGCACAGGGATAATACGTTGACGTAGCCCTTTGTTTTCAGCTTTATATGAGCAGGAATGTCCTTAAAACTGCATGTTCCGCGCCTGCAGGCCACTTCAGGCGGTTCTTCAGGCTACTTAAACCGCACCCCAGCCTGGCACAAAACATTTTGGGGGGTGGGGGGGCACAGGCCCAATGTGCCCCCCCGCTCCCCCCCCCCCCCCCCCCCCCCCCGACTACGCCACTGAATTTGCGACCAGCACCTTCATTGGCTTTGGCTGTTTCCCAAAGTACCCGCCGCGGTGGCTCAGTGGCTAAGGCGTTGCGCTGCTGAGCACGAGGTCGCGGGTTCGATTCCCGGCCGCGGCGGCCGCTTTTCTGATGGAAGCGAAAAGCAAAAACGCCCGTGTGTACGAGATTTCGGCGCACGTTAAAGATCCCCAGGTGGTCAAAATTAATCCGGAGTCCTTCACAACGGCGCGCCTCATCGCCTGCGTTGCGTCGGCGCGTTAAACCCTAGAATCAAAATCAAATGTTTCCAAAAAAATTGACATTTCCTCAGTGTACTTCTTCCTGGTGGAGTACTTCTGAATTACAAATTTCATACCCTTAAGCTTCTCAAGGAAGTCCCGGAATAATACGTTTAAAGCATTTCATTTCGATATATTTCAAAGGCGATGAATTGTCACAGCAGACTTAGGCCAGAAGCCCAATTTTGTATTAAAGTGTAATCTAGCTTTCGGAAATATTTATCGACTTCAGCAGCCCGCTCTTGGATATGCTGAAAATAACAGACCTAAAACAACGGCCACGGTTTTCTACACAGGGACTAGAAAAGACATAACACAAGAACACTACTATAACTGAAGTTCATTGAAGACATTGGCTTGTAAATACGCTAAGAGAACGTATAAAACGGGAAAATAGGAAAGAAAAAAAAAATGAGGTGAAGTCACACGAGATACAATTGGCACACTCAATCACACCCCTCAACAAGGCGTTCACCAGCAACAGGTGAAAAATGTCCCAGTGATACACTTGTTGTGTTTGCGTTTATTTAATAACCTCAAGGCTTAATAGCGAGTCCTATCTATATCCAGGAACTAGGTTAGCCTCCCGCATGATGTAAAACAAAGAGCGGCAGGCAGGGCAATGGAGCCACTGATGGTAATGGGCGTCTTGCCGCAAATTTAGGCCTGCTGCCATTAAACACTTCAAACATGTCCTTTGTTCCAGGGCATGCCAATAATAGGTGGTGAAAGTCTGCCGGAGCCGCACTTATGCGCTGTCTGAATATTCACTGCTGCCATTATTTCCCTGGTCCGCTGGTCTCTCTAGTTGAAAAGCACTTTACAGTTTTAAAGCAAAGCTTTTTACCTCTACCCCCCAAGGGTTCTTTTGCGACCGTTGGTGTCACCAGAAAACTCCAGTGAACAAATAAAAGAATTTACTGGCACCGGCGGGAATCGAACCTGGAACTTGTAGACTAACATAGCGAGAGCCCATTGTCTTACCGATTTAGCTACGAGCACACGTACAGACGGGGAAGACACATGGTGTACTCACCAAGCACATCTACCGGTTTCCCCCTGCGTTCTCGCTGATTGCCACGCGAAAGCATCAAGCGACCACTCACGCCCGTCTAGCGGCCCTGTGCGCACCTTGCTCATGTGCTAAGAGTTACAAACATTAAAGGAAGCTCACACCAATGCATGGCATCTCACTTCTAGTACGCCATTGTGCTAAAGCCTGTGGCCTCCAGTGTTCACGTAAAAAATCCCAGCTCCTGGTCGTCCGCCCTCACGCCAAACCAAGGAATAAAATCAAATACTCCTTAGATGGCCAGGCCATCACTCCAAGCCCCAGTATCAAGATTGTGGGCCTACATCTCGAGGCTAACACTAACAGTGACGTCTCCTTGCAGCGCCCCCAAAACAGCATTAATGAAATCATACACATGATCAGGCGAGTTGCCACCAAGCAGCGAGGCCTAAAGGAATCCGGTACCTTTCGATTAATTGAAGCTTTTGTCCTCTCGAGAGTCTCTTACGTTAACCCCCTGTCTTCTTGACAAGGAAGACAGAGATGCTTTATATAATGATTAGAAACGCGGTCGACCAGGCCATTGGTCTTCTCATGAGTGTGTCCACACTGAGGCTGCTTAGCACGGAGCTCCACAACACGGTGGAAGAGCTGATAGAAGGCCATCTTTCTAACGAGAAGGTCCGGCTCAGAACTGCGGTGGGTAAACGCATGCTTCAACATATTGGCTGGGCAGCCTAGAATCTCTCTCCGCTTGACGTACTCCCAGACTCTTGGAGACAAAAAATAAAGATGCTCCCTTTCTTTAGAAATATGAACCCCTCACATGACGAGGGTCACCGAAAAGAACGGGCTCAAGCGCTAAACACCACCCTCGGCGGGGATGATGCAGTTATCTACACAGACGCCTCCAAACATCGAGGGCAGCAATACGCCATTATCGTGGCTACCTCCAGAACCAACCTCCTTGCGTATACCTCTCTTAGGACCCAAGAAATGACGGCAGCAGAAGAGGCAGCCATAATCTTGGCTCTCACTCAACCAGGGCTTCGGAGGGTAATCACCGACTCCCAGCAAGCCTACCGGAATTACGAGTCGGGTTGGGTGTCCTGAACTGCACTGCGCGTGCTAAAAAACAACTCCCCAAACGGTTCCATTCAGCTCATCTGGACACCACCTCACGCTTCAATGGAGGGGAACAAATACGCCCACTCAACAAGCCTGCGCTTTTACCTCCCGTGCTATGGAGCTGCACGAGGACAGTCACCCACTTGTCACGTTCAGAGAGATAACCCAGAATTGTCGCCTTCTGAGACAGACCGTACCTTCGCCTTACCGTGACCTTTCCAGAGAACAACAAACTACCCTGTCTCGTACAAACCGAGCTCCTTCCCACAGCCAACGCGGCTTCACTTAATGTATCCGAATCACTAGGACGCTGAATGTAAATTTTGCTCAGAAGTAGGAACACTCCGCCCCGTAATGGGGGTGTGCGACTTTAGCCCTGAGCACCCTCCTCTCTTTCCGTCTACTACCCAACAAGAGAAATAGGAGATGCTGCTGTCCATGCCCTTCTACCTACCCAGCTTCAGCGGGTGGACAGAACAAAGGCCGCGCGGACTGCATATGGGCCCCACAGAAGAAGGAAAAGCTCCCCAGGGCTGTTCAGAAATCTGAACAGAAGTATTTCTTCCTTCTCCTGCTCCTTCCCTGCCGCAAATCTCGTCGCCTCCGTCCGCGGCGCAGAGACGGAGAAGTCAGATTGTATAACACCGGGTTGGAGCTTACTTTTATTTTATAAAAAACGTTTCCACTGTTGTGCTCCACCAATGCAACTCAACCAAACACCGTTCATGCATCATGCATTGATTTAACCTTACCAAGGGTGTCTCTTTGAAGTAATAAACGGTGTGGTTAAGTGTATTTCACTTCTCTCTGGTTTTACTATTTGTAGAGCGATGTGAGTATATTTAAGTGACGTCGCATGGGTAATCGTTATGGGTGACGTTTACAGCTTTGCTTTCCAACCGCATTCACTGGGTGGATTGGCGCGATTTGTTTCGATAACGGACCACCAGCATCATCTTCACAATCTTTACAGTCCCGAGTGCCACCGAGTGCATTGCCACCGAGTGCATTAGTTGCATTTTCACATATACGAACATTAAGACAGCGTTATGGTTGGCCTATGTAAGGCTTTCCATATTACAGAGGAAGGCGATGAACACCACCGTCAACATATCTAACTTACTTATTCCTGTGCTGGATGTTGCACTGTTTGTTCGTTTTAAAGCAAAGCTTTTTACCTCTACCCCCCCCCCAGGGTTCTTTCGCGACCGTTGGTGTCACCAGAAAACTCCAGCGAACAAACAAAAGAATTTACAGGCACCGCCGGGAATCGAACCTGGAACTAATAGACTAATAAAGCGAGAGCCCGTTGTCTTACCGATTTAGCTACGAGCCCACGCGAAGACTGGGAAGACAGGTGGTGTACTCACCAAGCACATCTACGGGTTTACCCCCTGCGTTCTCGCTGAATGCCACGTGAAAGCGTCACGCGACCACTCACGCCCGTCTAGCGGCCCTGTGCGCACCTTGCTCATGTGCTAAGAGTTACAAAAATTAAAGGAAGCTCACACCAAGACAAGGCATCTCACTTCTAGTACGCCAATGTGCTAAAGCCTGTGGTCTCCAGTGTTCACGTAAAAAATCACAGCTCCTTGTCGTCCGCCCTCACGCCAAACCAAGGAATACATTCAAATACTCCTCGATGGCCAGGCCATCAATCCAAGCCCCAGCATCAAGATCCTGGGCTGATACATCGAGGCTAACACCAAGAGTGACGTCTCCTTGCAGCGCCTCAAAACCAGCATTAATCAAATCATACACATGATCAGGCGAGTTGCCACCAAGAAGCGAAGCCTAAAGGAATCCGGTACCTTTCGATTAATTGAAGCTTTTGTCCTCTCGAGAGTTACTTACGTCAACCCCATGTCTTCTTCTCGACAAGGAAGACATAGAGAAGCTTTATATAATGATTAGAAAGGCAGTCGAGCAGGCCATTGGTCTTCTCATGAGTGCGTCCACACAGAGGCTGCTTACCACGGGGCTCCACAACACGGTGGTAGAGCTGATAGAAGGCCATCTTTCTAACCAGAAGGTCCGACTCAGAACTACGATGGGTAACCGCATCCTTCACCAGATTGGCTGGGCAGCCCAGAATGTCACTCCGCTTGACGTACTCCCAGACCCTTGGCGACTAAAACTAAAGATGCTCCCTTTGCTTAGAAATATGAACCCCTCACATGACGAGGGTCACCGAAAAGCACGGGCTCAAGCGCTAAACACCACCCCCTGTGGGGATCATGGAGAGATATACACAGACGCCTCCAAACATCGAGGGCAGCAATACGCCATCATCGTGGCTACCTCCAGAACCAACCTGCTTGCGTGTACCTCGCTTAGGACCCAAGAAATGACGGCAGCAGAAGAGGCAGCCATCACCTTGGCTCTCGCTCGACCAGAGGTTCGGAGGGTAGTCATGGATTCCCAGCAAGCCTACTGGAATTACCAGTAGGGTTGGGTGTCCTGACCTGCACTGCGCGTGCTAAAAACAACTCCCCAAATCTTCCATTCAGCTCATCTGGACACCCCCTCACGCTTCAATGGAGGGCAACAAATACGCCCAACCAACAAGCCTGCGCTTTTACCTCCCGTGCTATGGAGCTGCACGAAGACAGTCACCTGCTTGTCACGTTCAGCGAGATAACCCAGCATTATCGGCTACTGAGACCGACCATACCTTCGCCTTACCCTGACCTTTCCAGAGAACAACAAACTACCGTGCCGCTCATACAATCCGGGCTCCTTCCCACAGCCTACGCGTCTTCACTTATTGTATCCGAATCGCTACGACGCTGAATGTTTATTTTGGTCAGAAGTAGGAACACTCCGCCCCGTTATCGGGGTGTGCGACTTTAGCCCTGAGCACCCTCCTCTCTTTCCGTCAACTACCCAACAAGAGCAATGGGAGATGCTGCTGTCCAGGCCCTCTTGACCTACCCTGCTTCAGCGGGTGGACAGAACACAGGCCGCGCGGACTGCATATGGGCCCCACAGAAGAAGGAATCACTCCCCAGGGCTGCACTCTGTGCCGTTCAGCAATCTGAACAGAAGTATTCCTTCCTCCTCCTCCTTCTATGCCGCAAATCTCGTCGCCTCCGTCCGCGGCGCAGAGACGGAGAAGACAGATCGTCTAACACCGGGTTGGAGATTATTTTAATTTCATAAAAATACTTTCCACTCTTGTGCTACACCAATACAACCCAACCAAACACCGTTCATGCTTCATGCATTGATTTCACCTTAACAAGAATATCTCTTTGAAGTAATAAATGGTTTGGTTAAGTGCATTCCACTTATCTCTGGTTTTGCTATTTGTAGAGCGATGTGAGTGAATTTAAGTGACGTCGCATGGGTAATCGTTATGGGTGCCATTTACAGCTTTGCTTTCCAACCACATTCACAGGGTGGATTGGCGCGATTTTTTTTTATTTTGCGCCGGTGCACGACCATAACCTTAACAACTTGTGAGGCGCAGAGAAAAAAAATCGCGCCAATCCACCCTGTGAATGTGGTTGGAAAGCAAAGCTGTAAATGGCACCCATAACGATTACCCATGCGACGTCACTTAAATTCACTCACATCGCTCTACAAATAGCAAAACCAGAGATAAGTGGAATGCACTTAACCACACCATTTATTACTTCAAAGAGATATTCTTGTTAAGGTGAAATCAATGCATGAAGCATGAACGGTGTTTGGTTGGGTTGTATTGGTGTAGCACAAGAGTGGAAAGTATTTTTATGAAATTAATGTAATCTCCAACCCGGTGTTAGACGATCTGTCTTCTCCGTCTCTGCGCCGCGGACGGAGGCGACGAGATTTGCGGCATAGAAGGAGGAGGAGGAAGGAATACTTCTGTTCAGATTGCTGAACGGCACAGAGTGCAGCCCTGGGGAGTGATTCCTTCTTCTGTGGGGCCCATATGCAGTCCGCGCGGCCTGTGTTCTGTCCACCCGCTGAAGCAGGGTAGGTCAAGAGGGCCTGGACAGCAGCATCTCCCATTGCTCTTGTTGGGTAGTTGACGGAAAGAGAGGAGGGTGCTCAGGGCTAAAGTCGCACACCCCGATTACGGGGCGGAGTGTTCCTACTTCTGACCAAAATAAACTTTCAGCGTCGTAGCGACTTGGATACAATAAGTGAAGACGCGTAGGCTGTGGGAAGGAGCCCGGATTGTATGAGCGGCAGGGTAGTTTGTTGTTCTCTGGAAAGGTCAGGGTAAGGCGAAGGTATGGTCGGTCTCAGTAGGCGATAATGCTGGGTTATCTCGCTGAACGTGACAAGCGGGTGACTGTCTTCGTGCAGCTCCATAGCACGGGAGGTAAAAGCGCAGGCTTGGTGGGTGGGCGTATTTGTTGCCCTCCATTGAAGCGTGAGAAGGTGTCCAGATGAGCTGAATGGAAGATTTGGGGAGTTGTTTTTAGCACGCGCAGTGCAGGTCAGGACACCCAACCCTACTGGTAATTCCAGTAGGCTTGCTGGGAATCCATGACTACCCTCCGAACCCCTGGTCGAGCGAGAGCCAAGGTGATGGCTGCCTCTTCTGCTGCCGTCATTTCTTGGGTCCTAAGCGAGGTACACGCAAGCAGGTTGGTTCTGGAGGTAGCCACGATGATGGCGTATTGCTGCCCTCGATGTTTGGAGGCGTCTGTGTATATATCTCCATGATCCCCACAGGGGGTGGTGTTTAGCGCTTGAGCCCGTGCTTTTCGGTGACCCTCGTCAAGTGAGGGGTACATATTTCTAAGCAAAGGGAGCATCTTTAGTTTTAGTCGCCAAGAGTCTGGGAGTACGTCAAGCGGAGTGACATTCTGGGCTGCCCAGCCAATCTGGTGAAGGATGCGGTTACCCATCGCAGTTCTGAGTCGGACCTTCTGGTTAGAAAGATGGCCTTCTATCAGCTCTACCACCGTGTTGTGGAGCCCCGTGGTAAGCAGCCTCTGTGTGGACGCACTCATGAGAAGACCAATGGCCTGCTCGACTGCCTTTCTAATCATTATATAAACCTTCTCTATGTCTTCCTTGTCGAGAAGAAGACACGGGGTTGACGTAAGTAACTCTCGAGAGGACAAAAGCTTCAATTAATCGAAAGGTACCGGATTCCTTTAGGCTTCGCTTCTTGGTGGCAACTCGCCTGATCATGTGTATGATTTGATTAATGCTGTTTTTGAGGCGCTGCAAGGAGACGTCACTCATGGTGTTAGCCTCGAGGTATCGGCCCAGGATCTTGATGCTGGGGCTTGGAGTGATGGCCTGGCCATCGAGGAGTATTTGAATGTATTCCTTGGTTTGGCGTGAGGGCGGACGACAAGGAGCTGTGATTTTTTACGTGAACACTGGAGACCACAGGCTTTAGCACATTGGCGTACTAGAAGTGAGATGCCTTGTCTTGGTGTGAGCTTCCTTTAATTTTTGTAACTCTTAGCACATGAGCAAGTTGCGCACAGTTCCGCTAGACGGGCGTTAGTGGTCGCGTGACGCTTTCACATGGCATTCAGCGAGAACGCAGGGGGTAAACCCGTAGATGTGCTTGGTGAGTACACCACCTGTCTTCCCAGTCTTCGCGTGGGCTCGTAGCTAAATCGGTAAGACAACGGGCTCTCGCTTTGTTAGTCTATTAGTTCCAGGTTCGATTCCCGGCGGTGCCAGTAAATTCTTTTATTTGTTCGCTGGAGTTTTCTTGTGACACCAACGGTCGCGAAAGAACCCTGGGGGGGTAGAGGTAAAAAGCTTTGCTTTAAAACGACGTCCCCACCTTCCCTACTACCTGTTTTCTTTATTTTATATGAACTCTTGTGAATATATGGTACAACTGCGTCTTTTGTCTATTTCAGCAATTTTTCGCTATTTTTGCGCTGAACTGTACGTAATGGAATACCAACTAGGCTCTGAAGTGGGAACCAGTGTCAAGACACTACACAAGGGGCGAATACAAACACGAACGACACTGAAGCAAAACACCGAACTACGCGCGCGTCTAAGTCAGCGTCCTCTTCATCTTCCCTCCTGATGGTGATCCCACTTCCGGATACCGCATCTTACGCCCTGTTAATAGCGAATGTATCAGATGCCTCGTAAAGAACCTGTCCCCTCATGCGTGAAAGCGCAGTCCCAGTACTGGGCAGTATAGAACTATAGGCTGTGAACGGTAGGGTTTAAAAAACAGAAGATACGGACGATGTCAGTTTTCGGAGGGTGGGTTGAGTCGGACAGAATGATAGGGATAATCTCAGTCACTTGGCGCCGGACATGGTAGGGGCCGGTAGTAACGGGTGAGAAGCTTTTCAGAACTCCGCACTTCGCGTGCAGGACACCAGAGAAGCACGAGGGATGTGGGCATAAAGTGGCGGTTGCTGTGGCGTCGATTGTAAAGGGACTTTTGGGTATCCTGGGATGAAGTGATCTGGTGCGCGCCATGTTTCGGGCGAAGTCAGCCCGGGCGATGACAGGAGGCGTGGTTTGATCGAGTAAAGCGTCCTGGGGTAAGGTCAACTCTTGACCGAAGAGGAGGTCGAAAGGAGAAAATCCGGCAGCGTCGTTGCGGGCCGAGTCATATGGGAGTGAAATGTAGGGCAAAGCAATGTCCTTTTCGCGTTGTTCATCGTACACGGACATAAAAAGCATTGCTGGTAAACTCCGGTTAACGCAGCTGGTTTGAAGTTGATAGGAAGTCGTTAAGTTCGTGCGTGGTTGAGCAGAAGCGGATCATGTCATCTGCTACTAGCGGCGGTATGTCTCGTCCGCGATGATTCAGTGGCTGGCGAGGAGCACCATGGTGTAGCATCACGTCGGATAGGAGAAAATGTGCCACATCCGTAGGGCAGCTGGTTGAAAGGGCCCGTGTTATTGCGTTGAGTATCGCATTAAGTGGCCACCACAATCCACCCATTTCATTCCGTAGCCTAATGAAAGGGATCAAGCAGACCCAAACCAACCCGGCAAAACGGTTTGAACGTTATGTCCAGTAGCTGAAGAGTGCCGGTGGGCGACGTCGTTGGTTCTTTCGGATGTTGGTACTTTTCGCCTGCACCATCGTAACGGCGAATGGAGACGTAAAGCCCTGGCCAGAAGAAACGCTGTGGACACAGTCGGACGTTCTGGAAACTCCTAAATGACCAGCTGTTGGAAGGTTGTGGAACCTCTTGAGTACACGCTAACGAAGGTGCCCAGGTACAACATGGATCAGCTCGGCACCTTCCGGGCGGACATTCTTACGATGGAGCACAGCGTCTGTAATAAAATTATGGAGAGAAGCATCGTTCGAATGGCCATGACCCGTGCTACTGCTTCTACACAAACGGACGCAATCTCTTCAAAAGACAATCTAACGGCCAGGAACGGAAACCGCGAAAACAATATTTCCAAGACTCAGAGAAAGAGAGAGAGAGAGAGAGAGAGAGAGAGAGAGTAAACGTTTATGAATACGACCCATGTCCGGGTACGCGCTCTAGGAGGGTGAGATTAAACAACCTCCCCCCTGATGGTGAGCAGGTGCTGAAGGAGAGTTGTCCACGAAGAGGTCTTCTTGCCGAGGTGGGCAACCCAGGCCTCCCAGGAGAAAATGTGATGAGGTAGTGAGCGACGTTGCGGTGTGTGGGCTCTCGGACATGTCCAGTAAGTGTGTGTGCTTATGGGAATGGAGCCGCACACTTGGCAATGTGGTCTGCTTGGATTGTTCTGTATTTGATGCAGAGTGTAGTCGTTTGGTAGGGAGTGTGTTTGTGCTTGCCTTAGGAGTGTCGTGTACGTCCTCGGAAGAGAATCAGGTTGCCTATTCGGAGTGTTTTCATATACGCTCTTCGTTCCTGAAGGCGCTCTTTCCTGTCCTCTGCCGGGAAGTAGGTCTCGGGCCAGGCCTGGGAAGTTTTGGAACACCAGACCGTTGAGGCTTTATCGTGGACGCGAGCATTGCCTAAGGAAGAAGAATGTCCTGGGGTCCATTCTAAAGTAATTGAGATATGAGGATGGCGCTGTCCATACTCAGCTAGCGCAGATCGTATGTTTGGAGGCAGTTCGTTGCGAAGGAAAGCCCACAGGGCTGCTTGGGAGTCAGAGCGAATGACAAAGCTTCCTGATTGGTGGTCATGTTGAGTAATGGCTTGCGTTATGGCCATCATTTCCGCTGTCCCCGCAGAAGGGACGTCGTGGTGATGATTAACGACGGCATTGCCAGAGGAATCTATGCTTGCAATGACTACTTTGCCAGCGGTAAAGCTGGCGGCGGCATGGTAAGAAAGTGAATCGGTGGGTTGCTGTATGCGGGTGCGTTCTGCTCGTCATGCGGCGTCCTCTTCGGGAATGGAGCCCAGACCGCATTGCCATATGCTTAGGTATACGTTTTACCTTGATAAATGGGTCGGCGCCCCATGGTAGTGCGGTGAGTGGCATGACGGGTATGTTGGCAGTGTTGTACGCCATAAGCTCCAGCACGGCGCGACCTTGTTTAGATGATGTAAGACGATGAGACTGTGCTTCTTGGTGCACGATGAGTCGGTCAGTTAATGTGTTTAATATGGCGGTGCGTTCGACAAAAGTACTCGCAGCATAGCTGGGGACTCCGGGCGTGATGCGTGTTATGCGTCTCAATATATTATTGATTTGGCGGAATTGATGTTCCGTGACACGCATGTATGGAAGCCCGTACATGATCCGGGTATATACAAGGGCTTCTGTAATGCGTCTGAGTTCTGCTTCCTTCACGCCATCGATCTTGTGAGAAATCCTTTTCAACATATTTGTGATATGATTTATCTGCTGTAGTGTCCGCTGCACCCATACGTCTGCTCTACCGTTCTGTGGCCAGTAGAATCCCAGGATGCGTAAGTGCGGCTTTCGAGGTATTGGTTGACCATTGACCGTGTGTTAAATGAGGCGTCGTGTTTCTTCTCCTGTTTTTGTTTGGTCTTCCAAAACTACTATATATTCACTCTTCTCTGGGGAGCATCTAAGACCAAGAGAGTCAAGGCATGCTGTGACAACGTTGATACCTTGCTGGATGATTTCTCGCTGTTCGCCAGGGTTTCCTTGTTTGCTCCACAGCATCACGTCATCCGCGTAGATAGCATGCATGAGCCCGGGGATTTCGTCTAGTTGCGGTGAGAGATCCTTGAGTGCGACATTAAAGAGAGTAGGCGAGAGTATAGCCCCTTGTGGCGTGCCTCGCGTGAGCGAGTGAATTGACGGGGTAGTTTGGGAGCACCTAGACGAATTTGTATTTGAAAATCGGCAAGAAAGCTGCGTATGTAGTGTGACAAGCGTTGGCCTGGTTGGGTGCTGTATACTTTCTCCCGAAGTTCTGGGTGTTTGATTTTGTCAAACGCCTTATGGACGTCCAATCCCACTATGGTGCGGGTTTGCGTTTTGCTTCCCCGCAAGCAGACATCCTGCTTGATCAACAGTGCTGCGTCTTGGGTCGAGACGTGGCGACGAAATCCTAAAAGCGTTGGTGGCAGATGGGCTTGTTGTTCTAAGTGCATTCGTACCTGTTTAGGGCCATTTTCTCCAATACTTTTCCGACGCACGATGTTAGTGAAATTAGCCTCAGACTCGAAATGGAATGCGGTCGTTACCAGGTTTCGGGATGACGCAGATGGTGGCGATTTTGAATTGTGCTGGTACATTCCCACTGCGGCATACTTCGTTAAAAACTTCCCAGAGTATAATTTGTTGGTCGTCCGAAAGATTTCGTAACATGGCGTAGCTGATACCGCCCGATCCAGGAGCAGTATTTTTGGTCATGTATGACAGTGCTAAAGACTGTTCTGTTACTTGTCATGCAAAGGAATCGTATGACAGAAAAGGCCAACACCACAAGAAACGCCCAAAGAAGACGAAAAACAAAGAAGACGCAAGGCACACGGCGCGAAGGTCATCGACACAGGCTACGGCGCAGAAGGCTCGCGACCACGGCACGAGCTCGCGTTGGCGACCAGCCAATGGGACGCAGCCAGCGACAGCAGCTGTCGGGAGAAGCAGCCGAAGAAGAAGACCGAGAGTGAAGAGAGACCGGAACGCTGGCGGCCGGGTGCCCTGATCCGCGTCACGTCCAAGAGGTCCTTCACTACGAAGCACCTGACGCCCTCTCCCGCAAGCAAGTTGTCTCGTCGGACATCGGCAGCGACGTTCCAAGAGAGCTGCGTCGGCTCTTCAGCGACGGGAGCTCGGAGAGCGTTGCCCTACCTCCAGCCACGAGATGCCATGCCCTGACTGTGCTTCCAGGAAGTGTAGTGCGGTGGACTATTCTTGGTGACAAACCACGTACTTTCTCTACTTTTCTTTGGACTGTAACGTTTTGCCAATAGTTAGCCACGCTCATCTTTCGTTATTCCCTCATCACTGTATCTGTTTCTGTTGTGTTTATTTTGGGTGGTTTGGAGCAATAGAACTTAGTCTCGTCGAAAGTATTTCGTTCTCTTGTTATTATTGTCCCGAACCTGACAATAATTGGCGTCGACGGCAGGACGAGGCTAGTTCATTTGGCATTACCCTTAAAAAAACCGAACGCGAAATGGACATACGGGAGCTCATTTCCATGGGCGAACGCTTGGGCTTGAGTGGCGAGGAACTGAGGCAGTGGATCCAGGCAGAGCAGAAGCGCTCACGCGACGAAAGAGCGTTAGAACGGGAGCACGAGCGGGTGAAAGCCAAGCAAGAGCGGGCTCGTGCAGAAGTCGAAGAGCGCAATTTGCAGCTGCGGATTCGCTTGGTGGCACTCAATTCAACGCGAGGAGAGGGGCCCAAACAGATGGCGTGGGAGAAACCACTGGTCAGGCTCAGGCTGCCACCCCGCCAAGCTTCAGCGCGCACAAATTTCTTCCCCCGTTTGAGGATACTCGCGACGACCTGGACGCGTACCTTAAACGGTTCTAATGTGCAGCGCAGAGCCAGGGCTGGCCTAAATCGAAATGGGCCATTGCGCTGAGCACGTGTTTCACAGGAGAAGCGTTGAAGGCATACGGCCGCCTCTAGCCCCAAGAGTCTCTTGACTATGATCACGTCAAGCTCTCCTTGTTCCAGCGCTTTCGCTTAACTGTAGAGGGCTACAGAGAGCGGTTTCGCGGATCGAAGCCAGAAAATGAAGAGACTGCAAAGCAGTACGCCGCCCGTTTAAAAGGTTACTTCGAAAGGTGGATCGAGCTGGCAGCCATAAAAAGGCCCTTAGAGGATCTCGCATACTTGGTTGTCACTGAACAGTTCATAGCCAACTGTCATAAGAAGGTGGCTATTTTTATCTGGGAACGAGAGTGCGAGACGCTTTCGGCGACAACCATGGCAGCGGATAACTTTATGGAGGCCCCGAATCAGGCTAATGTGTTGTGGTTCCGAGAAGACTGTAAGGAAGCTACCGCATCCACAATAGCTAAGCTCAGCTCAAACAAGGAATCTACTCCTGCTACTGGAAACAAATCTTTCCTGTGTGGGCGACAAGGGCACCGGGCATTTGATTGCCGATCAAGAACTACGCCATTGTTTTGTTAGAAATGCCGTTCAAATGGAAATGACGCGAAGTCGTGCTGAAGGAAAATTCCTTTTGCCGGTCAGTTGTCTTGTCTGCGGGTAGAGCCCGACAGATCGGAGGAGCCAACTCTCGAACCTTCCACAGTCCCCGAGGCAACCGACAGCCACGTGATCAGTGCCGTGAATGAAGCCACTCGCGGGCCTACTACGAGCATGAACATGCCTATCATGACAGGCATTCTCAATGGAGAAGTGGTCCGTGTACTTCGGGATACCGGGTGCAACACAGTTGTTGTGCGAAGGGACCTTGTTCCGACCCGGGCTTATACCGGAGGGCAGAGTACGGTTACTCTGGTCAACGGTAGTTCTTTTACTCTCCCGGAGGCGCTAGTGACCATATCCTCACCGTTTTTCTCGGGAACAATTGTGGCCAAGCGGATGGACTCACCCATATACGACGTTGTCTTCGGCAACGAGTACGAGACGCAAACGACCCTGACCCTAGCTGGGAACGTGCAGATGACTTCAAGACTTTCAACCCGCATAGAACGGATACTGTGGTGTCTTAAGGTCCGGTTGCCGAAATGTACGCGCTCCCATGGACACAGGAAAACTCCACGTGACCAAAGAAACTCTGAAGAAGGCTCAAGCTGAAGACCCGACGCTGAAACGATGTTTCCAGCAAATCGATCGAGAATTCCATGGCAAGGGTAAGACATAGGGATTCTACCTGTCCAAGGAAATACTTTACAGACGATACGCTTGGGCGTCTGGAAGAGAATGTAGGCAAGTGGTCGCCCCGGCTCCCCTGCGGCCCAGAAGTGTAAGCGCCGCACACGAATGACTGCTATCGGGTCATCAGTGCACGAAGAGAACCACTGACAGAATTTTGGAATGCTTTTATTGGCCCGGTATTCAAAAAGGCGTTCGGTGGTACGTAAGTTTGTGTGACGAGTGCGAACGTACCATTCTGAAGGAAAAGATACAGCGGGTCGCCATGGGCAAGATGCCTATTATAAATGCACCATTTGAACGGGTCACAGTCGACCTCATAGGCCCTTTGTCACGCACGTCAAGTTCTGGCAAGCGGTACATTCTGACCTTGGTGGACTCCGCCACCCGATACCCTGACGCTGTAGCCTTAAAGACAACGGCATCTGTTGCCGAAGGACTGTTGAAGATGTTCTCAAGGGTCGGATTCCCAAGAGAGATTCTCTGCGACCGAAGCTCAACATTTACGTCGGACCTCATGATGGAGGTGAACCATCTGCTATCAGTGAAACAGCTACATACAACGCTTTACCACCCTATGTGCAATGGGTTAGTGGAGCGCCTCAATGGAACATCAAGGCAGATGCTGCAGAAGATGTGCCAAGAGAAGCCTAAGTCCTGGGACGCTTATCTGGCTCCCCCCTTGTTTGCCTATCGTGAAGTCCCCTAGTCAAGTCTGGGATTCTCACTGTTCGAGCTTATATATGGTAGGCACGTCAGCGGATAACTCACGCTGATGAAAGAGCTCGGGACAAAAGAACAAATCAGCAGTGAAATCAAGACAACCTATCCGTACATCCTCGAGTTGAGAGAGCGCCTAGAAGCGACGACAAAGCTTGCCCATGAAAGACTGAGGGAAGCACAGAAGAACCAAAAAGGGCACTATGACATGCGCTCTTCACGTCGGCAGCTCAAGGTTAGAGACAAGGCGCTGTTACTTGTGCCTAAAAGCCACAACAAACTGCTGCTCCACTTGAAAGGGCCGTTTCCGGTGATTGAAAAACGGAACGAAGTGCACTACTTACTGAATCTGGGACACAAGAAACAGCTTGTACATCTCAACCTGCTGAAACCGTACAAAGAACGTGACCCAGGGCCCAGAAGTGAGATCGTCGCAGCCTTTGTGGCAGTGGACGATGATGAGGCTGAAAAAGCGCTACCTACGGTCGACGTGAAGGAACAACGCAGAGTTGATGTAGCAATTTCTGAGAATCTCACCCCAAAGGAACAACTCCAGATAAGGGAAATACTTAAGAAACACAACAACCTCTTCTCAAACAAACCCGGTCAAACTTCCTTGGTGCACTGCCATCTCGAACTAACGACGGACGTGCCCGTGAGCACACCCCAGTACCCATTACCTTTCGCCCTTAAAGAAATAGGTGAAGCAGAAGTACAAGAAATGCTGAAATTGGGCATTGCTGAGAAGTCAACGTCACCCTATAATTCCCCTCTAGTGTTGGTTAAGAAGCCTGATAGGTCTTACCGCATACGCATTGACTTTCGTTGGCTGAACATCGTGCTGGTAGCCGACGGGGAACCTATCCCCCGAACAGATGTGGTTTTCGCTGAAGTAAGCAAGCAACGCTACTTTTCAAAATTTGATGTTGTCAAAGGATACCGGCAGGTTTCATTAACAGAGTCGTCGAAAGAGAAAACCGCCTTCTCAACGACTTCGGGCCACTACCAGCTCCGGTTTATGCCCTTCGGCATCAAGACCGCATCAGCTGTCTTCACGCGGCTCATGAGGCGTTCATTAGAAGGGATTCCCAATGTTCACCACTACATTGATGACGTGTTAGTTGCCATTAATAATTGGGAAGACATGTAATCGCGCTCAACCAAGTTTGTGAGGCATTATCAGCAGCGGGCCTAAACTTAAAGCCAGAGAAATGCGAGATAGGTTCAACAAGCATAGGGTTTCTCGGACATATAGTCGGCTCCGGAGTGGTAGAACCCCTCCCTGCGACGATGAGGAAAGTGCTAGAGGCCGAACGGCCACAAACCAAGAAGCAAGTCCCCGCCTTTCTCGGGCTAGCCGGCTACTAGCGACAGTTTATTCACGACTATGCGATACTAGCTGAACCGTTGGTAGCGCTAACGCGAAAGAACATGCCTAACAAGGTCGTGTGGGACACCACCTGTGAAGATGCCTTCCATATGTTAAAGCTAGCACTCTCACCCCTCACGGTATAGAGGGACCCGGACTTTTCCAAGGAGTTTGTGGTGCGCACAGACGCGTCAGCAACTGCCCTGGGGGCTATCCTAATGCAAGAACACGAAGGCACCCTACCCCCAGTTATATATGCGAGTAGGAGACTCCTACCCAGGGATACCAGGTACTCTGCTAATGAACGCGAATGCCTAGCGCTGGTGTGGGCAGTGCAGAAGTGTCGCTTATATCTGTATGGCACACACTTTATCATCCAGACTGACCATCAGCCATTGCTATATTTGAACAACGCTAAAATGGAGAAATCCCGCGTACTACGCTGGGCTTTAACGCTGCAGGAGTTTTCCTTCCGAGTACAACACATTAAGGGTGCAGACAATATTGGTACCGATTACCTGAGCCGCGCGTAGAATACCGGAAATCTGTCTAGGATGTATTATCGTGGGATGTGTTTGAGTGCAATTATGTGAGGGTTCGTTACCAGAACTGCGTGTGTAGGACTGTGAAAAGACATTTTTCGACTAAAAAGTGCTTAAGCGGGGGTCGTGTCATGCGAAGGAATCGTATGACATGAAAGGCTAACACCACAACAAACGCCCAAAGAAGACGACAACAAAGAAGACGCAAAGCACGCGCCGCGAAGGTCATCGACACCGGCTACGGCGCAGAAGGCTCGCGACCACGGCACGAGTTTGCCTTGGCGACCAGCGAATGGGACGCGGCCAGCGACAGCAGCTGTCGGTAGAAGCAGCCGAAGAAGAAGACCGAGAGTGAAGAGAGACCGGAACGATGGCGGCCGTGTGCCCTGACCCGGGTCACGTCCAAGAGGTCTTTCACATCGAAGCACCTGACGCCCTCTCCCGTAAGCAAGTTGTTGTGTCGGACATCGGCAGCGACGTTCCAAGACAGCTGCGTCGGCTCTTCAGCGACGGGAGCTCGGAGCGCGTTGCCCTACCTCCAGCCACGAGATGTCACGCCCTGACTGTGCTTCCGGGAAGTGAGGTGCGGTGGACCATTATCGGTGACAAACCACGTACTTTCTATACTTTTGCTTGGACTGTAACGTTTTGCCAATAGTTAGCCACGCTCATCTTTCGTTATTTCCTCATCACTGTATCTGTTTCTGCTGTGTTTATTTTGGGTGGTTTGGAGCAATAGAACTTAGTCTCATCGAAAGTTTTTCGTTATCTTGTTAATATTGTCCCGAACCTGACATACTGCAAAATCAGATTCCATGCCAGAAATACTGTGAGCCGTGTAATACGGTAGGTCCTGCACTGTCGTTTGTGGGTAAACATAACACTTCCCGTAACCGTTCATCCCCAAGTTGTGAGGTAAGCTGGATTTTCGTCAAGGTATGCTGTGGTCTTGAGTGCCCCAGAAGACCTTTAAGTATCTTCCAAATATAAGTATCTTCGCGCCAGTTGCGTCGCGCCAGGTCATCAGCCTAGGTCTGAATAACTTGGTTGTGTGCGGCCAACTCATTATGAATGTGGATGTTGTCCTTGCTGTTTCGGAGTCTTGCAACTATTTTCTTGCGGTCATTCCACAAAGTGACAAGATGTCTGTCTATGAAAGGAAAGTTTTTTGTACAGGAAATAAGCCTCGTAAACTCGCCCGTACAAGAGCGGAGGCTACTTATCAACTCGTCCATACTGTCCAGGGTTGAGTATGTGTCCATCTTCATGCGACCTTTCTCCCAGTCAATGATTTGCGTCTTACGCCCTATCTTTCTTGTGCGGCGTTTATTCTTGTGTTGAATGTGCCGGAGCAGATGTAGTGGTCGCTTCCTCCATCCTGGCCTGTGTTATGCCAACTTGCCGGAATCTGTCCTTTATACCAGGCTAGGTCCGGGTTATAGTCTTGTTGTTTACGGTTTCCCCGCCTGGTGTGTTCAAGAGTGTAGTTGAATAGCGAAACTCGTTGCGTACGCATGAAACCGTCCAGCTTCGGCCTCAGAGAGGTTTGGCGATCATAAACCCAGCGAAAATGTGGTGCATTGAAGTCACCTACAAAAAGGATGTTGGGATCGCCTGTGTTTACTCAGAAAATTTGAATAATCTGTTAAGACACTTGAGTCCTGCTTCGGGAGCCAGTAGATTGCTAATAGAAGGAGGGTGCTGCTGCAAAGACGGATGCGAACACAAACGCGTTCCTTTCCGGTGTCGTTGAGTGTGGTGGTGTCTATTTGCGTGGCTGTGATATCCCGACGGACGTAAACTACAACTTGCGTGCGGGGTGGTTGGGGGGATTGATGGCCGCGGTTCTTGGTGATGATACTGGGTTGCGTGTATGATTCATATCTTGGCAATTTATATTCCCCATTGGTTTCCTGTAGTGGGATAACAACGGGGGAGTGTTCGGCCACATAGTTGTTAAATGCTGTCTTCTTGAGTCGTAGGGTGCGGCAATTCTAGTGCCAGACGCTTATGTCGGTTTGTGCGCTATTACGCTATTACTGGCCATTATGTATGGGTGGGGAAGCGGAGGCGAGTGTGTATTCTAGTCTAGGTGTGTGAAACGTGCCCTGAGATGTGCTAAAGCTTGTTGAAACACCTGTTGGATGGCTTGCTGTAGAAGGGATGGGATAATTTGTAGAAAGATTTCATGTACTAACTGACGTACGTCTGTCGGCGTGTGTGCGCAGTGTGAGTTGTGCGCGTCATGCGTGTTCGGGAGGCCTACGTGGCTCACCTGTGCAGGTGGGGCCGGTCCGGAGCGCTGGTCTTGCCACTGTACCCTGGTGGTTGAGAATAGGGGTGCTGCTGTCGTCTGAAGCGTGGTTTCTTGAAACCTTTCTGGGACTGCCTTTTTTTTTGTTGCCCGTATACTGGGTGTCAGTTGGAGTCCCATCCTGGCAGTGGATGCTCCGTGTGCCCCTCCGATGTGTTGACTTTCGTGCTTTGGTGGTGCCTTGTTCCTGTGTCTGCTTCTGCTCCTGTTTCTGCTTCTGCTCCTGCTTCTGTTTCTGCTGCGGCTTCAGCTGCGGCTTCTGTCATTTGTTAGGAGCGTTGTTGGGCGTTGCACTGCTGTCTTGCAAGGCTGCAGAACGGTTGAATGTTTGCAGTGTTACAGGAGCAAGCTGCGGCCACTCAATCAAGTCCTTGCTGGGATATTTGTAGTTTGATTTAGATGTCGAACTCCACCCGCGTTGATTGCGTGGCTCGTTAACAGCAGTTTTTCGGTCGCACTTCGGTGACGTGGGGGGTGGTCATGACGGTCACACAAGAAACAGTACTGTTCACACTCTTGGGTCTGATCAGGTGCGTCTTGTGCAAGGGAGATCTTTTTGCTGCAGTGAGGGCAGCGGGTGAAAGTCGTGCGATTGGGCCACACATCCACTCTGTGTCCGAGTTCTTGGCAGCTGACGCATTGGTCGGCCTTCCGTCTCTCTGTGTATATGTTATATATCCCAGAGAACAGCCGGGCATGTTTCGGGTGTTCTGCCCCTCCGACTATGACGAGTATGGAGTTGGTGTTGCCAAGCCTTCGTACGTTGGCGATCGTTCTGCCTGGAATGTTCAGCTCACTTTTGAGAGTTTCTTGCGTAATGACCGGGTAAATCCCATGAATGACTCCCCTGGAATAGCTTTTGTCAAATGCATGGTGGCATCGTATCTGGTAGATTGTGCCACTGATGGATACCTTGCAGCAGTGAAGGAGATTGTGAGCGACGGTTGCGCGGGAAGTATCGACAACGATGAGGTTTTGTTTTTCCCGTCATTTGGTGTACGTGTCGGCTTTTTCAGACGATGAGGCCTGTATTGCGGTTTGAAGGCCTTGGCAGAGCACGCTGAAGTTAAGCTGGGTGATGTTGACGTAACCGTCAAACTTCACTACAATCGTGCAGAACATTTTTAAGCGTTGCGTTGGTGGTTGAAAGGTTCTACCATTAGACGATATTGATGTGTGCCTGGCCTGTTAGTTGTTCTGTGATGTGTGTGGTCCGCATGGCAGCACAGGGAACATTTCTGAGTTTATCAGCGCTTGCGGCATCGACGGCACAGATTCTTGAGAAGCGTGTAGAGCCGGACCTGTCTCCATGGCTACGCCACTCCGTTGATTTCTTGCGTCTGTGGTCCGGGGGGCTGCATGGTAAGAACGAGCGAGTTCGCCGGCGTCTGCGGCACCAGCGGCGCAGACGCTCCCACAGTATGCATGGCTGGGGGGTCTCCATGGTAACGGCGCTTGGGGATGGAGTGGCGCGTGCAGTGACGTCGGCGGTGGCTCGAGCAGAGGGTGTTCCTCGAGCAGGTCCCCGCGCCGGCACCTGGCGCGGGCCCGACGGTAGGCTTAGCTTGGCACTGCTGTGTGGTGGGTCTTGCACGTCGCTCGTTCTTCGTTGCCTCGCCTCTGGAAGAAGAGATGTTGGTGCAGTGGGAGTCGCAGTAGGTGCGCTGACTTGTTGTAAAGGAGAGGTAGTGGCTCTAAGCGGAACTCCGGAGAAATCCAGTGAAGTGGTGGGAGCCGATACAGCCGTGTCCGAAGGTGATGGCGCTGGTAGCGCCCTCCGATTCAGAGAGGAGTAGCTAGGAATTTGCCTACTTCAGTCTGCTGTGGCTGCCACGTTGCAGTAGAGCGTATACGAGCTGGTTGCTTCGGCGATTCGTGGGTGGTGAGTGTCAGTTCGGAGGCCTGTAGAGATCGGTACACAGAGAAGTCCACACTGGCGTTATGTCCCACGGCGAAGAATGTGCCGGTGTTCGATGAATAGCGCCGGACGGAAAGAGCATAGGCCTACTTTGAGACCCGGCCTCGCTGCACGCGTTGTGCACCACCGACACACTGCTCACTCCGCGGGCGAGCACAGCTTTCTCCCGGTGGCGTCAAGGATGGTCCTAGGAATAAAATTGACAGTTGGGCTAGTTGGTTTTGATTCATCGTAAGTAGCGCTAGAGACGGGACACAGAAGAGGAGACACACACGACGGCGCCAACTCGCAACTGACTTTATTAGGCGAACACACAAATATATACCCAAAAGAAAGAACAGAAAGAACACGTGCCCAGGTCAAACCCGAAAATGCAGTTTGATAAACACAAAGGTCATAGGATTACGATTCGAAAAAAACACACAAGATTACACTGCACATAGTCAACAACCAACCAGCGAAACATCTAAGTTAATGCATTTGACAAGAACAGAAATTCCTTTTCATGAAGTGCTACCGACGCGTGGCTGATACACTTATCCTCGTGCTTTCTTATATAAAAAGCTTCGATTACCTCGCGTGTCAATTGGTGCCTGTGTCGCCATAACACACTGGTGTTTTCAAAAAGTGGACAGCATTGCACCTGGGTCTTATCTTTGTGGGTCGCGCAATGTCGAGGGATATGTGCATGAGGGTTGTTTTTGAGGAGAACTCCGGTGTTCCATCAGACGAACATTGATGCATCTGCCTGATTGGCCGATATAAACGTTGTCACATGATAATGGCAATGAGTAAACAATTCCTGTCTTGCACGGGACAAAAGGCGAAGCATGCTTAACATTGCAATATCTGTCAGACTTCTGACCGGACAACCTTCTTTCCACCATGTTACACAACTTACCAAGTTTATTCGGAGCGGAAAAAAGGACTCTAACCCCGAAACGCCCGGCAAACCATGTGATAAACGGTGGATATATGGAATCACAGCAGTTTTCATTTTTTCTGCCCCGAGCCCATCTTTTCTAGATTGCGCTGCCGCACCCACTACTTTAATTAACTTCTGGACAGTCTTGTGCATTATGTGCACCGGAAAACCGGAGGCGTCCAGCCTGGTAATTTGCGCCTGGAAACTATTTTCAGTTTTATGCAAACAGGACTTCAAGACCGCAGACCTTAACACGGAAAAGGCTATTCCACTTTTTACCAATTTGGAGTGCCCTGAACTGAAATTTAGAAGTGGTTTCGCAGATCTAGGGCAATACTCCCAGCAGACATGCCCAGGTTTGAAATGTAAGCGCAAATCAAGGAATTGTAGGCATCCCTTTGTCGGAAGCTCACACGTGAAATTAAGTCCAAGACTGTACTCTTTAAACAATTTAAGCACATCAACGGCTTGGCGCGAAACATTACAGTTCTCCACAAACACAAGAAAGTCATCCACGTATCTCACTATTTTGAAAGCCAATCCACACAGGTTTTGCTGTATATGTCTGTCAATTGCACTCAGGAAAATACTGCTGAGGACGGGAGCCACCCTGGAACCTACACATATTCCAGTTTTCTGCAAATGCAACCCCCCGTTCCACTCTACAAAGGGGGACTGTAAGTAAAAAGACAGGATTTCGAGAAAACCACTTATAGGAACACCACAATTACTCTCAAACCGCATTTCATCATTTTCCTCAGTAATGCACCTTTTCACACTGTTCATCAGTTCATCGTGAGGAATAGAGTAATACAAATCTTCAACATCTATGCTGAACATTTGACACGAGCCGGGGTTGTTGGAACTCAAAAATTCTACAAGGCTGTCTGAATTCGGGATGAAAAACGGATCATCAAACCGTAGGCAGTCCAAGTGCTTTTGCAAATACCCCGACACTAACATCTGCCAGGAGCTCCGCTCAGAAACGATGCCTCGAAAAGGCACATCGGGCTTATGCGTTTTAGCGGAAAAGAACAAATGTAGTGTCAGACCTTTTTCATGCTTTACCTTGCCTGCAAGACGCTCAAGGTTGTGCGTATTTAGTAGGGAAATCGCCTTTTCTTTTACCTTTGAGGCTTTAACATTTACGGGGCGAAAATTCTTACGAACGGCGTCTAAAGCTTTCTTGGAAAACATTTTGGCTGGAACGATGACAAAACACCCTTCCTTATCAGAGGTCATCACGTGCAACCGGTTACTCACAGCAAACTCGACACACTCGCGTACCGGCTGTGGCTTGCGCCGTGCGCCTTGAGTCCTGGAGATGACATCAACGGTTTCCGCGATGAATCGTGGACGGTCTTCTTCCGGAACGCACCTCGAAATAGACCTGTTAAGGGCAATCTTCTCAGCTGGGCCGTATGTAGGTTCGTCGCAGAACTTCGGGCCGAGTCCCAAGAGCTTCTTGTGGCGGTCGGGTAGTATCTGGTCCCCGAGGACGATGACCCTGCCTTCAGCAGCTTTAGCCCTGTCTGGCCGAGGAAGGTGCGGTAAGGCGTTATTCCAAAGCCAATCAACTGTTTTCTCCGACGTTTTGCACCAGTCCAAGAAGAGCTTCCTACCGCGCCCATCTCCTTGGATTTGAGCGCAGGTCACCCTCAAGCAGTCCTTGAAATGTCGGGCCTGCCTCCAGAGCTCCCCTCTCAAAATGAGGCATAACCGTCTGCAGTGTCCTCTGGAAGGCGTCATGAAACCGCACAAGGCCTGAACTTCTTGGGGGCATACGCCGTACCTCAAGTGCCACGAAACAATCCTCGCTTTAAACTCGCAAACTGCGGTCAACGAGGCAAGAACACTGGGGTTACGTAGTTCATGATTGTTAGAACACAGAAAAGGGCCCGATGTAATAGAAATGTAGTTCAATAAAATTGACAGTTGGGCTAGTTGGTTTTGATTCATCGTAAGTAGCGCTAGAGACGGGACACAGAAGAGGAGACACACACGACGGCGCTAACTCGCAACTGACTTTATTAGGCGAACACACAAATATATACCCAAAAGAAAGAACAGAAAGAACACGTGCCCAGGTCAAACCCGAAAATGCAGTTTGATAAACACAAAGGTCATAGGATTACGATTCGAAAAAAACACACAAGATTACACTGCACATAGTCAACAACCAACTAGCGAAACATCTAAGTTAATGCATTTGACAAGAACAGAAATTCCTTTTCATGAAGTGCTACCGACGCGTGGCTGATACACTTATCCTCGTGCTTTCTTATATAAAAAGCTTCGATTACCTCGCGTGTCAATTGGTGCCTGTGTCGCCATAGCCCACTGGTGTTTTCAAAAAGTGGACAGCATTGCGCCTGGGTCTTATCTTTGTGGGTCGCGCAATGTCGAGTGATATGTGCATGAGGGTTGTTTTAAGTGCGAATGCACTTTATAAGCGACCCCAAACCTTCCACCGCCGGCGGCGGCGGCGGCGGCGTCCGCAGTCGTCCTCTTCCTAGCAACGGCGTGGAGCGGAGAGGAGCGTCGGTAGCAACGGCGCAGTGACGTCACTTCACCACGTGACTGCGCTCGCTCCGCCTCCTCGCCGTGGCTGCGCGGGTGCGCGCCGCTCCCCGCACCGCTCCTCGCGCCGTGACGTCATGGTATGACGTCACAGCGCGCCTCCTCTCCCCAGCTGCTGCCGCGCGCCTCTCTCTCCACCGTGACGTCACACTCTCTCCTCTCCCCCTCGCTCGGCTGCAGCTGCCGTGCGCCGCTATCCCTCTCCCCTTGCGCTCGCCTCCTCTCCCAGCCACCTGGCTCGGCGCGCTCGGCGCGGCGTACCCCCCTATATATGCATATATGCAGCGATAAACTGCCAGACCTCCGTGGGTCGGCTCGCGCGCGCTCACGGGCGAATGCCAACGGATTTTAACTTTACTCCCCCTCATAGCATCACCCCGTGCATTCGCACTTAACCATGTTCACCCTCGGGGAAATGCTTGGGAGTTTTTTTCAGCGAACTCCGGTGTTCCATCAGACGAACATTGATGGATCTGCCTGATTGGCCGATATAAACGTTGTCACATGATAATGGCAATGAGGACACAATTCCTGTCTTGCACGGGACAAAAGGTGAAACATTGCAATATCTGTCAGACCGGTCAGAAGTCTGACAGATATTGCAATGTTAAGCATGCTTCGCCTTTTGTCCCGTGCAAGACAGGAATTGTGTACTCATTGCCATTATCATGTGACAACGTTTATATCGGCCAATCAGGCAGATGCATCAATGTTCGTCTGATGGAACACCGGAGTTCGCTCAAAAACAACCCTCATGCACATATCACTCGACATTGCGCGACCCACAAAGATAAGACCCAGGCGCAATGCTGTCCACTTTTTGAAAACACCAGTGTGTTATGGCGACACAGGCACCAATTGACACGCGAGGTAATCGAAGCTTTTTATATAAGAAAGCACGAGGATAAGTGTATCAGCCACGCGTCGGTAGCACTTCATGAAAAGGAATTTCTGTTCTTGTCAAATGCATTAACTTAGATGTTTCGCTGGTTGGTTGTTGACTATGTGCAGTGTAATATTGTGTGTTTTTTTCGAATCGTAATCCTATGACCTTTGTGTTTATCAAACTGCATTTTCGGGTTTGACCTGGGCACGTGTTCTTTCTTTTGGGTATATATTTGTGTGTTCGCCTAATAAAGTCAGTTGTGAGTTAGCGCCGTCGTGTGTGTCTCCTCTTCTGTGTCCCGTATCTAGCGGTACTTACGATGGATGGTCCTAGGGTCTACACCGTCACAGGTGGTGACTCGGGCAGCAGCGTAGGCGACTGTCTTCAGGCCTACACTACGAGGGGCACCGTCTTGCTGCTGTCTTGGCCAACCGCTTCCGAACTGCTTCCTCCTTCTCCTGAGGGAGCGTCATGTGCGCGCATGCAAGCAAACGTGCTTCGCATGGGCTCTGAGATCTTTCCCTATTGTGGTGTAAATTCCACGACCAAACTGTTAAAAGCTTCGTCATCAGGTTCCGAATTCTTCTAGGTCTTCGAGGAACTAACTTCGACAAATCGTGGCCTATCGGTAGGCTTTTTACACCCATTTCACTGTGTGGCCACGCCGCAAGAAGCTAACGCTAACCAGCGTTTTAGAACCGCCGCCGTGCCTGGTCAATGGCGCCGGGCGCCACGGGCCTCCTGACGTGACCGCGAGGAAGACGCCATCACAAACTGCACCACTGGCGTCTTCGTCGTGCACTATGGACGTCATCGAAGTAGAGGGTGAGGCTATTTCACCCGAAGACTTCGAACATTATGCCTGTTGGCTCTCGAGTCACCGGGAAGGAAGTGGCAAGGCACTCGCATGGCTAAACCTAGCCCAGAACGACTCCCAGAGGCAACCAGGCGCCGGTAGTGCTTCATCTGTCAGGAACACTCCAGAGCCAATGCGCAAGCAAGCAATACGGTTGCCGCGCCAGCCGCCGCTGCCGAAAGAGGACATAAATATCGTCTTCCGACCGCGGGACGGAGTTGACGTCGCCAAATTGAATGATGCACAGATCAGAGACGGTGTTCTGTTCGTCGCAGCAATCAAGAAGGAAGAAGCCGAGGACGATTTATTCGGATAAGACCCAAACAAACATCATAGTCACCCATCACCCCAACATCACCCCAAAGATGGCCCACGCCGAAAAGTACAACGTAATCGGACAGCTCTGTTTCGGCGAGCACAGTGACGAGATAACCGCATACACCACCCCCCCCCCTCCCGGGGGGCACCACCAAGGGAGTGATCCGTAAAATTCGTTATTATGACACCGCTGACGACATCACACACAACCTTGTTTACAAGAAGAACCCAATGGTTTTACAGGACCGGCGCATGGTCAAAACGAACTCAGTCATTATCGTCTTCGAGGGCCGCCGCGTCCCATACTACGTGTACTATAAAAGTGCGGAGTATTGCTGCTTCTTCCATAAGAAGAAGCACGAATTCTGCACGGGCTGTGGTCGACTCGAACACCGCGCAGATGGTTGCCCCCAACCGGACAAGCCATTCTGCAAGCGCTGCAATATCCAGAACCCACCGGACAACCGTGTTTGTGAGCTGAAGTGTGCAATCTGTGGCCAAGGCCACACGACTGGTGATAAGTGCCTAAAAAGGTTTCAGACTCCTGTTCTCCTCAAACAACGTCAGTGGGAGAAACAGCATCGTTGTTCCACGTCCAAGGACAACTCCACGGACACGAGCAACACCGACAACAGAGCCGCACCGGAAGGGCACCACCGAGAACCAAGAATCGCGGTGAAGAAGAGTCGCTCTGGTTCGTTTCCTCGACTCTCTCCTCCGCCGCGGAGAAGGAGCGTGTGGCGAAACGGTTCGGCGCCGCTTCTGCGCCTGCGCGTCGCGTCGATACCTCTCAACACGGGCGCCGGCGATAAGAACACTCTCGCCCGAAAGAAGCAAGAAAACTGTATGTGTGCCCCGATTCGGGGGCAGTTGTTGTAGAACCCTCAGTGCGGAGACATTAAAGTTATGTTATCCCACATCTGGTGACCCGGAAAACGAACGTACCGCACCGCCATGGCCGACGAGGAAACCCTTGCTACCCTTCAACAACAAGTACAACAACTGCAACAACAACTGCAGGCCCAACAGCAAGTGATCCAGAACCAAGAGCAGCAGCTCCGGAAACAGCAGCAGCGCAATCAAAATGAAGTGCTCTCGTCCGACGACCGTGCACCACCCCGCTTGGGCCACGCCCCCAAAACTTCGCTGTAGCGGTCCCTGCCACCTCAGATGCCTCCATTGCTGCGGCCGCCACCGACACGGACGTCTGTCACATCGCCGTCAAACTTCCACCGTTTTGGGCAGAGGCGCATGACGTGTGGTTCGCTCAAGTCGAGGCGCAGTTTTCCACGGCACGCATCACCCAGGACCGGACACGCTACGACTACGTCGTCGCCCATCTAGACTCTCGCTACGCGACTGAGGTTTGCGATATCCTTGCAAATCCCCCGGCTGATGACCGATACCTACACCTGAAGAGGGAACTGATCCGCCGGCTTTCACCCTCACAAGACGAGAAGGTGCGTCACCTACTCCAGCATGAAGAACTCGGTGACCGCAAGCCATCGCAGCTCCTGCGTTACATGCGTGACCTCTTGGGCAGCACACCGGTCGACGACTCTCTCCTCCATATCATCTGGCTTCAGCGTCTACCCTCACATGCGCAGGCCATCCTGCAGGTGCAGCCTAATCTGCCGCAGGACCAGCTCTCTCACATCGCCGACCAAGTCGTCGAGATTTCTTTGCAAGCATCTCCTCTCACTGTAAACGCCGTCGACACCCGACAGTCCAGCAGCGAGCTCGGAACACGTTATTCTCAATAGGCTCCGCAAATTCATGGAGGACATAGATCTCTACCCCACACCATGATAGGGATCCGACAAGAACTCTCAACTCAGGACATTATTCTCCGACTTAAGCACCAAATTATTGATGAAGACGGGCGCTCACAACTAGATACCAGGGCAGTACTAGGCGTCGACCTAACAAAAGCCTTCGACGATGTGCGACATGACGCAGTGCTCTCCAACCTCGCGCATCTTGAGGTAGGACAAAAGGTCTACGACTACGTCAAAGATTTACTCTCGGGGTAGACTGCACAACTACTTATTGGAGGTTTGGAATCTGGCGAGATCAAAATTGGTAGCGGAGGTACGCCGCAAAAGTCTGTTCTCTCTCCCTTTCTCTTTAATGTCGCCGTGATTAATCTGTCACAGCAGCTAAACAAAATAGGATTGCACCACAGCATATATGCTGATGACGCCACACTGTGGGTTGCCGGTGGCAGTGACGGAGAAATTCAAAAGAAACTACAACAGGCGATATACGTGGTAGTTGCATATATGACCCCCAAGGGCCTTAGCTGCTCATCGCCAAAATCCCAATGGCTTATCTACAGATCAACAAGGAGAAGCTGCGAACGAGACCGCGATGTTGCCAATATCCAGCTATACGGGGACGGTAGACCCATTCCCACGGTACTGAGCACCACAGTCCTTGAACTTTCCATACAGGCCAATTGTTTGCAATACAGAGATTATAAAGGCTCTAACGAGTGTACCCCAGACACTCCAGAATAGCCAACCGGCATCATGGTATGAAAGAAGGTAACCTCGTCAGGTTAGTGCAGGCTTCTGTTCTTAGCCGCATAGTCTACGCGACGCCCTTCTGGGCACTGGGGGCCGGTGAAAGAAAAACAAATCAATAACATCATTAAGCAAGCCTACAAGCAGGCACTAGGTATACTCATTACGGCCCCAAATGAATGCTTTGGAGCGATGAGGCTGCAGAATACCTTAGACGAGCTTGTAAATGTCCAAAAAAAGACTCTCCAAAAACACTACAGGCAGACACATACTACAAGAGCTTCAAATCACCTATGCGGCTCAACAAGGAAAAAAGGTGGATATCCTTAGCGAGCAGACGGCACGTATATACACAACCCCTCTGAACAGAAATATGCATATAGTGCATAACCTACAGTGCAGGAATGAAAGAGCCAAAGCCCTCCAAAAGCTATTCGAGCACTCTGATGACGTGGTCTACGTGGACGCGACCGAGTACTTTGGACACAGCGCCATGGCCGTGGCAGTAGTCGATCGGCAGGGCCATTGCATAGCCTCCACAACGATCCTCACGGACACTCCAGAGGTCGGAAAAGAGGCAGCCATTGCACTGGCGCTTTCTTCTACAAAAGCGATTCTAAATATGCAATCATAAACTTCGCAAATGGAAGGATCTCACCCAAGGATCTCTTTTTTTCCTTGGAGGATTAAAAGAATTAAGACTCCGAGATGTCCGAATTATATGGGCACCGGCGCAGTCTGCACTTCCGGGGAACGGCAACGCTCAAGAGGCAGCTCGAGGTCTCAGCTTCCGAGACTGCCGAGAAACACCTGAGGCATCGTTTCGCACGGGGGGTAGGGACCGCATGGTGACCTATAGGGAAATAATCGACAATTACAGATTAGGAAGGCCATATATTCTGCAGCTCATCGCACCTTGGGAAAGTGGCAGTCAGCAGCATGGCGTCTACTTCAGTCCTACACTTTTCTGAACCCGGTGACGTTACCCCGGTCTATACGAAAATGAGTGTAAATTATGTTCAGCAAGAGCCGACCTCGAAAACATTTTATGGGCTTGCCCCCTCAAAGAGAACACCACACCTCAAGCACTAGACATCACTTCCTCAGAGCAGTGGGAGACCGTGCTGCTCAGTTCACACTCGCACGTTCAGCTCCGGGCGGCCCAGATGTCCGAAGGCGCCGCCAAGGCGCCAGGACTCCTGGCCGCCGTCTAAGGGTGGAAGAATGAAGGGGACTCCGATCTCACATCTTCCCTTACCCCCGTCTCGGGCTCAATTATTATTATTATTATAATTCTTTATTCGGAAGGGGAGACTCAAGGTCTAGCCAGGGATGGGGAAGGCGGTAAACAAGGTGAGAGCGTCTACATTCTCTTGTGTATCCCCATGGTACAAGCGAAATTCCACAGGGACATAACAGTCTCTCTTGGGTGAGCCCAGCCCAGAGGAGGCGATGCCCACTCGTGGAGGGTCTTGATGTACGGCGGCAGATGGGCTCTTCTCTCTGCCACGAGCCCCGAGCACTCCCACAGCATGTGCTGCATTGTGGGCCTTGTTGGAGCGTGACACGAGGAGCAGGTCACGATGATAGTCTCCCTGGAGTCCTCAAGGGGTTCTCTCAGGTGTCGTGAACGTCGGTGACGTCGTGAACGTATGCCCGCCACTTTATGAGCACGTCCTCCGTAAGAGCAGCCCCTGCTCTTGTTTTGTGCAGCAGGATTTGGGCCCCTCTGGGAAGTTCTCCTGGCAGTGGTCGTGAGTCATGGGGTGTAGCGGCACGGAGCTTCGCCCTGCTCTCTTTCTTGGCAGCGGCTCTGTCGTCCGCAGGGTGTGGGTTATGCCGTGCTGGGGGAACAGGGTGTAATGGGGCGGAGTGTATACTTGTTTCGTCGCTCGTTCACGCGTGGGCAGCCTCGTTCCCGACGCCACCCGCGTGTCCCGGCACCCATTCCAGCCACACGATATTGGATTAAAATAATGAACTCACTCACTCATTCTCGTCTTTGATGAGGCTTACCCTTACGCAAACGTTGCGCCACCGGTCCGGCGGATTGGCCACCACTCTATACCAGCCATTCACTACACTGTCCTTTAGTTGAAATAATCATGCTGACGGGTCTGAATGGGCGTTAGGCCTTGAAGGTTGCATGCACGGCGTATAACCATGCTGTGCAAGTCATTTATATATTTTATATAGAGGAAATAGCAGGGTGCCTAATATGCTTTCTTGCCGTACTCCTGTTTTTATGCGTCTACATAGTGAGGAAAATTTAGCTAAGGATATGTACTGGTGTCGCTGATCTAAGTAAGACGTAATAATGACAGGGGCAGTACTGCAAATTTCATATGTGTGCAACTTATTGGGGAAACATATAACTTAACAAATCAAACGCTTTGTATAAATCGATGTAAAATCCTTATGTTAATAAATTGTTTTGAATTGTTTTGTAGTATCGTTTCTTTTTGTGTAAGTAACTGAGTTTCCGTAAACTCTTCCGTAGAACTCAGCTTCCGTAGAACACGGTCTGCGAAAACCTTGTTGAAAATGGGGAAGCTACCTTTGTTTAAAGAGGTATGTAGAGAGCCTACAAAATATATAGTTTTCATACTTTCTTTCCTATTTTGTATTTGTTTTATGTCGGTTTCAACACTACCTGATGCTACGTCTCATGTTGGAGCACTTTTTTTGTATATATTTTCCTAATATTTTATTTCAATCCTTAGATGTGTTTCTTTAATTACTTAGTAATTTATGTCTGTGAGCGCCCCTTTCCTGGCCAACCCCCTGAGTGGGTATACATCATATCTTTAGGAGAATGCTGTCCCCGCCAAATACTAACAGATACTAACCAATACTAACCAAATACTAACAAAACTGTGGCTACTTGCATGCGAGTTGAAAATGCCTCATTTAGGTTAAATGGGGCATTTAGCGTAAACAGGTTTGTAATGGGACCACTTTATACCTACAGCATACTTAAGCTTACTTTTTTGCATATTTGTGGCGCCGCTGGTGTTGGCATTGTTTAAATTAGAAATTGCAACAGTGATTTCGCTTTCATTTGTGGAATTTAAAATTACGAAGTTGGACAGGAGCATTCTTTTGCAACATTGAAATTGTTTTGGCAAGAATTTGAGCCTGTAATTGATTTACAAAAAGCATTGAATAGATTTACTACTGGACGTCCCGAGATAAGCTCACCGTCATGGTAAAGAGCTTCGATTGATTTGTTTTCTTGCAAGCGGCCAAGGACAGAATTTTTTTTCACGACAGCTCAGTTTGGTGGATATCGCTTTAAAACAAGTCATAACGGTGCGAAGGAATCAAATTAAACGGACAAAGGGAAGGTAGTTCGTTGAAGGAGGTGGGGCCTTGGACGTTGAGAACGGCATCAGTCCTACTCGATCCAAAGACACTTACCGTCGACGGGGGATTGGTTCCCATAATAGTGTAGCATCCGTGTACACTATTGTCTTCCGTCGAGTAATGAGATCATGACGATTTGAGTGCGACCTTTCCTCCGCTCGCAGACGAAGCCCGTCGGGCCAGTCAGGAATTACGTAGATGGAATGTCTTGAGGCGGGCGACGTCAGTGAGTTTGGTTTTGCGGGTGGTTAAGCGAAAGAGGACTCCAGGTGCGGTTAGGCGAGAGATGACGTAGGTGACATCTCTCAAACGTTCAATGATAACATGTATTGGGAATGCAACTAGTGTAGCAGCCACGTTGGCGCAGCAGCGTCCACAACAGCAGCAAGTCACCTTTAGCGTATGGTACCGCACGGTGTTGTCTGCAGCACAGCCGTTTAGAATGTTGCTGAGTGACCAGGGTTTGTAGACGAGCAACACGATGAACCTTTTCAGCAAGACACATTGATTGGGCAGCAGAGTAATCGTTAATTAAAGAGAACGGCAATATCATGTCCAGAAAGCTCAGTGGTGTACGGGCGTAAAACAAACGGAAGGGGCTGTAGCTTGTGGTCTCGTGCTTTGCCGCGTTGTACGCGTTCGTATCAATGCAAAATCTCCTCCAAGATCTGGTGGCAAGAATCGACGTGCTTTTAAATCCTGTTGGTGAGTGTCCTATTTGTACGATCGGTCAGCCGACTCGTTTGTGGGTGATACGGTGTGGAATGGTGATGTTGAGGCGAGCAGTGATTGAGCAACTAACACACAACCTGGCTGACTAACTGGTGACCGCTGTCGGTAATAATCACGCGGGGAGCGCCATGTGTAAGAATGACGCAGTGAAGCAGGAACATCGAAACACTGAGTGCGGCTGCAGCTGCTACGAATGCAGTTTTTGCGTACTACGTAAGGTGGTTGAAGCATGTAGCGATTACCATTTAAAGATGAGGTGAACGCCCACTTTATCCAAAAAATGGCTGTGGCTTAGTTCAGCTATGCCTGGGTATTAAAAAAAAATCTTGGCTGAGCCTTGGTTTCGATTGTTTAACCTTTGATGTAGCTGTATTGCCGACCAACGCTTAACGCCGTTCGGTAACGTGCAACGCTCTCAGGAGGAGGCCCGCCTAGATTTCATTCGCAGCGAACGCGGTGTTCCTGCGTGGGATGCGGCGGGCATGGTCGGCTGCCGATCGGCTGAGCGCCCGCAACGGCGGTGGCTGCAGCCGCTAGCTGAGCAGGAAGACTGAAAACGGGGCCTTGAGCCCGGCGCCGAAAGCGGTCCCGGCGAATCACGCGATGCGCTTCAAGGGGTCTGTCTCGGGGGGTGTGTCTGTAGTCAAAAGGTGAACTTCCGCATCTGCGGCGAAACCGCTGGAAGAAAGTAGTAAAGGTTTGCTTTAAAGGCAGGAAGGTGGTATAGGTTGAAAAACCCCAGGTAGAACGCGCGTAGGGCGCTTTTAGCGCTGCCATTTAATGCAACGTAGTGATAAAGGTCGCGATGCATTTTGAGCCAGAATAATCGCTCCTGTGTGCCGTGCAACGTTCGTATGACATCCACGTGGCCGGGAATTGCGTCATCCTGCATACTGCGCAATAAGAAAGCACGTATAATGTTGATGCGACGAGAAGATATTGTGCTCCAGGAGGCTTGTAGTTGTTTTTATAAAGAAGTGCGTCGTGCAAGAGAATCACGCACAGCCTCAAAAAGTGGCTGAAGGCTGGGGTCGTTCCACTGCTCCGACCGGATAGTCGAAGCTTCAGGAAACGCTTGATCCACAGCTCCAAAGCAATCGTCAAAGTTGTGTGCGGCACTATTACTCGGCGCGTCAGGAAGTCGGGAAACGCAATCAGCCTCCGTGTGCCGACGGCTACTTTCCGAGGCTGTGACGAAGTAATAATCTTGAAGTCGTAGGACAAGTTTTGCGAGTCGGCCGTTTTGGGTGAAGGAGGCCTATGATCCAGCACAGCGTGTGGGGATCGGTGACGATTTGAAAGGGGCGGCCATATTTGTACGGACGAAATTCGGTGGTTACAAAGATGACAACCAAGAATTCCAGCAGTCTTGTTGAGGCAGCGGCTGGAATAAGGGATGATATGCTCAGCGTTGTTATGCATCTGTAATAGTACTACCCCAAGTCCGATGCCGCTGGCTTCCGCATGTATTTCGGTAGGGGCGGTAGGATCGAAATGCTGAAGGATAAGTCCCGATGTCAAAAGAAATTTAAGTTCGCAAAAGGTGGCGTCACATTTAGGTGTCCATCTGAAGAGGACGTCGTTGTTCGAGAGGCCAGCAAGAGTAGATTCCAGGTCACCAAAGTCAGGAACCAAACGATAAAATTCGGAACAAAAAACCCAAGAACCTGCGGAGCGCTCTTACTAATTGTGGCTGCTTAAATATCTTCACAGCTGTGATCTTTTGCATCTAGTCTGAGGACATCTTTTTCGGCTACGTGTCCCAAAACCAGGGTTTGACGCTTACCGAAACAGATTTCTTGAGGTTTCAAAAACAATTTGTGTTTTACACCTTGACGGTTAGGGTAAGAAATGAGTATATGTATATTTTGGGAGTTTATAGGAAGCCGATGTACAGCGGACATGTTACTGGGCGTAAGGTTAAGCAATTATTGCAAATGAATTTTTATTTCCGAGGACCTGGAAGCCGTAGAGCTCCAAGTTCACCGTCTCCTGCGTCGTTCTAGTTTAAGTACACTGTTCTGCACTTGATTGTGGGTGTCAGTGATCCGGCTGCTTTCAATCTTATCGACGCGTTTTTTTTTCATAGCTTTTATGATGAGTGCGGCCTCGTAGCATATACACCGATGCGGCTGCCGATTACAGCGCGCCATACAACACTCATCGCAATCAATCACTCAGAGAGGGGCTGCGACTAGGCATGTGCCCCTAACGTCTGAATTCTTTGTGAAGCTAAGAACGGAGTAATCCACAGTGTATCATTAAACTAATGATACCGGCAACTGTCTCTTCATTTGAAATAATACATTCAGCTTGCCTGGCTTTCACGTCAGTTCTCATTGCAAGAAGCAGTTCATTTTGTTGTCTGTAAAAACAAAACAAATACTGTAAATAACTCAAGCAGTTTTCTACTATACAGCGCCTGGCATCCGAAAAGTGAGTCTTATTTTTCACAAATGCCTCTAGTCTTTTTCTCACTTTATTTGTCATAAACCTGCTTGTCCCTCTCGCGGTCTCGGTGTCCTTTTTTCCTGCCAACCCCCCCCCCCCTTACCGCCAGCTGAAGTTAAATCCTGCCAATACAAATGAAAACCTCCCCGTGCAGGTTATCCTGGTCTTCATCTTCTTGGGACGATTGCGAAGGGGCCTGCCGTCATCTGGCTTTTGCTGCGCTCTCTGTGGCATGCTCTCCGTGTCAGCCTTCGTCGACCTGGTTCGGCACTTAGAGAGGCTCAACAATCTAGAAGTGAGTGGTTATCAGGTTTGCCATGAATTCCGAGTCCCCCAGAATTTCTGTTTGTGTATGTTTGTATATTGGGTTTGTTATATTGTCCCACCGATAAAGTTACCCAATTTGACGCGATCTGGGACAGCTCCTTGTGCTATAACCGTGTGCACAAGGAGGCTTAGCTGCTGGTACCCATGGTGGCATTTTTCAGTTGTTATACTCAGCCCTGCAAAGTGGAGTGTTCCCAGGACGCTTATCAAGTGTGTTTTATTCTCTTTGAACAAACAAAAAAATCCGACCACATCGTAACAGTAAACAACGCATATATTCCCCATCGGTCATGTGGGAACGAGGGAACGTAGAAAAGCGGGGGCATAGTTGGATGACTCTGAATTCGAATTGCCCGTCAGGACGTCTGCTGTTTTTTCACGGCTTTCTTCACCGCCTTGTATTTGCCAATAAGAAGATTGGCCTTCAATATATTACCAGATATCTCATCAGGGATTTATTCGGGCTAAGGTTTTCAGTACATGAAGAATCTTGCTCTGAATATTTTGTAAATCTGTATTTAAGAAAGCTAGGCAGAAAAAATACGTTTATTCTGGTAAAAAGTATGCCTAATATTGCTGCTAATCCTAATAAAAAAACCATGTAACTTTTCTTCAAGAGCTGCGTTACTGTAACAAAGAACTCCTACAACAGGTTGTACGTAATATTTCTGGACAATTTCGCAATGCAATTAATGATATTCTACATTTTCATGGATGTCTCTCGCCTTTAATGTTACTTTCATGATGCCGCTGCTGTAGTACATTTTTGTTTACCCATAAAGGAAAGGAAGAGGTTGCGAAATCAGAACACGATGTCTTTTATTCATATGAACGCACAATCGGCAAGAAATAAAGAGCCTGCAATTCTTGCACTGCTTGCCACCTTTGCTTTCGAGCATGACATTATTATGACAACTGAAAAGTAGTACGAAACCGATCCCAATGTACTGAGGCCTCCCGGTGGCACAACCTATTTCATCAATCGATCTTCTAATGGCAAAAACAATTCGCGTTGCCACTTGGTTGCGTCGCATTCTGATGTCACTTGCGATTACGAAGTGCTTACTGTAAAATGTAGGGACACTCTCTTTTGCGTTTTGTACCGACCACCGGGAAGCAATGTGTCAACTTTGACACAATGTGTCAAAGTTGACACAGTTGACACAATGTGTCAACTGTGTCAACAATGTGTCAATAGCTACTTAAGTTGGGTGAACAAAAATCGTTTTAAACTAATCCTAGGCGGAGACTTGAATATCGATTTTATCCAAATTTTTAATACGCAACGAGACCTTCACGCCTGTTTGGCACCGAAAGGATTTTTTAATGCTATTCAAGCGCCTACAAGGATCTAAAGCAGCTCCTCGACTTTACTTGATCTTTTATCACCAATATTGATGAATGTATTTCTTTTTTTGGTGTTCTTAACGTACATATTAGTGATCATCTCCCTATTGTTCTTCTGCTATCTACCCCTCCTTCTATGTCTAAGGCGCCAAACGGTCGCGTGATTACTCGTGACATTAGCAGCTCGAACGTAGACAGGTTTTGTGACGCGATATCTCTAGTCGAGTGGTCAGATATCATGTGCACCACGGACCCTGAAACGGCTTACGATTGTTTTCATGAAAAGTTCAAAATGGTATACTATAATTGCTTCCCGTACAACTCTTTCAACTGCGTACGCAAAGGCAAGAAACCGTGGTTTACAAAAAAGTTTTTGAAGAAAATCCGCATAAAAAATGGATTGTACAAGGAATTTATTCAAACCAAAGGCAACGAAAAGTTCCAACAGTTCAAAGCGCAAAAGATGCAAACTTAGTAACCTCCTGCGTTACGAAAAAAGACGACAGATGCACAATTCATTCAGTCCTGGTGTAATTACTTGGAAGATATTGCTTGGAAGAACATTAACTCTGTTTTGAATCGTAATGCAAATAGCCATGACACAATACACGAGGTTATCCGGAACAATAAAATCTTAATAAATGCCGAGCAAGCAAACGCCTTTAACGATGACTTCATATCAGTATGCAAGAGTACTCACAACTCCGATTATGCAAACTTCATGAATGAAAGCACCTGTGATAGGCCCCCGTCACTTTAAATGAAATTGTGAGCGCTTTTCTTTCTATGAAGAATAGTGGTTGCGCTGACGTTGATGGCCTAGAAATCCGACCGATTAAGTATGTTCTACACCTTATTTCACCGGTGCTCGAGCATGTCTTTAACCTTCTTTGTACTGCCGGTACTTTTCCTAAAAAACTTCAAATGGCTAAAGTTATCGTTTTTGCACAAGCGAGGCGACAAAAAGGAATTCACAAATTATAGGCCGATCGCGATACTTCCTATATTTTCAAAAGACCTAGGGAAGCTTATACACACTCGCATGATTCCATTCCTAGATAGGCACAAACTAATAACTGGACAATTTGGACTGGACAGTTTGTATTCTAACTTCGGGACCTCCTCTGTACTGTAACATTTTATTCATGTAAATGTATACATTTCTAAAATAAAGTTTGATTGATTTATGTTTGATTGGTTAAGGGCCTTTCCATTCAGATTGCCCTTCTAGCGCAAAAAGAGGCAATTCTTAACTCCTTCGAGCAACAGTTGTACACATTAGGAATATTCATCGATTACTCAAAGGCGTTTGACTGCATTGATCATGCAACTTTGCTAAAAAAGCTGTGCCACTACGGCTTTCGTGGTACCTTTTTGCACTTACTAACCTCCTACCTTAGCAATCACCAGCAGAAAGTGATAATTAATAATCATAGTTCCTGTTTCAAGCCTGTTTCTGCAGGAGTACCGCAAGAAAGTATCTTTGGACCCCTGTTATTTTGCATATATATTAATGATTTGGTCAAAATTGATACCTGTGCTAATATTATATTGTATGCCGATGACATCACCATGCTTCTCAGCGCTAAAAACCAAAGTGATGTGTTTCGCATGTCCAATGAACTGTCACGCTGGAGCCGAGTGAATTCATTGACAATTAATGCAAATAAAACTAAAGCAGTCCTGTTTAGACCAAGAAACTGTACAGTTCACTGCCAGCACACGCTAAAAGTAGGTAATTCTGAAATTGAAATTGCACCTACGGTGAAATGTCCTGGAGTAGTGTTTGAGCAACACATGTCATAGAATGCTCATGTTGACCTCGTGTTTCTTTCTAAACTTAGGTTTTGTTAGACCAAAAGTGTGAAGCTTGTACTATATCGGGCCATGTTTCTATCGCATCTGCAGTATTTTCACTTGGTATGGGGCACCACAACTCAAGCGAATATAGCTAAACTTTCCAATGTACAAAAAAGGCAGTTCGCATCATCGTGAGCACAGCATACGATAGTCATACAGCCTCCTTTTTTGAAGATTTGAAGTTATTACCAGTTACCCATTTCTATAAATCCTTGCTGCTCAAACGCTACCAAACCGATGTAAAAAGAAATAACATTGCACTAAGCAGTATTTCCAAACTTCAGCTTAAAATGTGCTCGCGAAATATTCGCCGAGTTGACCGCTAGTAAATAATGATGAACCGAACGAATTACGGTGAACAAATGCTACGTTATCAGTTGCCATTTCATTTGAACAATGTACCATGTATACAAGACTGTTCATGTATCATTCGTTTTTATGTATGTGAATTTTATGATGTACCGTGTGTGTGAATTTTATGATGTGTTGAATGTGTGAATTTTATAAAGTACCATGACTGCTAATCAACCAGGTGTTACATTATTTTAAATTTTGTCTGTTCTGGTTGCATTTGCTTTGTATAGGGGCCCGTGGACCCTGTCAAGCCCTCTCTGAGGCTTTTTGTTCACGGTCCTCAGCACTTTGTGTTGGAGTAAACTGTTTGTTTGATTGATTGATTGATTGATTGATTGATTGATTGATTGATTGATTGATTGATTGATTGATTGATTGATTGATTGATTGATTGATTGATTGATTGATTGATTGATTGATTTGCCTTCTATTCTTCTATAAAGTGCGTACACCTAATCGACCAGATTTAGGGGAAACGCCCGAAGTGTAGTAAGTTTCTGCAATGAAAAATTTGACATCCTCCTTAAATGCAGCCATACGGATTCAAAGAAAAGCCGTACAGCTTTCTTAAATCTTTCGAAGTTAAATAAAAATTATTTTTCGTCCAGGATTCTAACCTGGGACCACCGCCTAACCAGGGCAGTAGTCCTACCAACTGAGCTAACCTAGAGGCTTGCCTTTTGTGGCGCTATTGCGAATAGATAAACAACTCGAAGTGATGGACAGGTGTTATTCTACCATATTTAGCGGGAGTACCCAAGGTGCAGTAACGTTCTGCGATGGAAAATTTGACGTCCACCTCAAATGCAGGCGAATGGCTAACAAGAAACATGACAATCCTCGACCAGGGACCAATTTTTCTCCCGAGTTAACGTTTCTGCGAAAGATGTATACTTTTCATTCGTAGCCTTAAGGCTGCATTTGAGGTAGATGTCAAATTTGGCTTCACGGAAACCTACTCTGCCGTAGGGAGTTTACCGAAATCTGGTCGATTAACACCTATTCATCACTTCGAGTTGTTGAACAATTCGATCTCGACCAGTATGCTACAAACCGGTAGCATACTGGTTACCTCAGCGAATAGACCGATCATAGCTGTAACTTTTGCGCACACAATAAACGAGGACTAAACAGCAGTGAACAGACTGTACGAAGAAAGGGCTAGTAGCAAGACTACTAAATGTAACATGAGTCACACGTACAAATTTTTGGAATGCAGAAAAAACGTTGTGTACAAGATTCCGTTCTCATGTGGGAACCAGTACGTTGGGCGAACGAGCAGATGCGTAAATGTAAGGCTCCGGGAACAAATGTCCAGCCTTAAAGGGCGGCGATACACGCATCTGGCTGCGCACAGTGTGCAGTGCACAAGAAAGAAGTGCGAGCCGTTGTTTGACCTAGTGACGACGTAATTCCACCACCAAGACAGGACTACAAGAGAGATATTGGAAGCCTGGCAGATGTCTAAATTAAAGGGAAAGTGCATAAGTAAACCTTCAGTAGCCCTGTCGCATAAGGAAATTAAGTTTTTAGATGACATGAGATAATGCAAATGTTACACTGTGTTTTTTTCGTGTGTTTTGTGTGTATGACGAGATGCGTACACATTTGAGCATGCGCGGGTGATGTCAAAGAGGGTATATATGTGTTGAGCAATGAATAAACTTTCAGTTGGTAGTCTGCGCTGGTCTTCGTGTCTCTGCTTAGTCCTCGTTTTTTGTGTGCGCAAAAGTTAGAGCTACGAATGGTCACCAACTAGCCCGCCTTTCAGTGTTATTGAATAGACCGACGGCGTCAGACAAGCGCTGGTCTCTGCTGCGAACCCGTACCGGGACGAAGTTTTCTTCAAATGCAAAGTTTCTGAGAGATCTTACACTTGTAGCCACATGGTTGCATTTCAGGTGCATGTCAAATTTTTCTCGCCGTGTGCTACTTTTATCGCTCCTCAGCTTTTGTGACCACTTTTCCTTTTTTTATCACAAGTATTTTGGGGGTCATCCACAAGGAAATAGTGTGTGAAAAAGGTAGCGATTCTAAGGGACCTCGAGATTGCCTTACTTACTGCAACAATTATACATTTTAGAGTTTATATCACCATAGTTCATATCACCAACTACTGTTTTGAGCGAAGTCTTCTGTTTCGTTGAAGTTTGCAGCTGTTTTTCGAAAATTATCTGCGGTATATAATATATTATGTGACCATGAATATCAAATCTTAGTACATCATTAGGTTTTCATAATCGTATCATCGACCCAACTCGAGCAACCCAAATTTCCTCCTCCTCGATGAACCATATTTCGCCAAGCTTGAATATCAAACGCATAGTTACCGGAATTATTATCGAAAATATTTTTCCATCCGTATCAAATTCACTGTCCGATAGACCATTTGCATAGCGGTTGTTGGAAATATTTATTTACATCAGCCTAAACTTTGTCGTGAAATTTTCGTTGCCCGAATCGTTTCGCAGACCTAATGAGCCCATAGCGATAAGAATTGTATGTATCCAAGTGTGAGCCTCCTCCTTCAAGTGCCATCATTCTAAGATATTTCGTTCACTGCCTACTCCATAAGTGTGCAACATCTCCATTTCTCCAATGCGGGTACAAAAATCTGTAGTGAGAAGAAATATAAAAATGGGACTTTTCAGAGCTCATGCAGACAATTGGCACCAATCCACTGGGAACAATTTATAAAATAACGCTCCCTCATCGACCAGATAAAAGCCAAGCAATTCAAACGAGTCTTTAGGTTCAGTTCGGAGGACACAGTTTCAGAATTTCTAGCATATTCTTGAATACTGCGAAATCAAACCAAGTCAAATCTAAGTTATTATCAAAGTAGATTACAATGTTCTGGCCTAAGTGCAAAAAGCCGTAACAACAGCTTGACAAGGCCATGAAGCCGTGATATTCGAGAAACAGATTGATTGATTGATTGATTGATTGATTGATTGATTGATTGATTGATTGATTGATTGATTGATTGATTGATTGATTGATTGATTGATTGTAGGTTTCAAAGCGCCGACGCAACGCAGGCGATGAGGCGCGCAGTAGTGGAGGGCTCCGGATTAATTTTGACCACCTGGGGATCTTTAACGTGCACTTGAGAGAGAGAGAGAGAGAGAGAGAGAGAGAGAGAGAGAAACATTTATTTTAGTAATGAGCAGGAGGATGTTCTTTGGGCCTCTACCCAGTGAGAGGCATCTTTATTCCAAGATGCCTTGGAGCTGGCTGGCCGTCCGTGCCCGTTCCACCAGTCGGCGCTGGTCCGAGAGCTCGGAGCTGGTCAGCTGCTCCAGCCACTGCTCATAGGTAGGGTTGGGATTTGGGGCTAGAGTGGGGGTCCGTTGGCACTCCCATACCACGTGGTATAGGGTGACAGCAACAGGGCAAAAGTTACAAGTGGCAGGGTATTTGGTGGGGTACATAGCATTCAGTAGGGTGTTATGGGGATACGAGTTGGTTTGGAGGCGCCGGAAAGTGGTTTCTTCGTCGCGTGTTAGTTGTGCATGAGGTGGCGGGAAGCGACGGCGGTCGTTTTTGTAGTGCGATAAGATTTCGGTGTATGTATGAATTGGTGCTGGCTTTGTGGCGCTTCGGTCGTTGTTTTCTCCCTCTGAGGTAACGGCCCCGTGTGTATGAGCACGGGCAGCGGCGTGTGCCGCCTCGTTCCCTTCGAGGGACTGGTGGCCGGGTGACCAGATGATGTTAGTTTCTGGTAGTCTTTTAGTTGGCGTAGAAGGTGCAGTGCTGGTTGAGAGATGCGACCAATGAGAAAGTTTCTGCAGGCGGTCTGTGAATCGGTTATAACTGTAAGAAATTTCTCGCCTGTTGTAGCGGCAAGGGCGATGGCACACTCCTCAGCAGTCTCGATGGAAGTGGTGAGAACGGTCGCTGCTGCCAGTTCTGTGCCTTGCGTGCTAACGACACAGGCTGCTTGTGCTTTCTGATGAGGGTACGGCGATGCATCTGTGTACCTAGTGCATGGTAAATCGTGATTGTCCTTATCAATCAAGCGAGCTCGTGCAGTGCGCCGCTGTTTGTTGAAAACCGGGTGCATATTTCGGGGTATGGGGGCTACGCGGATGTGTTGCCGAATGTCTGCTGGGATTCAAATGTTCTCATCTTCTCGTGGTGGGACGTTGTAGTGTAGACGGAGAAGTGTTGCTCTTCCCGTGGGCGTTATCTGTAGTCGGCGTATCTGAGATGCGTGGTGGGCTTCTTGTATTTCGTGCCAGGTGTTGTGGACCCCTAGCTGCAAATGTTTTTTTGGTTACCGTGCTGATTGGGAGCCCAATAGCGGTCTTGTAGGCCTGGCGTATGGTAGCGTCGAATTTCCGTATTTCTTGTGGTCTCAGGGCCAGGTATGGCGTGCCATACGCTATCCTGCTGATGAGAATGGCTTGGACCATGCGTAGGGTGTCGTGTTCACGAAGTCCGAAGCGACGATTGGAGACGGGGCGGATGATGTGCATGAGCTGGTTGAGTGTACGCTGTAATGGTGGTAGGGCTTGTAAGCCAGATCCATCTCTAGGTATAATGAGGCCCAATATCCGAAGGTAAGGGACATTAGGGACAGGGTGATTATTTATGTATAATTCTGGTTCTGGTATATTGTGTGCGGTCTTGCGGGTAGATCTCTTGCTGAGCGTTAGTAAACCAGACTTTTCGGGGGCGCACTCCAGTCCTCTGGATTGGAGATATCGTTGGGCGGTGTCAATTGCCATTTGAAGAAACACCAGCGCCTGGCGGCACTTGGAACTTCCCGTAAAAGCTTCAGTCAAAAATAATAAAAAAAGGCATTCTGGTACCTAGTTCGCAATAATCACTAACATACACAGAAAAGCAGTTGATAGTACTTACCGATAATGAAATGGAGTTCCACAAATATATGTACATAGAAGTATACGGAACTAAAGAACAATAATATGCAGACATAAAACTCATGCTTACTCTTGGAAGGTAAATAAACACCAAAGAGGCGACGTATTCAGATGTCCGAAGATAAAGACTTAACAATTATTTATTTGGTCGCAAAACTGAGGTTCCGTAATTCACCACGAGTGAGTTTTTTACACTAGCTTAAATTAAGTGTTTTGTTAAAGATATTGTTACGGGGGCGTGAAGGAAGATGTGAAACGAAGAGGTATTCGCAGAGTACTTACAAGCCTAAGATGACCGCGAAGGCCAGTGCGCAAGATTGTCTTCTATGTTTTCTAGGTCTTTACCTGAGTCCTACCGTGCTAGCGTCATCTTTTTTCGTCTGCTACCCGAAACATGTCCTAATGTTGCATATAGGCTACAAACTAGGTATTGCGTTTCTTTCTCTCTTGTTAAGATCGGCGCATTGGCATTGTGATGACCGTGTTCAATATTATCGGGTTCAATCACCCAATCCTCCCGTCGTCTGGTTTTCGGCGGTTCCTTCCCCCCCCCCCCCTAATTGACGCGGATCGACAAGGCTTTGTGCGCAAGGATGCGGAGCGGCTAATTGTGCTAGTGGACACAAGGCGCTTTCCCCGGCTTCACGGGAGCCCAAGCGCCCGCCAGCAAGGCAAGTCACAATGCGCGATAATGGTGTAGGGAGGGATGACCAATGGCGTGCTGCGTTGCTCCTCTGGCGGCAATATTCAGCAGTGAGCTCAGCATCGTGGGGCCGCTTTGTTGTGGATCCTAGAGGGCGCTGTTCAAGGAATGTTGCACCATCGAAGCCAACCGACTGACCTGTGAGAGGGAAAGTGCCTTCTCTTTGTGAGTCTGTGGACGTCAGTTTCAGTGCCACGGATTGGTGCGTCCTGATGTCAGCCGAGAAAAAGGGTGAAAGGGGGCGGACCCAACCTGGTTATTTAATCTCGAGCGCGCAGGTGCGCAGACCCCTTTTCACTCAGTCAAACGCCATATCTGTACATAAAGTTTGTTTCTTCGCCCTACTCGGCCCCAATGTTTGCCCCAACTCCGGATCAACGAAGGCCATCACCCGTCACGCTACCAGATCCGCAACACGCTGTAGCATAACCCCCGCGGCTGAAAGCGCCGTCTCAATGCTAATTATAGCGACCCCGGGCGGGGACCACCGTACTTTTTCAGGCGGGAAACATGAATAATGTCCGTGGTTAAACAGGGAGAACCAGTCAATGCAGCGGCAGGCGATTTTTCGTAAGGGACATCTATCACTTGACGGATGACACAGTAAAGTCCGAAATAGAGGAAGAGGAGTTTTTCAGGAAGTCCCACGCGACGGCGACATCAGTACAAGTGATGCTACCGAGAACTGGAGGTTTCAGTGTCGAGAGTCGTAACGCACCTTCTGGGAGACGTGTTATTAGAAGAAGATAGAGCGGGCAACTTGGGAAGCACGGTTGGCTGCTTCGGCATGCTCAGTTGTGGGCTCAGAAGGCGGTGGAAGGGTGTCAAGTGGCAAAGCTCACACACGGCCGTAAAGCAAATAGAACGGGACGAGCCCGCAGTGTCGTGACGGATAGAAGTGTAAGTGCACGTTACATAAGGTGGCGTCATGTCCCAGTCGCGATGGTCGTTGGAGACGTACATAGACAACATGTATGTAAGATTCCTGTTCAGCCTCTCCGGGGGGTCTGCGAGTGGTATGCAATTGCGACCTTGTGTTGTGTTGCGCACGCACGAAGAAAGTCCCCAACAACTCGAGACAAGAAATAGCGGCCGCGATCTGTAAAAAACTTGCGAGGTGCTCAATAATGGAGAACGACGGCGTGTAAACGAAGCCGGCAACTCCGGATGCGCAGCTGGTGGGAAGAGCACGGGTAACGGCGTACCGCGCGGCGTAATCAGTTGCGAGTGCTATCCACTTGTTGCCACAGGTAGATTCCGGGAAGGGACCAAGGAGAGCGACACAACACGATAAAATGGTTCAGTGGGTATGTCTACCTTTTCGAAGAGATAGGAGGGTGACGCGGTAGGCTTCTTTCGGCGTTGGCATGGGTCACACGGGGCCACGTAACGTTGTACAGAACAGTAAGGGCTGGGCCAAAAGAACCAACGACGCACTAGGGCATAACGCGGGAAACACCGAGGTGACCACCTGTATGTAGGTCGTGAAGTTGTTTCAGGATGTCTAAGTGTACGTGGTCAGGGGCAACAAACAGGACCTCAGGGCCATCACGGAGATACTTGCGGTAAAGGATGTCATCCTGTAGTCGAAACAGATGCGTGTTAGGTGCAGGGGAGGGGGGGGGGGCGAGACTGTCTATGATGGATTGCAAAGAGGGATCCTGAGGCTGCTCATCACCGATCTGGAGCAAGCTTGAAATGGAGAGCTAGCGGGATTGGGGCAGAGATTCGGGGGCAGGGTCAACCGGATAACGAGAGACAGTCGGCGTCACGATGATGGCGACCAGACTTGTAGACGACACAGAAGGAATAGTCTTAATGGTGTAGTGCCCAGAGATTCCAGCATCCGGTGGGATCTTTCAACCCAGAGAGCCAACACAACGCATGATGGGCAGTGACAGCAGTGAATGGCCGTCCATACATATAGGGGTGAAGCTTTCCGACCGCCCACAAATGTGCAGGCATTCCCACTCGGTGATGGAGTAGTTACGTTCGGCAAGAGACCCGCTGCGGTGGCTCAGTGGCTAAGGCGTTGCGCTGCTGAGCACGAGGTCGCGGGTTCGATTCCCGGCTGCGGCGGTCGCTTTTCTGATGGGGGCGAAAAGCAAAACGCCCGTGTGTACGAGATTTCGGCGCACGTAAAAGATCCCCGGGTGGTCAAAATTAACCTGGAGTCCTCCACTACGGCGCGCCTCATCGCCTGCGTTGCGTCGGCGCGTTAAACCCTACAATCAATCAACGTTCGGCAAGAGAGAGGAGGTGAAGGGCACGGGCTGGGGTCACAGGAAATCGGACATCATCGTGCTGGTTGTGCTTGCGCGGGGGTTGGAACGGCCGGGAACGGCTCCCGTAGCCACAGCGGCCACTTCAAGGCCGATGCGGTGCGGCGCTGAGAGCCAGAATAGGGAAGCAGACATCGCAACCTCTACCCTCGCTTCATTTCGAGAAAGACATGAAGCGAGGAGTTATTCACAGAGGGTATTTACAAGCCTAACCTCACGGCGTAGGCAAGGGCACAAGATCCTTTCTACTTCTAGCTCAACTTCTTCCCTGCGTCCTAAGCATACTAGCGTAGTCATCCTTCGGCTGCTAGCCGGTACACGTCCCAATGTTGCACATGGCCTCCAAACTGAATCTTGCCGTTCTTCCTCTTCGGTTCAGACACGGTAGGAATATATGACACAATCTACTTTCATGACTCCTAAAGAGCAGTCTGGGAGGTGAGGGGGAAGGACCAACTGGTCTAATTCTCTGGAGCGCCTTGTGGCATCATGGAGCGCTCTACTTCAATTGCGCAACAAAAAACGAAGAGGGGTGAGAGACGACACGAGAAAGAGCGCACTTTCGACAAACTTTACTAAGAAGAAATCACATATTTATACTGCCCACACTCTCTAATGCACACTTTCCAAAAACCAAGGAACAAAAACCTCGTTCCCTTGGTACTTTACCACACCCAAAGGGCACGTGCACCTGCGATTGCGGTTTCACGATAAACCCTTGTCTTGCCCAAGGAAGTGCATCTCCTTTTCTGTAAGGGCGAGGGAGGCAGTGCTTACACAGCAGTTCCAAGCCCGAGCTATTTCATTGGCCTCAGTGATCTCGCGGGGCGTTTGCTTCCTGTACATCGGTATAATATAACACTTATCAAACAGTGGTGTACATTTGCTATCCTGACAGTGGATAGCCAAATGGCCTGTGTTGGCATTTTTCACATGTTTGGGATGTTCGCGCAGGCGATCATTGATACACCTCCGCATTTGCCCCACGTATGTCCTTTGGAATATCAGCTGCCGCAGTTCTTGGGCACTGTGTTTTCCGGACATCTAAAAAGTCGCCACAAAGGATGTTTCCGTGCATGTGAACTCGATATTTTGAACCACGCATTGTGTTTGTTCGTTCATGTTTTGTTTTTACTGCCCGGCCACGCCCAGCTGTGTTATATTTATCCCAAGCGAAGCGCGTGCTCCATTCTTTATTTCTATGCCGCACGTGTTATGTATTCTGATAAGAAGAGCGTTTCGAACTAACGTCAACACCCTAAATTAATCTTCTTTGACCTTCAGTGTTCTGTGTGTAGTTCGGCTGTTTGAGAAACCCTCGCGCCGAGTGATAAATGCCCTCAGAGCAGACGCGGCGGCATTCTACTCGCCGGCGCTCGCTTGCGCACGTCACTTTGCTGACTGCTGCTTCGCCAACTGTGTATTCTTTGAGTTGTTAGGGGAGCACCAGTTCGCTCCAATAAACTTCTTTTCCTTGAAGCCAACTGCGTCGTCTTTGGCTTCGTGACATCTGTTGGAGGAGCGGGGTACAACATGCACCCTAAACCGACATCAAGTCGTCAGTCACTCCCACCTCGTGCCAGCCACTATCAGCAAGGCCTAAAGCCGGAGGTTGGACTACTGCCGGATCAATTTAGGGCGGAAGACGTCTCGACTGGTGCTATGGGCCACGCATCCACGATTGGAAACGCAGCGAGCACTCCCCTATTTCTGCACGAGCCCCGGCAGCCACCATCATTTCACGGGTCAACTGCGTAATATCCTGAGGGATGACTGGAGCATCTCGAAAGGGTCCGAACGTTTAACCGATGGGATGACAACTAAACTCTCAGACAAGTTTTTTCCGCAATAAGGTAGCGAATTGGGAAAGTTGGAGTGCGTTCATAATGGTCAGCGCATTACGAAAACCGGACAGGAAGAGTAAAGACAAAACAAGTGCTGTCTATCTACTGAACTTTTATTAGAAAAAACACGTGTTATATACGCAAAAAAGTGAAATAAAAACAGCAAACGGTTAAAAAAGCTTAAGTCACGCAACCACTTAAACACCCGACTTGTCTAGGAAGACAACCTCATCATCCGTAAGCGAAATTGACTGATGGCTCACGCACATGTCTCCACTCTTTATAGTCTTATAAACCTCGGCTATTTCACGTGTTCACTGGCATTTGGTTCTCATCATCACGACTGTCCGATTAAATTGCGGAGCGCCGCCGCAGTCTTTGCAGTGACTTGACAAGTGCGAGGATGGGACGCCCTTCGGTGAAGCGGCATGTTCTCTTAGGCGGACGTTTGGGCATCGTCCCGTCTGGCCGACATACTTGCGACCGCCGGGAAGCAGCGGAACACAATGCACGACTCCAGAAGTGGAGTTGGTGAAACGTTTTTCGCGCTTTATGGTGCACTTTTCACCACCACTGGCTGCTCCTCCTCCCTACAACCTTCTGTCAATTCCAGCACACACGTTCGCCAGCTGATTGCCTGCACAAAAGACGACAGTGACGTCATACTGGCTGGCAATCGTTTTCATGCGGTGCGAGACAGAATGCAGGTACGGGGTAATAGCAATTTTTCTTCGCCTATCCGGGAGCGTTTCCGCTGCATGATGGCCAGAGAATTGTCCTTGTTTTAGTCAATTCCGCAAACGTTGCGACACGGAAGCAAGAGGCAAGCGCGGCAAACCTGCTTAAGGAAAAACAAGGGCTACAGACGAGGACAGAAAAAGCGAAGAACGACGACACAGATGCGCTACTAACAACTGCGGGAAACCTGCCGCTTCCAATCTGGCAATTTAGTGCAAAAGACTTTCGTGCACAACATGAGCACAGGACTTCTGTAGCGCTGAGCCGAAACATGAAGTGGCCAACCCGTGTTTTTACAATCTTAGAATGTGCGGAATGAAAATTTAACAAGAGTTTTACAGATCTGGAGGAGTATAACTACCAAATATGATCCTTCCGGAACGGCAGAGACAAGTCTAGGAATTGTAGTACATCATTTCGTGTAATTTCATATGTGAAAACCCTTTGCCCCTTTGTTTCAACAATTACAAAACCTCGATCATAGACCGGGTAAAATGCACGTAGTCAACAAACACCAAATATTCATCTACATATCTAAAGACTGTCGTGCGAGCCCTTCGAAAACTAGTTGTTAGGCTGTGTCAACTTGTGCCAAAAAAATGTTACTGTGGGCTGGGGCCACCCTAGAGCCAATACATACCCCAGATGTTTGCACAAAAAGACCCTTCACGAAAGAAACAACTGCAGAGCACAAATAACACCATAATAGCTCTAGAAAGCCTTCCACGAAAATTCCAGTATGGGTTATGAAAGTAACTTCGTCGTTGTCCTCAAGAATAGTTCTTTAACGCAAGTCATCAAGTGCTCGTGGGGCAGTGATTAGAACAAGTCATGTATGTCCACACTGAATGCGTGACACTTTGCGGGGTTGTGCTCGGTGAATGGAGTAACCACCTCCTGCGAGTTAGGAACAAGGAATGAGTCAACAATGTTTAGTGCTTCCAAATGCTTTTGTAAAAAAACCAACACAACGTGCTGCCATGAATTGCGCTCAGTTACAATGGCTCGGAAAGGAATGCCAGCCTTCCGAGTCTGCTGTGAAAAAAAATCTGGATTTCAAGTCCATTGGCCGATTTCACTCCTGTATGCAAACGTTGCAGATTTAGGTCGGAAAGTAGGGCAAGGGCGCGTTTCTTTATCCTGATAGCTTTTTCCGGTACAGCCTTGAAGTTCTTCTCCACTGCCTCCTTAGCATTCCTATCGAACATTTCCTGAGGCATGGCAACAAAGCCCCCTTCTTTATCCGAAACAACAGCGCGAAGGCCATTATCGACGAACCAGTTAACCAGGCACCACAAGTTTGGCCCAGAAATCGGCTTATCAATGGTTCTCCCAATTGCAAGCACACACAGCTTTATACAATGCAAATTTTCTGACACTGGTACATGACGTGAGACCTCGCGTACAAGAGCGACCTTTTCAACAGGGGTGAGCCGAGGTTCAAAACAATGTTTGGGGCCCAAACGAAGAACACGCTCAAAACGCTCAGGTACCTCACTATCCCCGAGGAGAACCACGGGTGGCTGGCTGGCAGCAGACTTCGGTTTTGAAGGCAGCGTCGGGAGCGTAGACTTCCACAGGAGCTCGGTGAGGTCATCTGCAGTCTTCGTCCATTCGGGAAACAGTCGGCATTGTGCACCAGGTCCACCAAATAGAGCACACCGTACACGTAGGCACTCACGGAAGTGTCGCGCCTGACGCCATCATTCAGGACGCAAGAGGCGGCACATCCTCCTTGTGTGGCTGGTTGGCGGCTGGAGCCATCCACATTTGACCTGAACGTTCCGAAGGCACAAAGACCGCTTGGCATGCCAGGAAGCGACGCGTGCCCGGCAGTCGCAGACGGCGATAATCGACTACAGGACAGCAGGATTAGATGTGTCGAGTTTAACACATGTAAAAGAGCTCCTTGAACTAGTGATGAACTGCAATAAGGTGGCGAATTGGGCGAGTTGGAGTGGGTTCATAATGGTCAGCGCATACGAAAACCGGACACGAAGAGTGAGGACGACCCAAGTGCTGTCTATCAACTCAACGTTTATTAGAAAAAACACGTGTGATATACGCAAAAAAGTGAAATAAAAAACAAACGGCTAAAAAAATTTAAGTAACGCAACCACTTAAACACTCGTCTTGTCTAGGAAGACACCCTCATCATCCCTAAGAGAAATGGACGGATGGCAAACGCACATGTCTCCACTCTTTACAATCTTATGAGCTACGGCTATTTCCTGCATTCGCTGGCTTTTGCTTCTCATCATAACGACTGTCCGATTAAACTGCGGAGCGCCGCCGCACTCTTTGCAGTGGCGGGACAAGTGCGAGGATGGCACGCCCTTCAGTAAACGCTTTATGAACGCAGTCCAACTCGCCCAATTATTGCAGTTCACCACTATTTCAACGAGCTCTTTTACATGTGTCAACCTCAACTTAACTAATCCTGTTGTCCTGTCGTCGATTATCGCCATCTGCGACTGCCGGGCACGCGTCGCTTCCTGGCATGCCGAGCGGTCTTTGTGCCCTCGGGACGTTCAGGTCAAATGTGGATGGCTCCAGCCGCCACCCAGCCACACAAGGAGGATGCGCCGCCTGTTGCGTTCTGAATGATGGCGTCAGGTGCGACACTTCCGGGAGTGCCTACGTGTACGGTGCATACCTCGGCAAAGTTGGCGCGGCTCACTCAAGCTCACTCACAATTTTTTTTTTCGAATCACCACTCCCTCAAACTCAGACTCAATGCTGAGCAGCACATCTGCGCTCACTCAAACTCAAACTCACATTGAGCTCAAAACTCAGAACTCACTCGGACTCAAAACTCAAAATGTACTCAGAACTCAAAATGTACTCAAACTCAAAATGTAATCAAAACTCAAAATGTACTCAAACTCAAAATGTACTCAAACTCAATTTGGACTCAAAACTCAAAATGTACTCAAAACTCAATATGTACTCAAACTCAAAGTGTACTCAAACTCAAAATGGACTCAAAACTGAAAATGTACTCAAACTCAAAATGGGCTGAGAACTCCAAATGAATTCAGAACTCAAATGGCATCATAGAGTTGAGACAGTGAGAGAGTGGGAGTGACTGACAGTGAGAGTGTGAGTGTGAGTGTGAGTGTGTGAGAGTGTGAGTGTGAATGTGAGTGAGAGTGTGAGTATGAGTATGAGTGTGAGTGTGAGTGTAAGTGAGAGTGAGAGTGAGAGTGTGAGTGTGAGTGAGAGAGAGTGAGAGTGAGAGTGTGAGTGTGAGAGTGAGTGAGAGCAAGAGTGTGAGTGTGAGTGTGGGTGTGAGTGTGACAATGAGAGTGAGAGTGAGAGTGTGAAAGTGAGTGAGAGTGAGAGTGGAGTGTGAGGGAGAGAGTGAGAGCATGAGAGTGAGAGTGTGAGTGAGAGTGCGAGTGCGAGTGCGAGTGAGAGTGAGAGTGAGAGTGTGAGTGTGAGTGAGAGTGGAGTGAGAGTGAGAGTGTGAGTGTGAGTGAGAGCAAGAGTAAGAGTGAGAGCGTGATTGTGAGTGAGAGTGAGAGTGAGAGTGAGAGTAAGAGTGAGAGTGAGACTAAGAGAGTAAGAGTGAGAGTGAGAGTGAGAGAGTGAGAGTGTGAGTGTGAGAGTGAGAGTGAGAGTGTGAGTGTGAGTGAGAGAGAGTGAGATTGAGAGTGTGAGTGTGAGTGTGAGTGTGAGTGAGAGCAAGAGTTTGAGTGTGAGTGTGAGTGTGACAATGAGAGTGAGAGGGAGAGTGTGAAAGTGAGAGTGAGAGTGAGTGTGAGTGAGAGTGAGAGTGAGAGTGTGAGTGAGAGTGAGAGTGTGATAGTGAGAGTTACAGTTAGAGTGTGAGTGTGAGTGTGAGTGTGAGAGTGAGAGTGAGAGTGAGAGTGAGAGTGTGAGAGTGAGAGTGAGAGTGTGAGTGAGATAAGAGTGAGAGTGAGAGTGAGAGTGTGAGTGAGAGTGAGAGTGAGAGTGAGAGTTGGAGTGTGAGTGTGAGTGTGAGTGTGAGTGAGAGTGAGAGTGAGAGTGAGAGAGTGAGAGTGTGAGTGTGAGTGAGTGTGCGAGTGAGAGCGAGAGTGAGTGTGAGTGTGATAGGAGTGAGACTGTGAGTGTGAGATTGAGAGTGAGAGTGTGAGTGAGAGTGAGAGTGAGAGTGAGAGTGAGAGTGTGAGTGTTAGTGTGAGTGTGAGTGTGAGTGTGAGTGGGAGTGAGAGTGAGAGTGAGAGTGAGAGTGTGAGAGTGACAGTGTGAGTGTGAGTGAGTGTGCAAGTGAGAGGGAGAGTGAGTGTGAGTGGGATAGGAGTGAGAGTGAAAGTGTGAATGTGAGTGTGAGTGTGAGTGTGAGAGTGAGAGTGAGACTGAGAGTGTGAGTGAGAGTGAGAGTGAGAGTGTGAGTGTGAGTGTGAGTGTGAGTGAGAGTGAGAGTGTGAGTGTGAGTGTGAGTGTGAGTGTGAGTGTGAGTGAGAGCAAGAGTAAGAGTGAGGTTGTGAGTGTGAGTAAGAAAAGCTTAATCAGGGCTAGTTGGTTGAACATACTGAATAAATTTGAGGCGCTAACCAACGGGGAGAGTGAGAGTGAGAATCAACCCGAAGGGAATCAAAAGGGGTGTGGCCAAGACATGCATCACGGCAGCCTTAAACAAGTCGTGCCCGCACAAGGTACAAGACGCATTTAATGAACAGCTTACCCGGCTGAGCACTGCGCGATTCCCTTCTGCAGTTGTTTCTGCCGTTTGCGAAGCATTGCTGCAAAAATTTAAACAAAAACACAGGAAAGGTGACATGCAGAAGAAAATAGAAAAAAAGAAAGTTCACGTTATCCCATATTGGCACAGGATCTCGCATAACCTCAAAAAAGTTGCTCAAAGGTACGACAACAATGTGGTGTTTAGCGCGCCCTGCAAATTGGCGAAGGTTTCTCCTACGATGAAGGAAAGGAAGCGGCAATCGTGCTCCAAGAAGCACGGCGAATTATACAAGGAATGCACCATGGGAGTTGTATACGAGATTCCCATGAGTTGTAATAAGAGTTATATTGGCCAAACAGGCAGATGTTTCAACGACAGAGCGCGCGAGCATTGTTGGGCTGTAAAAAACAACGCAGGGAGCCACATGGCTGAGCACTGCAAAAGGTGCACTCAGCAGGGAACTAAATGCACTCCGCTCTTCAAACAGGCCTCGTTTTCAAAATGGGTGAGAGATGGGCAAGAAAGAGAAATTGTGGAGGCGTACTTCATTCACAAGGCGGGAGATAAGTGCATCAGTACACCATCGGTTACATTATCATTCAAAGAACTCCAGTTTTTAGATGGACACGTGAAGGTTGGCACACGTTGTTGGTGTGACGTTTTTGCATGACGTCAAAACAGTGTATTTAATCCAGGGTTTTTCGCAATTAAAGTTTAGTTGGAAGTGGCGCCTTGTCTTTGTCTACCTGTTTCTTTTGGTCCCCGTTTTTCAGCGCCTCAAATTTATTGAGTGAGTGTGAGAGTGTGAGTGAGAGTGCGAGTGAGAGTGGGAGTGAGAGTGAGTGGAGTGAGAGTGTGAGTGAGAGCAAAAAAAAGGGAGAGTGTGAGTGTGAGTGTGAGTGAGAGTGCGAGTGAGAGTGAGAGTGAGAGTGTGAGTGTGAGTGTGAGTGTGAGAGTGAGAGTGTGAGTGAGAGTGTGAGTGAGAGTTAGAGTGTGAGTGTGAGTGAGAGCGTGAGTGAGAGTGAGAGTGAGAGTGAGAGTGTGAGTGTGAGTGTGAGTGAGAGTGAGAGTGAGAGTGTGTGAGTGTGAGTGTGAGTGAGAGTGAGAGTGAGAGAGTGTGAGTGAGAGTGAGTGAGTGTGAGAGTGTGAGTGAGAGTGAGAGTGTGACTGAGATTGAGAGTGTGAGTGTGAGTGAGAGTGTGAGTGTGAGAGTGTGAGTGTGAGAGTGTGAGAGTGAGAGTGAGAGTGTGAGTGTGAGTGAGAGTGAGAGTGAGATTCTGAGTGTGAGTGAGAGTGCGAGTGCGAGTGCGAGTGAGAGTGAGAGTGAGAGTGTGAGTGTGAGTGTGAGTTGAGTGTGAGTGAGAGTGAGAGTGAGAGTTGAGTGTGAGTGTGAGTGTGAGTGGAGGTAGAGTGACTGACAGTGAGAGTGTGAGTGTGAGTGTGAGTGTGTGAGAGTGTGAGAGTGTGAGTGTGAGTGAGAGTGTGAGCATGAGTATGAGTGTGAGTGTGAGTATGAGTGAGAGTGAGAGTGTGTGTGTGTGTGCGAGTGAGAGTAAGAGTAAGAGTAAGAGGGAGAGTGTGAGTCTGAGTGTGAAAGTGTGAGTGTGAGTGTAAGTGAGAGTGTGAGTGAGAGTGAGAGTGTGAGTGAGAATGAGCGTGAGAGTGAGAGTGTGAGTGTGAGTGTGAGTGAGAGTGTGAGTGTGAGTGTGAGAGTATGAGTGAGAGTGTGAGTGAGAGTGTGAGTGAGAGTGTGATTGAGAGAGTGAGATTGAGAGTGTGAGTGAGAGTGAGTGTGAGTGAGTTGAGTGTAAGTGAGAGTGAGAGTGAGAGAGCGAGTGTGAGTGTGAGTGGAGTGAGAGTAAGAGTGAGTGTGAAAGTGTGAGTGTGAGTGGGAGTGGGAGTGTGAGTGAGAATGTGAGTGTGAGTGAGAGTGTGAGTGTGAGTGAGAATGAGAGTGAGAGTGTGAGTGTGAGTGAGTGAGTGAGTGAGTGTGAGTAAGTGAGTGTGAGTGAGTGAGTGAGCATGGGAGTTGGAGTGTGAGTGAGTGAGTGAGTGTGAGTAAGTGAGTGTGAGTGAGTGAGTGAGCATGGGAGTTGGAGTGTGAGTGTGTACCTTTTGCTATATACCTTTTGCTATATCCCCATAATTATAACCCGAAAGCATTTTTATATTTGTCCCACGTGATCCCCCTCGACGAGACCTATTTGATACCCCACACACCCTAGCAGGGTCATATGGAATTCATACCAGTCAAAATAACCACGACCCTCATGACTGTAACGCGTACGCATTATTTAGGTGTCCGACGTGATTCCCCTAACTGGAACCTTCAATTTGACGCCCCACATACTTCAGCGGCCTCACCTTGAATTTAACCCAATCTATGACTTATAATGACTATCTTATGATTCGAACTACGAAGCATTTTTATTTGTACCACGTGATTCCCCTAGTCAAGACTAAATTTGATACCCTACACGCCCTAGTGGGGTCACTTCGAATTTTACCCCACTATAAGACTCGCCATGACAATCTAATGGTTATAACCAGGAAGCATTTTTGTATTTCTCCCACGTGATTCCGCTCATCAAGATCATTAATTTGATACCCATCACATCCTAGCGGAATAAATTTGAAAATAAACCAATCAATGACTAACCATGACTATCTAATGATATAGCCCTACCATATTTTTGTTCCACGTGATTTCCCTTATCGGAACCTTTAATTTGATGCCCCAGACACCCAGTGGCATCATTGTGAATTTTAACCTAATTTATGACCCATTTTGTCTATGTCATGATAATAATCAGGATGCACGTGATTAACCTCATCGAGACCTTTAATTTGATACGCCACACGCCCTAGCGTCATGAACTTGAATTTTAACCGAATCTATGACTTACCATGACTACGTCATGATATATCCATAACTCATTTTCCTCCCGAATGATTCCCCACATCGAGACCTTGAATTTGATTCCCCACATGCTCTCGCAGCGTTATTTTGAATTTTAACCCAATCTATGACTCAATATGACTGCCTGATGACTACAATGAGGAAGCATTTTTTTTATTTACCCCGCTTGATTCCGTTAATCCGGACCTTTCATTTGATACCTTACACGCCTTAGCCTCATCAGTTTCACTTTTCACCCAATCTAATGTGGTCATTATTCTGTCTTAAGGGGCGCTACCCAGTCAATTCAGCTAATTCATTTGAAACAGCAGAAAGGACAGCCCCCGCCCCCATTTCCCCCCGGATATCACCTCTTCCTTTTTGACCCCTAGTATATCAAGCCGTTAACAGTAGCAGGCGAACAACCAGCACGCCAGCGCCGCCGTGTGCTTTCCCACCACCCTTTCCCACGCTCTTAGTGGATCCGTACCTCACCAGTCAATTATCGCTTACGCGCCCAGCCGCGAAAATTAGGTGGCCATGAATGGCCACCTAATGCCCAGCCGCGAAAATTAGGTGGCCACGAAAATGGCCATGAAAATTCAACAAGAAACTGAAAAAATCAGACACCCCTCCCTCCCAACCGATCATGCAGATCGCGATTGGTGCCGTACCCGCAGGTAACGTGAATTCCGAGCCCACAGTGACGCATGAAACTTAACAGCCAACCATAGCTGCCTGCTAGGCTGCTCATATGTACTCAAACTCAAAATGGACTCAAAACTCCTATGTACTCAGAACTCAAAATACACTCAAAACTCCGTATGTAATCAAACTCAAAATGTACTCAAACTCAAAATGTACTCAGAACTCATCATCATCATCATCATCACCAGCCTATCTGCGCCCACTGCAGGGCAAAGGCCTCTCCCATTATTCTCCAATTACCTCGGTCCTGTGCCAACTGTGACCAATTTATCCCCGCAAACTTCTTGATCTCATCTGCCCATCTTACTTTCTGCTGCCCCCTGCAACGCTTGCCTTCTCTAGGGATCCACTCTGTTACCCTTAATGACCAGCGGTTATCTTGCCTTCGCATTACATGCCCTGCCCACGTCCATTTCTTCTTAATTTCTACTAATATGTCTTTAACACCAGTTTGCTCTCTGACCCACTCCGCTCTCTTCTTGTCCCTTAATGTTACACCTATCATTTTCCGCTCCATTGCCCGCTGAGTCGTTCTCAATTTAAGTTGAACCCTCTTAGTGAGCCTCCAAGTTTCTGCCCCGTAAGTGAGTACCGGTAAGATGCAGCTGTCATACACTTTCTTCTTCAGCGACAATGGTAGGCTGCTATTCACTATCTGAGAATGTCTGCCATATGCACCCCACCCCATTCTGATCCTTCTAATTATCTCTGCCTCATGGTTGGGATCTGGGGTCACAACTTGGCCTAAGTAGATATATTCGCTTACTACTTCCACTGCCTCGCCACCTATCTCAAACTGCTGCGCTGTCCCGAGGTTATTGATCATTACTGTAGTTTTCTGCATAATAATTTTCAGGCCCATGGTTCTACTCTGTTCGCCCAGTGCGGAAAGCCTGCTTTGCAATTCGTCCCCCGAGTTAGCAAGGCAACGTCATCAGCAAATCTAAAGTTACTGAGGTATTCTCCATTAACCCTTACTCCCACCGGTTCCCAATCCAACGTTCTGAATACTTCTTGTAAGCATGCTGTGAATAACGTTGGAGAGATTGTGTCTCCTTGTCTGACACCCTTCCTTATAGGTATTTTACTGCTCTCCCTATGGAGGATGATGGTAGCTGTAGACCCACTGTAGATATCCTCTAGTATTCTTACATAATGCTCATCTACCCCCTGGTTCCATAATGCCTAAATGACTGCTAGGGTTTCGACCGAGTCAAATGCTTTCTCATAATCTATGAAGGCTATATATAGGGGTTCAGTATACTCAGCGCACTTCTCAATCACCTGATTGATCGTGTGAATGTGGTCTATTGTTGAATAACCTTTACGGAACCCTGCTTGTTCTTTAGGTTGACTGAAAGCTAAGCTTGCAGAGATTTGGTTAGCGATTACCTTGGTAAATACCTTGTAGACGACTGACAGTAAGCTGATCGGCCTGTAATTTTTCAAGTCCTTCATGTCGCCTTTCTTATGGATTAGAATGATGTTCGCGTTCTTCCAAGATTCTGGTACCATTGCGGTCATTAGGCATTGCGTATACAGGTTTGCCAGTTTTTCAAGTACAATTTCTCCGCCATCCTTCAAGAGGTCTGCTGTTATCTGATCCTCACCAGGGGCTTTGCCTCCTTTCATTTCTTTCAAAGCCTTCCTTACTTCTTCGGTCGTTACTGGTGGGATGTCTATCTCCTCTGAACTGCTGTCTCGTTCGGCATTATCCTGTATGTCCCGGCTACTGTACAGATCCCTATAGAACTCCTCGGCCATATGACTATTTTATCCCTATTTGTGATTTCCAACATTTTTCCAACATTACAGTGTTGGGGGTCCACAAGGGGAAAAAGCGGTCAGTGACCACTGACATTGCCTTGCTTATCCTTAAGTGCATACATCTGATTTTTCCCCACGCCAAGACGTCTCTTCACTGCTTTCAGGCTACCTCCGTTCTTTACAGCGTATTCGATCCTCTCCATATTATACTTCCGTATGTCAGCTGTCTTACGCCTATTGATTAACTTCGAGAGCTCGGCTAGTTCTATTCTGTCAGCTGCGGTAGAGATTCTCATGGTTTGCCGTTTCCTGATTAGATCTTTCGTCTCCTGTGAAAGTTTACCAGTATCCTGTCTAGCCATAGTGCCCCCGACTTCTATTGCACACTCCGTGATGATGCGTGTAAGGTTGTCGCTGGCGTCCTGGGTCGTAAGCTCGGCTTCCTCGGCTTCCTCGGCTTCCTCAGAACTCAAAATGAACTCACAACTCAAAATGGACTCAAACTCAAAATGAACTCAAACTCAAAATGCACTGAGAACTGAACATGGACTCAAACTCAAAATGTACTCAGAACTCAAAATGGACTCAAACTCAAATTGTACTCAGAACTCAAAATGGACTCAAACTCAAAATGGACTCAAACTCAAAGTGTACTCAGCACTCAACATGGACTCAAACTCAAAATGCACTCAGAACTCAAAATGGATTCAAACTCAAAATGTACTCAGAACTCAAAATGAACTCAAACTCAAAATGCACTGAGAACTGAACATGGACTCAAACTCAAAATGTACTCAGAACTCAAAATGGACTCAAACTCAAATTGTACTCAGAACTCAAAATGGACTCAAACTCAAAATGGACTCAAACTCAAAATGTACTCAGAACTCAAAATGGACTCAAACTCAAAATGTACTCAGAACTCAAAATGGACTCAGAACTCACTAGGTCTCAGGCGTACTCAAACTCAATCGGACTCAAACTCAGTCGGGATCACTCGGCTCAAACTCACTCAAGCTCGAACTCACCATGCCACACTGGCCTCGCGCTCACTCAAACTCAAACTCACGCGTGAGTTTGAGTCCAAATGAGTCTGAGTGAGTGGACTCATGAGTGAGTTCCCCGACCTCTGGTACGGTGTGCTCTCCCGACTGTTCGACGAAGGGACAAAGAATACAGATGAACCTCGCTGAGTTCCTGTGGAAGCCGGTTTTCGTATGCACTGACCATTATGAAGTGTTTTCTACCTTGAAGACTCTTTATGGATTTGGTTCAAAAACCACGAACGCAAGAAACGGGCCGAGCAGCTACTGCAGACACAGACGCAGCATCCCAATGAAATCGTGCTCGTGTTCGTTACGGCGTTCAAGCGACCTTTTCGCCGTGCGGACCAAGAAATGAGCAAAGAAAACACAATAAGATTTCTGATGCGAGGGGTTAAGCAAGAGTTCTTTGCATGCCTTGTCCGCCACCCACCGAAGACCGTGGCCGATTTCGCATCGAGACGGCCGCGTTAACGAGGACGCTTCAAATACGAATAAGGCAGTACGACCGCCAAATCAATGTGCCGGTTTCGGAGACGATTGCTGTAGGGGTTATTAAATGTGATACGTTACGGGAGACAATCTGCGCAGTCGTCAAGGGAGAACTGCGGAAACGCTTCCCAACAACGCCGCAACCCCAAGTCACCTCTATGAGCAACGTAATGCCTGAAGAAATTTAACTCCCTTTGGGGCTTTTACGCCATCGGAAGTACACCGCGAACCCCAAGCTATGACCTACACCAAGGCTGTTCGTCGACCCCGCCCATTCTCCAACCCGTCGTCAAGACGTCCCGCCGTACCGCCGTTGACTGTCGCTCGCCCGACCCCTCACAGCCCGAAACCCGACGCCGAGGATGACGGACGTATGGCGAACCGCCAAAAAACGTCCGCTGTGGTAGCACCGCGGAGAGGCCGACCGCATCTACCGTCACTTCCCTTACAAGAAGCTCGGTTTGCGAGGGTTCTCCGTCGACGCACCACGCCTCCGATTCAGCAAGCGTCCATCTCAGACGGCAGAATACCTGTCCGATGCCAGCTATGGCCCAGCCCGCTTCAACCGTTCGCTGTCGCCCTACCTACACCAGTTTCCGAACCACCGGAGCAGTGCTGAATTCGCACGTGGAAGGTCCCCCCCCCCCCCCCCAAGCCCACGCGGGGGAACTAAAGGCAGCAACTTCTCGAGGGGAAGTTGCACAACGGCGGAAAAACGAAAACAGTCCAACGACGCAAGAGCGCACCAAAAACTGTGATTCACGACATGCCTTCATCCCGGCGACCCGACCTAACCCTGAGGTGGCTCCCGAAGACGACGACAGCCACAAGGCACGACGCGTACGTGACATGACCGAGCATGCCGCTGAGAAGACGTCGACAACGGCGACGCACAGTGCCCGACCGTCAACACGTACAAGCCGAGACCACCACCGACGCATCTGGAACTCGAGGAAGGCGGTGGCTGACGTCAAGGTGACCACAACGGCTTTGATGTAGTTGCCCTCATAGAAACGGGAGCCGACTACTCAGTGATGAGCGGACCATTTGCCTCTAAGCTGAAGAAAGTTAGGACAAGATGGGATGGGGCGCACATACGCAGAGCAGGAGGCCATCTCGTAACGGAAAGTGGAACATGCACATCGCGTGTCGCAATGGACGGCACCGGGTACCCTGCTGCGTTCGTCATTTTGCCTAGCTGCTGCCGCGACGTAATTCTTGGAATGGACTTATTGACGGACAATGGTGCAATAATCGATCTGCAGACTAAGTCGATAACTTTTTCCCCGATCATTCCGCGACGCCGGAAGCGAACTCCGAAAACCGTGCTGCAGTAAGGATCGCCGATGATCATGTCACCCTGCCACCCTGTGCAAGCTTGATGACCACCGTCTACTGTAAAGTTGCTGCTCCTGACGTAGACTATATCGTGGAGAGTGTCCAAAGGTTGCTTCTAGACAGCGGTGTCTCCGTAGCAAGAAGCATCGCGCTTTAAGCAACGCCAATCCCACGTTTTGTTCACCGATTTCAGCGAGGAATACCAGCATGTAAACAAGGGCGCTGCAATAGCGCTCCTCGAAGACGCGTAAGAAGCAAGTGACGTGATCGTGTTTGCAGACTTTGAACACGAACCAGAAGATACCTTCATGCTTCTGAATCCTTTCGACGTCAATCCGGCGTTACCGCAAGGAGAACGGAAGAAATTATTGGCTTTGCGGTGTCGCTACAGAAAGTGTTTTTCGTCGAACTCCAAACTACGCCAAACACCTCTACCTAAGCACCGAATAATAACCGAAGATGGAGCCCGACCCACACGAGTCACCGTACCGCGTCTCTTCTGACGAGCGGGAAGCCTTCCAGACTCAAGTCGACGACATGCTCAGCGACGACATTATACAGCCATCGAATAGCCCCTGGGATGCGCCGGTCGTACTCGTGAAGAAAAAAGACGGCACTTTAAGGTACTTGCGTTGACTACTGGAGACGGAACAAAATCACCAAAAAGGAAGCGTGCCCCCTGCCACAAATCGACGACGCGCTCGAAAACCTCTGCCACGCGAAGTACTTTTCATCGATGGATCTGAATACCGGGTACTCGCAAATTGAAGTGGACGAGAGAGACCGAGAGAAGACTGCATTTACAACCCCGGACGGCCTATACGAGTTCAAGGTGACGCCGCTTCGGTTATGCACGGCGCCCGCAATGTTTCAAGGAGTCATGGACGCTGTGCTAGCTGGTCTGAAGTGGCACACTTGCCTGGTATACCTCGACGACGTTGTGGTATTCGCAAGACTTTCAACGAACACCTTGCAAAATTTAAGTCTGCACTCGAGGCCATTCGAACGTCAGGGTTAACGTTGATGCCTTTATTATTCCTTTACTAATTCCGTGTTCCCCATAATAAAAAACAAAACAAAAAAATTCGGGGAACGGAACCCTGCAAAGTGCCACCTCGCAGACGAGCAACTGCTTGGGCCACGTCGTCGATGGCGCAGGAGTCCTGCCTGACCTGCCAAAAACGTCAGCCATAGCGAACTGCTCAAGCTCCAAAGACAAGAAGGGCGTGCGAAGATTTTGTTGAGGAAAGATGAAGACGAGCTTGTATAGGACATTATCACCATCATCGGTTAGAGAGGAAGAAGTGGAATAAATAGCGTTCTTAGCGGTGCCATGGCCCGGTGCCCAGTTCCTCAACATTTGGTGCCGTGAAACCCGGGAGGAACGGCTCAGTGGACTACATGACGGCGCAGCGCACCTTCAAGGCTTGCAAGGCCTGGGAAACTCCTGGTTGCGATACTTTGTGATCCCTTCATCTCGGAGGCCTTGCCCTTGGGCAGCGCCCGCCATGGCCGGCTGCTCGGCGCTCCACTCCACCCACACTGAACCCGGAGACAACCCACGAGCAGACCTGACCTGATGCGGCGCAATCTTCGAGGACGCTAGGCCTGGGGTCCCCTGGAAGCTACCCAATTCTGCGAGCCTCGTCATCGAACGCTGTCTGCCGCTCGGGCTCGTGTCTAGGACACCCCGTCGCCTGCGTTCGCGCCGTCTGCCATGGAGGAGCTTCGCCGCCACCGTGACACTGTGAGGGAAGCCGTCACAAGGGGCGTAGCTGCCATTCAATCGCTACTTCAGGATCCCCTCTCATCGACCGGCCAGATCCGCTCGCACCTGCACGCCGTCGACAGCAGGTACGAGGAGTTGAAGTCCCTCGATAAGGGCGTATATGAGGAGACCATTGATTTGGACGACCTTGAGGCCGATTTATTCGATAGCTACGAGTACGACGAAAAGGTCGTCACGATCCGTGCACTGGTGTGCTTCGCCAGACCCTCCGCTGTTCCTCCGCCAATTGCTGCTCGGTGCACCGGAGCGCCCAGCGATTACTCTGCCGTTATCAGTCACGGCAAGACCGCGGCGCCCTCCGGTGACAGCGGGATGACCGCGGAGGCTGACAAGGTGGCGAACGTTCCCGCGGCGTGTGAGCCGTGCGTTTCTGACCATCGGAGATTCGGAACGTCCTCACAGCTGCCGACGAGTCTGATCCTCCAGAGAAACCAGCGGAGAGCATGACCGATTCTATTGAGGCACAACTGCGTGCACCCAGCCGCCCGAACAGCGGTGACTGGGTCGTCGTCCAGGACGGCCACGACTACCTCTCCAAGGACCCCACGACCACGATGATGCGGACCCGTCCAGCGTGATGCTCCTCGACGTTTCAGACATCGCTGCCGCTCGTCGGGGTTCCTTGCTGAGAGCACGTGGTTGTTAAGTGTCGCAAGCAAGCGCCGTTCCCACTTGTACGACGATGGCCGTGTTGCTCCCGGCGCTGGCTTCTTCGGTGGCATCTCCGCTGGAGTCAGCGCTTCCTGGTATCCCCGACTCTGATCGGCGCACCGGCCTTCCGAGTTGGATCGCACGAACCGTCAGGTGACCCTGCTTGCGGCGAGATCGTGAACGGCAACCGGGAAGCCTCAACTGCCACGCTTGGCGGCCCCCTAGGAAGCTCCAGGAAGCCACACCATCAGCTGCCACGATCATCGCTCCTGAGGCATGGGGTCGCAGTTCGCGATCTCGATGTGTGCACAGGACGAGCGGTCACGTGTGAGCAGCTACCATCCCTGCCGCCCGGCACTGGCTACGTGCGTGCCTGTCGCGGGCACAGGACTGCGATCGTCAGTGTGAGGCTACAGCCCAAGCAGGGTGAGTTCCCCTACGATCCTAGCGGCTACGGCGAACCGGGAGAACAGGACGGTTACCAACGCACTGGGGCCAGCAATGACCTGCTTGCTCACCAGCTCTTCTTCACCATCAGCCACGCCACAATGTTCAATGAGTATGGCGAAGAGGAGCTTGCAGCCGTAAAGGAAGCTTGCAGGGGCAAGCTAGACCAAGTGTTCAAAACTACTATGCACCCTTAGTGACAAAAAGGGCGTCTGAATTACGAGGGATCCAAATAAATCCGGCATTGCAAAGAACCTCGACCCAAGATCGCCTGCTATCTAGCTCCTACCCCGGAACCGAGGGTTGTTGGACTTTCCTTGCCAGGGCTGAACAAAACCGGTACAAGGAAGCTACATCACTCCTCAAAGCTCCGCGGAAAAGGAAGCAACTCACGACCGGAGACCGATGGTTCAACGAATCACAACGATGAGGCTCAACAGGCTGTTATTTGTTTTTGTGCTATTTCCTGCGCGTGTTCCTTGCATGTGTGTGTGTATGAGTATGAGTCATTGTCGCGGGCGAGAGGAAGTTGAGGAAAGACGAAGACGAGCTTGTATAGGCCATTATCACCATCATCGGTTAGAGAGGAAGAAGTGGAATAGCTTTCTGAGCGGTGCCCTGGCCGGGGCCCAGTTCCTCAACAGATTTCTCGGACTGTAGGCATACTACAGGCGCTTCGTCGCAAACTTCGCCCGCATTGCAAAGCCACTCACGCGCTTCACGAACGATAGCATCTATTTCAGCGGGGAAAACGCCTAAGAAAAAGTATTCTGCGAGTAGCAACAACGCCTCCAAATCCTGCCCGTGCTCGCTAATTTCGACGAAAACACCGAAATGGAAATGCACACGGATGCCAGTGATATAGAGTTGCGTGCCGTCTTCATCAAAACCAAAACGGTTCGAGAAAATCATCGCCTATGCCAGACGTGGTCGGTCGAAGAAGGAAAAAAACTACTCAGCCTCTCAGAAAGTGTGTCTCGCTATTATATGGGCGATTTCAAAACTTTGCACATAGGTTTGTCGTAGACCATTCAAGGTTGTGACAGACCACCATGTGCTGCCTTGGCTGGCCATTTGAAGGAACCCTCTGGCCGTCTTGGGTGGTGGAGCTTGCGCCTGCAAGCGTTCGACGTTAGAATTTTCTATAAATAACGCAGGAAACACCTCGATGCCGACTGCCGGTCCCACGCTCCCGTCCACCCACCACCACAAGACTCTGATGAAGACAGCGCGTTCTTCTGATTCGTGAGGGAGAGCGACCTAGCCTCCCAGCAGCGTGCCGACCCCGACTTACGCGTCATAACCGACTACCTCCAAGGAAGCAACGTCGCCGCACCCAGGGCCTTCAAACGCAACTTACCTGCATTCAGCCTGAAAAACACCGTCCTCGTGAAGACTTTCAGCCACTGAATGAGAACGAATTATCTTCTTGTTATCCAGGCAGACCTTCGTGACGAAATTTTGGAAGCGTGTCACAACGACCCGTCTTCCGGACATCTCGGCACAGTTCGCACAACTGGAAAAATCAAGCCGAAGTACTACGGGCCCCGCTTAACATCCGACGTCACCCACTACGTCCAGAGCTGCCGTGACTGCCAGCGAAGAAAAACGCCACCGACGAGACCCGCTGTACTTCTGCAGCCGATCGCCGTTCCATCGAGGCCCTTTAATAGATTAGAATGGACCTTCTAGGCCCGTTCCCTACGTCACAATCACCGAACAAGTGGATTGTCGTAGCGACAGACTACTTGACACTCTACGCAGAGAGTGTCGCTCTTCCGATGGGGACTGCAGAAGAAGTCGCGAAGTTCTTCATAGGCCAAGTCGTGCTGTGACATGGCGCCCCTGAAGTCCTTATCGTGGACCGCGGAATGGCCTTTACTGCGGAGCGTATGCCAGGAATCTTACGCTACAGCAACACAGATCACCAAAGAACGGCGGCCTTCCACCCCCAAACGAACCGACTATCAGAACGTATGAACAAAACGACCGCGGATATGCTGTCTAACATAATATGTTGGACGAAGTCCTCCCGTATGTCATGTTTGCGTACAACACAGCGATCCAGGTAACTGCGCAGATGACACGATTCGAGGTTGTCTACGGAAGACCGTCGACTACGATGCTTGACGCCGGGCTGGCTCACGTCGAAGAGAACGACCTCAACTCCGACGTTCAGGGATGCCTTCAGCGTGCTGAGGAAGCCCGCCAGTTCGCCTGAGTTCGTACAACAGACCACCAGTAGGTGGATGCGGGACGCTACAACCTCCGACGCCGGGGCGCCGAGTACCACCCAAAGGAGCATGTGTGGTTTGTACTCCCATCATACTACGCGGAGTCAGTGAGAAGCTTCTGCAACGGTATTTCGGATCCTACCAGATTCTACGTCGTGGTGCCGAACTTACCTACGAAGTGATCCCCGATGGTGATTCCGGAACATCACGATGACGCACGCGACCCGACGTCGTCCCCGTGGTTCGCCTGAAACCTTACTGGGCAAGATGACGGAATTTTGTGTTGTTTGTTTGGTCTGTCGTTTTATTTTAGCATCGGGTCGATGCACTCTTAGAGCGGGAGTAAGCCCGTGAACCATGCATTGGGTTTGTTTATGTTTTCTTTGTACTGGCCAGCGGCGCCCGGCTGTGTTATCTGTGTCCCAAGCGAAGGGCGTGTTTCATTCTTTATTTTTATGCCGCACGGGTTGCCTCATTCTCATGCGGAGAGCGTTTCGCCCTAACGTCACTAGCCTAGAATATTCTTTGATCTAAAATGTTCTGGATGCGAATGGACGGTTCGAGAAACGCTCGCGCCGAAAGATAAGAGCCCCCAGAACAGACGCCTCGGTAATCGACCACCCGACGCTCGCTTGCGCACGTCAGGTTGCTCACTGCTGTTTCGCTGCTTGTGTATTGTTTGAGTTGTTAGGGGATAACAAGTTAGCTCCAATAAACTTGTTTTCCTTGCAGACAACTGCGTCGTCTTTGGCTTCTTGACAATACCGTGGCAGTTGTGGGGTACCACAAGAGCATGCAACACAACTTCACTGTGTGTGATGATGATGATCGTTGGATGTTTATGGCGCAAGGCCAACTGGGGCAAAGAGCGCCAAAACAATAGTCGATGAAAGGGGTGAAACCTTAAACACTAAGTAAAATCAGCAAAAACAAAAGTAAAATCACAACACGACAATGAGCATGGCTGGTGTATAGGACCAGATTTCATGATGCGTGATAGGAAATGAGGTTTAAAAACTTGACGTCGGACAAATACTCAAACACACGTTTCACGGAAACAATGGCATCATCACCTAGGAAAAACGATGGATGTAGGGGGAGATGTTGTCTGTAGAGTTCTCTGAAGTGTTTGTGTCGTGTTGTGTGAAGTGCCTTGCATGTGATTAGTATGTGCACTACGGATAGGGCCTCTCCGCACCTGCCGCACTGGGGTCTAGGAGATCCCGTCAGCAGATACGAGTGCGTCGCATGGGTGTGCCCTATCCGTAGCCTTGCTAAGGCGACTTCTGTGTGTCTGTTGTGTGAGTCAGTTGTGTACCGTCCCAAGTGTGGCTTTATTACGTGTAGTTTGTTGTCTGTCTGTTCGTCCCAGTGTGTTTGCCATGTTCTGCGCAGGTGCTGTTTTATGTGAGGCTTGAGGTCTGTATATGGTACGCTTGTTATGTCGACAGTGTTCCTGAGTGCAGCAGCACCGGCCCTCTCGTCCGCCAACTCGTTCCCAGCGATCCCAGCGTGTCCTGGGACCCAGCAGAGGAGCAGCCGATGCTTTTCCGCATAGACCGACATGATAGTGTTGAATACAAGATTAATTATGTGGTTTTTGGGGGGTTTATGCGATGATAATGCGCGAACAACACTCAAAGAATCTGTGTAGATGATAGAATTGGGAATTTGATTTTCAAGGATATGTCGTACAATCAGTAAAATTCCGTACGCCTCTGCTGAAAAAATTGTTGTGTGCACGCTCATGGTTCTGGCTGCATTGAAATTTGGACCATGAGCAGCGCACGACACCATAGTGGAGGTTTTAGAAGCGTCACTGTAGAATTCAGCACGTGGGTATTTGAACTGCAAAGAAAGAAAGTGCTGAAGTATTGCAGCTCGCGGTACCCGATTTTTGTCAAGCTTTATAAAAGAAAGGTCACAGGACACAGGGCGAACTTGCCAAGGCGGTAAAATGTTTAAAGAGGATGACCTGTACACGTCTAAAAACGACGCACTCAGATCCGAGGCTCGCTCTCTCGCTCGAAGTGAAAAAGGCGGAGTAATGGACGGGCGATTTACAAACAGCACAGATGTGGATGTATCGTTAAAGACAGGATAAAAAGGGTGGTTATTCTGAGATGAAATTTTAAAAGCATAAAGCAAGTCCATGTACGTTCGCTGGTTCTCAAGGCTCCACTTATTACATTCAACATATAGACTCTCGACAGGGCTAGTGCGAAAAGCACCCGACGCAAGCCGTAGCCCCAAGTGTAGTACTGGGTCAAGCATTCGCAATGCTGTTTTACTCGCCGACCCATATACCACACTGCCATAGTCCAAACGAGACCCAACCAAAGCAGTATAGAGCCGTAGTAGGAGTTCTTTGTCAGAACCATACGAATGATGGGAGAGAACCTTCAGGATATTCATTGTTTTAAGACATTTTTGTTTTAGTTGTTTCATATGAGAAATAAAGGAAAGTTTTTCATCAAGAATTATACCGAGGAACTTGTGTTCTTTTTTGACCGGAATCGAGACACCATTCAGTTTGATGTCTGGATCTGGCCTGATCCCCCGCCTTTTGGAAAACACAACACAAGTGCTCTTGACTGGGTTCAGCTTAAAACCGTTCTGATCTGCCCAGCCTGCTAGTTTGTTGACACCAAGCTGGACTTGGCGTTCGCAGATTGACATATTGCATGATTTAAAAGATATTTGCACATCATCTACATATATTGTACAGGAAATGGTTCGTGGCAACGCCTTTCGAAGTGAGTTCATCTTGACAATGAACAATGTGCAGCTCAAAACGCCGCCTTGAGGCACGCCGTTTTCCTGCAGGAAAACATTTGAAAGGGCAGTGCCAACTCTCACACGAAAGGTTCGCTCCGCCAGGTAGCTACGAAGTGTATTAAACATATTTCCCGAGACACCGAAGGCTTTTAGGTCGCAAAGTATCCCGTATTGCCAAGCGGTATCGTAGGCTTTCTCGAGATCAAAAAACACAGTAGCACAAAACTGCTTATGGACAAACGCATCCTTGATATACGACTCAAGGGCGACGAGTTGGTCGTTTGTGGATCGCCCCACCCTGAAGCCGGCCTGGCAGCTCTCGAGAAGACCATTGAACTCTAAGAAGTACACAAGTCTCCTGTTGATAATCTTCTCGAGAAGCTTGCCCAGGCAGCTTGTGAGGGCGATGGGTCGATAACTGGCGGGAGAAGAAGGGTCCTTACCCTCCTTCAAGAACGCCACTACAATAGCCTCCCTCCAAGATTTTGGGATGTGCCCCGAAAGCCATATGTTGTTGTATAGGTGTAGGAGTGTTTCAAGAGTGTCCGGGTGTAGGTGTTGTATCATGGTGTATGTAATCTTATCTGCGCCGGGAGCTGAAGGTTTACACGTGCTCAGTGCAGCCCTCAACTCATAGAGTGTAAATTCAGAATTGTAACCAGATTTTGACCTGTTATTGTCATGTAGGGACTTCTTTTCACAAGTATTTTTATGTTTCAGGAAAGTGTTTGTGTAGTGTGCAGAGCTGGAAACGTGTTGAAAGTGTTGTGCAAGAGTGTTAGCCTGGTGTTCGAGTGTGTCCCCTGTTGTACTGACCAGGGGCAGGCTATGTGTATGTTGTCCTTTAAGTTTGCGTATTCTTGTCCATACCTTGTGTGCGTCTGTGTATGAGTTAATGGATGTAAGGAAGGTGCGCCAACTCTCTCGTTTTGCCTCACGGCGCACACGTTTGCCGAACGCCTTGGCCCGTTTGAACAAAATGAGGTTGCCCGACGTGGGGTACCGACGAAGGATACCCCACGCCTTGTTCTGGGCCTCTCGCGCCCGCCTACAGTCCTCATTCCACCACGGCCTCCGCTGGTTGCGCGGGGCTCCAGAGGCGTGGGGAATGGACTTTTCGGCGGCGTCGAGGATGTGCGCCGTGAGGAGTTGGGTAGCTTCTTCAACGTGTAGGTGTCCTATGGATGTGTGGTGTAGTTTGGATGTCTCTGTAAATGTATTCCAGTTAGCTCGTGCTTCATTGAACCTATTATGGGAAGATGGACTGCTTGGGCCTTTGCCTATGTATGTGAGTGAGGTGGGGAAGTGGTCACTGCCATATGGGTCAGTTCCCACTCCCCACTCGACTAGAGGAAAAAGAACTGCGGAGCCAATAGCCAAGTCAAGACATGAGTATGTGTTGTGACCGATGTTATGGTATGTAGGCTGTTTATTGTTGAAAAGGCATGCTCCAGAAGATGTAAGGAATTTTTCTATCAGGCGACCTCGGGCATCCGTTCTGGAAGAGCCCCAAAGAGAGTTGTGAGCATTAAGGTCGCCTGTAAGGATGTATGGTTCGGGCAGCTGGTCAACCAGCGCCTCGAAGTCGGAGCTCGTAAGTGAAACATCAGGAGGAATGTATATGGAGCATACCGTTATCAACCTATTAAATATTATTAAGCGTATTGCTACAGCCTCAAGGATAGTGTTCAAGGTGAAAGGGTGGCATGCTAAGGATTTCCAGACGATTATGTCCACACCGCCCGAAGAGTGTGTGCAGCCATCCCTGTCTTTCCTGTATACCAGGTAACTATTCAAGAAATTTGTGTTCTTGGAATTCAGGTGTGTTTCCAGAACACACATTACACTTGGCTGATTAGCATGCAGAATTTCATAGACGTCGTCAAGATTATTCAGAAGGCCTCTGCAGTTCCATTTACTATATTCTCTCTTCCCATTATGAAGTGTTCGGAGCTACTGGACTGTGTTGTTTATGTGTCGTCTTTCGGGGCTGTGACTCTCGTCTTTTTTGGCTTGTCGGGAGGCTTTGGCGTCGGGACGCGTTCCTTGCGGTGCACCGCAGACAAGAACGGACCGACGTCCATTTCATCCTCGGATGTCCTCGGAGCGCCTGAGGGATCAGGCTCCTTGGACCGCGAACCCTTTGGGGCGCGCTTTTCCTTGCCCACAACCACCGAGGGGTTCAGGAACGCCTCGGATGGCACAGGCGGTGCGGTGGGGGTGGGAGCTGCCGCTGGCTCCCCCAAGTCCATCTCCTCTGCGCCCTCGCCTGTGGCTTGGGACGCTGGAGTGGAAGTGGAGGATGCAGCATCGCTTCCACCAGACGTGGTTGACCCCACAGCCGCTGCTGGCTCAGCGAGCGGTGCGGAGGCGGGTTGGGCTGCCCGAGGCAACCCAGGGGGGGGTGGGGGCGGGACCAAGTCCGACTCGCGGTACTGGGTCCCCGCAAAAACCACACGCCGCTCCGCCCCCCGGCGAGCTGCGTCGGCGTACCTCCCCAGAGGGAAAGAGGCGAACCTCTTCCGCGCCTCTGGGAAGGTGATGTTTTCAGTGACCTTGATGTAATGATTTTCTTTTCTAATTAGAACTTTTCACATTTTCTGGAGTAGGCCGCATGTGGGCCCTGGCAGTTTACGCAAAGAAGTTGTTGAACGTTACAGTTGTCAGACGGGTGGTCGTGCTGGGCGCATTTTGCGCAGGTAAGTCGGCCGCGACAGGAGTTTGTGCCGTGCCCGAACCGTTGGCACTTGAAACAGCGCCGCGGGTTCGGGATGTACGGCCGGACTGAACATCGGATGTAACCTGCGTTGATGAATTCTGGAAGGATGGACTTGTCAAAGGTTAGGATGAGGTGCTTTGTCGGTATTTGTTTATCGTCTCTGCGGATGGTTATGCGCCTGACCGCTGTTACGCCCTGACTACGAAGGCCCTCCAGCAGGTCAGCTTCAGATTCATTTAGCAGGTCATACTCGGAAATCACGCCCTGGGAGCTGTTTAAGCTGCGGTGGGGCGTGACTCGGATTGGCAGATCGGCGATGCTGGTTTGAGCAAGAAGTTTATTGGCCTGATCCTGGCTACTGACCTCGACAAGAATTTCACCGGTTCGTTGTTTTTTGGCCTTATACGACCCTCCAACAATACCGTCAAGAAACTTTGAAATGAGAAATACAGACTGTGAAGCAAGAGGTTTTGATTGGTCTAGAGATTCCATCACAATGAAGCGAGGATAGTTGTTAGGTTTCGGAGGACTCAAGTTAGGAAGTGGTGGAAAAGAAACTTCGGTGCGGCCCCTTTTCGGGGGCCGATCACGTTTGGGGGGGGGGGTTTGAAAATGCCATATAGCATAGTATAAAAGCAGGGAGACTGGGGTACTTTCTTCTTTGACCTTACCCTGGTAGCCAAAGAGGTCCCGGAGCTCCCTGCCTGGTAGACAGACAGGGAGCCCATCCGCCGGAGCTTGACCTGGGCTCCGACGGCCACCGTTCGTGGTTTCTAACCCTCCACCTATAAACACTGATTGATTGATTGATTGATTTTGGGGTTTAACGCGCCGACGCAACGCAGGCGATGAGGCGCGCCGTAGTGGAGGGCTCCGGATTAATTTTGACCACCTGGGGATCTTTATCATGCGCCGAAATCTCGTACACACGGGCGTTTTTGCTTTTCGCCTCCATCAGAAAAGCGGCCGCCGCGGCCGGGAATCGAACCCGCGACCTTGTGCTCAACAGCGCAACGCCTTAGCCACTGAGCCACCGCGGCGGGTCCACCTATAAACACATCGCCACGGTTGGATCCAGCTTATGTTTGGGGGCTCGGGGTCCGCGGTATCGCCAGTACCGTCACCAAGATTGCTCAAGGTGCCCCGTGCGGGGTTCACTGTGTGTGAAGTGGCTACGTAGTCCGATTGCAAATACGGAAATGTTTGTAGGTGGTTGGGTCCCAATGCTCACGAACGTAAGTTGTCGAATCATGGGAGAACCAATGCTCCTTCGGAGAAGGTGCGCGCACAACTGCGCCGACACAAAAGTGCGCTTGCTGCAGCGGTCGAAAATACCTGTGACGTATCTGCAGGCATCGGCCCTCACCGCCCAGGCTCTAAATGTTTGAAGAAAGGAACTCCGCTGTTCATCGGCCACTCGTTTGTCACCTTCAAAGGGAGCGGACGCCATCGTGCTTGCATCCGGTCCACATATATTTTGTCGGGTTTGTAAGCGCGTTCTGTAGGGACCACACATGCTGGGAGCACGACGGACGGCACACTTGACACATGACACTGGAGAGTTTTAGCTGACCGTTTTCGACGGTCCGCTCCGGTATCGGCGGCCCACTCTGCGCAACCGGAGCCAATGCCGTTCGCGGCCAAGCGCGCCACGCATGCGCAGTAGCGCTCCCGCTAGCTATCGGAGCGGTGCGGACCGTGAAAAACGGTCAGCTAAAACTCCGTACTTTCTTACGACAGTACTGCACGCTGTGCCATTTTCATGCGCTGGGGAAACATCTCATGTCCTTGGCAAGAAGTTTCGTATTTAGTGCAAAGAGATATTAGCCTTTCAAAGTTCGGTCAGGTACAGCGTGTACTTACAAATGGCGCACCACTGAGCTTTGTTGTTGAGGTGGTTGAGCAATATGAACAATAGGTGGTTTTGTGGTCGCGCTAACTGAAGCTCTTGCCTTGGGCGAACAAACTCATGGCTATCGCATTGTTACATGTTCAGGCGTGGGCCAATCAGCCCAGGCCAGGCGGAAGCGTTGAGGAGGCCAGGAAAGGGCCAAACACTCGGTATCATGACCACTCCAAGTGTCCACTGCAGTGAAGCTGAAACCAAAGAAGGAGAGGCCCTTGAAAACATTCTTGCAGAAATTAGTACAAATGTGGAACAAATTCCTGAAATTCGAAGAAAGGTGGATGCTATAGTGCCAATAAAACAAACAGTCGACAAGGCAGAGCACTCGGTTTAGTATTTGTCAGACTAGACCGCATGGTAATACTGCGTTCATAGAAAGGGTTAAAAGAATGGTGTCACGCTATACTTGCCAGGAGTTTCATTACTTAAGGCAGCAGTTCCATCGACTAGAGCCGTACATCCCCGAGAAGAACATAGAATTTCATGAGTTACCTCGAATGAAAAACGAGGGTCTACTCGAAAAATAAACAAAATCGCAACTGAACAGGGTATTGCTGAACTGACCCAGTCGGACGTCGAAGGCCTACACAGGGTATCACCGAAAGTGGATAAAGCACAGGCTGTGCGAGTTCCTTTTGTGTCACGCCTAACGAATAATTAATGGATGTCAACGAGGCCAGAAATAAAAGCGGCAAACACAGTAGTACCCTTCATCGACAGCCTGACGTCAAAAAATAAAACTCTGCTCGGTATGATGAAGTATGAGGCCAAGAAAAACATTATCAATTTGCATGGCAGAAAAACGGGAAGTTTTTGCGCAAAGCAACCGGCGCAAGCGTTGTTGAAACCAAATCTGAGGCGGATTTTGGACAGATTTGCTGTCCAAAATGCTGTTTCTCAGTGTTCTTTAATTGTACATTTTCAATATTAGACGCCTCTGAACCAACGTACAGGTACAGTCAGAAGTAATTACAAGAAGAATTTGCAAATACCGCAAAATATCTGTCTTACTATCTTTAAGAAAGTAATTACCCATTTACAGAAAGCTTTTTCTATTCTGGAGGACTCCTTTAAACGCCAACCGTATTAGCCAGTCACTTTCCGAAAGAAAAAACTTATGTCGATTTACAAGACCGTACTTCAATTACATTTGACGGTACCTGTACTTTGAGCGCACGTAATTTATCTCAGCTCTACAGGGTCACCGTCTAAACGTTGGTGACAACATGTTATATTACATGGGAATGCAAAAAGTTTAAACAACAAAGTGGGTCGTTTCGAAACTGATTTAGATTCGCTGACTCATTCATTTTATTTTGGGCGCTTTCTTGGAGAGCTTGTTTTTAAATGAACATGATGCTGTCAAGCCGCAAAGATATGCGCCGGAAGAAGACTACAGAAATAATAGTAAGGATGGTGGATCTTCAATTTATGTTAAGGCTGGTCTTTCTTACGAAGAATTTGCATCAGTTAGCGTTCACTTTGAGTTCATCACTATTAACTGTGCCGAGGTATTTATCGTTCCAAACTATCGCCCTCCGTTTGGCTACGTTTATAGACTTTGTTGAGCGTCTTAGTAGTATTCTGGAGTAGGCGTGCTCATTGAATCTTCTAATTGTCCTGGTTGGCGACAACGATATAGATGTCATAACACTTAGCCTATGATGTCAAAAACGTTTGGATCGAATTGAATTGTTTTCGCATGGAATGCGCTCATTTTATTACCCTTATCAGGAAGCAGTCCTTTAGAGTTCAGTAGACAAAATAACTTTAGACGTGCGTGTTGCATGCCTTTTAAGCAAACGGAACTCGCAACGAATCATGTGAAAAACCGTTCCCCCAGTAAACATTTCAAGTATAACTTTACAAGGGCACTATGAATTAGACGTTACTTACTAACTTGCTTATCCAGGCACGCCACTAGGCAAGGACATCAATGAATGTTCATTATAAATTACTCTTTTTTGGGGGACGTAACTACACACAAAGGTACGCCGTCTTCACACAATCAAATTCCGAGAAGGCAGGACTCCGAAGTGATTTATGCCATTTATTTAAAGTTCGTCAAAAGCAAAAGCGGCTACCCCACGCGTAAGTGGGAATCGAGGTACGCAAAATCGGGTTTGAATGTACCTGTAGTTGTGGGTGACACTTTGACATTGGTATTGTGATTGTCGTCGTTGGTGATTTTCGTAGCGGTGAGTAATGGTGAGTGCATCGAGCTACGCGAAACGCAACGAGGCGCTTCTCATGCCGCAACCTCCCTGCCGAAGCTTCCACCAGCCCCAAGTGAAAGAACCTGAGGCACGCAAGAACTAGGGCTTATTAGGGCGCACCCGCCCCTTCACGAGTCGCGTCCTCGGCCATCCCTTTGGTGCGCGGTGCAAAAAAAACGGTGTGGCTTCCATGGGCTCTGCGCCAGAGTCCCTTTCCCAGGCCCCCAAGCGTAGTCCACGGAGGCCAGCGTTATCCAATCGGGGTTAAAATTAATGAAGAACCTGGTCGGACCGCACAAGCGGGAACAGCGGCCACAGAAAAACAGCGGCCACATAAAAATAGCGGCGTCAGCCTCCTTAAATGGGGAGGACAGGCCAAGGAAGCTTTTTTTAAAATAGCAGCTAGCACTTAAACTTTGCGCCCGTCCACCGCTTCCGTCTCAACCTGCCTAAATTGGTTGTGCATGTGTGCCGCCTTCGACATAATCTTGCTTTGAATTATTCCCTGCTCTATGAGGATCTCTTCCTGCATGCTTACTCAATGCGTGGACTGATTTTGCACCTCATCTGTACGTTAGTCATGTTGAGATTTCGCCCAGGGGATCAATTTTCTTAAACGACAGGGCATCGTTTCAAAACGATGTGAAAGCGCCATGCAAATGCATGTGTTCTCCGGTTGGGGCCGTCGCTTTGGGGGAGGAAAAAAGCAGGAAAGCTCAGAGGAAGTGCCTAGAGTAGCCCGGCAAAAAGAGCGCAAACGATGTGCCCCGACCCCCGTCGCTTTGCGCCCGTCTAGCTGCGCCACTCCTGGCCCTCCCTGTGGGCTTTTCTACGTATTGCCACCCCCAAAAGCGACGGCCCCAACCCGAGAACACATGCATTAGGATGGCGATACCGCGTTGTTTCAAAACGACTGCCCGTTTTTACAGAATTGAACCCCAGGTGAGCACTCAGGCCGCATGGCCCGATTGTATCCTATACAGCATGCACTAAAAGCTTCCCTGTCACTTATTGCACGAGCAGTTGACTGCTGGCGGAACTGATCTTTGGCGGGCTGCTTCATTTCAGGATATTCAGTTGTACGAGTTTGACTCGCGGAGGTCAGTGATGGTGGCCAGTGTGTTGTTGACCTTCTCCACGGCCGGCAGCTTCCTGTCTGCTGGACTGCAGGACAGCGTCGTTGCGAAGTCGACAGCGAGTACTGTAAGTGCGAAGGAGCTTTTCATTTCGGAGAAAACACGAAAACTACGTAGGAAATGTACAGACAATTCATTGCACTTTTCTATTTAACATGGGTACCCTAATTATTACGGAAACAGAAAAAAAGAAGTCGCTAAATGCAAGCAGTGCATAGATGCATACAGCAGCAGCACAATACATGTCTCAATAATGATAACATGAGTATACTACGTAGAATGGGCGTTGTCAAGTTACACCTTTGCCTCTTGCTTAAAAGAAAGGACGTACTATACGAGTTATTGGTAGAGTTACGTTGGCTGACCAACATGCTGACATTTCTTAATTCGAGAATAAATATACCGAGGTATTGGCAGCGTTGTCTTGGGGATCCGTACTAGTTGAATATTTGTAAAACGAGCAGGAAGACATAATTAGCAGAGTAGACAAATAAGACAAATCAGCAGAGACGACATAAAAAGTCGACATAGGTAGTGGATGTTGGGTGTTCTAAATAAACGCACCAATCGAGTACCTTAAAATCCGTATTTCAACTTTCAAATTTATTTCAGACTTGCGACATTTCAATTTGCCACATTGTCGAGCCGGAGAAAAACAGCGAGTGAAAGCAAGTGGCTACATTTTGAGAATATTTGAAACAAATTGGCGTTTAAAAACTGCGGCGTATGTAGCCCACGGCGCAGTTAAAAAATTTAACGCATTTGGTGCTGGCATCCCTGTATAGCTTGGCTATACCAGGGATTATTACGCAGAATATGTGGTGGAACATTTTGCATTGGAATGAGTCGATTGAATAACATTTCTTCTGTTGTCTGCAATGTGGCCCTATAACTTTTAAAGCGAAGTTTTAGTGTCCTCAAGGATGCCGTTGTACCCCAATATGCCCTTCAGGAAGGCCAACTTTCTCTGATGATGGTGAATGAAAAAGCGCTTCCCGTGGCCGGAATCTGACCTGGGTCCCTCGGGCTATTCAGCCAGCGTCTATCCCATTTCTCCATTTCGACATAGTCGAAGCGGTTTGGAAAACTCAGACGACATACAAAAGATCCTTCACGAGAACAATGGCGTTTCTCTGCCTGCAGCAAGGCTGTTAGTCGTAAGACGTTAGGCCTATCTTCCACTTTTGAGCTTTAGGACGTTATGCCTGACGTCACATCGTGGGTTAACGCCTCAAACTGGCAGCCAGTCAAAAAATTGCTCACTCAACTTGTAGAAGCAGGTACGGCAAAGAAGCGGGTAACAAGAAGCAGATGCACCCCAAACGCGAAAATTTGGCATATGGAGCGCATACCCGCGAGACGAAGAGAGAGAGAAATTAAACCAGTGCTTTATTACTTGTAGAGGTTGGTAGCGAATATGCCCCTGGCTACTCCATTTCACAAAATCAAAGGTTATTGACCGGGTTTAACAAATCACAAGTTCACAACAAATTTTTTGAGTTCTAGACGGTGTCTACGAAAGGTCCTCCTTGGTTAGTATTCACTTATTCACAGCGAAATGCTTATTATGCTGGTTGCAACTTCCCTGTCGAGTTCAGGAACGAATTCAATGCACGGACAACCTTATTTTGAAGACCAGCGTCAAGCCATGGACCTAGTAGAGATGCTAGACTCACCGTACGACAGTTATGTACTGGCAGTTTGCTGTGCAGCTCACTATCATGCCCATTATCATGGGTCGTTTGAAGGTGTTAGGCAATCGTCAAAGGAAATATACGGTACCCATTCCTCGCCTGAACGTTTGATATAAGGTCACGTGCTGGTTTTGAGTCTTGCCAGACAACCTACCTAGCGCTGCGTGGCCTTATGGCAATGAACTTTACAGCCTCAATTTTATCTTGCTTCTTTTAGGAAAGTTTTGTTATTGTTCCGGCATTATAACGGCGAAGCCCTGGCTGTCGGCGTCTCATGTCGTCGGCTCATGTAACTGTAGTATCATCTACTCACGGTACTAAAATATCGGGACACTAGTTTTTGTAACCCCTCGCGCTAGACCATTTTATTGCCGTGGGAAAAACGCGTACCAAAAGAACACATACGGACACTCGTTTTCCAACGCGTTGCGCTAGAACTCTTCGTGCTCCAAAGACACGAAACTTACAGCAAAGCTGTATACCGCCACCATCAACAATTTCATCCTCGTGGGGGAAAATGGCAAGGAGCCGAAACACACTTATACAATGCATGCTTCGCCCCTCCCCAGGTTTTAGGTTAGGGAAGATGGCCCGGGATTTTCATCTTTTTTTTGCTGCCATTAGGTGACATTTACTTTTTTCTGCCACGCCCTGCTCTTTGTGTCGTTGGGGACAGAAACCCTCTCGAGCCGCGAGTACTGCCGCTTTTCTTTCCGCGTCGTCAGCCATGGTACATGACTGGAAATGAGTTCGGGTTCAACTTCCACTACTTTTGTTCAGATAACTAACCCCAAAGGCGAGAGTGGTTTGTAAGTCTCGAACGAGGAGACATACTTTTTTATATTTGTTACGGATGTGTTCAAGCAAAATATTGAACAAATGGGAAATCCTATTCCTTGTTCTTCTTTGGCCCCAAAGCTATCAGTTAGTAACAGTAAACATCTCAAAACCAAGAAACCTGAGGAAGAGCATACGAAAAAAAAACGGACAGGAAAGCGCACGGTATAATGGCGGCTCTTGACGACACAGACGGCCTTGACGTGAGCCACACAGACGCTAGTTCCAGATTCCTCTCTAATGTATATAATGAGACACTTTATGGTCTACGCTAAATATTTATTTTTGTCATATTTCAATGTTTTTACCTCAGTGCGTAGGACGATACCAAATCTTTACGAGATAGGCAAATGCCTTTTCTTCGCCTCCTTAGACGACGTAACCTTATCATCGGGTCCCAGGAAATGAATCTAACTTTTCCTTCCGACCACGAAAGCACCATCTTAGCCCTCTTCACAAATCGCGAGCTTCGTGTTCCCATAAAAAAGACGGCATGAAAATGTGCAAGCAAAAAAAGACGTGTGGGCTAAGTCAAGCCAGTATTCATTCCCTAGTGATATATTATATTCTTAGCGACGAGCCTTGTTCATGTGAAGGAGAGAAGGTTCGACCCCGACGAAGCATGCCGTCATCGGACCTATTGTTAGAGAGTTTAAAGCTGACCGTTTTTAAGAGCGAATGCTCTTTATAAGCGACCCCAAACCATCCACCGCCGGCGTCGGCGTCGATCCGAGGACTTTGCGGGCCGCAGCGCGACGCGCTACCGACCAAGCCACAGACGCGACGGTGATATCAGTGTTAGACGCGCCTTAAATCTTTAACGCATTCAAACTACGTCGTCAGCGGCGTGCGTTGGCGACTCAGCGGCGTTATAGCGGCTTGATAACTGCGTGGTGTACACGTGATACTACAAACCCGATGGAAGAGATGGAAGAGAAGGCGGCGAGGCGGTGGGCTGCGGGGGCCGAGCGCAAGCGCCGCAAGCGGGCCGACAACCGTGCATTCGCACTTTCACATTCTCCCCCTCGGGGAAATGCGGGGGAATTTTTTACGGTCTGCTACTCTCCGATAGCAAGCGGGAGCGCCATTGCGCATGCCTGGCGATTCAATTGAGCAACGTTCCCCTCTTCGCTCGCCGGGCTCGCTGAGTGGACCTTCGTGGCAGCTTCCGCTCCCGCGCCCAAAGCTGAGACGGCTGCCGGCTGCGAGGCGTGCGCGCAACAGCGCACTCTGTTTCTCCAGTTGAAACATAACGACTGTATACGGCGAAAGCACTTCCGAATAACAAAGATGTGACACACCTAAGCGACGTTTAGAACACCAGCGAATAACTTCGACCGAAGCGCGGGCCTACGCGGGTCTTGTATGGCTGTTCGAAAGTTTAGCGGCTTCTGTTAAATATATTTGGGACCATTATATTGTCGCGAAGCGGAGATGTCTTGATTTTTTCTGGTTGTTTTTTAAGTTCTGCCCACAGCCAGGGCTCATCCTCCAAAATGTTGTGTGCGAAAGCGCTTCGGACGCGGCTGGGCGGTGGCCCCCTATTTTTCCCAAGAAACAGCTCCGGCGCGTGTGTCTGCCCGTCGGCCGACTCGGGAGACGCGGCTCTCGAGAGGGACCATCGGCGAATCTTGTGTTACACGCACGCACTGGCGTCTCCGACCCCCCGTTGCGCGCCTACGCGGGCCGCTGTGTACTTCCGACGACCTTCCCTTTTCCCCTGTTTACTTTAGTGCGTTTTGTCTAACTACTTGCTCTACGCCCGTAATTCTCCAAGCGCGCGTTTTCGAGTCGGAACCTTGTGTCTGTGTTTTTGGTCCTTTTCACTTTGGCGGGGACATGTCTGATTGGAGCTAAGAAGCGTCCTCCTGATTGGCTGCGGGTGGGCCTTAGCCTTTTCCCATCCGGTCCGCACACGCTAGGATGCGCTTTTTCCCCCAATGCGTCCCCCCAAAGCAAATATAACGCGGCCCCTCTGGCGGCGAGAGGGAGCGAGCAACACCAGGAGAGCCGCACTCTGCCGCTCGTCGTCGTGCCCTCCCGCCGGGAGCCATTCGCCCGCCAACTATGTCCCGCTAAGTACTCTGAATCTTTGACTGTCTTTCTAATCTATGTAACAAGTGTATTCATTCTAGTTCGTATGTGCTAAATGTTACCAATGTCATCCGTAAAGTAAACAAGTTATCCTTTAAAACCTCTTCGACGTCTCGACTTTTCCCTTCCAATCTTCATGCTACAGTAGCGGCAGTATGTGACCAAAAGACTACGTTACAATATTCTGTCAGCGACTAAATTATACAAAAAAGGTGAAATAAGGCAAAAATTTACGGCATTTGGCTCATGCGAATGCATGCAGCGTCATGCGAATGCATTTGTTCAGGGGTTGGTGCGCCACTTTGGCTTTGCATGTCGCTTTGCGCCCTTGTGGGCAAGCTCCCTCCTGGGGATTTTCACCCTTTTCCCGCCCTCAAAGTGGCGCCCCAACCCTAGAACAATTGCGTTTGCATGTAGCTCACGCGGCGTATCAAAACGGCGGCCGCTCCCTTTATAAAATTGATCCCATGGGTATCGCTTAGGCAAAAGTGTTTTTACTGCTGACGCTCCGGAGCGTTTGCGCTGAGCGGGCCGCCGGCAGTGGAGCGGTCCGTCAAGAACGGTCAGCTAAGACTCACTGTTTTCTTTATTGCGGCGGGATTAAAGCATGCTTCGGTGTCCTGGTTTTTTTAACGCTGTTAGATTGCTGTTACCTGACGCAGCCCGTTGGAGGCAATATGAAATGCCATCTGTGAAGCGAAAAAGTGTGAATCTGAGTTGGCAACGAGCTACTTGCCTATGCGGATGATATGACGTATCATTTTGCTGACAAAAAGAGTGCACAAAAAGGCCTTACAGTTACTAAGCAGTCCTGTGACGTCTCTGGAGCGTATGTTAACATGCAAAAAACTAACGATGGGGAAGGAAACACTTCAGAGTTGCAGGTATTCATTGGGATGGTGTCCCACTTGAGTATATGCGCGTCTTTTTCTCAAGTGCGGAACACTGGGCCTCATTTTTCGTCAGCACTCACGCAATTAAATCCCACATCACACGCATGGAGAGGCCGAGACCGTTCTGTGTTTGCACGTGCGGAAGTATTTAAAGTCTTTCTTGCGACAAAGCTCCTTTATGTGCTTGAAGTGCTTCAGTATGTGCTATGAAATGTTGAGACTCACATAGACTTTTTGCTAGTTTTGTGTGTAATTCTCAATGGGAACCTATGCGCAGGGAAACCTTGCTTCTTCATTTAAAGGCTGGGAGTGCTGGGCTCGTGCCGTTATTGTACACCAACTTGTGTCTCGTTTATTCTACTAATTCTCTGATCACCCGCTTTTACTAACTGTACTTCAGCAGTTCCATTAGGCTTTTTTTGGGTATAAGTACGGGCGAAGTTAACACAAAGCCGCCATGGGGACTGCTCAAGAAGGTTGTGGACACTTTTACCTTACCTACCGCGTGGTATTGTTCGAATGCCTCTTAGTCTGTAGAGGAAAACTAGGACGAGCATTCTAGTTGAAAGGCTACATTCCCGGTGCCTATTTATCTCCAGCCTTACTTAAGTCCCCTAAAGTACCGTTTTAAAGATCTAATAAATGTGTGTTCCACCAAACGCGAAAACGTTTTTCTTCAAGCCTCGATCATTCTTCAACACCCTCAGTTGAAACATGTATGCACGCGGAAAAAAATGTCTGTTCCTTGGTCGCCGACGCAATCAGCCAGAGACAACTGATCATTTGTTTGTGGTGTGCCGTGACGCTGTGTTCTTGTGTGACGTTTTGCAGTGGACTCTAAAGCAAGAACATTGATATTATACCTTACAAAATTCTGTTCATTCCTTTTCTTGGCGTTAATCGGGTGCCTTATGACATTTTTGTAGTACTTGGTTTGTACAGCTTGTGGCAGTTCCGCTAGCCACCGGCTAACTATGTCCATTTTTCGTGAACTCGCAGCGTTGGGGAAGAATGTTAATGCGGCGCAGAATGATCCAGCGGAGTGGTTTAATCTATTGGATGCGTATCTGGTTTCCTGAGTTCTAAAGGGCGACAAACCGCAGATGGAGATGCCTGACAGTTTTGGGTCTTCTCTTAGTAGTTTTGTGATCGCGAGTGCGCCTAAATTTTCCGTGTATTGAATAAAAATGGGCACCCCATTTTGTAGAGCCTTTAGCTGCTATCATGAAGTCCCGGGTTCAAATTCCATCGGATCAGACGTGTTCTTTATTTTCCCCTTGACTGTAACAACAGCAATGACGCTTTTTCAGAGAACCCGGAACTTAAGGCTTTGGCTTAAAAATATCTTGAGAGGGTTCACACGCCTTCATATGAAGTCGACGGAATCCGGCAGCGATGCGGGGGGACGAGAAGCAGACAAACACTTGCGTTTTTTGCACACGTCCCGTCCCGTCTGGTCTTTGCCGTTTCTTGTCGAAGTTATGCACGAAGCAGCCCAAGTTTTACCTCTTATGAGGTTCCTCAGTGTATAAATTATTTCTTCGTCTCCTAATTTCAGTTCTCGCTCAAAGATATACGCAGAAGAGTAGATGGATCTCTAAGAAATACAGATTTTCAAACACGCACGTAGGTCTGAGGTGGTCACCAGATCACTGCTCTTTATAAAAAAGCTCTCAATTGTGCAAAGCATATTACTAGGAATTTGTTTTTCACAAATGAAACAAAAACTGCCAAAGCTTCAATAAATTAAACCTTGTTACTGTGCACCAGAAATTTAGTTCTGTGCGACCAACGCTTTCCAGATAGTGCAGGGTTATATTTATATAACCGTGCGGATGCAAAAGCTAGATACAGAAGATTTAAAATCGTTTTCTTCCAGGTAACCTCGGCCCCGAAGAACGAGGATGACACTTCTGTTTTCGGGCGGATGACTTCCGCCGTGCTGTTTCCGTAAGTTGCTACCTCATACTTAGTAAGAGGAGCAGCTTTAAGGATACAGGTTTTTTTTCGTAGCTCCTAAGCCATGTATGGTGTAGCTTCTCTCAACAGTATAGATTGCTGTACGTCAACTCCGCGAAAAAGGAACTAAGACAACAGGAGACCTAGAGCACTTTCAAGAAACTTTCTTAAGATGAACTCACAGATTTATACCGTCCACTCTCTCTGATACACACTCATCCGAAAACAAGGAACAAAACCTCGTTTCCGCTTTGCATTACCACGCTTTCAAAGCACGTGCCACTGGGATTGCGTTTTCCTGATAAACCGTTGCGTTGCCCTGCTCTTTCAAAGCGCGGCCAAGTTGCATGGTTGGGCTTTCGTTCATTTTGTGAAGACATAATTTTTTAAGGCTATTTATGAAGCACAGTTTGGCTACGCCCCACTTCACCACTGTCGAGTGTCCTGAAAAATAAGCAAGCAAAGGTTTTCCGGCACGCAGGTGGTGAAGTGGGGCATTCGAAAGTGGTGAAGCGGGGCGTAGCCAAACTGTGCTTCATAAATATCCTTAAAAAATCATGAATTCCCAAAATAAACAAAAGGCTAAACATGCAAGTTGGCCATCTTAAGGCAGCCAACTTGCATAGTTAGGCTTTGAACGAGCAAGTTTTCCCGAGCAGATTTTTATGGCTGTTGCGCATGATGTGCTCAAACAATCAAAGAAGGGTCTGCGTGACCGTGACTGTGTAAACGCGCAGCAAAAACACAAGTGTGCAGTCATTCCATAAAAGCATGGGTTATCGCACTGGTTAAAAAAGATTAGCGGCACCGCTAGCGTCAATTTCGTGTGTTTTCCGCACCCATGACGCTTGGATACTTGTGCAAAAGGAGCTACTGTAACGCCAAGAAACCACTTTGTGAAGTCAAGCACAGGGTTAGGTTTGTTGAGTGGGCTACGCGTGTCATTCCGTTAGACTGCAAAAATATATACGTGGGAAAAACGAGGACGTGTATCAATGATCGCCTGCGCAAGAACATGCTAGCAATTTAAAAAACACTAACTAAGGACATTTGGCTATCCAATGTCGGACATGCAAATGTGCCTCCCTGTTTGATATGTGTTATATTATAGCGACGAACAGGAGCCATACGACCCGCGAGGTCATTGAGGCCAATGACATAGCGCATACTGGGGACTGCTGTGTAAAAACACTCCCTCCCTCGCACTTACAGAAAAGGAGATACACTTTCCTGGCCAACAGAACGGTTTATCCTGAAACCGCAATCGCAGTGACACGTGCCCTAATAGTGTGGTAATGCAAAGATGGGAGGAGGTGTTTGTTGCTTGTTTATGGATGAGTGTGTATGAGAGAGAGCGGGCAGTATAAATCTGCGATTTCTTCTTAATAAAGTTGCTTGAAAATGCGCTCTGTCTCGTGTCGCCTCTCCTCAGTCTCTGTTCCTTTTTTGCGCAATTGAAGAACTGCATTGATTACCAAATCGCCCGAACCTACAGCCTACTAGGCATAGATTTGTGTCAAGCTGAAAGGTATGATTGCGGCTATTGCGTAAACATATGCCTGGGCCATTACTTGGGCTGCCAATCAACTGTGATAAAAGTACTATTCACTAACTTGAACATGGTGAATTACCGGCATTCACCTACAAATGTCGAACTCAATTCGAACATGGCAATTTCTCTAGCTACGTTAGTCGGTGCAGCACAAACTATGCTGTTTCTCTATTTTAGTGGCGCAGTGAAAGAAAATATTCGAAATTGATTTTTTATTTCCTAGCACCCCTAGTAAAAGGGCCTGCTTTGACCAAGGCTTACTCTTCCCGCAATACACGAGCAGCTGCGTAGTCGCCCTTGGGCAGCCAGCTTTACGTGCCCAGGATACTGAGTAGGATTAGAAATTTTTTATTCATTGTTTTTTTGAAGATACTCCTAGCCCTTACGGTTTATTCAGGAGTGGGCAAGTACATCATAAACGACACCCATATGCCCAAAAGGTGCACACGTTACAATACAACTGACAAGAACCATAAATCACGCTGGTTTAGAAACCTTTCCATGTTTTTACAGAGTGCTATTTAGTTCGAAAAATGCTCGCGGGTCAAGGTTATTCCAGTCTACAGTAGTTTTGACAAGAAAGGAATGCTTAGAAGCATCAATCCCTACAGGATAAGGCAAACAGCATACGGATGATTGATGCGGGGAGACACTCATTTGGGAAATTGCGAAAGTAACTCAGGACGTAAGTTGAACTCAACGTTGTATAGTTCGTGTAACAATTTGTCTGGCCATTTTTTGACCCCATGCTACTAAAGGATGTTCAGCTTTGGTAAGTATATACGTATAATGCAGTTACGGACTGAGTCATGTGATATGCTGCATACATATACCTAGCAGCTACTCGTTGAACTTGCTAAGGCTCATTCATTTGATACTTTTGATTATTATTCAATATTCCAGAGTCGGCCGCACAAACGTTTTGTATGCCACCAGCTTAACTTCCACAGTTGCCTATCTGAGCTTTCGTCTAAAAAAACTAGTTTTTTGGGGCAGTATCATACATTATAAATGTTTTCAATGGTCAACAGAACTCACATGAGCACATATTGGTGCCCTTGACCCGCACCTACAACGTCCCCTTTCACTAAGCCTCCCACGCTCTGACGCAACTCTTCGTTGCCGTCTCTGGTGGGGGGTGGCATTCACAAATGCCTACTCATACTTAGTAGGAATGGCAGCAATTGAGTAGTGCGAAGCGTGCGGCACGCCGGAGACGATACGCCACGTTGTGTGCGAGTGCCCAGGCTACTCGCCTGAAAGGAAGACGTTGTCGTCAGCACTGAGATATTTGGACTCTCGACGTCCATTTACGGAGGAGAAGATTCTGTGTCACTGGCCTTCTCTGTCATCCCCACAGAAGGCGATTAAGGAACTGTTACGCTTTCCGCAGCCGACAAACTCCAGACTATAGACTGAAAGCCTTCAGTGGTGATCACTGAACTTGAACGTTCAGTGCTTCAGCGCTGGGCATACCTGTATGCTCCAATTTTTCTTCTTTCTTTCCTTTCTCTTTTTTGCCCATGTTTCCTTTTCCACGCGCAAGATAGCAAACTAGGCTCTAGCCATGTTATTTTTCTTGCGTTCCTTCTACATCGTTCCTTCCTTCCTTCCTTCCTTCCTTCCTTCATTCCTTCCTTCCCTCCTTCCTTTATTCATTCATTCCATTTCACATTTTATTTGGGACATTGGTGAGACCATGGTCTTTTAGCTTACTCGATCGCGTAGTTTCATTGTTATTCATGGTATAGTTAAAATGCAATGGGGTCTTTTTCGTGTAACTGTTGCACACACACTTTTTCCATAATGTATCTGCATATTCCACTGCACACACCAATCAAGCAGCATTTTCAAAGAATAATTCACCAGTTCCTGATCCCGAATGCTCTTAACGCTACAAAACAATAAACAGCCCTCAGCGAACAGTCGCACTTCAATTGCTGGATGTTTCGCCTCAGCGCATGACACTAGGCGGAGCCCATACGAGACACGTTCGAAACGATCGAGCGCTCAGACCACCCCCCTCCAGGGGCAGACGCGTCGTCGGCAGGCGGGTCTTACATTGGACGTAGTGCTGGTATGCCTACCACCTGGAACTGATGCTTACTCGCTTTCCCAGTGGTATTTCACAAACGCACTTCGTCAAGTTGATTCTAATGGCGGTCACGGAAATTAAGCTTGGATTGAATATCCGCCTACGCGTGTCGAAAACTGCTGTACTCGTGCGACTTGCAGCCGAGGTGGAATAAGGACGCGTGCTTCTCAGGTAATGAGAGGGTTGTCCTTGAAGGTGAATTTATCTGATGTTGTTCGCTTTTCCGGCTGCGTTCTTACGCTTTCCCCCTCTGCGGTGCATTGGCGTGGAAGACCACCTGACTAGTGCGGACGTTCGGCTCATCGTATGGAACCTTTAGTGACATAGAACGCTTTCCAATGGGCCGTTTATTTTATGGACGCGGTTTTTTTTTTTGCTGAAATCCCCGCTTTAGGCTTTCGCCTTAGAAATGTGGTGGACGGAACTGTAATGTTGTTAAGTACAAAGCCAGTGCCCTAAACGGGGCCCAATACATCCATGTTTTGGACCCTGCCTGGGTCAAAAACCGCATCCAAAACAGCAAAACCGCATTGGGATACCGCATCCGCTGCCCATGCTCGGACCTTTCTATCGCGCGAACACATGGTTCAAATCCACGATGCAGAGCTCCCCTGCCGCTTTATCCTAGACAGCCCCCGAGAGACTTTCGAGCATCCTGAATGCGCGCGTATCTGCGCAAAAACAAAAATTCACGAGAATTCCCCTGGCCTCACGAGCAGACCTCTATTCGGCTGTTTTCACTTTATATTCTTAAACTACAGGACAGTAAGTGATCCCCAGGGATGTCTGATGAAGTTGCTCGTCTAAAACTCCGGAAACAGTGGGACGAACAAAATGGTAGCTTGCGTCTCTATGCGCATGCTGCGAAAGGAACTTTTAGGCTCTATTCTCCTGCGACCTACTGAAAAAGATTCACCATGTAATTTGTTTCTGTTCCTTTTCTTATGGTGCAGGCTCTTTCGGGAAATACTGCGGGGGAGCAAAGAAACGGACCCTGTGCTTCCGAGGCTAAGACGAGGCATGAAGTGTAAAGAACTAGTCACGTGTCTTGATAAATGGCTGAACCGCGGGTAAGCAAAAACCAGTGCTGTGATGTTTTATACAAAGACAATATAAAGCACTTTGCCACTTTTGAGCCATTCCTATGATTTCGTTCAACTTAGCCCATAGCCAAAGTTATGCGCCATATTATTTGAGAGCAGAGCAGGTGGGCATATATAAACAGACATAGAGAATAACAGTAAAACAGGTGGGTATACATGAATACACATCAATAATTGACAATAACAGTAGAACCAGTGGGTATACATGAATAAACACAGGTAATAACAGTAAGTATACTCGGTACATAACATAACAGTGGTAAATAAACGTTATTTAAGCTGTTAAAAAGGAAACATGCAGGTTTTGTTGATATAGCCAGGTGTTCGGTGTCGACAGGAAATGGAAGTGCGCGACTCATATTTCAACAAAATTTCGTCGAACAGATCATGAAAGCGTACGTGTCTGCATGTAGCACTTTATTTTCATCCAAGTAACGAATATAGAGCATGCGTGTAGAACAAGGTTTATAAAATCAGAAAAACAACAGGAAAAACATGTTACAGAAATCAAACATAAAGGACGAATAAACATTTCAGAGTCGCCGCAAAAAGATACTTTGCAACACGCGATGCAGGCGTAAGGTGCTGTACATTGTGCAGTGAACTGCAGCGTAACGTGAATGGGAACTGGATGCAATATTTCCAACTATTTGATGTTTTGCTATTAGGGGCTACTATTCGCGATTCTTAGTAAAAATTATATAGTGAATCCGTGTTAGTGATAGACGGGCTTAAGCGGTTTCATTCTCTAATGGCGGGTGGAAAAAAATGAATACTTAAAGGCATCGTTATATCAGGAATATTCCACTAAAAAGCGCGGATGCTTTTGCCTTGTTTGTCGGGTTCCGGAGAGGCGGATGTACTTATATGCGTCGATTTTATAATGATTGTACAAGAGTGGGAACAGGTACTTTAGTCACCCTTGTTGTGCTATAAATTTAAGTGTAGAAAGCCCACAATCGGTTAACATAATTAAAAGTGGAGTCCGTCCGCATATGATTATGGTATATAAATCTGTCGGCTTGCCTCTGAACCCTTTTCCAGTTTTGTAATGCTGGTAGCAGTATACGGGAACCATACGGTGGTGGCGTATTCTAGTACTGGCCTTATGTATGTGGTGTAAGCTAGGAGTTTAGTTCATTTTGGCGCAAGCCGGAAACATCTTGGAATATAAAAAACGCTTGCTCAAGGCAGAGGATGTAGTGTTTGCGATGTGCGAGGCCCATTTAGGATCAGATGCTATTCGAACATCTGATATTTGTGTTCATTTCCTTGATATATTTTTGATATATAGCTGTGTGTTGTGTAAATATTTGTGTTCTTTTACTTTGACCAGTTGCGTGACATTGATGTGGTAAGAGAAATCAATGGTTTTTTTTTGTCCTCGTTATTGTCGTACACACTACTTTTGTCAGGTTAATACTCATTTGCCATTTGTCGCACCAATTGGCAAGCTGATTTAGAGAATAAGTGAGCACGAGATGGTCTCTAGGAGTATTGATTTCTTGGTAGATAATGCAATCATCAGCGAAAAGGTTCATGTTGCATGCGATTTTTGCAGTGATGTCATTATAAAGATAAGGAAAAGAAGCTGACCAAAAGAAGCTGACGGAACCCTGGGGGCCTCCTGACGTTACAGGTTTGCTCTCTGATGGCACGTGTTCAAAGATCACAAATTGAGAACGGTCATGTAGGAAATCTTCAATCCAACTTGTTAAATTTCCCGTTCCAATTATTCTTTTAGTTTTGCCATTCGTTTGCTGTGGCACACCGAATCGAACGCTTTACAAAAGTCGAGGACTATGAGGCCTGTTTGTGTGCGGTTGTTGATAGAAGGAGCAAGGTCATGTAGAACTTCTGTGCGCTGCGTTGTTGTTGACAGTCCACCTCTAAAGCCATGTTGGCTATATGATAAGATTCCTTTAGCTGCTAAGAGCAATGTTAGATGCTTCAGGATGATGTGTACGAGTGTTTTACATGATGTACTAGCGAGGGAGACGGGCCTGGAGTTAGAAGGGTCTGTTCTGTCGCCTGCTTTAGGTATCCGTGTTATCTTGGCTTTTTTCCAGTCATAGGGAAGCTTTGATGATGAATTGGATTTGTGGTAAACTGGTCCTATATACCTGCTACACCATTCTACATACCACATGAGAAATTCATTTGGAATGTCGCCTACCCCGCAAGCTTTTTTTGGATCAACCTTCAGCAAGAGGTTCAGAATTCCTTCATCAGTCATAATTATTGGGTCCATTGTAACACTGTCAAAGGATGAGACGTCTGGAGTTTTTCCGTTAACTTTGGTGAATATGGAGTGAAACAAAATGTTGTAGAGATTAGCTTGAGCTTTTTTTTTTTCGAGGCGAAAAATCGGGGGTGTCAGTTCTTGGGAGGCGCATATGTTTCCAGAATCTACCCGGGTTATTTTTATTAAGGAAGGCAGGAAGCGTTTATTCGAAGTAGTATTGCTTTGCTTCTTTCGAATTGAATTTGAAGTTTTCTGTTGCACGTGTCAGGGTAGACAAATTGGAAGAGTTTGCGCCATTTTTCTTTAAAGATTTACGTACTTTTTTACTTTTCGTTTGGCATGTATGACTTCTCGTGTAATCCATGGATTGTGTCTGCGTGAACGGGTCGGCCGTAACGGAATAAAGCTATTTATGCAGTGCGAAACAATATTTTTGATTTAAACACAAAGCGTGCTAGCATTTGTGTCGGACATGCTAGCCGAGTCTCAGAAATCCGGGAATTCATGCGCCAGGCGTGTTAGTATGCAACCGTCATCCGCAAGGGTAAAGCCCGCTATTGGGGTTCCAGTAAATCGCATACGAAAGTGACCCTTGAGCGTAAGCCGGCCCTTGAGCGTAAGTGACCCCCCTTATGTAATGCCTTCGGAAATTTATGTTGACAATAACGGAAATGGAATGGACATTTTGTGGTCCGAGATCTCCTCTACGACATCAATCTGGTCTTGTTCGATTTCAAATTGAGGGCTGAGGAATGCTAGGTCTAGTATACTTGAAGTTCCTTGCACACGCATGGGTTGCTATATGACATTGCGGAGGTTAAGATTTAGCATGAAATCAATTAGTGCACTTGATCCACGTGATGTGTAACACATGTTACTCCAATTTATATCTGGGAGGTTAAAGTCACCCATAACGATGATTCTGCAACCACGGGCGTGATGTTGAAGGAAACCGCGTACATTTGTTATGCACTCGCGATTGGAAGAGGGGCACCGATAGACACACCCGGCCACTACTATCATGCTGTTACGGAATATTTTGCAAAACATTGCCTTGCAGAATATCTTGCAAAAAATTGCCTCAGTATTAGGAACTGCCGGAAGAATAGTACATGAAATATATCGTCGTATCAGCAGTGCCACGCCTCCCCCACGGGATGGCCTATCTTTTCTGATAATCGCGTAGTTTGGTGGCACTATTTCGTGATTGCGGACAGTTTGTGATAGCACAGTTTCAGTTATAGCTACGATGTCTGGTTCGCAAAGCAGCAAAGCATTTTCAAGAGGATGTACCTTGTTGACGATACTTCGTGCGTTGAGGTTCAGTAGGGTTATTTTTTGTTTTGTGAACGGTAGCGGGTTATTGACCGCGTTCGTGCTTCGTCGTTTTTTTTTTTTTTGGCTAATGGTAGCATCTCTCCTTTTTCTTCACTCCAGACATAGGCGCGGTTATTTATGTACAATTTGTCGAAGGTCAATGAAAGTTTTTCTTTTTTGTCCCGATTTTCTTTTGCGCTGTCCCAAAGGTTTGTTCTTACTTCTATAATTCTGCGTGAGAAATCTTCTCCGATGGAGTACCTTGTGTCTTTGAGCTTCTTACACTGCTTTAGAGTTGCATGCAGATTTTTGTCGCGAATCCGAAAGTTTGAAAATCACAGGCCGCGTTTCGACGGGGGTTGGCCTGCCCAGACAATGTATTTGTTTAATCTGAACCGGCTCTTACTCAAGCGTGTCCTTTAAAATCGTTTCGTTCACAATTTTTTGGAGTGTTTCGCTTGTTTGTTCCATCTTTACCCTCTAGTAGGCCCTAAAGGATTAGGTTTGATCTCCTGCTTCTGTTCTCAAGCTCATCGACGGTCTTTTCCAGTTTTTCTATTATGTTATTCATAGAAGTAACCTCCTTTTGACAACGTGCCAGATCCGTTTCAAGCTTTTATAGAGCATCTAACTTTTTGTCAATGTCCGCCAACCGCTCCTCTTTCATTGCTCTGATGTCGTCAGCGATGTTCTTGAGTTGATTAAAAACTTCGGTGAGATCAGGACCTAGATTGGTTTCGACATCTCCCGACAACATCAAAAGTAACTCGTACATTGCATGACAGCCCTCGACGGCCACAACAAGGCAACAGTGTGGGCTCGGCAGCTCAACGAAAGAGTAATTGCTCGATCTTTTAGCAAAACGGGCATATGGTTTTCGCATACCATCTGCATAGCGAAGAGGAGTGGGTTAGACTACCTTGTCGCGGCGGAGCCACCGAGCCCACGGGGAGCCGCACGGTGTCATCACTCCTATATAGGCGTCCCATTAGTGGAAGTTGAAAAGCGTGGCGGTTTGCCGACAATCGTCCGTTCTGTTGCCGGAGGCACGGGGGGCGCCGACCGGAGGATGGCGGCGTCGGGGAGACCGGGAACCAGCGGCCGAGGACGCGCGCTGCCGGTGAAAGACGGGAAAGCGTCCGTCCCCGCAGCGTCCAATGAGGACTCGAGGAGAAACGGTGTGAACACAAGGACGAGAATGCTTGCGGGCACCTGTATAGCCAAGAAAAGGGGGTTACACGACCTTGTCGTGGCGAAGCCACTTGGTGCAGTTAGCAAACACAACTTTATCGAAAAACAGAAACTGTTATGAAAACTAAAAGAGATTGAAAGGCATTTCTAACCGCTCCATTCTGAGAGCCTGGGTTGAGCCAGCTTCCACGTTAACGGGGGCAGCGTAAACGTGTGCCCTTGAAGCAGCAGGACAGAAGACTGCGCATAAACAATACTGTTTGCCTTTTACGAACGCACAAACTAAAGACATAGTGAGAAACATTTACGACGTCAAAGAAGCCTGACACCACAGTATAGTGTTTCTTAAAGTTATATCGTTTTACTTGCTGAAAAATAAAGAAATTCTGACGGGAATCCTAATCCTAAAGCTTGCTCAAAAAAGCTTCATAGGGCTTTCAAACCAGTCATATAGCAGTGACATACGAAGAGATTATGACAGTACACATTTGAAAATAACCTGCCAAAAATCAAACCTATATTTCTACATACAAATAAAGATTGTATGTTTAATAGCGCACAAAAAGATAGAAACAATAGTGACATACATAAAATTCCCTAATAGAACATATGCAAACCAAAACAAAATTAACGCTTGAACATCAAAAAAAAACAATACATATTTGGTGAAACGTCGTTTTTAACCATCTTTTGTCGAAAGATGCAGAAATTTACGCAGTACCGAAACATGACCTCTACTCTATGAGGTTGTAAATTAGGACATGCATGTGTATATTCACTTAATGTACATGGTAAGCTGTTCTGCTCGCTTAGGTAGCGTAAGAATTTTGAAAGAAAGCGCAATTTCTGCTTCGCTAGAGCAATGTAATTGAAGCCTGTATAGACGGCAACATGTGTTGTTTGAAAATCCGTTCCTGTAACTTAGAACCGGTATAAAGAAACCCAAGCCCTACCAAAGTATATTCTTCCCTTACCAGAAAAAGATGTCGCCTTCGAGGCGTACTATTTCACTCAATCCTATCAATTCTCTTTGTGAAGCCTCCTCCTGCAGTGGACATTAAGTGTTTGGGAAAGATAATGATTATAAAGTAGTGTCAATTATGTTAGAGCCAGTAAAATTGGTGTACTCCCAAAAATACAAGCTCCCTATAAATACGCACCTCCTCTATGCGTATTTCAAGGCCGGCCGGAACATTTTAAGCGGGCATTGGCAGGGGCTACCCGTTCAGTGAGAACCCATTTCATATCCTCCAGTAATTACACAAGTTACTGCGCTTTACATATGCACCTAGTCGGAGTGCTGCCTCGTGCGTTAGTTACCGCAATAGGTATACTAGATAATTTGAAGGATATGAGGAAGGTATTTTGGGCAAACACCGCTCACCATTACCAGCAAAGGAATAAACCACACTGCTTCAATTATACTTAGGATAAATGTACAACAACGATCGTTCCAAGCAGGAAAATGGCCTATAATGACTATTAAACACGCGCTAGTTTCGTGATATGTGGTGCTTGCAATTTTGGGGGAATCGTCATAATGCAGCCTGTCCGTTGAGATTGCACTTGTAATCAGAGTAAACAGGCCGTACTATGCTTGCTCCTTTCATCTAACTATTGGCCATGATTGCAGAAACAAGGATACGATCCGGAGACGGGTGTTTATAAAGTCTATCATCCGAGTACTTTGGGTTGATGTTCTACGAGTTACTATCTGCACACTGGCGTACTACGGTTGCCTCTTCACCAGGGTACCGGCTCTTGAGTAAGTTTTATTTTGTTTTGTCTTCATTTCTACTACGATAGAAAATAGGGCGCAAACGCTTCACAAACAAGTCAGCAAACCATGCAAGTCCTGCTCCACTGTTAAACGAGGTTAGAAAAGAGAGGGTAACAGGGTAATTCTCTTGTCTGTGTCCTAGTCTAATCGAACCGTAGGTAGCGCTTTAAAAGATCATGACCCATCTAGGTGGCTGCAAGGGGTATGTAGCCAATAAAATTCTTCTCGTGAATAGATACCCGAAGACACGTTTGAATTTTTCCACACGTTAAAAAGGAAAGGGGACTGCGAACAATAAAACTCGGAGTCCAGCATCAACACCCAATTTTTAGGCAAGAGTGACTTGTTGCCATAGCCTATTATGTTTACTTTGTTAGGTTTATGTTGCGATCGAACAGATCTAACAGCGAAATAACTGTAGAGGTTACAGACAGTCAATGGGAAAAAACTCCGCTGAGGAACCTCCTACAATTGAGTACATAAAAAGTGCACTAAGGCGATAACACTAGTAACACTCCTAAAACACGCACAGAGAATTTTGAAACAATCCTATTACCACACGCCGACCTTCGGAATAGCCATCAGCGTATACAACTGCAAAATAAACAGTCAATTTACCAACATGTGGTGACGAAGTTTTCTCGTCAGTAGATAGATTGTAAATTAATCACTTTTCTCGCCAAAAACTTTGCAGTAACTTTCCCATACATCGACGAAGTTTTCTCGTCAGTAGATAGATTGTAAATTAATCACTTTTCTCGCCAAAAACTTTGCAGTAACTTTCCCATACATCGTTCTATGTTTTAGTAGAAGGTACATATTATGATGTGAGAATCGGGTTACAGAGAAAAGCAAGGTTTCATCCAATAATATTGTCATGACCATGTCTTGTATGGCTTTCGTTACCAGCGCAAGCCAGCGCAAGGCTCTTCAACTCTTTTCCAGCCACGCACAATATTTCGGCCGTGTTCCGCTTGATTGATAACAGAAGGGTTTCACCCTACATTTACTCACCTAGCCTTGTTTTCATTAATCAACAATGTTCCCGATGTAATGCTATTGTTTTGAAACATAAGTGCTCAGAGATTGCCGAGATGCCGAGATGGCTAAAATGGTTAAAATGGAATGCCGAGACGGTTAAAAACTCGACATTCCATTCGACCCCGCTGGAGTCTACATGTCATTTTGTGGAATGTTTCTTCACCGCCTGCATTTTCTTCTTTATTGCTGATCACAAGTTCGCTGCAATCAACGTTCATATCTTCAAAAACTGCGCTTTCTTCACTGTATGATATCTGCTGACACTCTGGGTACCCGAATCTAAACCGGCAAGTCGTCAAGCAAGCTGAACTCGGGCCAGCCGCCAGCAAGGTCTTCAACCCGAGTTGGGACTACTAGTGCTGAACAGAGACCTTCATCCGGCAGTAGCCTGCATTCTCATAAGGGGCGCCAACATCAACACAGCACGCATTGAACTCCACGCCATCGCCAGAGCCATTAGATACCACGATACCTTCACACCGCATAGTCCACATGATACAGAACTCCCGGTGATCATTTTCACAGATTCCCAAGAAGCATGCAGGCATATTATACTGATGACATGAATAAAGATACAGCAGATTTATTTAATAGTCACTGTCATCATCACTACGACATTATTTGGACACCTGGCCACGCGGAGATGTTTGGCAACGTTCGGGCAGACACGCGCGCCCGTGAGTTAAGAATCCGGGCACCGAACATCTCCCTGGAGAGGTCCAATTGTCGTGGCATCGTGAACAATACACTAAGAAACCTTAAACTAAACAGAAGAGAATTATCTCCACCTCACCCTAACCTAGACAGGCAGCAATCAGTATTACTGAGACAAGCACAGACTAACACGACATGCACCCCAGCTAGACGATATCTTTTCTCTAAAGGAAGAGCACAAGAACCACCAGTCTGCCAACACTGTGGTGGATATCCTAACCAGCAACATGTCCTATGGGAATGTCCTCACACCATTTCCAGCATTCCTCACTAACACACACCAACGCAGCTGCCATATCCCATTGACCCAACCTGGCTGACTCTCGCCTCTACCTTCGAGGAGCAGCTAGCTCTAGTGCAATACATCAAAAACGCACTAGACCTGAGTTCCCCATTCACTGAAGACGACCTGTAATTGGGTTGTCTGAACCGCCTTTGGTTCTAAATAAAGTTTTCTCTCTCTCTCTCTCTCTCTCTCTCTCTCTCTCTCTCTGGAAGCATCAAAATAGGAAGACATCGTGCCCCCATTTTTCAACTCCATGACCACGATCAATGCTGTCAGTTCTCTCCTAGTTCTTCAAGAACCCAGATAGCCACCATCATTTCATCGGTCACCCTATGGGAATGCCGAGGTCTCTTGAAGCGAGGCCAATGGGTCAGGCTGTTTAACCGCTGGGGCGACGAGGAGACACTGATGCAAATGTTTTTTAAAGACGATAGCCTTCCTTGGGATACTGAAATCCAGACATTTTGGTCTGCCTGTCTGTGTGTGCGTGACTCGATTCAGCCACCCGGCCAATGCGAAACAGAAGCTGCGCAATAGTCTTATATACTCACAGAGAAATCTAAGCGTCTAAGTCCGGTTTATATGTTAATACGTGTCAACATTGTTGAACACGAACATGACATTACGCAAATATAAGAGGGAAACTCAACACATGAGTGATATTTACAGTGTTTCTTTATAAAAGCTATTCATAGATGCTTGAATTTTGCGAAATGAAAGGCTACATCTACTGCAGAAAAAACTTTACCCTGCCGCCTGCTGTCGCCCGCACCACTGTAGCTTCTACCGAATTTTATGAATTGAAGCGGCAACAGTTACGAAAGGTTCCACTAGATAGGTTCCACATTCTACTTGGAACGCACGTGGACTAGGGCAACGCTGTTCTATAGACGTTGTAGTAGGGCGTCTCGATTCACGCGCGTCTCCATCGTACGGCAGCGCTGGCATCGAGGCACCCGGCCTGGAGCAGTGGAACGCGGTAAATTTAAATTGGCTTGAGCAAACCTTTAGCGTGTTTACCTTGGGATGAGCGCAACGCAAGAGGTATAACATGAGAGGTGAGCGGGAAAGTGAAGGGAGGCATTTACTTGGCAAAAGTAGACACTGACTATCGTCTTTTGTCGACATTTGCGAAAGGTTCCATTAGATAGGTTCCACATTCTACTTGGAACGCATGTGGACTAGGGCAACGCGGTTCTATACACGTTGTAGTAGGGCGTCTCGATTCACGCGCGTCTCCGTCGTACGGCAGCGCTGGCATCGAGGCACCCGGCCTGGAGCAGTGGAACGCGGTAAATTTAAATCGGCTTGAGCAAACCTTTAGCGTGTTTACCTTGGGATGAGCGCAACGCAAGAGGTATAACATGAGAGGTGAGCGGGAAAGTGAAGGGAGGCATTTACTTGGCAAAATTCGACACTAACTATCGTCTTTTGTCGACATTTGCGAAGAAAGGAGCAGATACGTGGCCAATTTTTTACCTTGATGATTGAGATCAAATTTGATTTCAAAATTGAGAGCTACATGTCATCGTGGGCTTGTTAACACCAAGTTCCCGAGGACTTTCACCACTGTTGCTCGCAAAGAACGCGCACAGCTGCACTCACGCACGGAGTGCCACCATAAAGGACGGGTGATTAGGGAAAAGAACATGTTGTTTCGGCACAGTGGAACCTGCTATGATAAAAGAAATGCAACTCAGATTTTAGATGGATAGGGTTAAACAAGAACTCTTCGCATGCCTTGTTCTTGAGGCCCGAAAAGATGATGCCGAATTCCCTCTGAGGGGGCCGCGATGGGAAACACATCCGAACGCGCCGACGCGCATGAGGCCTCCAAACTGGCCGGGGCCTAACGAACCACGCCGACGGTGTTGGAATCTTCTGGGACAGGATCCGAGTAGCTATACCTTATTTCATTAATTTACCAGATCGAATAGAGATCCCCTAAGCTGGAGTAAGTTCCTGCGAAAAAAAAGTTTGATATCTGTTTCAATTACAGCCGCACTGCTATTGCTATAAAAGCGGTGGTGCCGGGTGGGATTCCTCGACCAAAAGGAATTTTTCTCGAACTGCGAAGTTTCTGAAAAAGCTGTACGTGTCTCTGATCCTTTGTGCTCGTAAGGCAGCCGAATGTGGATTGTAGGGCTAGTTAGTACTTTGGCGTTCTCAAAGCACAGCGCACTACACGGACAATGACAGCAGGACACAATAGAAAACAACAGGACACAGCGCTGTGTCCGCGTCCGTGTTCTGGTGCGCTGTGCTTCAAGAATGTCGTACAGCTGCAGTTGGGCGGATTTCAAAGTTTACATCGCAGTATACCTAATTTCGTTCGAGGGGAATTAAAGAGCATTTTCCGACCTTACCGCAGTTTCTATTCGGGGATTATTGAATAATAAAAATCGTGAGAACTCACAGAATTGTCTAGTGCTGCCTAGCAACCTTTAGAGGCAGGTTTGTCTTTCGGTAGCCATGTACGTTGCTTGTTTGTTTCATTTTGTGTAGTTTCGCCAATGACGTAAATTTACACTATTGTACCAACTGTGCGCATGTAGTTGATTATGTATTTTTCAGCAGATGCCAGGCGTAAGGCAAGCGAGTGTTCGCTTTCCCTATTTTTTCATTCTTATTTTCGGTGTTCCTTTCCGGGCTTGTTTAGTTGAGATATCCGTTTTTTTTTACCTGTATAAGATGCCTATTTTGATTTAATCAATTCAGTTATGTAGTTTTCTTTATTGTTCAACTTTGATCAATGATCTCCATGTACACCATTATAACGAATAAATGGGTTACTTTCAACAATTGCACATATTTTTCTGGAAATCAAGGGCATTGCACGGTTGTGTCGTTCTCCCCATTTTTTCATACATAATTCCAATATACTTTTGTAAGCTTTTTTAGTTCAGTCTATCTCTTGTGGGGGAGCTATGTAAGGCGCACCTTTTAAGTACATCAGTTCGCTTTCGAATTTCGGACTTTGAAAATTACGTTCCACCAATTATCTTCATTCGCGCTATTACAACGATTCAATGTGTTACTTCCGCCAAATATGCATTTTGTGGACATGCAGGGCTTTGCTCTCCTGGATCATTTTCGCCATTTTTCATTCGCATTTACAACGTCCGTTTTTTCCTTCTTTTTTTTCTTTAAGCGTTAAGCTCCCGCTGCGGTCGCTTTTCTGATGGAGGAGAAAAGCAAAAACTCCCGTGTGTTCGAGATTTCGGCACACGTTCAAGATTTCCATGTGGTCAAAATTAATCCGGAGTCCTCCACTACAGCGCGCCTCATCACCCGTGAAGCGTCGGCGCGGTTAAACCCTACAATCAATCACTTAGCGTTTGTGTACTCGGGTGTTAGGTATTTGAGATGTTTAAGATGCACATTTTTGATTTCGTCAGTTTGCTTCCGTAAGATTCTTAATTTTCCCGATTTCGAGTTCTTTGGTTTTCCAGAATCCAATTCGTTCAAGTACCTCGATTTCCGATACAATAACGATTAAATGTGTGGCTTCCGCAGATTATGCAGGCCGTTACAGCACTGGCTCTTTTCGCTTTCTGTATCTGAATCTCTATCGTTCTTTCCCGCTTTTTGGGGCGCCGCACCTTACGTCCGTCCGGCGTCCCTGCTCACGGCACAGCACAGTGTAAATCTAAACATCTGTGAAAAAAAGGTTCACGAAAGGTTAACAAGAAAAAAATAAACGGTTTACAAAAGGTTAGAGAGAGAGAGAGAGAGAGAGAGAGAGAGAGAGAGAGAGAGAGAGAGAGAGAGAGACCGCTGCGGTGCACATGCGTATGTAAGCGCGTTCCAGACCACACGTTCTCTTTCTGCCATTGATGAAAACGAACGTAAGGTGCGGCATGCGACGGCTCAACGTCTACGCAGACACCAAGGTACCCCGGAGGCGAGAGCTCGGGAAGCGGCGGCACAACGGCAAAAACGCCAAGCGGACCCGGAGTTGAGTGCTGGAGAAGCAGAGACTCAACCGCAATGCCGGCAACAAGCTACCCCGGAGTATACACAATAAACTTTCTCACACCTGTTTTGGCTGAAAAGGGTGTCAGAATCTTGTCCCATTGCGAACACCTTTAAAGCGTGTTTTGGCGGAAAAAGGGTGTAAAGATGAAAAAAAAATTAGTGCCCTTCCACTGTCTGAAGAAGGATGACCTGCAAAGCTGGGTGCCATCCATGTAGTGCACGAAACAAAACACGTTTATCTTAATTTACCATGAAGAATTCTTCCCAGCCAATTAGCAGAACGAACCTCTGAAGAATCCAAGCTTTGTTCTGGCAGGCAAACATGGACCTTGCTTGTTTGCGTCCTGTGTAATGAGCTACTTACTGTTTGTGCAGGGCCGGGTTCAGACTGTTGGTGCAACTGTCGTGATAACTTTAAAGTATTACGTCATTTCACGTATCAGCCAACCGAACTGCGGTACATGCCGTTTTTTGCGTCCAAAGATCACGACATGGCTTTTTGCGTCGGTAGTCTCAACATAGCCTAACATACAAACCCGATCCGCTCTACCACTAAGGACTCCGGACATGTCCTATTGGGCCATTCAACGTCCGCGTTTGAACCTCGCATCAGCACAACGGATATGCCATCCATTAGTACGGGCATGAAACCTATAGCTGCGCGTGCAGGCCAATCCACCCTCCCTCCCACCGTTTTCACTACAAACCTGCGCACGCATAAACCGGCATCCATCCCGTCGTGTGCGCGTGCTTAGAAGTGACAGACGCGGTCGAAAGTATCCCCTGAAAGCCCTCGGAAGAAGTGATATTGGCTCACGCTGGCGTTCCAAACGGGGACGTTGCTGGTTATCCTAAAAGGATTCGCCGCTACTTGACGAGCTGAACTTGAGGCGGTCACGGCGGCGCCAGCGGCTTTTCGTTGTTTTTGCGCCCATTCGGGCTTGTGTTCGTGACAACGCTTCAATTCTTGCTCTTCTTCCTCCAAGCGAACGCATGCATCCGTCCCATAAAGATTGAAAACCTGGACGCCCTTGAGCTCTAGCTATTCTCGCGTACACACATGTGGCGGTCCGTTTTCTTTCCCCCTCCTATGCATCTTACTTTTTGTGTAAGATGCCTGTGTAACACATCAGTGTACACCCACACCACTCCATTAAGGAGGACAGCCTACTAACCGCGTTGAGCCATTAAATTTAGACTTTTAAATCTCCCAGCAGCACAACAGGCATTTCATCGGTGGCAGCATGAAGCCTAGCTGTGCGTGCACGCACCGCTTTTTCTACCGGCAAACCATGCACGCTTATACCGAACAACGGTTATGGTGCATACGTAGGGGTGAAAGACAGCCGCAAAAATGTCGAAGGCCTTCCAAGCTGAAACAGAAATATGAACTATAGCCGGCGTTCCAACGATGGAAGTTTCTTTTCTACAGGGAGGAATAGGCAGCGATTTGGCGAAGTGAAATTTGAGTGGAAACGGCGACGTCGGGTCTCGGTCGTTTTATGGGGCAGTTGTTACCATGGCCTTCGCGGGAGCCGCGTCTGTGTATGTCCGCGTAACCGAGTGAGTGAACGCAGCATCGACGAAAGAAAGAAAACGGACTGGAGCGCCTAGCAATTGCTAAGGTGGAGTACGGAACGTGCCGCTACGGCTTCATCTCTCTCACTGCCTTTCCCTTACATATGTCTCATGCGTCGTCACCAAGGAGCGCCCTCAACCTGACACTTTCCCCAGACGCTGTTCTATTCTCCGCTAATCCAAACCACTTCACGTTTGCGCGGGAGGTTCAAACACGATCTGCAACAACATGCTCGCTTCTCCCTTGTGCGGGGCTAATCCGAACCACGTGACATTTGAGCGAGAGGCTCAAACACGATTTGCATCATGCTGGCCGGCGGCGGCGGCGCACAGCGAGCTAGCAGCAGAGTAGCGAACGCCGCCGTGCGTTCGCTGATCACCAGAACACATCTTGAGACGCACCAGAAATGCGCCGTGACCAAGACTACTGCAGCTCGCAATGCGCACGAATTTGATATTAGGGAGGATAGTACTAATCTTCAGTGCATTATCGACGCCCATCCGTGCTTCCGTTTATTTTTCGCAATAATCTTATAACCGAACTACCGCCGTTAGCTGCCGACGGCGCAACTTGCCAAAAAAGGGAATCGGTGGAGTGATGGTGAGGAGCCACGGAGCGGCGTCCGAGTAAATTAATGACACCGGAATGAACACTGGGGGACGGGTTTGACATATAGTCCTTTGCAGTAAAAAGGGTGTTGGTATGAACACTTTAAAAAAATGGTCTAAGTTTGCTCAACAGTCTAAAATAAGGGTAACACTAGCACTACGAGGCACATGTAAAACAGGGCGTGCCGCACACTAACAACTGATCTTTTTTCATGAAACAAGTAATTTATAAGGAACGCCAAATCTTGGCGCCTGCGCATACACATCGTGTGGTACGGTGAAGTTAAAAAATTACAAAATCCTGCAAGAAGGGCAGGTCAAGGCAGCTGTCGTCGTTTGACACGCGAGGGACCCCTTTTTCTGTCCCCTTGTCCAAAATCAAGAAGTGCTACATCGTTCTCGCAGAGGGCGATGGGCGGACGGCTTCCACCCGCCTTTTTAACAGCAAAGCTGTTGAGGAAATTCTTTGTGCATGGTGGCGCAGTTTTAAAAACACCAAGAAATGCCGTGTGCTCGTGCACGCGTCCCTCAAGCGCACGTTCGTCAAGCTAAGCATACTCACTTAAAGGGACAGACAACCGCTTTTTGTCGAGTATATATTCTCTATCCCAAATGAAAGGGCATCACTTAAAGCACCTTGACGAGAAACGGTTTTGCTGATAACGCTCTAGAACTTTTTAAATCGAATTTTCTGATCTACGAGCCGTATGTGTCCCTCCCAAAACTAATGCTGGCAACCATGACATAGAGTAGCTCGGCAACATACTTTTGTCTGTATGCTAAATAAAAAACGATATTTAAAAACTTGTTCCCAGCGAAAAAAGTGTGAATCGCAGGCTTTCCTGTTCCTTTATGTGTTTTTTTTTTTAATGCAAGGGTCTATTTTGCACGAATGCGCCATCTGTTGGGGTAGACGATAGGTAGAATCTGGCTTAACGTTGTGCAGGCGGGAAGTTCGATTCTCCCCGGGCGCGACTTTTTTTTTTTTTTTTTAGCTGCCTTTGGCGTATTTGGAGACTGAAATCAAATATTTTGGCAGAACAAACGCCCCTGACTCAGACAGTATCGTCAAAGCTCATTCGCTGGGTCTGTTTACTGAACGCTGCCGTTGATTCTGGGCTTGGTGGCTCAGTTAGCCACACTGAGAGCAACCCAGCGGCGGCGGGCGGCGTGTCTTTAGAATTTTCAAAGTAATGTTTAGAAATACATATAATATTTAAGCTTGTACAAATACTTGTGTTAAAAGGTTTTCAATACGTAAATAAACGTTTCAGCAGTTACAGTAGCTGCTAGGTTTGCAGGTCACGTGACAGGGACACATATTGTAGTGTCAAGTTTCGACACTACGAACCGCCACCCTTCCGATTTCAGGAAGTTTGCTGCCAAATTTTTGCTGCCAGCAAGTTTGCTGCGAAACAAACGCCAGTTTGTTTAAAACTTTCTTGTTGTTACCGGGCTATATAAGACGCTGGCTTTCATATGAGCTAGAGAACATATACGCGACAAAAATCGGTTGTCTGTCCCTTTAAAAGAATGGCCAACTTTGGCCACACCAAAACTCCAGGGTTCGCCGCATAGTAGCAACACGCGCTCGAAACGAGAATCACACGTCATAGCGTACACCCCTCGTTTGTTCGTCCTCATGTCGTCGTGCGCATGCGCCCTGTACCGTAGAAGAGCCGTGACCTGAATATCGAAGCTGCTGTAGGTGGTCATTGAATCAACATGGCCCGGCCATGGGGAGTTCGCACGGCCGAGGAAGATGCCGCGCTTCGACAGGCTCGTCCTGCAAAGTATCCACTAAAGACGATAGGTTGCACTTACAGAGCGGCGTACGAGAACGTCGACCAAAACAACGAGCTCACTAGCCCGGCAAGACTAGCACAAACACTGCCAGCCGCGGTGCCGCCGAGGGGGCGAAGGTGCACTGACGTTTGATGGAGCCAGTGCCTCGTTGCGTCATTTTCTCATGCCACGCGCCCTAATGTTTTCCCGTTATACCCTTCTCCGCCCCCCCAGACCCCTACCCTCCTTTTAAAGCGAATTGAGCGATTAGATATTTTTACTGCGGAAGCCATCGCCACCACCAATTGCTACGGTCGGTCGGTGGCGCGGAGCTCACGAGGCGCTTGCTTGAAGGCCAGAGGGACGCTACAATGCGTTCCCGGGGTTTGTACCAACATTAAAAAGCTTCGCCTGAAAACTTCGGCAAAGTGTGTCGCATTGCTCAAAAACTACCACGGTGCCTGCATCGATGATACCACAATCCAAACGATATGCAGGATATTCACTTCGTTACATCTCTATATATGAATAGGGTACAGAAGCCAGGAAGCATACTTTTCATCCTTCTCTTAATTATTTACAGCGCCAAATATTCTTTTGCACGAGAAAATACGAAATATACAACAATGCCTTCACTTTGGCCTTTCCACTCTGTTTTCATTGAAGGAGCTCCTTATCGCTGATTCCGATAAGCAGTAGGCGTATCAGGCCTTCGTGTGAGCAGTTCCGGCGCCGAGGACAATGTCGTCGTCACGACACGGCCCTTTTCGGATCTGGAGTCCTCCTGACAGCATGTACTCGCTTCAGTCGTGACAGCTTGGGACAAAAAAACTCGCTTCAGTGCGGTGGGGTCCAAGTGGAGGGGACAGCCAACGTTATGTACAAGACAAACTAACCTGCACAAAAATACATCAGCAAATAGAGGATAATACACCCGCTCGGATCAGAGAATCTGACGCTTAACTTGAAGTTCCGTAAAGCTTGATGTCGGGCTAGTTGGTGTAACATGCTCTTGAAAGTAAGTTCCGCTTGTTCTGATAGAGACGGGCGCAGGAAAAAAACGTACTTTCACAAGAAGGCGCCGCCGTCTTGGGAAAGTGTATCTTTTCTTTTTCTGTGTCCGTCTTCGTTATGATAACAAGCGCAAGTTACCTTCAAGAGCGTTGTTTGAATGTTGTGCGCTCGGGCACAACCCGTAGCAGGGCGTATATTATCTCTCATACATACAATTTTTATTACCTCTGTTCGCAGAAAACAGATAACAACCAGATCCCTTTAACCTGCCTTGAGCGCGAGAGAACGCAGATAAGAAAAAAGTAGCAGTAATTCCATATTTGCACAATACATGCCACAATGCAAAAACGTTTGCCAATGGAGTGCATGTAAATTCGTTCTTTCTGTACCTAACAAAATGAATCAACTTTGCTAAATGACTAACACATATCGCAAAATACCCGTAGTGTGTGTAAATCAGCATCGGATGCATTTTTTGGAATGAGTGGTATACGGGTAGGATAGGAAGTTCAGCTGTTGTGCTGGAAGCAATATATCGAGCAGACCGGCCGATTCCTTAACGACCAGTTAAGGGAACACAGACCAAACGTAAGCAACCATCGGGATGGCCATTTTTCTGTTCACTGGCACCACTGCGGCTGCGTGCCACTGTTTGAGTCATGCGTTGTCCGAGGGGGGGCATAGAATGTACGAGATTATGGAGGCAGAGTTCACATGGCATTTCTTAGCGTGGCTACAACCGGGGGGCATTGGCAGTGAGAGTGCGATAGGTGTTTGAATGTCTCTTTCAAACCGAACTAGTTGAATAGTTGTGAATATATATGCATGCGTCTTTCAAACCGAACTAGTGGAAATTAGCGCTCCGTTGGGACTCTTCTCTTTCTTGCCCCTGCGCGCATGCGCTATGGATTTCTCAACACTGGTGGCAGAAGCAGCGGCGCAACTCGCTTCCGTCTGCGGCGTCTTCCACGCAGGCTCCTGATGGCGAGCTCCCAGAGGGGTGACCTCATCGTGGCGGCCGTCCTGCTAGTGTCCGTGAGCGCGGCCGAGTTCCTCATCTCGTGCTACCACATGGACCTGCTCATCCTGTTCAGCGGACGAATGCGCGCCATGCTGCAGGGCGCCATCTTCCGCAAGGTACTTTCCGCTTCTGAGCACGGCTCTGAATGAGAAGCTGTATCTTGGATCTGATTGAGACACCAAAAATTGCTTAACATGACGACAGCAGTACTTGGAAAAAACTATTTTTATTACCATCTCCAGAAAGATTGAAGTAGTATTTCCCTGTAACTAAATACAATCATTTTCACCTCGGTTCACGTATGGTCCTCCCCTCATTACTCACCCGTATGCTAGTCGCCTCAAGCAGTTTGCTTTAAACGAGTAGTGACACGAAATTTCAAATCTCGGCTAACTACGTAACATGCTTCCTTTATATCAGGTGATATCTTCCACTAAGTTTTAACACTGACCGTTCAGTACAACATAGTTTAAAGCCATTTTAATCTTTGCCCGCACGAGGAAGCCCGGAGCGGTCCAACATCTGCTCCTTGCCAGGAACTGCCGACGTCGGGGCTCCCGTGACGTTGCCGACGTGCTGGCTGCTGTTGTTGCGCGCGCCGCTCCCGCGTGTGGATCACGTCTTGGTTTGGGACTGACGTCATGCTGCCCGGGGGCGTGGGGATGGTGCAGACCTCCGCCGGTCTGGGCGCGCGTGTACAGACCAGCAGCGGTGCGACAAGAATGGTGACCTCACGGGCGCCCTCCTGTCATGGTGGCCTTTGGGCATTCGTTTTGTCGACCCCGAAACTGACAAAACGTGGCGATCGACCGTCTAATGTGCAATTATGATTAGTGGGTTAGTAGGCACCCATAGCAGCGAATAAAACGTAACACGGCAATTTCGGGTCAATATTTCTTTAGGCATCATGCGAATGAAATTTCTGTACCGTCTCCTGTTTTTGTTATAGCTTTTACTTCACCTGATGCGTCTTCCTACACCGCAATTCTCTGTCAGAAAATTCAGTTCGCTGTCGGTCACCATTCGCCCTGGCGTTCTCTCTTTAAACGCACCCCAGAACTTGAAGGTGTAGGTGTAGCCGATTTGTTCTTTCATGCATCACGCCCCTTTTCTTTCACACCTCATGACCGTCTCGTAGGCTTCTAAATTCCGCCCTGAACGAACCCAGTGTCACTTTTTCTACTACGTTTATCTGCTTCCTGTGGCAGCCTGCACATTTGAAAAACGCGCTTCATGCACCAAAGATGCACCTCAGCTTTGAGGAGCGCCGTATTGATGTGCTCTAGAATAATTTTGAGCACCCCGGGACTAATACAATTCACCTAAATTTCGACACATGGTCGTTTTGCTTTTTTGCCTTTTGCCTCTATCAGAAAAGCCACCGTGATCGGTATCTAACCCACGTACATGGGCTCACCAGCACAGCCCTTTCCCCAATGAGCCACGGCGGTGGCTGCATCTTTGTGGAATTACACTGGGTTATCTTTAGAGTGTTTAAGCGTGTGCTGAAATGACACCGCAGATTGGCTAAATAACATTAAATTTCAATTCCTAACCATGGTGGAGCACCTTTCCGGAACAGTTTGACCGCGCTTTTTTGCATGCTCTGACCCTCGCACAGCTATCTTACCCTTCTCCTACACACGGGGTGTAAGAGAATGGTAGGGTTCCGCTTTTGCTTCCTGGTTTCAGCATGGATGATGAAAACTTTTATTGTGGAGAGTAGAAGGGGTTGTGACCGCTCGCCGGCAGGGGGACTCCTTATCCTGGGCCCGTTTGCCCGTACGCATAAGTTCCCGATTAAGTTCCCGCTTACGAATACGACGCCAATAAGTCGAAGTCGGCCACGGAAAATAAGCTGGTTGCCAGAAAACCAGACGGAAACGCTACCTTAACCGAGCGTTTGTATCACTTTCGGGCAAACGACTTATTACCTAGACAGCACTAAAGTCGTAGTTGAGAACTTATTCCCGCACTTATCGCGTTCGGGCAAACGGGCCCTGGAATCCTTGCGCTCTAGCTGCCAGACGTGCCCTGGCGACCAGTTTCTTGTTGTCTTTAAGCCTTGGGTCTGCGCAGCAGGCTTTCCCGCTGCTCTGGAGCTGCAAGTGATAAGGAATGGATGGCTGGGTTGTTGATCATCGAGTGTTAAATTTTCAATGTGTGGGACAGAAACGGCCGTGTTGACAGTATTGGAGAGAAAGAAGAATAAGAGAGGGCACTCCCTTAGCACCCAGTGGCCGAAATGACTTTTTACAGACGGAAAGAAAGACAGTATGTTTGTCTGTCGGTCTCTCTGTCTGTCCGTCCGTCCGTTGATTCAGGCGCGCGTGCAAAAGATGAAAGAATTGGAAAACAATAATTTTATAGGCATGCCATTTCCAAATAATTACATCTGGTGGTAATATTCATCTTGTAAACATTGCTTTACAAAAGAAAAAAAATTGGCCGCGCATCTGCTCCTTTTGTTGCAAATGTCGTCAAAAGACTGCAGTCTTCGTAGACATTTGCCAAGAAAATTCCCCCCTTTGCTTTCCCGGTCACCTCTCATGCTATTCCTGATCCGTCGCAGTCATCCCAAGGTAAACACATCAAAGATTTGCTCAAGGCGATTTGAATTTATCGCGTTCCACTGCTACAGCCCGGGTTCCTCGATGCCAGTGCTGCAGTACGGTGGAGACGCGCGTGAATTGAGGCGGTCGACTGCAATGTTTATAGAACCGCAGGGCCGTGCTCCACGTGCGTTCCAAGCAGAACGTGGAACCTAGCTAGTGGAACCTTTTGTTGCTGTTGCCGCGTGATTTTTTATATGCCGCCAGGAGGTGGCACGGGCAACAGCAGGGAGCGGTTTTCTGCAGTAGATGTAGAATATAATTTGCTATCGAAAAACCAAGCATCCATGAATTTTTTAATAAAGGAGCGCTGTAATTGTCCCTTGTGTACTAATTTCCTGTCTATGTTTGCGTAATGCTTGTTCTTGTTCAACAAAATTGACAAGTATGAACATATAAACCCGGCCTGAACATTTACGTTTGGCTGTGAGTATATAAGCCTATTGCGCAATAGCTATTTTACTTTGGCCGGGTGGCTGAATCGAGTAACAGACAGATAGACAGCCAGACAGACCAAAATTTCTGGGTTTAAGTAGCCCAAGAAAGACCATCGTCTTTAAAAGAACATGCATGTTTGAAGCAAAACATTGAACTCATACGTGGTGCTTGCAGTGCACTGTTAATTAAAAATATACAGCTGCTAAATATTTGTGACAGCAAAGAAAAACGACATAAGAAACACAAAGAGCCTGCGCACGAGCCAATACCTCGTGGCGGCATTCAACGTCCAACAATAAAGAAAAATTCTATTAGATGCGCGCGACCAGTGTAACGCCAGGAAACTGAATTGTCTTGAGCCAACCCCCTGTGTGCTTACCTGGGAAGGAGCGAGACGGGAGGGGAAGAGCGTGACAGGTGGGCGGGAGCCATAGCAGAGACATTTACATGGAAGTGGCGGAATGAATTCAGCGTCTAAAGATCCAACGAGACGAAAGATCCAACGACAGGAAAGGTCCAACAGTGGATATTCCGTCCCGATGGACCTTTTATTTCTTTGGATGTTCAGGCTCAATTGGACGTTCTGACTCGGTGGATATTTCGTCTTGTTGGACATTAAGGCTCGATTGGACCTTCCGACTGGCTAAATCTTTTGTCTCGCTGGACATTCAGGCTTGATAGGACTTTTCGACTCGGTAAATGTTTCGTCTCGTTGGACGTTCAGGCTCAATTGGACCTTCCGACTCAGTAGATCTTTCGTCTCGTCGGACATTTAGGCTCTTACTATTAAATGAATATCCGGAGCACTGTAAACTTACCGTGAATGGCCTCTACCGCAATATATTTGTGGTGCCTTCTGCATTTGATTATTGAAGTGAGATGTTCGCCTGACCCCTCTGATTTGCGCCGTAAAATTTGAGTCTGCCTGCAATGCTATTAACGAAAGCAACCTTGGTCGCGAGTAAGTTGCTGAGAGTGCCTAAATAAGACTTCAGTTTCTTCATTCCGACTTTTTTTGTCATTCGGGCAAATTGTAAGGGTATTGTTTTTTAGGTGTGCACTAATAACAGCGAAAAACTAATGTTCCCGAGCTTCATGCGCATGGCAGGCACGTGAGCGCTAAGCAAACAGGCACATGCTGTTTTATCGAAAAAAGGAGGGTACTATGACATTCGCCTGACACTCACCGCGCACGCGTGTGAGTGTCCAGTAAGAAGCCAGTAAGAAGCTGTCAGTGAGTATGGGGGATGTATATTCTCTGTTCGGGCTCATCAAGGCGTCAGTTTCATGTGTCATTTGCATCCGAGATTTCTCGTATTAATGAGTTATTGAGATAATTGACTGATTGTAGGGTTTAACGCGCCGACGCAACGCAGGCGACGAGGCGCACCGTAGTGGAGGGCTCCGGATTAATTTTGACCACATGGGGTTCTTCAACGTGCGCCAAAATCTCGTACACACGGGTGTTTTTGCTTTTCGCCTCCATCAGAAAAGCGGCCGCCGCAGCAGGGAATCGAACCCGATAACCTCGTGCTCAGCAGCGCAACGCGTTCGCCACTGAGCCACCACGGCTGGTGTCAGTGATTGAGCTAAAACAAACAACTTTATTATCTTCCCTTCTGGTATTTCATTTACATTTCACGCACAATGACGTTATTGTGCTTCACGTTGTGACAAGAGCAAGCCAAGGATACGGAGCAGCTGCGATCAAAGCAAGGTCAAATCCCCCCTGACGGTGGAACCACTCCACGACATTAGTAAACATTTGCTTTACAACCTGATACAAAAAACGAGCCCATTTTTCATGTGAGAATAATGTGAACATTAAACGCCGGCACTGGTCAGCTTGCATGGAAAGTGAGCAGCAAGGTGGCAATCATCATTCGAAGCGCTTCAGTGTTGATGACATCTTTTTGGTGTAATAAAGATGAGCTGCTTTTATTGACACTGAGAAGTATGAGCGCATCCAGTTGTGGGAACTTTTCTGCAGGCCACGCAGATGCCGGGTAGCCTGAGGAGCACCTACCCGACGGGCTCCGTGGTGTCCCTGCTGGCCGTGGACTGCGGCACCCTGGCCTTTGCAATGGTCGTCTTCCCTATGCCGCTCGGCGGCCTCCTCACCCTGCCTGGACTCCTCTGGCTTCTGTCGCAGAGGACCGGCACCATGCCCACGCTGTGCTGCCTCCTCTGGATCGTGGCCGTCTTCGTCATGCCTTTCACCGGATTCCGCTTACAGAAGAGGTTTTGGGTACGTCTACTTGGATTGCTGATGAACGCTTTTTATTGGGACTCAAGTCGGAATAGAGATCGTGGAATTCATGACCTCTGCTTTTTTAACTTCATATGTTGATGGTTCTATACTAGGGTGGTTGATTTCTGGTGGGGGCACTGAAACCCATCGGTCACTGACGTAAGGCTATCTGTGCGGAGCAAGCAGCGCTCAGCTTTTCTGTGTGCTGGAACTCTTCAAGATTAGTTTACGGTCGGGCCATGTTCGGCTCACTCCGCTTCTCGGTGCGTAATGCCAGCGCCTCCTGCCTTCCTTTATTGCGGTTATAACTGACCAGTTTTGCATATGTTCTTCTGAAACAGGAACAACAACTTGTTCTTCATTCTTTTCCAATTTTAAAACGGGTTCTCTTAGTAAGTTCCTATAATGGGAAACGAACGCGTTCCAGTTATACGACAAACCTTGAGACGCATAGTTACAGTAACGTTACATTTGAATTTTTAAATTAAATTGTGATGTCCAATAATCCTGAGGCAACATTAAGTGAGCATGTAAAAACCCACATAAAACTACGCATATTATACGAATATGAACACCTCCGGCAGCAGATTGTCAACAGATAAAAAAGAATCTAAAGACATTACGCCCACCTCCCCTTGCGGGAACCCTGGTGTGATGCAACGCATCTCATGGGGGGTTCCATTGGCGTTTTCCATCGCATTGATTACGCTTATACCAGGGATTCTCACGCGAAGGGGAGGTGGGCGGCCGGCCGTCGACTGAGACCGCCGGAGCGCGGCATGCCGCTTTATATTCACAGCGCCCGAAGGAGAGGAGAGTGCGGGGAGAGAGAGAGTACTGCACATGCGCAGCGCACGCAGCGCCGAGCGCAGCGCCGCCCACCGGCGCCTAGCAACGGATTGAGAGCTCGCTACGCCAACCCGCAGCTGTTTGGGAGAGAGTGTTCGCTATCGGAGAGAGGAGAGGAGGAGAGGCGCAGCTGTGCGGACAACGCCGGACAGACGCAGGAAGGACAGAGGGGCGAGCATGAGATGCGTTGCATCTAAAACCATACTAGACAAATATTTTAAGGAGCGCCGGACATACTCCAGACGGTTCTAACAGCACTTTGGTGCTTGCCTATTACAAGTGCAACATATCTGGAACATTCCACTGCGGTCTTCAAGTGCGCAGTGAGTATACTGTGGTTCAGATGTTCAAATAGAAGGTTACTCACACGCACAAACATAACTAAATTTCTTGCCCAACAAACGCATCTGAAGGAACAACACATAGGCGGTTAATCAATGCTCATTCGATAATACATTATGAGTGGGAAAAAATGTCCTGGATACATATTCGCAACTTAGCAGTGTCTTATTTGAACTCAGCAAGAGCTGCATCTCTGCGTTTGAGTCAGACAGGCCAACCCGATTTTTTGTTCACAGTTTGTTCGCAATGTTAAAGAGCCTTTCAACAGCAATAGGGTACTGCCGTGTTGTACTTGCGGAAAGTTGGTTCAGTCCCTTGAAGTTCTTTGTGTGCGAGAGCGGGTAGTCAACTGGTACCAGCAGGTACGCAACAAATTGTAAGAAAGTGCTTGACTTCGGCAAAGGTTTGGAAACTTCATACAAACTGCGCCACAACAAGCTTATTGCCGACGGGAAGCACTTCATGTACTGTGCAGATGCAGATTCTGTCCTTCAACTCAGTGCAGTTGTTTCCTTTCTTCCTGCGGTTGCCTCTCCGGATGGTCCGTCTACATCACCGAGGTCGACGCGTTCGGGACATGACTACGGTCAGCCCAGCGGTAGCTAAGATAATGCGAGGGGTAGTGGCCGTACGCGCAATGTATTTGTTCTGTATACTAACATTCGTAGCCTGTATCAAAAGAAGGATATACTTAACGCATTAATCAATGATTGTGAAGTCGATATAGTCGCACTGACGGAGACTTGGCTCACGAGCAAAATATCGACGGATGAGTTACTTCAGTGGACAAACACTCTGTGGTATATCGACGCGATCGCAGCGGCAGGACAGGTAGGGGTGTACTAATTGCAATCAACGACCAGTTAAAATCTTTTGCTGTCTCTGTAACTACTGACGAAGTTATCTGGTGCTGCTTAACGTTCAATTATAAGATTTTTCTTCGTGCCGCTTATCGGTGTCTATCCTGTCCTACCGGTTTTTGTGAAGGTCTTCATGATAATTTAAATCAAATTGTGGTGCGATATCCAGGAGTAGAAATTGTTTTGGTTGGTGACTTCAATTATCCCAATATTCAAAGGCTGCATTCCACTCCTTTAGTCGAACCCGCATCTGCTGAAGCGTCATGTTTTCTCGACGTTTGCTCCATTTCTAACTTATCCCAGTTTGTCTATAAGCCAACCTGTGTAACACCGAAAACATCGTCTTTGCTTAATCTCGTCTTGACATCTGCCCCAGATATTATTTTGTCAATAACGCACATCCCCGGCTTGAGCGACCATGACATACTCCAGCTCGCTCTTTTCCTTCCTGCTACAAGAAAACAGCAGCGCATAAAAAGCAGCAGGGACTACAACAGCGCCACCTTTGAAGCTATTAGCACAGGGCTTTGTATTTTTCTTGATAGTTTGTGGCCATGTTATTCTTTAAAAAAACAGGTCTATCAATATTTCAACATATACCATTACGGCGCGTTTATAGTAATACTAATGCTCCCCGGTTTACCCGTTATTTGAAACGATTGTCTAACAAAAAAGCCAGGCTCTATCGTACTGCCGAGAAATCTACTGGCCGGCAGCGGTGGTCAGCCTACAAATTAGCAGCCGCATCTTACACTAAGTCCCTTCAAACTGCAAAACGTACTTTTTTTCAGTCAACTCTACATTTATTATTAAAGACAAATCCTAAGCGTTTCTGGAGCATAATGGCGCCTAAAAACGACAACACAATAAGTCTCGTTGATAATCATGGTGTACCAGTTTCTAGCCATTTGTGCACCTCGCTGTTAAATAATAGCTTCCCTAGATCTTTCTGTAACCCGTTTGTAGATACTTTTCCAGATCTGCAGTGTGTAAATTTTTTCCCAATGGACCCTATAGTTTTCGATCCTACTGGAATTGTTGGCGTGATCAGCAACCTGAAACTGACTTCCTCATGTGGCCCTGACGGTATTAATTCGAAATTTTTCAAGAACACTAAAGAGTACATGTCGATTATATTATATTGCCTTTACACTAAATGTTTCGATAACGCTTATTTGCCTAAAGATTGGAAAACAGGCTGGTTGGTACCCCTTCACAAATCAGGCGACGCACATAACCCCTCTAATTACCGACCAATCTCACTTACTTCGTTTCCTTGCAAAATTCTTGACCCCATAATTTTTTCCTACCTTGTTAAGCATTTAGAATAAAATAAGTTTTCATTACTCGCAACACAGTTTCCGCAAATTATTTTCCTGTGAAACACAACTAGTCACGTTTACTAAAGATCTGCATGTATATCTTGATTCAGGTTTTGTGACTGACTGTACCTTCTTAGATTTTGCCAAAGCATTCTTTATTCTTTATTCTTTATTCAGCTTACTACATTCGCCCAGGGGGCATTGTTGTAGGAGATACATAAGAAAAAAATTCAGGGGACAAATGTAATCATGAATCTCGTGATATACAGGAATAAAAATCAACAGAGGCATTCTACAACAAGAGCATTGTACAAGAGCATTGTACAAGATTATTTTTTATTGTACAAGAGCAAATCAACAAGAGCATTGTACAACATCAAACGGCAACACGTGCGTGAAAAAAAAGAACAGGAAAACAAGACGAAAGACGACGTAAAAAATCGACATTCTCTAAAAACAAATACAAATACAAAAAAAACCAATACAAATAATTGACAGGAACACCATCGCGGCAATTCAAGAAACGCTCTTTTCACTTTCACCACGCAGATAATCCCTTAGAGCTGTGTCAAATGTAACGGCAGATGCGGAAACGATGTTGTCTGGAAGCTTATTCCAATCGCCAATTGTGCGTGGAAAAAAAGATGATTTAAAAAGCGAGGTGCGGCAATGAATTTCTCTAATCTTTTTGCTGTTGTCTCTCCTTTTTGATACGTAATCGGGCGGTTTCAGATAAGTCTGGCGGTTAATACCTGTTTTTCCGTTAGTTATCTGGTTGAGGAATAGCAGGCGGCATACTGTGCGGCGAGTTTGCAAACAGTCCCAAGACAGTGCCTTTTTTATTGCGGAAACACAGGTATTTTTACCGAAGGAACCAGTGACAAAGCGGGCAGCCCGGTTTTGAATAGCTTCTAGTTTATTAATTAGTACCTTGGTGTCCGGATCCCACGCAGCAGCAGCGTATTCTAGTATTGGACGCACATTAGTTTTGTACAAAGTCTCTTTTACGTCCTGTGGTGCATTTTTGAAATTTCTTCTAATAAAATTTAGAACACGGCCAGCTGTCATTGTTACGGTTTCAGTGTGTTTGGACCAGGTCACGTTGGATGAGAATGTGAGGCCAAGGTTCTTAACATGATCTGAAAATGCAATGCTTTCCTTCTGTAAAAGGTAAGTAGTTATTGTATTCGACCGTTTTCGGCTAAAACGCATGCAGTGACATTTTGAGACGTTCAGTTTCATATTCCATTTGTTACACCAGTTGACAATACTGTTTAAATCTAACTGTAATTGAGCAGTGTCATTCGGATTGTTAATATCCCTATACAATACACAATCGATAAAGTAAATTACCAGCTGCTATTAGATAAATTGGGCCATTTGAAAATCGATCCACAAGTAGTACAGTTTATTCGAATCTTTCTTGCTAACCGCATGCAGTTTGTATCCGTTAATAAAACTGACTCGCCCAAGGTGGCGGTACATTCAGGCGTACCTCAGGGTTCTGTGCTGGGGCGTTTGCTGTTTTTAATATACATTAATGACCTGCCTTCTAAAATTTTTTTCGCAGTTTGCCTTTTTGCGGATGACTGTGTGCTTTACCGTAAAATTACTAACGATACTGATATTGCGTGTCTACAATTCGACCTTAACAACATTATTTCCTGGTGCAACCTCTGACACATGAATCTTAACGTTTCTAAATGTAAATCAATGAAAATTTCCCGTAACAAACTACCTAGCTCTGATTACTTACCTAAAGATACCTTACTAGAGTCAGTTGAATCGTATAAATATCTTGGTGTGCACATAACCAATAACCTATCGTGGGCGCGCCACATTGAATATGTAACATATAATGCAAACCGCATGCTAGGCTACCTGAAAAGAAATGTCATGCTGCCCCGTCTTCCTTAAAAAAGCAGCTATATATAACCTACGTTCGCCCTAGGCTTCAATACGCTTCATCAGTTTGGGACCCTGGCTACGTAACACTATCTAATCAAATTTAAGCTGTGCAAAACCGCTCCGCAAGGTTCATACTTTCTAACTATCACCGCACTTCCAGTGTTACTATTCTGAAATCCAGCCTTGACCTTGCTACTCTTGCCACTCGCCGGAAGCTGGCTCGCCTTTGTGTGCTGCATAAAGCATATCACCATAACCCGGTACTTAAATCACGTTGGCTAAAACCTCCCCTTTTCCTATCTGAACGCCTCGACCATCATTACAAGGTTCACATTCCTCGCCAAAACACCGTAACATACTCGCATTCTTTTTTACCACAAACATGCCATGATTGGAACAACCTGCCTGCGTCAGTAGTCACCATTACTAACCATGAACGCTTTCGGGAGGCACTCGAAAATTTTATGCGTTGATTTGTTAAAACGCATTTTTTCTTAGTTTTTGTTTGCTGTTGTTCGTTTACCGTTCACCTGTGTATCGCAGATATTTTATGCCTTTGTTTTCGCGAGTACTTTCTTTTTTCATTAAATTGTCATTCTGGTATTGTTTTTGTCGCGGTGCTTCCTTGTTTGAGTCTTTCTTGATGTTTACATTTTGTAAGCATTGTCGTTTACACGCTGTTTTTGAGTGTTGTATGCATGTAATAAATGTGGTTTGCTTTTCATGTGCGCGTCTTTATTTCACTTGTTTTATTTTACATGTCTCCTATACCCACTCCCATCTATAATGCTGTATGCCCTGAGGGTACAATAAATAAATAAATAAAACTTATCCTGTTTTTCGGCTAGAAGGATTCAGGGCCGGAACAAGATGAAATTATTGCGGGCGGACGAGGTAGCAAAATCTGCCCTGGCTGGTTTGGTCGCCGCAGGCAGCTCTGTATTTGGAAGGCCAGGTAAATCGGGCAGCTTATAGGAAGAGAAACTCAGCAGCAACCTCTGCCTGGATGTACTAGTTTATTGCCTTAACGCCTTTGTCACGAACAGGCAAATCCCAGTAATGGAACGTTTACAGAAGAAACGCTGTTCCCTCTGCCGTTCCCTCGTATACCTAGCGAGTTAGCGTTGCACTTCCACCGACCCTTAACGAAAGGCTGTTCGTCCCAAAAGGACCTAGTTTCAGGTACACCGTTCCTGGGAACGCCATTCTGTACAACACTGTAACTAACATACTACCACCAGTGGCCAGCTCTGTGTAAGTATGGCTGCGCTGCTATTATTCGGACCAGTTTAAGCAATAATCGAACAACAGCTCTGCCTGCGCCTGCGCACTTTATGACGGACATGTGGAAAGCTTCCACGGAGGCAAGGCAAGAGGCCGTAGTCGACAGAAATAGCAAATATATTTAAACGGTGTACAGAAAATTCTCCGAATTTCCCCGAGGGGAAGAATGTGAAAGTGCGAATGCACGAATTGAATTTGCGCGGTTCGGTAATGTTCGCGAAAGAGAGATCACACACACACACACACACAACCACAAAGAAAGAAAGATGCATTTATTCACAGACACCTATTTGTGTTGTCGTTGTACTTGATTGCTAGAGGGGATCTCAGCTGTGAAATTTCGTGTCAGTACTCCTTTAAGCGGGTGCATTAGCCCTTCTCACGCCCGATTCTTGGCCAATCCCCCACGTGGGTATGTGCCATGGCAGCGGCCAGGCAGCGCGCGCCCACCTCCCCCCGTTGCCAAGGAAGACGAGGAGATTCCTGACCAATCCCCCACGTGGGTATGTGCCATGTCAGCGGCCAGGCTGCGCGCGCCCATCTCCACGTGCGCGGACATCACCGGTGGACGCAGGTTCAGGGTCGCTTAAGAAGTGCATTCGCACTTAAAACCGCCTTTCATGAAGCCATTTCGTCGCCTCGCCTAGTCGTCTTCTTAGTCTTCGCCTATGTGCCGACTGAACTGGGTGCCAGCTTCTTCTTTGTCTTCCATGAAACTTTCAACGTCTTCCCGCCCGCAAGAGTTCGTATGAGCGGTGACAGTGTTGGTCAATTTGCCGTTCGTGTCCAGCCGGTGTCCGGTTTTGTCCCTTTTCCTCATCTTCGGTCTTCGCTTTATTCTACTCTTTGCCTTTCGTCCAACCTACTATCTGTGTTTTTCCGTAATGGCTTTGTTTGTCAAGAATGCGCACTGATTTCCGATGTACTTTCACTGACGTCTTGCGTTTGCACCTAACACAATGTCCTCCAGGTTTCCTCCACAATGTACTACAATGTCTCCCATGTTTCTTCCAATTCCGAATTAGTTTAGTGACCTGGTAAATCTTCGATGTCCTTATGATCACGGCAGCGCCCTTTGACATCTTTCTTAGAGATGTGCGGCATTTTTCCGTAGCCCTTTGGCAGATGCGAAGGTGCTTGATCGCTGTCGAGTGATCCGAGTTATTACGAAGAGCGCTTTTAGGAAGTTTGTATCTTTTGGCACTTCCACCGTGTGGTTGCAGCTGCTGTACTTTTGTCTCGGTCTTATGCCTCACGGCGTATGTGCACTCCTAACGAAGCCACACATCCGGAACATTGCTGCGCTTTTTCGCTCTGTGAGGACTCGTTATTGCTCGGTGTAGTTCTCTCTACTTTTGTGTGCTCCCCACCCGCATCTAGATTCACGACTTCTCTGTTCTGAATGCCCTTCTGCATACAGCCTGCACCATACCCTGTGTCCACAGGGAAAGTCGCAAGCACATCTGGAGCGTTGGATTCGCCATTGACGCCTTCCGAAGTCTGACCGTCCTCGTCATCCACGATATCATCTTGTGGTGCTGATGAAACCGACTTAGGTAGCTGCAAGACTTTATGCTCTTCGTTTTGTTGCGGATATAGCGAATACAATGTCATAGCATCTGCATGCCTGAGCGAAAGGGGCAGCGTTGTCTGAGGTACCTCTTGCGAATCCTTAGTCACGTCGTTCAGTAAGGCGCATGATGTCGCTGGTACAAGTGAGGCAATCATGATTGGAGATCACTGGGGTCTATGAACGGTTATTGGAATTCGCATCGATGTCGTACAAGTAATTTGTGGGCCAATATTTTCGTTATTTTCCCCGTATCCCTTCTTTTCACTTGTCCTCTTCGATTCATCTGTTGGTCGACGTTGCATTCTGTCTGGCTTTCTGAGAAATGACTCCTATAGGGCGCCTCTATTTCGTCCATGAGGTCTTCATTGAAGTTCAGTAAAGCTTGATGTCGGGTTAGTTGGTGTAACATGGTTTTTAAGGTACGTTGCGCTTGCTGTGAACACGGAGACTTGCACGAAAAAAAACTTAGACTTTCATCGTTTTCTCGTGAAAGGCTACGTTTTTTGCCGTGCCAGTCTCTGTGTTCACAGCAAGCGCAATGTACCTTCAAAACTTCGTTGAACTGAGTCAATGATTCGGTAAGCCAGTTCGACAGACTCCAGTGCATTGTTGTGTTAGCCACCAGTTTTGGTTCCATAAGCCAGAGCTTCGACCTCGTCGTTGATTCTGGCTTGTGACACAGCGGCCTCAACGTCTTTCGTTTCTCCTAGAGTGGGCGTTGTTTCGGCAATCAACGTCTGATTGAATTGGACAAGGCTTTTCTGAACATGTTTCAGCCGGTTCATCTGCTTCGACGCTTCCTACTTGCTTCAGGGTGAGTGATGCGTCGAAGAATTGAAGCCCGCTCCATGGCTCACCTCGTCGTGTCGCTTGACGTCCCGGGTTTTGGCACCTTGTGGAAAATGTCCAGGCAGGGAAGGAAGGAGGCCGTTGTCGATAGAAAAAGCAAATATATTTAAACAATGTACATGGAACCGTCTTTCATGAAGCCATCTCGTCACCTCGCCTAGTCGTCTTCTTCGTCTTCGCCTATGTGCCTGCTGAGCTGGGTGCCAGCTTCATCTTAGTCTTCCATGAAAGTTTCAACACACCAATTTAGGTGCAGTATTTAGAAGCAAGCTGTGAAAATTAGTAGCATTTGACAAGCTGAAGTGCAGCGGTAAGAGGGTTTAGATGTTTGTCTTTTGATCTTTTATGTGCCCGACTTATTTGTGGACCACCGTACGGGAATCGGCTAAGTACTTTTTAAATGGCGGTCCGGTTCCTCCCAATGGGACTTACAGAAGCAGTTTCTATTCGCCTGGTCCTTTCATTATTGAACGTCATAAGTTTGGTGATTTTGAGTAAAATGACATTATTAATATAACTACAGTAATAATATTATGTTCTCAAAAAATTGTCTTGCTGGTGTTCTTTAAAGGCCTCTTGTCTGTGCCCGCGAAGATTATGAACAGCAATAATAATAATAGTAATATTGTCCTGTGCTGTTATATTATCATCGTCATGTTCATCATCACTGCGAAAAAGCCGCTCTCTCTCTTCAAGGTTGCACCCGCTAACCTGACCACAGAGAGGAGAGGGAAAGGTCAAGTGGCTACGTGTTGGTACACGCTTTGGAGCATCCGTGCTTATTAACTGCTCATGAATGGTGGCTACACTTAAACCGGGCCCAATATCCTTGGCGTGTGCACTGAGTGTGGGCTCACAGCACAAAGCAGCAGTTCTTGAAGTTAATAATTCGTCTAAGCAGCAAGAAGGGTCCCAGGAAACTGTTTCATAATAATGAGTAACGACATCCATTCCAGCACAGGAACTTCCAGGGTAAAAGGGGCCTTCGCAAGGACGTAGTCGCACAACAAACGGGACGGAGTGAGAGGAAGACATACCGCTCCCCCCCCCCCTTCCACCCCCGTGTGTTCGCTGCTGCTTGCTTCAGAATTCATGTCGAAAACAGCTAAAATTTCCCCTCTCGTAAGGCGGCCCCCAACTGTCGGCTGGGTATCTGTTATCATTTTGGGCACCCTGGTTTGCTTGCCACGGTTCCTTTTGTTATTTGTATCGAATGCAAAGTGTCAGTGGCGTTAAGGGTCCATTTCTTAACGCTAGCTTCGCGAGTATGTTTTCATTTAACATGTTTCAATCTTGATACCATAGCAATCATGGGCATTGCCTTTTAGAAAGCGTTTGGGTTTTTTTTATTAGGAGTGGACAGAAAAAGAGTGAGCGATGTCGCAAACAAGCGCGTAGCCTGAAAATATAAATGAAGGCCTTCAAGGGCTCCGTTCATACTGCCAAAACTTTTGTTATTCTAATAACGATGGTCCGCATGACACAAGACCAAGAGAAAAATTAAAACTCCCGGGCCATCTCCACTAACGTGAAACCTAGCGAGGGGCAAAGCCAAACATTGTAAGTCTCTTTCGTGCTACACGGCGCGCGCTGATTGGGCGCTGCCGAAGAACCGGCGGGAGGAGCAATCGCGCGCTTGCTGAGGTGGGGGCGCCCTTGCTTGCGTTGAGCCAGATTTGAGGAATTAAACAAGACGCAGACAGGCCGTTAGTTGCCTTCGTGTCACACGCTTCCGCATGCTGAGAAGTATGCTTTACAGGAGAAACCGTGGCGTTTCAAACCAATTTTGAGACGAAAAAAAACAAATTTTTGTTATTATTGCAATTAAGTCCTCATATTTCCTGTACTTTACGTTAGTTTAACTCATGTTAGTTTATTCCGAACCGGTTTTAACCAACATGCACTTGTTTTTTACCATCCTTTCATTACGTAATTTACCGCGACGACATGAGACGACAAGAGACGCCGACAGCCGCACCCCCTCAGGTTCTTCGCCTCTAAAACGTCGAATGCGCACAACGATAAAAAATGTTAGTAATACCCGGCAGCACTGGAGTTTTGAAGCACACTCATTATTTCGAGTACACCCATTATCAAAAAGCTGCCAGAGTTCTTGTCATGGTAATCTCTTAAAGCGAAGCTTTGAATGCCCACTGATGCAGTATGTCGTGTCGAAAACACAGCGGAAACGCAACTTTCCCTGGCAATGATGATGATCGCGGGTGAAGTGAAAGGAAAAAATTCTTCCTCTCGTCGGTATCAAACCTGTGTCCCTCGCGTTATGAAGCCGACATTTATCCGAATGTACCATTGCGACCCGGTCGAAGCAGTTTAGATTCGGAGAGAGGTGCATGGACGTGCAAAATGAGACAAAAAAAATCCTGCACTCCTCTGTCTCACGATGACGCTGCTTGAACGCTAAGCTTTCTTCGCGCGAAACTAAATGGCTAAGGCTCAATGTAACAGACGCTCTGATCAAAGTGAAAACTGTGTGCGAGTAAAAGTAAAGCCTCAACGAGTCAAACTCCAAATTCAGACGACAACCGAGGGATTCCTCACAAGAAAGCTTCGCACTAATCCATCGCCGTCGTTAGACGGAAGACTGCAGGTTCCTTTTTAAAGCAAAGCTTTCTGCCTCTACCAGTCAACGATTGCGTCGTGGCGTGCGGGACACGAAACGCTACTACCCAGCGTTTCCCGCGCGCAGCCGACTGCTTGCACCGGTGGGCGCATCAGAGGGACGGCTTTGTCGTCTGCTTTAGCGGCGGTTCCTTTTTGCTGTTCTTGCGTGCTTCGCGTCCATTGCGCGTTTCCTTCGGACGGAAACGACGGAAACTTGTTCGACAGCACCTCCTGGGTAACCCGGACCAGACGGAATTAAGTGGTCGTACGGCAAAGAGACGTTAAGGATTGGTTTGCAGGGCGGGAGAATAAAATGTACAGACCACACAGAGACATGTGGCCGCTGGAGAAACGCTACCTTTTGCCACTGCTTGCCCCGAATTGGACTCCGTTTTCTAAATTGGTTGATGCCAATTCGGTTGTTTTAACAGGTATTACAAAAGGCGAAAGGAGCAACTGTTTCCGATCAGTAACGATAATAAAAGTTCCCTCAGCTTTCTCGTAATGCTCAAACTTACTAAACTAACTAGTTTAAATCAGTATAACTGAGAATCGGTAAGTTCACGTGCCGAATCACTTCGGTGTCAGCGCTTGTGTCGCGTGGTGGTGTAGCCCCAAGCTAGCACATCAGGATGGCTAGGTTCCGCTGTCTCATCCTTCGAAAGACGCTCCTGTCTGTATTCTCTCACTTCCGACTCGCAGACGGGCTACAGCGGCGGCGGCGTCCGCCGCTCTAGCCCGGCCGTGGCCCATGCTGCTGCGTTCGGAGGCCGCGCTCACGAATTCCAGGTAACGGCTGGCGGCATCTCTGGTTTCGCTCTTTGTAGAGCCACGTGTGTGAATTCAAGTGATGGTGCATGAACAATTGTTGTTGGTGTCGTTTAACGCTTCGCTTTCCAATTACCTTCACAGCGCGGATCGGAGCCATCTTTTTTTCTTTTTTGTTCAAGTGTTCTTCTTTATTTCCACTTAAGTTTCAGCATAATGCTTGCGTATTGGACTTTGAGCGTGTTCTGTATGCCGCAGTGATGCCGCTATCTCATATTTTCTTCATAAATATTAGTATAAGTTTTTCGCTAGTTTGATGGCATTGGGACCACACTGTAGTTGTACTAAATATTTACAAAACGTTCTTCCTGCGTAAGGTGCCTTCACAAAAGCCGAGGGATGGATCGAAATACATGTTCTACCCTGTTATGAAAGTACACCAGCGTTAAAACATCGGCTTTTTTGTGCTGTATAATTATTGCAATATTCATATGAACGCTAGCACCGACATCTGATAACCGCAATAGAACACTTAAACAAAGTATTCTTGTTTCTGTATTCTTCAACAGCAATCGCAGATGAAGGCCCGCGAGGAGAGGATCAAGACGCTGTCAGACCTGTTCGTGTCGATACGAACTGTAAAAATGTACGGCTGGGAGGACGCCCTTCAGGCAAGCGTGCAGCGGCTGCGTAAAGTAGAGGTCTCTTGGCTGTTCAAGGCAAATCTCCTCGACGGAATCCTCGACTCCTTTTACACTGCGGCAAGCTCGGTGGTAGGTGCATTGATTACCTTTTGCTCAAACAGCGGGTCATCAGAATGGCCACTTAGCAACGCTCGAAGAATACACGATTACAGAAAAACATCAGCTGTTTGTGATGCAGTAGAATGATTATATCGCCTAGCCATTGCGTTGTGTAGAGGACTTATAACGACAGGCAGCCCGCCCGGCTGTGTGTTGGCAGCCCAGCTCAATACTTTACAAAGCTGCCCTGCATCTCCTAGTACACGCCTCTTCAGAGAAAGTACACGCTCTTCCTTCTCTTCCTTCCTTTGTCTCTTCCTTCCTCTGCGTGATCTTTTGCGCCCCTACAGGGGCAAACCGTTGCGCCGTCTTTCGTCCTCTGCGCAGAGTCATTGGCTCCTGGAGCGGCCGCTCATCAACCCTATTGACTTTGCCCTGCACACCGCCCAACCGCTCCTCCCCGAACCTTCCCTGTGCACCCCCCCCCCCCCCCCCAACATGACCCCGCACCTTCACGGCGGCAGACGGCAAGCTCCCGCCCACTTCTACGATCCCTTCCCTACGGGCGCGGTCTCAGGCTGTGTGGACGCAAAATATTACCCTACCGGTGGCTCCACTGCTTGCGCCATTAATATGTATGGCCTCACGGAGCTCCCAAGCACATTCACAGCAGGCCCTTTGACCTCCCTCCAACAGGCATCGATCCTCCACGCAACCAGGGAACTCACCTTTCTAACCCTTTCTTCCCGCTATTTATTTTTCTCCGAATCCGTGGTGGCAATTAGAGCTCTTCGCGAAGAGCGACAACCCGAAGATCTCCATAATGACTTCTCTGAACCTCTGTAGCTCCTCTCCCCTGCCTCGGCCACTATGCTGTGGGCGCAGGGCCACTCAGATTAACCGACTATCAGATACCTCACAAGCCGGCCAGATTCCTGGACTGTGTCGCCCATGGCGGACGAGGCATATTTCTACAAGAAGGCCTTCAAACAACACTACCGACACCTCCGGCTCTCCCAACGGACGCTTCCGCCCCCCCGAACTTCCCTATTTACTGCACATCCTTCAGGCAGTCACGTTAAAGAACCTCATAACTCCGGCACGTCTGTAGGTCTACCGTTCTTCAATTTCAACTCCGAGGGGTGCATTTCCACTTCAAAAAGCAGTACGATCGGCAATTAAAGCTCTAGAGAACTTGACATAGTTTACGCGGCCAAGAAAGTACGGCATCATGCACAATCTCGCATGCATTACGAAAAAGGAAAATGACATCACTAGGGCACAGGAGTAAAGCAAAGTAGTAGATGGTTCACCCAAGGACGAAAAAAACAACAGGTCAGTATAAAAAATTTTGAACTATAAAACTTGTGGACTCGCACTTAACCTCGCATGGACATTCAAATAAGCAACGTTTGGGAAGAGCAACAGTTCAAATATGAGGCGAATACATTTCGTTACAGCCTCAAAAACGCAGGTTTGATGAGGAGCATAGGTCTCATAGGTTTCGAGCCAAGCTTTTCATAAACGAAAGAAGGGTGTAACGCAGAATTTGAATGCCATAATTGGTGCTCTGTGGAACAAAGCATACATATTCATATATATTCATTTGCCCTGACGAAGGCAAGTCTCTTTGCTGAAACGTTGGCAACAATCGCGGTTTCTACCTTGCTCGAAGTTTTCTCTTTTTGTACAGTAGACTCTCGATAAACGGAACTTCAAGGGACCGAAAAAATAGTTCCATTGAACAGGAGTTCCGTTTACTAAGAGAGATGTGTAAAAGTGCAAATTTATGTGCGTACACACTCTTAATACCATTTCATGGAACTCTAAGCGCTAGAAGGTAACTGTTGCTGATAGATTTGCAGAAAGCAAGAAAACTACACGAGGTTTAGGCACAGCATTCAGAAAGTTGATTTGGCAACAATGAGGCGCTGTTCACTAAAGAATGCATCAATTATTTGAGTCCTTGCAACTGCATATTCACGGAGGCTTAAGACCTACACCTCGCGAGTGCTCACGAGCCACCGAATTTAGAGGACAGCAACGCGGTAATGAAGCGCGAATAGCACCAGAATGGCACAAACGAGACGGCAGGAGCTAAGCCCTGTAACGTGGTGTCTTGAATTGAGACCGAATGACTGGAACAAGAACTGCGATGTTGCATTCGTCGCGCTAACACGGCTGACCACTAAGACGAGGCTTACGAGGAGAATAAGGCGAAACAAAACATGGAGGAAGAAAAACAAAACAAAAACAAAGCAGCTCGGACGGTAAAAAGCTGATTGTTATGACAATAAATTTCACAAGAAGTTCTGTTTATATGTCCGTTAATCGGTGTCGCGGGAATTTTAGTTCCGATTACCGGGAGTTTTTTTTACGTTATCTTAATACATAACCAACCAACTTACTGTCTACTGTTCCGTTTAAACGGCAATTCCGTTTAAGCGATTTCGGTTTATCAACAGTCCGCTGTATATATATATATATATATATATATATATATATATATATATATATATATATATATATATATATATATATATATATATATATATATATATATATATATATATATATATATATATATATATATATATATGTATATATAATGAAGAAAATTAAACACGTCGAAAGAGGACAGGTTTTAACGTTTCGACCGGGGACCGGTCGAAACGGTAAAACCTGTCCTCTTTCGACGTGTTTAATTTTCTTCATTATACTTACCGGTGTCCACGAAATTGTTTTCCGCTATATATATATATATATATATATAGATATAGCGAATCAGAATAGGGCATGAGGGGCACGTTGAAAATAGGACAGAAATAAAGTTTGGCAGTCAAGAAAACCTTGCAAAGGAAAGGGGAGGATATGGTAGGTCATTGAAACAGATAAAGAATTTGGAAGGAAAGAAAGCAAGTGGAGAAAAAATGCCTGCCAGGTGGGATCCGAACCCACGACCTCCAGAATACCAGTCTGGTGCGATAACCACTACGCTACCGGCGGGGCTATTTTTCCCCTCCCCTTTCTGGGGCATTTATGTCAATGTAATTTTTTCCTGTGCTTCTAGGTGGTAGCCAGCGCCACTCCGACTTCTCGGGGTGAAGGGGACCTTCTTTTTAACCCCCGGGCCGTGACTCGAGTGTCTGCGACATGTCGAGAGTGGTCGACCAGCGTTGAACCCTCTTAAGCTTCCTATGGCACCAAGACTGCCAGAACAGGGGCCCTCGCTATGCATGTAGCGAATCAGAAAAGGAAATGAGGGGCTCGTTGAAAATAAGACGGAAATAAAGTTTGGCAGTCAAGAAAACTTCGGAAAGCAAAGGGGAGGATATTGTAGGTCATTGAAACAGATAAAGAATTTGGAAAGAAAGAAAGAAAGTGGAGAAAAAATGCCCGCCAGGTGGGATCCGAACCCACGACCTCCAGAATACCGGTCTGGTGCGATAACCATTACGCTACCGGCGGGGCTCCATATCCTCCCCTGAATAATTGAAAATTCAAGTCGAGAAAAAATGCGCCGTTTTTTCCGGAAGCGGGAATCGAACCCACAACCTCCGCTTAACGCGTGCGGTGCTCTACCATTGAGCTAGTTCCGCGGCGACTCCCCTCTCGACTATACCGCGGGGTTTTGTATTTACGACTGCTCAGAGCCAGGTCAACTAGCGCCGCCCCGCGACCACCGCGGGAACACGTAGAACGTCTTTTTCCCAGCGGCCGCACGTAAGACGTAGTCGGAAGTCGGGGATAGCCAAAGGCATTTCAGACTGCTGAAGCCAGAACCCTCGTAATGCATTTTGTAGAACAGAGACGTACGGGACGAGGGAGTTCGTAAGGACACATATCAAAGTTGCAGTCCTTATTGCCAGTGCTGTTTGGCGTTTTAACAGTGTATTTATAGTGCCGAATGAGGTATGATTGCCTTCGACTTGAATTTTTAATTATTCATTCCTGCATAAAAAAGGCAATCCTGCATAAAAAAAGGAAAAAAAATAGAGCCTAACCACACCCCTATGCCTCCTTTGGCGTTGTAGACTGCCGACCTATGTTTCTGTATTTCCTCAACGAGCCCCTCATTTCCTTACTATATTATTCTGCGAAAGCCTAGCGAGGGTCTCGGTTCTGGCAGCCTTGATGCCTCGGTAGCATAAGAGGGCTTCCCGCCAGTTACCCACTCATGACAGGCTGTAGACATTTGAGTCACGCCCCGGGGGTTGAAAAGAAGGTCCCCTTCTCCCCGTGTAGTCATAGTGGCGCTGGCTACCACCCTCAAGCGTCAAATACACTTCTAGTAAATATAAATAGCCCAGAAAGTGAAGAAGAACACAGTCGCCCAGATAGCCGAATTGGTAAGGCATTCCAGATCTAATCGAAAGGCGTGGGTTCGGTCCCCACTCTGGGCGCGTGTTTTTCTTTCTTTCTTGCTCCCTTATATATAAAAAAAATCTTAACTTCATTAACCGTAGTAAAAAATATAGCCTAACCACACCCCTATGCCTCCTTTGGCGTTGTAGACTGCCGACCTATGTTTCTGTATTTCCTCAACGAGCCCCTCATTTCCTTACTATATATATATATATATATATATATATATATATATATATATATATATATATATATGTATGTATATACAGTCGAGCCCGCTTATAACGAACACAACAGGAAACCGAAATCACTTCGTTATATCCATTTTTCGCTATATCTGGACAGAAAATCCATGTATACCAATGGTAACGGGAACCGAAGATTTGTTCGTTATAGCCGCTATTTCGTTAAAACCGGGTTCGCTATAATTGGGCTACACTGTATATATATATATATGTGTGAGTGTGTGTGTGTGTGTGTGTGTGTGTGTGTGTGTGTGTGTGTGTGTGTGTGTGTGTGTGTTTTCCTTAGAACTTTTGTTTTGTACTATGTGCCCTTCCCCGAGACTTTTGTTTGTAGCTGCCCTAAGACGAGAGTACGAGAGTACAATACTTAGGTTGTGGCATAAATAATGGTTACATAAGAGGAATTTCATCCTTTCTGGGAATAGATAGTGATAACTACATAAAAGAACGGGCAGGGGCCGAGTTCTCCAAAAAGGAGGCGCCGTTTTTACGCGAGGCGGTTGTGCCACGCGTGTGCACGCATTCTTCGGCTGGGGTGTTGCTTTCAGGGGCGGCTGGCGAGGGAAAAGGGCACTGCAGATAAGCCCTGTAGCAAGGGCGCAAAGTGATACGCAAAACGTGGTGGGGCCAGTACTGCGTGTCGCTTTACTGCTTGACCCCCCATGTCCCCTTTACCCCTACCCAAGGCTCACCGTCTCCAATAGAGTGAATACTCCGGTTTCTCCAATATTTGCACTGAAACGCACTTAACATCATGTGACGCCTCTTCCGGTAATGCTCCCGTGTGTATATTGATTGTGGTGGTTATTGCAGTTGGCCATCATCCTGTTCTCGGCACTCTATTTCTTCGAGCCGGACATCGTCCTGACACCAGCGCTGTCGTTTTCGTGCGTTTACCTAGTGTACGTCACAGACCTGACCCTCAGCTCAACGGGTCTGCTCTTCAGAAACGGACGACAGGTAAGGCTTCTAGTATACAGAGCCGATTTCAGAAGAATACGCGTGGTTGCACCGAGAAAAGCGCCATTAACGTACACCTTACAAAGAAAACCTTCACACTGTCTCAAAAAATTTGCAATGGCTGATAACTTCGAATTATGTTAGCGTTTATTAACAGCATGGCTATTGCCTTAGGTTAACATCTTTTCAGAGAAATCCCCGTAGCCAGAGTTGTAACAAGATTCGGCACATATGTATTACCCAGTCGAAAAAGACGACAAAAAAGTTATGTAGTTTATCGTATTTCCGCTTGTCGTACATTCTTGTCGTGGCGTGATCCTGATGTTTTGTCGTGTGTCGTTTTTCAGTCCTGATTTTGATGTATCTTCGTGCCGAACTTTTGTCTTGTCGTGATCCTGATGTTCCATTGGTAGATGCACATTGTTTGAATTATATTGCCCATTGTGAAGAGGACCGTAAATGGCAGTTCTGTTGTGACTACAGGAACCTTTGTGCTTAAAAAAAGACACTTTGTCGTTACAACAGAAATGTGTGTCGTCACAACAGATAGCTTTGTCTAACAGCAGGACTTCTGTTGTCACAACAAAGTTTGTTGTCATGAGATGGGAATTCTTGAAACCTTTTTGCGGTATTTGTGTAGTGATTTTAGACTGGATGGATATTGCAAAAGCACCGGAGCCCGGCAGGGTTTTTTTTTTGCTTCTAATCTCGGTGGCCCATTCGACACCATCTGAGAAAATAAAAACTAAAAGAAACAAAGATGCTTGAGTTGTCACGAGCCTTTGACTTCGGGTCAATTCGCTTGTACCGAATAACCGGCAAACAAGCGGCGAATATGCGGGGACCTCGCAAAAGCGCCGTTCAGCTGCCATATGACCGACACGGAGATCGGGCGGCGGCAAATGATCACGGCATTGTTCATCACTCTGGGCTGTTGGCGGGGCCGCCCAGTGGACGGCCAACGGACTATCCATTTTATTACGGGTAGCGCTGCTTTTCAAATCCCCCTTTTCACAAAAATGCCCACAAATGATCATCTGCTGGTCGCAAGGCGAACCCGGACGACCGTCTATATGGGGCGGCGACGAATACCGGCCGCCTTAAATCTAACTCGGATAGATACCCGGCGAACAGACGTCTTTTTCGCCCCTCCTTTGCAGGTATTTCGCTGCATGGAAGCCGCGTGTATAATACGCAAGAAGCAACGTTACCCATTCTATACGTCTGCGGCTGCAAAATGTGTTGTCCTTATACTAACGAGATCATCCAAACGACATTTCCAAATGGTACAGGGATTGTGAAATCAACCTTTCAGAAGCTGGGAACCAAATTTTTTTCACGGAAAAGTTGAAATTTAGTGAAGCTCTCTAGTTCTTAGGCGACGAGCTATTCGCGATGATGTAGCAACTGGAAGATCAAAGCCTCCTCTCACACATTGTATATACCGCTTTAAAGTCCATTGCTGAAGGCAACTAAGTTCATGGTCAAGAAAAGAGCATTACCTTCCGGTCATGCCGCATTTTACACTGGAATTGCGAACAAGACTACCACACTACGGTACAGCAACAAAAACGTCTCTTGAATGTTGGTTTCTTAAAGTTCTGACAATTTCTTTTGGTTGGTGCTTGTCGTCTTTATTGCAACATCTTTTATCCCGGCCACATAGGTTTCCCTCAAACCCTCTACTTCAGTCTGACAGTGTGTGCAAGTTAAGTTTCACAGAGAGATCAAAAGTAACTGGAAGAAACTATATAATTTCACTGGTGCCGTTTATGACATTACTGAACCGCCAAACTATGAAAAAAATGTAGTACGTGTACTGCAGGTTGGAAAGAGGCGTTAAATGTTTATTCCATGCAATACGTCAAGGCTGGTGTTAGTAAAACTGTAATAGGTTCGCTTGCCGGGATCCTATTTAAGATCAAGAACCTTGCTGCCTGAGCTTCGGTTGGTTTGAAAGTCAAGGCCATTTAAAGTTGTAGGGACCAGGGTTCTTACGGGGCCTAACCCGTTCCTCAAGATTCGGCCGCAAGGCTAGCTCTTACTAAACGCCGCCACGGATCGCCAAATTGGCGTAGCGGCAGCGAACAGCAAGGAACACAGGACATAAAAATCGTCCACTCTGACGTATATTGCACTGCCATTAGGGACGTCGGGCGCGTCGCTCTCCACCGCCAAGACCAACTTAGCCAGGACGGGAGAAACAGGCGCGAGGGCGGCCAAAGGAAGGCCAAAAAGGAGCAAGTCGTATTTACGGCCGCTCCCGACAATGGCAGGTATCCAAAGATGACCTCCCTACGTCGTGGCCCCCGAACTTGGCCGCCCGGAACTTCCGAGCAAAACCTGTCACGTGAGGGGTTCGGCAGCGCCCCCTGCCGTGATCCAGCCGCAGCGGGGAAAATTCGCGGGCTGCGGGGGGAGAGGGACCTCCCCCTCCCGCCTCCGCGGCGAGCCGAGAGAGATAGGGAAGATGGTTCCCACAAAGTCAAAGCCTTATACTGAAAGGAAGAAAGATTTAAAATTAAGGCATTATACTACGATACACACTACATTTCAAAGTACGCAATCTCTTTTAACTGAAATATGTATAACTCCCTTACTCCAAGTGCCCTATCATACTTGAGCGTCGTCAGCCGGAACTCTCTTTATGCCGAGAAATCAGTGCAGCTGTCCACACCTATAACTTCCGCCGCGAGCACGCACCTCCTCTCGCTGTAGGTGCACCCGAGAAACTGGAACTTCATCAGCTCAGTCCCGATTCACAGAACCACCTGGCCCTCGATGGCCAGTGAACGCTCGTACGCAATTCCTTTTTCCTGCCGTAATCCGGGGTTAGGAAGCCTCGCTTGGGGGCGCCTCCGTCGAAGACGCCCCTCGAGCTTTTTTGCCTCCATACGGGATTCACGCGGACTGCGGTCGGTGATGGTCAACTACCGCGCCGGTGCGATCGAGGCCACTGCCTGCACATTACGCGCCATCGCGATAGTTGGCCGGCGAGGGCAGCGGGCGGCGAAGCATTGCGCAGAGCAGTGCACGTGGTGAACTTCCCAGGAATGGTCAGCTACAGTCATGAACAAATAAAACGTGAACACGTAAATACGAAACAGAACACACAAATAGCGCAACTTCTTTCTTTGCGAGTAACACTATCGTGTGGCTTTGTTCCAGTAACAGAGTTAAAAAATGAGTCTGCCGAAATGTACCACCTACGGCGAGCCATTATTTCATTTCCACTATCCACATTCCTTGATTTTGAGGGTTCTGGTTCATATTTTCGTGTTCACATTTCATTTGCCCATGACTGCACAAGGCGATTGCTGCGATTGCTGCTGGACGATGAACCATCAGCATCACAAGAGCGATGGCATATAATCATATTTGTCAGCACGCTTCCCGCAAATTCACGCAAGCCACAAAGGCCCGGTCCCTCGCTTGCCGGTTCTCCTTCGCAGACTACCGGGCGTCCGCGCAAGACCTAACTATTCGAAGGCGTCGCGCTCCATTTTTGCCAATGCATGCTTGTCGCCTGTTCTTACGCGAGGCGAGGACTACGGGCGGATAACTCAATCGCCCGCAGCGTTGGGTAGCACTCTTGGGACTTGGTACACAACTGTCACGAGTACGTCAGCTAGCGAAAAGGATTATGAAAGCGGCAGAGTAAGGTTTTGGATGAACTTTCACGCTGCTGCAGAATGCCCACAGCATTGTACGCAAACTCCCTGCTGAATCCCAAAACTGGCAAGTAAACAGGGGTAGGGCGCCTCGATGCGTGCCCGCTCCGCTGAGATTGAGGACAACCTCGTCGTCTGCTTGTGTGACCGCCATTTTCTTGCATCCGCTCGTCGCGGGGCGCGCGTTTGCTGCGTGACGCGCCTTGATAGTGCTGGTCTCGCTAACACTGTGGGCTTTATTTGTCTTTACTTTTGATATAAATTCCTTTTCTATGGTAGGTGAACAGAAGAGTAAGGTTTTGGTGAAGGATTCTCTATTTTGAAATGATTAGCTAAGGTATGGTGAGTGCCTTTCTTTTTTTACAATAGGTGACGCGGCGGGCACGCCGTCGTCATACCGGCTCCGTGAACTTGCTGTCGTTGCGTTTACATAGAGACATAGCAGAAAGTAGGCGAAGTACACGAAGAAAGGGAACTGCTACATATTCAAGTACGAATGTCCGGTACGCTTACGGCCACTGAAAGTATTATGCGGTACTTAAATATATAAGACTGCCTGGCGGCAAACTCTGTCATGCGTGCGCCGTGAAATCTAAAGATGATTGATTTATTGATGAGGTTTAACGCGCCTACGCTACATAGGCGATGAGGTGCCGTAGTGAATGGCTCCGGGTTAATTTTGACCACCTAGGGATCTTTACCATGCGCCGAAATCTCGAAAACACGGGCATTTTGTATTTTCGTCTCCATCATAAAAGCGGCCGCCGCAGCCGAGAATCGAACCAGCGTCCCTGGGTTGCAATCTAAACATAAGGACTTACACGGATGTAGGAATAAACATTTAATACCTTGAAGCAAAAATACACTATGTACAAAATGATGAACAACATGCTCCACTGCTGTTACATAATACATTGTGTACAAAATGATACAAACACACTTCACTGCAGTTATAATACCGGTAATGATGACTACGCTTGAAGGTATGGTGAAGGTATGCTTTTTCAACTTGCTTTTTGAGGTTTTGAATTGCGTTCTTAGCACGTGTGTGATGTTCATGAAGCACGGTGTATCTTCTTTCCAGGTAGGCCAACTGTTTTCCAACTCAGCACAATCCCTTTGTGTCTCACTAGCTCTGAGAGTTTCATTTTCCGAGTTTCGAATTCCGATATTCAAACCTTCGGCACATTTGGGCTGTTGAGTTGCAGGTTTTCCGATGACGTCTCTTGTGATACCGTGCGAGTCGGCTCTGGGAGCATTTCCGCTGTCTCTGATGATGCATGAGGCTCTTCAGCGGGATTGTCCACCTCTTCATTGTTTAATGTTGGCGCAGGCTGCGTTCTGTCTCTGGGTGGCTTTCGCTGCTTTGGAGCAACTGGAAGCAGAAAGATATGCAAACCAATAATCAAACTAAGCTGTAAGTTCATGGAAAGCGCGGTAATCAAGAGAACGGGAAATCAAGACGAAGAACAAAGCGGAAACACTGCATGCAAGCGTCTCATCATTTATACTTGTAATAATTACCCAGGTCGAGCGATTGTGCCTTTTTCAATGCAAATGGATTAAGTGGATGCGTGAGGTTAAGGTTGTTACGTGGGCTGATCGGCAATACAATGAAATACGTGGAAGTGACTCCCTATGTGCTTGCTGTAACCCGATCCAATCGTTATATCCGATATCGCGGCACTGGAGCAATGTAATAAGCGGCTTATTTTCCCATGGAAAGCATACAAAAGCGGACGGCGCCATAGCTGTTCATTGTTATATCCGATATATTGTTATAAACGGTATCGTTATAAGTAGACTCGACTTTAATTGGCCGTACAAAATATTTAAAACCCACTAAAAAGAAAAATAGAACATTTTTTCACACCAATGATCTCACAAAAAGCAAAGATATGCATCGTACACCTCTGTGCCTTACACCCAAGATTAAACAAAAAAAATATGCGAAAAAGAACGTTCAAAATACGGCTGTATTCAGAATACAGATGTGATGCGGGTTGTTGTGTGGATGAGGAGGCAAAGTTTCACTGGCGAAGAAGAAGCGAGGCACGTGACGTCAGACAAGGACAACGTATATTAACGGGACAGAATTTAAAAAAAAAATACACAATTAGCTATGACCTAATCTAATCAAAGGGCTAGATGTCCGACAAGACACTGTTAACTCAATAGAGTTCCCGCTCACGTCTTGCAGTCCTGCAGTACTCGGCGGTAGGAAGCTGTGGTGGTACACTTGATCGGTGTGATGGCTGCAGGCGCTGTCTCCTTGACGCTGGCGCTGGCCGCCGCAAAGTCGGTCCCGTGTGCTAGGCCCGGGGCGCTGCCGTGGTGCCCTTGTCAATGCCGGTGCTGCGACTGATGATCGCTGCGGCCCGGGTGCTTCGTGGCCAGTCTCGGCTGAGCTGCCTTGATGTCCGCGGGGAAGATGCGGCTCGCAACGGAGGTTCCCCGAACGTTCTCGTCCGGCAGGTCGCTCCTCGAACCTCGTTCCTTCCGCTCTCGTGCCACGATCGCCCGGCTTTTTTTCTTCCTCTTTCTCTCCCGCGCCCTTCTTCGGCCTCCGCACACACCTCGTCTTCTTCCCTTCGATCTGCCGACGCCTGTCCGGTGAGCAGCGCCTCCTCACAGTTGCCCCCATCGGAAGAAGTGTTTTGGGGAAAAACACTTCCGGTGAGCAGTTGGTTGGCTGGTAAAAGTCTCTGGTGGTACTGGTCTGTTGGTCGACGCGCCCTTCACTTGCAGTCACTAGTAACACTACCACACTTCCACGTCCGACACTCACTTTGATCACTATCACACTACATAACAATGACTCAAAATGCACAGAAACACTAAACTTACACAGAAATGCTGACAAACAACAATTCTACGAACCGGAACCGTTCCATGCCCTCACTGAAGACGGCTGAAGTAGTCCGCACCCACGTACTAGTGGAAGACTTAAAACACAGAATTCACATTCTGAACAGAAAATGCTCAAGCCTAGCATCGCTGTACACATACGTCAAGCAAGATTCCGACAGGGCAAGAACTGATGATACACCAGTTATTGGCATTGCGCAAACCGGTTCTCGTTCAACCTCATGTCACGAAAGCTAAGAAGTCTTTTCACGTCCTCGTGCACGTCTCGTCTATAATATTCTTTCTTAACTCTGGATTCGGTATTTTGGGCACCTTTGCGGCCCGCCAACAAGCAGTCCCGTTCAAATCGATTCGGCTGTTCCCGATGTGGCTTAGGCAAGACGAAGTGGGTAAGCCTTTCCCCGGCAGGTAGTTTGCGTCCCCCGAAGAAGTCTTTGCGTTTTGTCAAGGATCTCGCAACTGGTCTAGGTTTCGCGATGAACTGCTTCCGGTTGACGTCAAAGCAATTTTCCGTCGCATTCGTTAGTTGTTCTTTGAACGATTTCACCCGAACAGGTTTACCACTACCTGGTTTAAGGATTCCTGATCTAAATATGTCATGTTGAGGTGCATCCTCTTTGAATGTTCGTTTCTCTTCTTTTGTTAAATGGGCCTGCTCCCTTTTGTGCCGGCGAAGCGTCATTTCGACACAGGAGCTAGACATCGTTACACCCTCCACATTTCCTATGACCAAGTCATAGAGAGGATCTTGCATACATTTCGCGGTGAGTTTTCCCGAAAAGAACGGAGTTTCGACCTCGATGTCTGCTTCTGGAAGGAACTTGATGGTTCTGTCTAGGAGGCGGACCGGGCAAATTTTTCCTGTGAAGTTTTTGGGAGGAACCAAGTTTTTTCGGACGATCACGGTGTTGCACCCGGTGTCGCGCAGCACACTGATACTCTTGCCTCCTAGCCACCCTTTGAGAACAGGCAGGTTACTGAGGGATGTCAGACATTTCTCTCTGACCGCGCTTACGACTGGAATTTTTTCCCCAGTGTTCAGAGTGACGAACTCCTGGCTTTCTTTTTGAGGCTGTACTACGCACGATGCCTGTAATTTTTCATCTTTCTGGTGATAGCACTTATCAGCCCTATGTCCAGTTTGGCCACACTTAAAACAAGCTTTCGTGCGATTCCAACACTCGGCCGCTGTGTGCCCGTGTTTGTCACACAGAAAACATAACTTTTCCGGTCGGGAGTTAACTCTCTTCTGAGGAAGGGTTTTGCCGTGGTTATCAGGATTGAGGCTGTCCTCAGCGTTCGCTGCCGACCAAGAGCCAAGACTCCGTTGCTCTTGTGCGTCTAGGTAGTTATCGGCAGCTACCACCGTCTCTTCCAACTTGGCGCAGTTTCTTTCTTTCAAGAAGACTAACAGGTTTTTAGGGCACCTTGTCATAAACTGTTCAGTGATGATTTTCTCTCGCAGGCCCGCATAAGTCTTTTCAACTCGGCCTGTCTCCATCCACCTGTCAAAGTATCCGGAGAGCCTAGCTGCAAATTGGCGACCAGTTTCACCCTCCTCCGGCACCGACCCTCGAAACTTCTCTCTGTAGCCTTCTGCGGTGTACCGGAATCTTTGCAGTAAAGCTCCTTTGACCTTTTCGTAGTCTAAAGAATCCTCTGGAAACAGGCGACCAACTATACTCAGGGCTTCACCAGTCAGGCACAAACTAATTGTGGTTGCCCATTTTTCTTTCGGCCACCCCTGACCAGTAGCGACACGCTCAAACCTCTGGATATAAGCGTCCAGGTCATCTCTGGAGTCGTTAAAAACCGGAATGAGCTTATGGGGGCTGATAAAGTCTGAGCTGCTCGCTCCACGAGCTCCTCCGTCCCCGCTGTCGTTGGCATCTGGCGCGTGAGCTCGGGTCTCCTCGAGTCGTAGCTTGCGATCTAACACTTCCCGTTCCAGCTCGAGTCTCTGACGCTCGGCATCCCTCGCAAGTGCTCTTTCCTGTCTCGCATCCTGTCTTTCCCGTCTTTCCTTTTCCATCTCTCTCTCAACCCATTCCTTCAGCTCACTGCCCACCAGGCCTAACTCTTTTCCCACGGCGAGCAATTTGTCAATGTCCATTCTGGCGCCAAGTGCTCTCCTCTCCGCAGCAAAAATTACCTCCTCGACTCTCTGGACGTTACGCAGAGAATCCTGCCGTGGACGCCATTTTTGTGATGCGGGTTGTTGTGTGGATGAGGAGGCAAAGTTTCACTGGCGAAGAAGAAGCGAGGCACGTGACGTCAGACAAGGACAACGTATATTAACGGGACAGAATTAAAAAAAAAATACACAATTAGCTATGACCTAATCTAATCAAAGGGCTAGATGTCCGACAAGACACTGTTAACTCAATAGAGTTCCCGCTCACGTCTTGCAGTCCTGCAGTACTCGGCGGTAGGAAGCTGTGGTGGTACACTTGATCGGTGTGATGGCTGCAGGCGCTGTCTCCTTGACGCTGGCGCTGGCCGCCGCAAAGTCGGTCCCGTGTGCTAGGCCCGGGGCGCTGCCGTGGTGCCCTTGTCAATGCCGGTGCTGCGACTGATGATCGCTGCGGCCCGGGTGCTCCGTGGCCAGTCTCGGCTGAGCTGCCTTGATGTCCGCGGGGAAGATGCGGCTCGCAACGGAGGTTCCCCGAACGTTCTCGTCCGGCAGGTCGCTCCTCGAACCTCGTTCCTTACGCTCTCGTGCCACGATCGCCCGGCTTTTTTTCTTCCTCTTTCTCTCCCGCGCCCTTCTTCGGCCTCCGCACACACCTCGTCTTCTTCCCTTCGATCTGCCGACGCCTGTCCGGTGAGCAGCGCCTCCTCACAACAGATATATTTGGCTGTAATAAACTCAAGCTTTAGACAAACGGCATAAGAATGCTGCGCATTAGTAGGCAGTTCTCAAAATTTGTGCTCAGCTCTCCTTTTGAAGCCGAGCTGCGCGGGAGCAAGACGCGGGCCGTTCACCGAAAGACGCGAATTGAGCTTTTAGATATTTCACCTCCGCGTATGTAAAAAAAACTCCCCCCACCTCCCCGAAGGGGATCGTGCGGAAATGCCAATGCATTGGGTGCACCAATGAGTGCGCTGCGGCAAGCAGTCACGGAGAGAGGCGCGCGCTCCACTGCATTTATATATATTTTTCCGAGCGCAGCGAGTGGAGAGAGGGTACGCGGAGAGGAGAGAGAGACCCGCGCAACACGCCCGCCCCGCGCGCGAGCTCTCTCCGCCCGAGCTCCGCGATGCGAGCGCCCTCACACGCCCGAGAGCGCTCCTCCTCTCCCCTTGCCCTCCGCTACTCCGGCCCGAGCTACCACCCGCTCCGGTTGCTAGGCGCGCCACAGCTGTTGCTAGGGGCGAGGAGGAGCGCGGAGAGATAACACCTGCGGGCGCACGCCGACGGAGCACGACAACCACCGACTAAGAAATGCACTCGCATTTAAAACAATTTCACACCGGCTTGGGGAACGCATCGGGAATGTAGATAAATAGCGCGTCAATTTGTGCGCAGACATTGTAGAGAGCATACCCCTACGCAACAGAAGATAAAATCCACTTTTTCTGGTGTGTCTGCTCCATTTTTTTTACTCGCACTAAGAATAAGGCTTCGCGGACAGCGGTTTCCTCATAATGCCCAGTGAGTGAAGATGAAGCCGAGCCAGTGAGAGTTGCTGTGGATATTTCTTTTTTTAGATGCGAAGCCTCTCACGCTCGGGGCTGTGTCCTTCCCTCCCTTGTTGTCGTTGTTGCCCGTCGTCCGCACTCTACGGCGCATGCGCGTCTCTTCAGCCCCGTCAGCCTTTGGCTTGACGTCAGCGCACTCCACTATAAAAAGAAATAGTTATGCGGCGCCCGGTTTCGATCCCACGACTCGCTGGCCGCAACGGGAAGTACGTGGCGCTCTTCCCTTTGCGCTACAAACCGAGATGGGAGCATCTACTACGAACGCGCCTTATGTCCTTCACTTGTTCAAACTACGTCAAGAAGCTACTGATACGACGAAGGCACGCGAAGCTGAATGTCAACGGAAACGACGAACTGAAAACTTTAGAAGAGGATGTTGAATATCCCGTGGGAAAGCTGTGGCGGGAAGCGCCACGCGCCTTGCAGTTCAACAGAGAGGAGGACGAAGAGAGCGGGCAGCGGGGTAGGAGCGTGAGCACGCAGTAAAGAAAGACGAGAAACAGGAGTAGTTCGATCAGGTAGCGCGGGGGTCGGTCTCTTCGGTGTGTCTACATTTCTTTATATTTCCCTGTCTCTACATGGGGATTCACACTACGTTCCCATTCGTGGTCCTATAAATGAAACAACATAACGGCAACCCAACGGAACCTACACGGAACCCCCATGATGCTTCGCATCCTCCTCATGGTTCCCCACGGGAAGATGGTGTAATTTTTTTGCGGCATTGTCTTCGCTTTCTGTTTTATTTTCCCGGGCGGGGGGTGTAGGAGGGGGGGGGGGTGACGGAGGGGGTTGCTTTGTAATCAAGCACATTGCCGGACTGCAAAAGGAGCTCTTAAAACCACAGCATTTTTGTTTGCGGTAATTTTTCTTTTTTATCACCCCGTCTGCATTTTTTTCTGGGGATAAATAGGTCAGAAATAACCTTCCTTTATAAAAGGTCTCGATGTGATGGCGCTAGCGCCGTCATTAGGCCGATTTTGCAACTTCCTAATAAGGCATCGGTGGTGGCCAATGTATTGCACTAGGGAACGTGGGCAGTGGCAAAGAGGAACGAAGACATGCTGACGAGTATACAGCGGCTTCACACGAATGAAAACAAGGTATTCGGGGCCGGGGGGAAGTGTGGGAGAGGGGGGGGGGCTTCTGCATGCATAGTTTTGCTGTAAAAATACTACTTTCGCACCCTATGTTCCCGAAGTTCCACACAACGTAAAAACGACTCGTAAGCGTGCACGTGACCGTGTTGTGTTCTCACGCCTTGAAAAACGTGTTCGTTTAGGCAAAAAATGGATCTCATTGAATCAAAAATTAGGGAAGCTTCGCACAAGTGGAGTGAAAACTGTGCAAAGAGCGAAGCTGGTGGCCCCACCTAGCGTAATATTGGTTCGATTAAGTTTATATGTGGTTATGTCAGAAGGCTCGGTCAACTTCTCTGCGTGATTATGCTTCGAAACTCGGTTACGTTTTCTCCGAGATGTAGTCGTTATCCCTGTAAAGAGTAAAGAGCCCGCTGATGTTTCGCCGCCGCATCACCGGCGGGGTATTCGGGATTGCACCGAAGCCGTCGCATCCGTTCTCGAGTAGCGGCGCGGCGTCTTTCGCTCCGCGCTTCCTCTTTTAAGTGCAGAGCACTTTAGGGGCTCGCCTTGACGTCGCAGTTTGCTCGCTGTACCCATGTAGAGCCACACGGCGTTCCCTGGTTGCGGCTGTCGTCGCCGCGTAACCCAGAGGCTTCGAAAGCCAGCAGTTTATATAGTCATAAGCGTTCGAAATTCGTGAACCGCTGGCGCTTGTCATAAATCTCCCCATTGTTTAGCGCAAAGAAAACTATAGGTACAATTTAGGCAAAATATACGTAATTAACTGGCAGCGCCCGCGTTCATTTAGTTAGGAACGCTCGTTGGGTTAGCTTTGACGATATTTGGCTAAAAATTCCGCCGCATTTCCCCGAGGGGGAGAATGTGAAAGTGCGAATGCACGGTTGTCGGCCCGCTTGCGGCGCTTGCGCTCGGCCCCCGCAGCCCACCACCTCGCCGCCTTCTCTTCCATCTCTTCCATCGGGTTTGCAGTATCACGTGTACACCACGCAGTTATCAAGCCGCTATAACGCCGCTGAGTCGCCAACGCACGCCGCTGACGACATAGTTTGAATGCGTTAAAGATATAAGGCGCGTTACTCACACTGATATCAGCGTGGCGTCCGTGGCTTAGTCGGTAGCGCGTCGCGCTGCGGCCGCAAAGTCCTCGGATCGAAACCTAGCGCCGGATGCTGTTTCTTTTTTAAATATAGAGGAGCACTGCGGACGCCGCCGCCGCCGCCGGCGGTGGATGGTTTGGGGTCGCTTATAAAGTGCATTCGCACTTAAAAAAGGGAAGTGTAACGCTGGCACATGCGGAAGGAAAAGCAAGCAGAAAAAGAACAGAACTCCCGGTGGTGCAGCTTTACGCAGGGGGCGCATGAGCACAGCGAAGGCGGGAAATTTGAACTGCATTGCGTGGTAGCTGTGACAAGATAACGGCGCTACACCCATTGTAGCGGATCCCTGCTCTGCACTTCCGACAGCTTTCCCACTGAGTGGAACGACTTAATTTTTGTTGGAGTGACGCTCTTCTTCTATCGCTTCATCTCTCCCTTCGTCTCAGAACCGGCTCTTGCACGTCACATCGATTTCCGAACTTGCCGCTGAACGTCCTCAATGACTGACAGTCCCAGATTGTTTGTCTGTAGGCTTTCACGTCTCTCCCATAGTGAACCGCACTAGCACGCGCTTCGACCTGCGGCCGACGACTTCGCAAATTTTGCGTCTGTAGCGCGAGCTTTTCTGTGCTTCCCATTTGAGACGCGAAAGCACGTGAACTGGCGAGGAGAAGAGCACGCAAGAGATTGCGCCACGAACTCTGGCCAGAGTGTTCTCGAAGGTCGAGTGGTGCCGGCACTCACGCTGACGTCATGGCTCGGCAAGGTTTTCTCGTGCCTGTTCGACGGCCCAACAACCAGCTTAAACAGCATTCTGTGTTAAAATAGCTATCCCCTACCTTTATAAACAGGCGTGCGTGCGAAGCCTTACCGCCGCGAAAAGAAAACGATTTTAATCAAAATCCAATCACGGCAAAACATAAACAATAACACGTCTGCCCAAATTAAAACGGAACGATTGAAAGGAGGCCACATATTATCGATCAAACAAAACAAAACCCTCTGAGCTTTACGCAAAGGCAAATGTGTGGTATTCGGGAACGTTTACTGTCGTTTACGGCTGCCCTCTCTACCGCAGAGGGAACATTTGGTGGAACGCTTTCTTTAGAATTCATTTTTCATGGTTTTGTGCAGGTTTGGCTTAGCTTTGATTTTGCTTGCATTTTGTCTGTAGTCCAGTTTGTTGCCGTGAGTCTTGGTATTTTCTTTTCGTCGTGTTTGTTTGAGAATGTATCTTTCCACAAACTTAGCGAGTGCCCTCGCTGATTATTGGCACCGTGGAAAGTACCAGTCGCTACTGAGTATTCCAAAGAACATGTGCTTCTTGACAGTGACAAACACTTCAAGGGCATCATCATAATCGTCATCGTCTCGTCATCACCAGGCTATCTACGCCCACTGTAGGGCAAAGGCCTCTCCCATTAACCTCCAAGTATGCCGGTCCTGTGCTAACTGCGACCAATTTATCCCCGCAAACGTCTTGATCTCCTCTGCACATCTTTCTGCCACCTTCTCTAGTGATCCACTCTGTTACCCTTAGTGACAAACGGTTATCTTGCCTTCGCAAGAAAACCGTTGGTCATTGAGGTAAACAGATTAGATCCCTAGCCCCGCGGTGGCGTATCATTCTACTTCCGGTCACCCTAGCGTTCGGGCGTGCGAATCATGGGATCCGGCGGAGTGGTAATGGCTGCTCAGCAGAACCGCGGAAACAGGACTAACGGAAGCGACAGCAAGGATTATCAGGTAATACTGCCACAACTGCCCACCGGTCGTATTGTCGCGAACAGGTTACTTCTGCACGGTGATGTGAAAGCAAGACCTTTCAAGGTCGAAGACTTCAGGGACACGCTTGCACGGACAGGTTTGAGATTGTCGCCTTCGAAGCCTAACAAATACACCACGTCTGGGCGATAACATTCAACAGTGCCGAAGTGACGAAGAGGATGTTGGCAGTCACCGAGTTACAGGTCAAGGGCTGGCGGTGCGTCATCATTGACCCGCAAGACCAAGAGGTATGCCTGAAACTGTATTGGCTCCTGCTAGGCGTCACGGGCGAAGACATTCGTGCCGCCCTCGCGCCGTACGGCACAGTGGCCGAAGTGAATCGCGAACGCTGGCGTGTCCAAGGCATTGCAGACAAAGGGTCAACGACGAGGACGGTGCTGCTCAAGCTGAAAAGGGGCATCAAGCTGGACGACTTGCCACATCAGATAAGAGTCACGGAAGAGCTAGCCCTAGTGGTGAAGCCGGGCGGGCCTGTGCGGTGTCTTCATTTCAATGGACATGAGTGTAATGGGGCCGCGTTGTACCCAGTGCCGGCGAATTGGGCACCTCGCCGCGCAGTGCATGCCCTCGTACGCGTCGGTGACGGCGCGCGCTGACCCCGAAGAGTCTGCCGAGCTCCTCATGGACGTCGCCGAAGCAGAGGAAGCAGCGCAAAGAACGAGTGGTAGCGAGACCCCTGCGACGACAACGAGGGGAGCCAACACTAACGAGGAGGAAGGAGACGCTGAAGACTCCCGCGGAACGCTGACCAGCGAAGAGTAGGGCACGGATAAGAGCGGCGAAAGGCGCTCGAACGCTGTGGCCTCCGGGGAGAGAGAGAAAACTTTTAGATGCGGAGCATCTCATTCTCGGGGCTGTGTCCCTCCCTCCCTTGTTGTGGTTGTTGTCCGCTTGTCCGCACTCTACTGCGCCTGCAGGTCTCTTCAGCTCCGTCAGCGTTTCGCCTGACGTCAGCGCAGTCCACTCGAAAAAGAAATAGTTAGGCAGCGCCCGGTTTCGACCCCACGACACTCTGGCCGCAACGGGAGGTACGTGGCGCTCTTCCCACTGCGCTCAAACTGAGACAAGAGCATGTGCTACGAACGCGCCTTATGTCCTTGACTCATTCAAACTACGTCAAGAAGCTACTGATACAACGAAGGCACGCGAAGCTGAACATCAACGGAAACGACGAACTGAAAACTTTAGAAGATGATGTTGAATTTCCCGTGGGAAAACAGTGGTGAGGAGCGCCACGCGCCTTGCAGCTCAACACGAGAAGAGGACGAAGAGGGCGGGTAGCGGGGTAGGAGCGTGAGCACGCAGTAAAGAAAGGCGAGAACCAAGAGGTGTTTGATCAGGTAACTGCTGTTTTCTGGCATTCTGAGCATCACTCCTTATATCCTTTGCGGGGTTTTGGCCAGGATTGTAGGGGTGCCTGGGGACCTATCTCTCTGTGACCTTGCAGTTTTCGGGAGTCTAGTTAGGGTGGGCGCTTTTTGCGCCGAATGGCTACTAACTCCCCTGGCCGGGGGCTACCCCCGGGTCGGCCAGCCTTCCTCCGCAGGATCTTCCTTTGAGAGCCTTTCTCCGGAACGGCTTGACCGATAATCCATGTAGCTTTGGTTCCGACGAATGGTGGGGCGATTCGCCACAACAATCCAGGGAAAATGCAGAAAGCCCCTCGTGCCGCTACGAAACACTTCAACAAAATTTCAAGCGTGCGTCCATTCGGGACAGGTGAAGTGGTAATTAGATCACCGGACCTGGAGTGTGTACAGGACCTTCTCAAGTTCGAGTCATTTGCTGCGTTCCCGGTGAGCCCATATGTTCCTTCTCACCTTGCGTGTACAAAACGCATCGTTCGCGGAGTAGACACCGAGATGTCAGTCAACGATATGCTAGAAGAGTTTGCTTCCGCGGGTGTCATAGCTGTACACCGGTGCAGCAGAATTGAGAAGGACTCCCGCTATCCCACCGAATTAGTCATTGCTACCTTCGCCGGGTGTCTGTCCCGTCAGAACGCAAAGTGTGGCCCATTATCTTTCGTGCGGAGCCTCTTTCCCCCCATCCTTTGCAGTGCAAGAAATGCTGGAGATTTGGCCATAGTGTCGGGGGATGCAAATCTTGGGCTCACTGCTGTTCGTGTGGGAGTGATCATCCTCCCGCACCATGCAATACGGAGGAGGTAACTTGCTGTCTGTGTGGCAAATGTCACGCGGCGGACTACTCGAGGTGTCCGGTTCGCGAGCAGGAAATGAAGATCCTTGAAGTGATTGAGAAACGTCGGTGCACACGGAGTGAGGCGATGATAGTGGTTCGTGAAAGATTGTCCGGCTATGCCTCAGCAGTTTCCCGTGGCTCTACGTTTGTTGATCCGCCTCTGGATGAAATAATTGCCTCTGTAATAGAAAAAGCCAGGCTAAAGTAATGGACAGGTACATGCATGCAGTTATCTTCGTGATGTTCTTTTCCCCGGGGCTTCTCCTCCAAGCCGCAGCAGCGCTGAGGATCTGACCCCGGGTATCCTCAACCGACAGACTCAGCCTCCGATACAAAACTGTACATTTATTTACAGCCCGGCGGGCGACTAAAAAACAGGACTCGCGCGGAGCTCGAAGACGGCGGGCCGAGCTCTCCTGCGCCCGGACCGCGTCTCTCCGTCTTCATTTCCATTCCTCTTCGTCGGTGGCCGTCCCATGTGGTGGCGGTTAGGACATCCGGTGCGAGCAGGCGGAAAGCACCGCGCAACACTTGCTTTCCATTTCCGCGCTGCTCGTCCCCCGGCCCGCTCCAGTTGGTGCGTCGAAGCGCCCGACACCTCCACCACCACTGTGAAACATAACTTCAGGAATGTTTCACACATGAAACAACCACCACACACACCTTTGGCACGTGCACCATCGTTCCTTCAGTTGACGACAGCACGGCCAGTGCCCCTTGACCCTGGCTACAGGTCACCATGACAAATAGCCACAATCCTCATCCAGCTTATTCAGAGCGAGCGGCCTTTAGCAGGTGGTACGCACCGGGCGTCGTCGTCTGAAAACCCCCTTGCTATGCGGCTCACCCCGTCGCACAACAGTAACAGGGGCCCCTCTCCTCCCCGCTTTCTCGCTCGAGAAGGAACCGCTTCTGCCTCGCCGGCCTGCGTTGCAGCCACGCTGCACTGCGGTGAAGCTGGCTGACACTTCCTCCCTTCTTTGTTCGAACATCCCAGTTCAGCCAATCCTGAGCTTGGAGCGCCGTGCTCCACTACGCGCTGCTCGTCAGCGTAATCAGCAGACGGCTGCTTAGCGTTCACACCAACGCTGACATGCAATGCTGGAGAGGCTATTTCTTCAGCCACTCCTGCAGTCCTACCTGCAATTACCTGGGGCTGCACTACACGAGCGGCCGTACCCTGATTTGCACTTTCCTCTCTCACTTCACTGGAGCTTCCCATGGCGATCGCATTCTCGCGACATGACATCTCGGTATCTAGAGAAACACAGGATGCAGTGGGCGTGACACCAACTGCATCCCCGCGCGATTCCCGGGTTGCTGCATCCTGCAAAGCTCTTGGCCGCTCGGCCATGCTCCCGGAATGTTCTGCGCCTCCGCACGCTGCGACGACGGGCTCAAGCTCACCTGAAGCCAGCCCCGGCCCCTTCAGAACGGCTGACTTAAGAACCTCATTGTCCTTCCGCTTCTTTCTGTGGGAACCCTCGTGTTCGGCCGCTAACGACCCACTGTTCACGCACGAAGCGCCGTTGTCTACCACACACCGTTGTGTGACGCAAGGAGTAGCGAGGGGCTCATCGGCAACCTGAACACTAACATGCGACGCCGCGGAGCCTTTCTCTCTTGCCATCAGCTTCATCACGGGCATGCGCACACTCTCATTCACCTTTGACTGCCTGTCATTTACCAACGCAGCCTCGCGCGTCTTAACCTCCATCTTCATTTCGGTGAAATTCCCTACGCGGGATGCTTCACTATCCTGCTCCCCGGTTGCAGGAAATCTGAACGCCCACGAAGGAACGCGCGCCACTATCCTCTCTTCGCCTGTCCCGCGTGACTCTGATAGTGCCGAATCCCGCGAAACAAGAGGCTCACGCACACCCAGTGAATGGACTCCACACCGCACATCTTTCGGCGTACTGGCGCACCCCAGTCCACTCTCTCCCTCAGCGCCGAACACTACTCGTTGAGCAATCGGTGAGGCAGGAACATTGTTAGCTCTCTTGAAACGTTCACTCTTCGAACGTTCCGCTGCTAACTCTGCCTCAGCGATTCTCAATTTCGCCTGCAATAGCGCCTTCTGCTCAGCGAACGACATTGCAATGCTTGCTGTCCCTGCAACGTTCATACACGCTTCCTAATCCTCATCATTATCTCGCGGCTACACCTAGATAGCCGCCAGATGTCATGGTGAACCGCAGACCCAGCATCAAACGAGGCACTGACCTGCATAGCTCGGCGCCTGTAGAGATGCCGCACCGGTGCAGATGGGATATCCCTTTATGCGCGGCTCCTTCCGCCGAGGTGTCCACCAAACAATGGCCCGCCGACTTCTCGCCTGCCGACAGCTCGCTGCTCCTGCCGCTCCTCGTTCAGTGGTCTGCTGATGCCTCCACTGACCGCTGGTCAAGCTGCTTCTCCGCCCCTCAGCAGGCCGCAGACACTGCCTCGGTCTCCGATGAGAAGTTCGCAGAGCACCGGTCGAGCCGCTTCTCCACCAGGGTGGCGAGCTCGCTGCTCCTGCCGATCTCGTTCAGCAGACGGTGATTTCTCCGCGCGCTCCGTCCGTCGAGGAGCCCGTCTCGCCCGCCGGCCGGCTGAGTCGTCGCTGTTGAAGATCCTGTCGACTGCGCCAGTTATCTTCGTGATGTTCTTTTCCCCGGGGCTTCTCCTCCAAGCCGCAGCAGCGCTGAGGATCTGACCCCGGGTATCCTCAACCGACAGACTCAGCCTCCGATACAAAACTGTACATTTATTTACAGCCCGGCGGGCGACTAAAAAACAGGACTCGCGCGGAGCTCGAAGACGGCGGGCCGAGCTCTCCTGCGCCCGGACCGCGTCTCTCCGTCTTCATTTCCATTCCTCTTCGTCGGTGGCCGTCCCATGTGGTGGCGGTTAGGACATCCGGTGCGAGCAGGCGGAAAGCGCCGCGCAACACGTGCTTTCCATTTCCGCGCTGCTCGTCCCCCGGCCCGCTCCAGTTGGTGCGTCGAAGCGCCCGACACATGCCATGACAGAACTTTTGGCAGCTCACACGTCCCATGTATGTCAGACTGTGTCTGCATTGTGCGGCGTAGCGGTACAAAGCGATTCAACAGTCGGGTCCCGCTCAAAAGCTGCAGGGTAAACAAACCAGAACAGTTTTAGTGAGTCATATCTTTCGAAATCGCCAAGCCATGTCATCTCTACAGCCCTTCAGTCTCCTGAACTTCCACAGCTCAGCCAGCACTCACCACCCTCTCCCCCTAGTGTGCCCCCTTCACCTAAGTCCTGCTCTGGACGTGATCCACCTTCCTCCAAAATCGTTTTTCGGCAGCCCACTTTCCTGCAATCCTCCCCTATTCATCCTGCAAACAAACCTAGTGCCAGTTCTGTGAACTCTCCAGTGGACATGGAGTGTCAAACAGTTCCGTTTAAAAGAACCGGATCTCCGACTGCGGGTTCACTGGAATCGTGTCCAACACAAAAAGCAAAGAAAGTTCAAGACGTTCCCAAAACAAATGACATCTTGGATGCTGCGGTGGCGGCCGTCAATTCATCGTAATGTCGCTTCGGCCTCTCTGGCGCAGAAGCTCATACGGTGAGGCAAATCCAGACGAACACTTATCCTAACAAATCCCGGCTATCCAAAATTTTCCCTCAAACACACAAAGACGCATGCAATAAATGCGGAAACCCTTTCAACTTATTTCACGGAACATGGGCCTGCCCTGTCATCTGGCCTTCAGGAAACAACCCCACAAAAACGGTCGTGCTATGGGAGGCAGCTCTGGCCAGCTCCGACTTCGGGATTCAGAAGGACTTATTTCTTCGAGCACGGAGAGGAGCAGAAGAGTCTGGGGCCCTGGAAGGAGGGCACCACCCCTAAGACAATCGCTCCACCTCCTTTTTTCATAATAAACGTTTCATCTCTCTCTGTCTCGCTTCGGGTACTACAATGGAATTCCCACTCTGTCATGTCAGCTCTCCCAGACCTTGACTTCATAGTCTCTAAAAAAACTACCAGACATTATTTTACTACAAGAAACCTGGCTGACACCGCGTAGGCCATTTTATTTTCAGAATTACTAGAGGAGGTGGATTGTTAGTTCTCGTGTCATTGGAAGTTTGCCATAAAGCCCATAAGTCATTTGAATTCATGTCGGTGGATTGTGAAATTCTAGCAGTTACATTTAGCCTGCCTGGGTGTTTTACACTTTCTGTGGTTAACTCCTATTTTCCGGAAGGAGTCATTTCCGCGTCTCCTCTCGATGCTGTTTTGTCATCGTGTGAGAAGCGCGTTATTATTTGCGCTGATTTTAATTCCCACTATGTGTCTTGAGGGCTCCGCACAGATTCCTGTGGTAGGCGGCTAAGTGGTTGGATGAATGATAACAATATGCATTGTTATAACTCTGCTTCCGCAACATTTTTTCGATGGAAGACTACTTCAGTCTTAGACTTGACTTTTTGAAAACTCCGGCAATATCGCTTCGTGGTCTACTTTGGATCATGCGACAAGTAGTGACCACGTTCCTATTTTCATTTGAGATAGTGTGCCCTTCTAGGTCCCCACGTGCTCCTATGATTCGGCATACAAATTTACACCGTATGCCGAACAAAGTAAAAATAGCGCTCCAATCTATTACATATGGTAACGAGGAACGCAGGGCAGTTCAAGTTACTTCGATCATTTCGGATGCTGTTAGGTCTTCTCAATTCAATATCTCTTCCTAAAAAGATGGCAATACCCCGTGGTGGAATGAAGATTGCGATCTGGCGTATAATCAAAGGCAGGCGGCTTGGAAGGTACTGCTAAGAAACCAACGCCCGTCTATTTGGACCAATTAGAAATTTGCGGCCGCCATATTCAAACGGACAGTATCTAAAGCGAAAGAAGCTCATAACACCCAGAAGTTTGCCGGTCTCACAAAGCCAAAGAATAGGCGATTACTATACCAGTTTCTTCGCTCAAGAAAAGTGGTACAAGAGCTCTACAATGAACATTCAGTGGTTCATTCAACACAGCAATCTATTGTAGCTCTCGAACAAATTGCACAAAAACTTAAATCCCGCTTTTCTTGTGTGTTCTCGCTGCTTTTGTCCGTAAACTTTCTAATGTTGCGTTCAACCCAGTGAAAATGTCGGAATTGGTTGACGTTGTTTCACAGCTGTCTGAGGCTGGTCCGGTGCCAGATGCAATACTGTGCCAATGTTACAGTTTTTATTTGAGGAAACCCCTGAAGATTTACTCAACATAGTAAACACGTAGCTGAAACATAGCTGGGCACCTCCAGATTAGAAACTCTCTAAGATAGTGCCATTGCTAAAAAACGAAGGATTGGGTTGCGTCCCCGATAACATCAGGCCAATTTCTTTAACTAGCAACTTGGTAAAGCTCGTCGAGAGGATACTGCATGATGGCCTTATGCGATTTCTTGAAAGCAATAACATGTTAAGACCCACCCAAATTGGCTTCAGACCCGGGAAATCCATTTGGAAGGCTCATATTGACCCTGAGAGCCCCGTTAAACTAGCCCGTAGCGTAAAACACGTACGCGCACTTGTTACTCTGGATATAACAAAGGCCTATGACAGCGTAGAGTATACTACCTTAATGTCACATCTTGAGAGTAGCGAAATCCCTCTAAACATTCAATCCTCGATTGGTGCGTTTCTTACCTGGAAGGACATTCTTCTGTTCAAAAGATGGCATATCATCTTCGCAATATCAGCAGTTTCGAGGGGCTTCTCAGGGGTCAGTCCTTTCTCGGGTTCTTTTTAATATTCTTCTCAGATCAGTTCCGATTATGGATGGCATATAAACTTACGTTTGTGCCGATGATATTGCTTTTTACTCATCGGCACAGACATTCATGACTTGTGTCAAAGACTACAAAAATATCTGGCCACCCTAGATAATTGGCTTAGCAGGCTACATTTGTCGCTTAATGTGGGAAAATGTGTGGTTTTAGTATTTCTGGTTACCATCCGCATATCTTTATGCCTATTGTACCGACAGCAATCCATCCGCCAAGTTACAGAATTAAATTATCTTCTGTATAATCTATAATGACAAGCTTACATGGCGTCCTCATATTAAACATATTGCTACTAAAGCAGAAAGAGCTGTAGGCATGCTCCGCAGGCTATGTAGCCACGAATTTGGGCTGCGTAGAGATACACTGTTAATGATATATCGGACTTATGTCCGCCCGGTATTAGAGTTTGGCAGCGTCCTATTTTCTGGTTGTGCGGCGAACAAATTGAATCCCCTATTTATCGTTGAGAGAATGGCTTTCCGGCTATGCTTGGGATTGCCAAAATATGTCGCTAACCCTATTTTACACCTTGAGGGACGATTTCGTCCACCGAAGCATAAATTCCAATTATTGACCGTATTAACCTTCGTCAATTTGTTTGACCCCCCGCCCACCTGCATGATGCACAGTGTATTTTCCGTCTGAGGCCTGATCTTTTTCAAGGCATTCAGTGGCCGCGGTTCTACAATCATGGATCTAGTACTGTACAGATGGATCTAGTACAGTCATGACTTCAGCCACTTCACGCAGACCTTTTTTGGCTCCCCTCTACTTGTATTAGTGTGTCATCTGTTGAAATAAACTTTGATAATATCTTCCCCCTAATGCAAAGATGTTAGCGGCCGAATTCTCAATGGATTGCTGGAGGATCATTTGTCAACCCGTCATTCACATATCGTCATTGCTACCGATGCTTCCCAAGTTGATGATAAAGCTGGAGTCGGGATATTCTCCCAGTACCTGGATTGGTCCTTTTCGATCAGGTTACCTGATTACACACCTATTTTCCAGGCGGAATTATTGGCAATAATTTTGGCTCTTCAAAAACTTCAGCATAGATTTTCCCCTGTTGTTATACTTTCTGACTCCCTCTCTGTGTGGTCCGCATTAACATCCGAAAAAGATTCTCCAATTATACGCACATTCCGATCATTTGTTCCTCATCAGCTTTGTGAGGTTCGGCTAGTGTGGGTTTCAGGACATGCAGGAATCTCACACAATGAAGTGGCTAATCAATGAGCCAGCATTTCTCGTGGTGGCCCTGTGGTCATGCAATGTCCAAATGATAGTTTTCTATTGGGGGCGAGATTTAAGCGTCTACAGCTACTCCAGGCTTATAAGCAAGACGCCCTTTTATCATGGGAACAGGTTAGGCGCCAGGCACAACTGGAGGAAGGAAAACAGATAGGAAAGGGGCGCCCCTTTCCTATCTGTTTTCTTTCCTCCAGTTGTGCCTGGCGCTTAACCTGTTCCCATGATGAAGTACCAACTAGCTCGCATCGACACATTAATTCAGCCTTTCTATCTTCTACAGATTATAGCCACCTTCGCCATGCATGAAAGCCGGTTTTTTTGTGAAACAAGGCTATGCGAGGTAGCGATAACTAAACTTCGGTGCAAAATTACCCCACTAAATTTTTATCTTTATAAATTTTCTCTGGCTCCATCTCCGCAATGCCCTTTCTGGGACGAACAGGAAAATAAAGAGCATTTCCTATTTAATTGCCGCAGCTTCTCCCCACTGCCACGCACGCATCTGGAGTCAACCTTTAGAATAGAATAGAATAATAGTATAGGACTTTATTTCACATCAGTTGCATGATGTAGGAGACCTGCGGAAAAAGCTGAAAGAAGTCAGCTTGGCAAGGCCGCAGGCCCCCTCATTGACATGACACATAAAATTCGCGATGACATGATATATAAAATTGGCATACATGGGCATGATACATAAAAAAAGGCATGATAGACAAAACAGAGCAATAAAACAGCCTTTTTTTCGAAATGAAAGGAAAAAAACCACGAAAGATCACTATCATTAGTGTTAGGCACGCTGCCTAACACGAAAGGATAACTACGACATTTCTTTTATTACATATCTGCGCCTGATAGCACGCGCACACAAATTAGCATATTGACACATATCAAACAAATTAACACAATGTACAAACTAACACCACTATAGCCAAAGGTGACGAATTAGCGAATAACAAATTGAGACCGGCAACAAAAGGCATGTACTACATTTTGAAATTCTCTCGCAATGCCTTAAAACTGATGTTCTGAAGCTTGACGTTTCTAGCATTCAAACTGTTTAATAGCCGAGGTAGTCTGTTTTTTAACATTTGTAGACCGCATGTAGTTCTAGTAGTCGTGATTTTCCATGGTTCAAAATGACGCGTCTTATATGTTTCTACATTTTTCTCCAGTTTAGCTATTTTCTGAATGAAACCATCACCGCGTTTACTTTCTTGTTTAAATACCTTGCAAAGTCGATAGTCGAAACATTTCGTGGCTAGGACAATATTGTATTTTGTGAATAAGTCGCTTGTATGATGGTGCATCGCTACATTTTCAACAGCTCGTAAAAACTTTTTTTGTACAATGAGTAGTCTGTCTACATTATATTTAGTTGTTGACGCCCATACCACGTGACAGTAGTTGAGTCTAGAAGAGAAAAGGCTATTGTAAATCAGCATCAGAATATGGCGAGGGAAGACATGGCGGTTGCGAGAGACTATGCCTAATAATTGAGATAGCTTTTTTGAAATGAAGTCGATGTGGGCATCCCACGACATGGTTTCTTGAAAAATAACGCCGAGAATCTTAAAGCTAGGTAAAAATTCAACAGGAGTCGACCGCAGTAAAATTTGAGTTTGCGCAACTATGTTTTTGTTTTTAGTATGAAATATGACTGCTTTCGTTTTCTGAACGTTTATTCTTAAGCTATTTTTCTGGGTCCATTCGTCAAGTTTAATTAGTGCTACATTTGCTGCAGCTATTAACTCATCGCTTGATTGCCCGGAAAAGAAAATACTTGTATCATCTGCATAATTTATAAATAGAGCTGACGGGGCATTACTGTAAACATCGTTCACGTACATATTAAAGAGAAAAGGGCCTAGGATGCTACCTTGTGGCACGCCATGTGAAACCTGAAGTAGATCGGAGCGACAGTCATCTAGGGCTACAATTTGAGTACGATGTTAGGTAGTATTCCATAAGAGCGCCGGCTTTTCCCCGAATCCCATAATATTCTAGCTTCCTAATCAGCAGCTCATGATTGATAGTGTCGAAAGCCTTCGAGAAATCAATATATAAGCCCAAGACTAACTTTTCATCTTCCAGTTGGCTTAAGATATGTTCTTTTTGTGTTAAGAGCGCAAGTTCAGTACTGAACCCCTTGCGAAAACCGAACTGGGAGTCAGACAGCAACTTATGTTTTCGTTCAAAGACGGACATTTTCTGTAAAATAGCTTTTTCCAAGGCTTTCGAAAAGACCGGGAGGATTGATATGGGACGGTAATTTTCCATGTCATTTTTGTCACCTTTTTTATGCAGAATGCTTACTCGAGCGACCTGCATTTTAGTAGGAAATACAGCCTGCTCCAAACATAAATTAAATATGTGCACTAAACAAGGAGCAAGCAGGGGCGCAACATGCTTGATTGGTTTTATTTGAATACCATCGATATCTTTGGCGCTACTGTTCCTTAAATTTAAAATTATATTTATGATCTCTGAACATCGAGTTACTGTTTCGTGGAAAGTTTGCTAGGTCGTTAGTAGTGGTGGTGTAGCCAATGAAGTATTCATTGAAAGCATCCGCAAGGGGTTTTCCCGTTAGCTCTATATTGTTTATCTTTATTGTAGAGACTTTTTCGGGCGCTATCTTGTCGTTCAACATTGTGTTTAGCTTGCGCCAAACTACATCCATCCGTCCTGCTGTAACACTAAAACATTATCTAAATATTCACGTCGCGCTTTCTTTACATCTTTATCTAGACCAGGGGTTCTCAAGCATGTTGGTCCCAGGGAACCCTGCTAAGTTCCGTTAAGTGCCAAGGAACCCCCCGCCCCCTCCCCTCCCGCCATTTTTCATTCCGTTCATGCTACATTAACGTGCAATAAATTCAAAAGCAAGCAAGGGTATCGTTTTTTTCCCCCGTCGACTTTACGCGAATGCGTACGCTAGCGGCACCTATCTCCAAACAGGAGAAATGCGCATGGGGGTAATATAAGGCCGAGATTCAAGAGCAATAGTTTAACCACGTGGCCCGTTTTCGGAGTCTGGCTGGCTAAAAGCTGCTGGCGAGATTTATTGCGCAGCTCGCGCGTTTCTGTTATGCGCCGAGATGTGCTTACAGACACTCGGGCGTGAGTAATGGAGGTTCCTTGGATCGATTGCACCTCAAGTTCACCATATAAGACTTTGCGACTGCGGAACCAGGGAAAATTTATCAGTGGCTCGCGGAACCCTGAGGAGGTTCCTGCGGAACCCCTCGGTTCCGCGGAACCCACTTTGAGAAACCATGATCTAGACGATTACGATAGGCTTTGTATTGTAGTAGTATTTTCCTATCTTTTGTTTTGATGAACTTCTGGAACAACTTATTTTTTTCTCGAATTCTCGCAGCAAGCTCCGCACTTACCCACGGTTTTCAAATTTTTTTACTCTGCTTAACTTCTACTCGCGGAAAACTCTCCTGATAAAGTAGTTTTAGAATTTTCATAAACTTGTCGTAAGCAAGGTTTGCATCTACGCTTAAAAGAACTTGATCCCACGATGATTTGGCAATTTTATCATAAAATCCGGAAAGGCTGCGTTGCGTCATGTGATGAACAAAATATGTACGCCGTGACTTCCGTTTGCCGAACTGACCTTTGGTGCATAGAAATATAGGAAAATGGTCACTGAGATCTGAGATCAGCACACCTCATTTAATTTTACTTGCATCAATATTGGTAAGGAAGACGTCAATCAATGAGGATGAACCTTCTGTCACTTTCGTCGGCGAGTCAATTGTGTTTCTGACACCATAAGTATTCATTAGAACACATAGGTTGTTTGTTTGCAAAGAAGAATTCATCATATCAATGTTAATGTCCCCACCTAGTATAATATTATATGATTCAAATTTAGGAACGAGAAAAGCGTTTCTAGGTAGTCCAGAAAAGGTACTATCTTTCCGTTTGGAGGCCGATAACGCACAACCAACAAGTAGCTTTGCATGCGAACAGTTAAAATTTCGAAGTCTTGGTTGGGAATCGAAAAATCTTCGAGTAATTGACAATCGTACATATGTTTGACCAAAATACTTACTCCGCCACTACGTGATTTTTGATTGTAGGGTTTAATGCGCCGACGCAACGCAGGCGATGAGGCGCGCCGTAGTGAAGGGCTCCGAATTAATTTTGACCACCTGGGGATCTTTATCGTGCGCCGAAATCTCGTACACACGGGCGTATTTGCTTTTCGCCTCCATCAGAAAAGCGGCCGCCGCGGCCGGGAATCCAACCCGCGACCTTGTGCTCAGCAGCGCAACGCCTTAGCCGCTGAGCCACCGCGGCGGGTTCCGCCACCCCGTACAACAGAACGATTTAAGTAGTACATTTCATACCGAGCAAGCTGATACACATCTGTGCTGTCTCTTGACCATGTTTCGGTAAGAAGCACAGAGTCTAGTGGCTCGTTCATTTCCTCGAGGAGCAGATCCAGACCTAGTTTCTTGTTGCGGACTGATCGTACGTTTACGTGGAAGCATTTAAAAGACTGAAAGAACGATTGGCCTATATGATTCTGAAAGTTTTGTGGCAGGACGTAGGTCATCATTGCCTTCGGTTTTCCGGTGTTTTTTTTCTGTTTTGTGTACTGTTTTACGCGAGCTTATCTAAGTCGTCAGCGCTTCTGACAACTTGCTTGTTCAGACCGTCAGCCTTTCGCACGAGAACTCGGTTGTTGCTGTGCCAGACGTATTTGTAATTTTTGACCCTTGCCCAGGTTTTAGCTTCGAACAGCAGTGCTCGAGTTCTTTTTGTTAGGTTTTCAAGAATGATGATTCTGCCGCCTGTCTCTTGCAGTTTCTTTCGGTTTAGCCACCATGCATCCCTATCAGCCTGCCGAGCGAACCGGCAAATGATGCCTGCCGTTTTATCTTTGTTGGCTGGCAAACGGTGAACTGTCACTACATCACTTTCCGTCAGCGCTGGAAGTTTGTTTTTGGCTGTCAGGGCATTTACCTTATCCAGTAGATTTTCGTTCACAGTCTCTGGGATGCCACGAAATTCAAGGTTGAGGCGACGGTTCCTCCTTTCGAGGTTGTCAAGGTCATCTATTAATTGGACTACTTCACTGTGTCGTGCCTCAACCCTTTCCACCCTCTTTTTTAGTTCCTTTACCTCGCGTTCGTTCTGCTCTGTGCGTGAGATCACGTTGTCATATAGGTCGCTTAACACCTGCAGTGCATCCTCAATACCGTCAATTGTTTCCTTGAGTGGCAGTAGCTGGTCGAGCTTATCGTTAATCGCCTTCATCCAGACTTTTATGTCCATACTCTCATCCCCCGCGGGATTTCCGCTTTGTGCTTGTTGCAAAGTCTGCGAGCGCGTCTTCGAGCGTCTGCAAGGGCTGCAGCGCCAGGCCTTTCGATAATCATTTCCCTTTGCCCTAAGCGTGGCATCAGAAATTCCAGCGCATTTCCCGGTGTGATATTTGGAACCACACTCACTACAGTCAATAGTACAACCTGGCTCACTACAATATGTGCAACACGAAGAACATTTCAAAGATGGAAGCATTGTCACAGTCGTTCACACACCGGCGGCGGAAGCAGCAGCGGTAGAAAATTTACACATAGAGCACAGACATGTGGACCTGACTTCACTAACCTGCAATATCCGTGAATGCGGCTTGAGATGCTGCTTCTTCGTCGCTGCCGCTGCCGCCAATGTGACCGTCCAATTCAGTTCCGCTGTATTTGTAGCCTTCGCCGTCGAAGTCAGCGCTCCGTGTCAGTCGTGGCGGCGCAGAAATGTACAGTCCAGGATGGTCCGCGCGGCTCCGTAGTGCCAGCAGTGCGCACGTGCCCGGACAGTCGGTGCCGTGGCGTATCTGCAATATCAGTGCATGCGGGCTTGAGATGCTGCTTCTTCGTCGCTGCCGCTGCCGCCAATGTCTTAACCTTAGCCTTCCGCTATCTAGTTCCGAGGTCCTGTCACTAGGCGCTTCCGCCCTAGGAGTCCGTCACAGGGATGTTTTGTCTGCCCTTCATTGTTATGTTGCGGCGACAGGCCGGTTTTCCTGCTAGCCAGCTAAACGTTCACACTTATCTCATCTTTCTCGGACGGGCAAGAGGCCTGCTACGCGACGGCTTCGACGAAGATCCAGTGACGCCGTTGTCCGCTGGGGTTACCCAGCACCTCCGCCAATATTGTTAGGGTAAAAGGGAGGTTTATTTCTTGGACAGGACGCTGAAGCTTCACAGGAGCGAACGGAGCTGCAAAAGCACACGCGTGAGGATTGTTCCTCTTCCTCCTCCAGCCCAGGGATTGCCCATCCTTCATGTACATGTCCAAGTTTGTGAAGCGTTACAATATTTAATAGGTTGATAAGTGTATGCTCTATTTACATCTCTCCTGATTTTGCGTTTCTGAGCTCTGATTTCGAGGCACTGGTTGACCAGCTACCCGAGCCATACATCCTCACAGGCGATCCTAATGCGCACAAATATCTTTGGGGCTCCTCCAGAATGGATGGCCGAGGTCGCCTGATAGAGAAATTTCTTACATCCTCTGGAGCATACCTTTTTAAAAAAAAAAACAGCCTACATGCCATCACTTCGGACACAATACATACATCTTGACTTGGCTATTGGTGTCGCAGTTCTCTTTCCATGTCTTGAGTGGGGCGTGGGCACTTACCCGTATGGTAATGACTACTTCCCCACTTCACTAACATATATAGGTAGAGGCCCAAGCAGTCCATCTTTCCATAAGAAGTTTAAGGAATCAAAAGCAAACTGGAGCACATTCACAGAAACATCTAAACTGCACCACACATCCATAACACACCTACACGTGGAGAAAGCCGCCCAACTCATCACGGCGCACATCCTCGACGCTTGTCAAAAGTCCATTCCCCAGGCCTCCAGTGCGTCCCACAACCCAAGGAGGCCCTGGTGGAACGAGGACTGTAGGCGGGCGCGATAGCCCCAGAACAAGGCGTGGGGTGTCCTTCACCGGTACCCCACATCGGATAACCTCATCTCCTTTAAACGGGCAAAGTCCTTCGGAAAGCGTGTGCGTCATGAGGTGAAAAGGGAGAGTTGGTGCGGTTTCCTTACATCCATTAACTCATATACAGGCACTCAGAAGGTATGGACAAGAACACGTAACCTTAAAGGACAACATAGAGATAGCCTACCCCTAGTCAGTACAACAGGGGACACACTCGAAGACCAGGCTAACAATTGCACAGCACTTCCAACACGTTTCCAGCTCTGCACACTACACAAACAATTTCCTGAAATATAAAACCGCTTGTGAAGGGAAGTCCCTACATGACAATAACAGGTCAAAATCTTGTTACAATTCTGAAGTTACACTCTATGAGTTGAGGGTTGCCCGGACACATATACACCTTCAGCTCTAGGTGCAGAAAAGATCATATACACCATGATACAGCACCTACACCCAGAAACTATTGAAACACTTCTACACCTATACAATAAAATATGGCTTTCGGGACAGATTCCACACTCTTGGAGGGAGACCGTAGTAGTGGCGTTCCTGAAGGAAGGGAAGGACCCTTCCTCTCCCGCCAGTTATCGTCCCATCGCCCTGACAAGCTGCCTGTGCAAGCTGCTCGAGAAGATGATAAATCGCAGGCTCGTGTACTTCCTTAAGTACAACGGTCTTCTCTATAGCTGCCAGGCAGACATCAGGGTGGGGCCACCTACCAACGATCAACTTGTTGCGTTGGAATGGTTCATAAAAATGCAGTTTTTCATGAGCAGTTATGCCTTACTGTATTTTTGATCTTGAAAAGACTTACGGCACAGCCTGGCGATACGGCATCCTTAGCGACCTCAAGTACTTTGGTGTGTCAGGTAACATGTTAAACACCATTTCTAGTATCATGTTCACGAGGTCATTTCTTGTTAAAGTTGGGTCATCCCTGTCCAGGATACATGTGCAAGAAAATGGGGTGCCGCATGGTGGGGTACTAAGCTGCACATTGTTTACAGTTAGGATGAACACCCCCCGGAAGGCATTGCCACCAACCATTTCCTGTTCCATCTATGTAGACGATGTGCAAATATCTTTTAAATCCTGTAACCTGTCAATTTACGAACGTCCAGTAGACCTCGGTGTTAAGAAACTTGCTGGATGGGCGGACCTTAACGATTTTAAACTAAACTCGGGCAAAAGTACTTGTGTTCTGTTCTGCCGCAAGCGCGGGCTTAAAGCGGATCCTGATATTGCTCTTAACCGTTAAAAGGGAGCACAAGTTTTTAAATGTCATATTTCATGACAATCTCACGTTCATCACACTCATCAAAGCACTTAAACATAAATGACTCAAAACACTTAACATTATTAGGAGCGCAGTTTACACACGGACACAGGGAATAGTACTTGACACACACGAGCGCTCAAAGTCAAGTACTCTTCCCTGTGTCCGTGTGTAAACCGCTCTGTCTTCTCCTAATCATGTTAAGCCAACACGCCTAGATAGCTACTTTAGTGCACTTAACATTCTCAAGGTCCTCTCCCACCAATCGTACGGTGCAGACAAAGAACTGCTTCTCCGGGTCTTTACCGCCCTAGTCGGGTCTCGGTTAGACTACGGCAGCGTGGTGTATGGGTCGGCATCAAAAACAACACTAAAGATTCTTGATCCACTACTCCACTCTGGCCTCCGCCTTGCGTCGGGTGCGTTGCGCACTAGGCCGGCCCAGAGTCTATATGTTGAATGTAACAAATGGTGCCTTGAGGACCAACGAATGTACATAGACTTGCTCTACGCTTTTAAAATTTCATCGTTGAATAGCCATCCTTTTAAACCTGTTTTTAATGATGCATCCACATCACCACTGTTCGTAAATCGCCTGTTCGTTCCTTTGCCGTTCTCACTTAGACTGAGACAGGAAGCTTCGGATTTTAACATCTCCTTTTACTGACATTTTACCACCCTGGCACCTTTAACTGTATGTTGTGACTTGTATTTTATGGAAATGGATAAAACCAGGGTACCACAAACTGCAATTTTGCAGCACTTCTTGTCCTTGTAGTATGAGTGTCAATGTGCACAGTTTTATAGTAACCCATCAAAAACTACAACCATAGTGTCTTGTCCTGCTCATGGGCCAAACTTTGATGCATGCAGAACCATCAGCACATACACCAGAATTTACTTAGCTGAAGCATATGGCATCTTACTCATTGCACACCAAATTCTTGAACACAAAATCCATCATCAACACATTTGAACACAAAGCCCATCATATATACAGATTCCTTGAGCGCTGTGCGCGTTGGCATCACACAAGCCAAGCAAAAACAGAATTGTCCATATGGTTTTCAACACTATCATGTCTATATATGCCCAAAAACTTGTTATGGTGTTGTGCTGGGTTCCAGGCCATGCTGGGGATTGCTGGCAATGAGGTTGCTAATCAGAAGGCCGCAGTTGCCGCACTCAGGAACACAGTATATATAACAATACTATCACGCAGTGACCTTAAGCCAGAAATTCGACAACACCTTCGTAGAAAATGGCAAGCACAGTGGAATAAACAGACAGACGACAAACTACACGTAATACAAGCACACTTGGTACGTGACACAACTGACTCACACAACAGACACACGGAAGTCGCCTTGGGTAGGCTACGGATAGGGCACGCCCATGCAACGCACTCGTATCTGCTGACGAGATCATCGAAACCCCAGTGCAGCAGGTGCGGACAGGCCCTATCTGTAGTTCACACTCACGCAATGCAAGGCACTTGACATCACACGACGCAAACACTTTCCACAACTGTACAGAAAACACATCCCGTTTCACCCGTCATACTTTGTAGGAGAGGAGCCCACGTTTTTCATCAAGCGTGTTTTTAATTTTCTCATTGATGTCAAGTTTTTACATCTCATTTCTTACCCTTCATCGTGGCAACCTGGCCCTTTACACCAGTCATCCTCATGCATTCGCTTCACTTTTGTTTTTACTGAGTACTTTTTAGTATCTAAATGCACATCTGTCCTCATCAAATAACTTTGTGCTTGGCGCTCTTTGCCCTTGTCGGCCTTGCGCCATGAAACGCAAACCATCATCATCATCATCCGTTATATTCTGGCTAAAATCAATAAGCGAAACGAGGACTAGAATAAGCGAATACCATACACAAAAATACCAGCGAGCGGAATTTAACTTTCAGGGAATATACATAAACACAGTGCGTGGGCACGTTCTCTGAACCACAACCAACAATTCTCTTAAGCAAACCAATGGCTCCTTTGCGCACGTAATCTGAACTAAGGTATGAAATTTATAGTTCATTATGTTACAGGCTGCAGCGAACTCAGCCATTTCTGATTTTTTTTCAAATTAAGAAATTGTTTTAAACAATAACGCATACGTTTAAGGACAGCGGAATGTTGAACCAGAATCAAGGAGTGTAAAAATAATTGACGTGGGTAACGCACCAAGAAAACGCCTGTGGAAGCACTTAGTAAAACGGTGTGGCGCTCATACATGGCTTTTTAAATTTATGAGCTGTCTATGAGCCGTAAATAATTGGGTAATAAACTCGTAGATGCAATGATAACGCAGCCGTCAGCCTTCGGGATACGGTAATTGGAGTACACTTTCAAAGACGTCGCATTCTGCGGTCCTCCTTACAGAACATTTTATCGTAAAGGGGCGAATGGAATTACGCGCAGCCAGTGCTTTTGCGCGTAAGGACATAAGGTGTACCGATGAACCTTTTTACGTGTACACAACACGCAGTAAGCATAGCCGCTTTGACGTCACCCCCCCCCCTGAGATTTTCAGCCATTTTGCAAACTCGACTACGTAAACCCGACAGAGTTTTGAGAGATATATATCATGGCTGATCACTTACAGAAATAGTAGTGAGACTGCGATCCGTTTGGCTGTACCTACAGGTCGCTCTCGGGCTTGGACGAATATCCGCATTTTGCACTGAGATGGACGAACACAAACACGGCAAGAGGCCTGTGGAGGCCGTACTCCGGAAACCAGGTATGTGATTAAGGTCATCATTACTTCAAAGTAGCCGGCGAACAAAGGGAAGAGGGCCCCGTTAAAATACGAGTGCGCTTTGAACGTGTTGCGCCAGATCTGGATTTGTGAGGGCACTTTCAATGCAGGGTGCGTGAGTGTGGAGAAGTGCTGCTTCTCCTGGAGCAGCCCAAGGGAAGAGTCGGCGCAGGAGCAGCTGAAGGACGTGACCCTGCACGTGCCGCCTGGGTCGCTGGTGGCGGTCGTAGGCTTCGTCGGCAGCGGCAAGTCCTCGCTGCTGTCTGCCATCCTTGGGGAGATGCCCTGCACCGCGGGAAGCGTCGTCTGCACGGTGAGACCTCAAGCACTCTGGGAGCGACATGCATCATTTCACCGGCAGCGCGCAAACCACCTGCGCAGGTGAAGAATAACTGGAATGCGTTGCAGAAACGCCTGAAGAAACATGAAGATTGATTGATTGATTGATTGATTGATTGATTGATTGATTGATTGATTGATTGATTGATTGATTGATTGATTGATTGATTGATTGATTGATTGATTGTAGGGTTTAACGCGCCGACGCAACGCAGGCGATGAGGAGGGCCGTATTGGAGGGCTCCGGGTTAATTTTGACCACCTGGGGATCTTTAACGTGCGTCGAAATGTCGTACACACAGGCATTTTTGCTTTTCGCATTCATTAGAAAAGCGGCCGCCGCGGCCGGGAATCGAACCCGTGACCTCGTGCTCAGCAGCGCAACGCCTTAGCCACTAAGCCACCGCGGTTTGTAAACATGAAGCTTCACTATATTCTATGCGGTTGAATATCCTTCAGGTCATTGTAAGGACTTACCCAAGTGACCAGCTTTTCTTTGAAGTTGGGTATTGACAAAAACATGTCACTGGGAGCCTCCGGGGGTAACACTTGATCCCCACCACTTTGTGACCACTTCACAGATAATTGGCTGTATTATTTCTCAACTCATTTTGCGGGAATTCGCCAAGAAGCATGGTGTTGGGTGTCTTGGTGTGCCTCATCACTTCAAGTCTTGCAATGGTGGTGCACGTTCCGAAATGAGAGCTAGTTTTTTAGTACAAATACATGTCTAAAAACAAAACTCCCATTAGATATGTCGATATGAAACACCTGGACGAAGTCTTGTTGTTGCGAATAAGCAGACTTTACGCTGAGTGGTCGACAAAACTCTCTAGATAGGTGCATTACCTATCCTCCATTTTCTTTTTAGATGTTATACAGAAATAAAAGTACTGCACTGAGCTGAACAGAAACTTCGTAAGTATTGCTTTCTTCGATGTGCTTTCACGCTATTCAAGAGCAATAAACAAATCATAATTTGCGACGTAGAATAGGAAAAGCCGAAGATGTCAACCGAAAACAGCAACTTTCTTTATTTATTTATTTTCGTGCAAGACTATTGTCTTGTGTGACATGCCAAAACCTGAGTGGGTGATGCCACCCTACAGCTGTGGCTACATCGAACGGTAGAGTAGCTTACAATTTTGACACAACACATAAATGAAGGCAAATAACCGCAAAAGTGAAATAACAAACTTCCTCGCATCAGGTGTAAAAACGCAGTTCTTTCTGTTCTTGACACGGCATAACAATATAATTACATTAGTGAATTTTGTGTACATGAACTGATGTTAACACAAACTAACATGACATGCGTGGGAAGTTTAAAAAAATAGAACACGGCGGGTACGTTGTCGACCATTTCAACTCAACATTACGTCAAGCTGGAATTTCTCAAACAGTATACGCTTTATACTTATGTTGAATTTTTTTCGGGTGAATAAACGTAACGAATGGACGTATAAACAGAGGAAAACAAAAAAGCCCAGCAGCACCAGCGAACACAGCAACAAGGGAGAAAGGTTACCAAGAACAGGGCGGCGAAGCATAGCGCATAGCGAGGAGTCGGCGAGGGAGGTCAGTGCCGGCCGAGAGCATCGCGCACATTCCTTGAATGTGATACGTTTTCCTCGACGGGGCGGTGCATCGCCTGACGCATCATCATCATTGCCACATCGCTACCACGCCTGGTAGCCATGTTTTCGCCCAAACATGGCACTGACGCGACCTCAGCGGCTCTGCAGCGTGCAGATAGAGGCCTGTTTTGGAATGCGCTTTAAGCTAGTATAGCGATGTGCTTTCACGGTCGATTTATCCAATTTTCGGCGAAAATTTAACCGCATTAAACTCACAAACATTCATTATTTGTAAGCGGCGTCGGCGGGGAATGAAAAGAAAAATGCATTAGGCTGTAAAACGTATTATGCCGAATCGTAACAACGGGATTTCGCTGTAGTTGGCGGGTATTTGTCGTTGATGCGCCTGATAACTTTGTCGGCGCCTTGCTCCGAGACCGCCCGATGTATGAATTTGGCGAGTCTGTCCCTTCGGTGCGACTTGCGACTTAGTTTCGTCGAGCAGGGCCGCAGCTAGTAGGTTCCACGTCTTCCCGTTCTTCAGCTGCCCGTAGGTCGCGTTGCGGATCTTGTTCCCCTATTTTATGCATAGCGCGCGGAGGTGATACTCCATCGCTGGCTTGAGTTCCACAACTTTGTCTCTGAGTCTGCGGACCAGCCGTTGTTTCTTTCATGGATTGATTATCGACTGTTTGGTTTCAATGAGACGCGCTAGCCGGCTGTCTACTTTGTCGATCTACGCGTCCGTTTCGACTTTGGTCGCGTCACCTACGATCTTGGTGATTTCGGCCGTTCAAGGAAGAAGACTTCGAAACTTTGGGATGAAAGATCGGCGTGGCGTTCGGGTACGTTTAAAGGAGCCATGAAGAGAAAATGCAAGTTGGTTTTATTCGAAAGATTTCGTGTTTTATAGTGCCCCCAGCGCTTGTCCGGATACAAACGGTGCTTTATTCACTGAGAAATTAAACAATTTAGGTTAAAATTTTGATTTTCCCGCTCAATCGTGCGTTTTCGTGTTCCCAAATGACATCACAGGAACCAACCGCTCTGCAGCCTAGAGTACCTTCATTCACGCATCCGCCGTACAGGGTAGAGACACGTATACGCTGGCGCCGCCATTTTCGGTTGCTCGCTCGCCGCCGAAGCAAGTCATTGTGTCAAAACCGTGCTAAAATTATCGCCGCAACGCGGTTTACTGAAGAAGTTTGAATCATATTGTCTGTTTCGCGTTGCTAGGTCTCGTGGGAAACGAAAAGAATAACGCGTTGAGCCCGTTGGCCCAATTGCGGCGGCACGGGACCGTTCAAAGGTTGTCTCCACCCTGTACAGCGGTGTTGGTTTGTTCCCGCGTTTCTTTACGTTCCGTAACCTAGATGGCGCCACCATACCGTGGCAAGCGTTTGGTTTGTTTTTGCCCGCATTTAAACCTGGCTTGTTTTTGTTCTGGGAGAAAATATTCGTTCCCTGAAACAGTGCTCGCTCGACAAATGGGGTCACGTAAGACACCGTTGCTTGCGTCAATCGGCCAGTGTTGTCTGAGACAACCCCAAGCCCCGTAGTGCTGTGCAGCTAAACCAAGCATGCTGTGCGCAGTACGAACAGCAGAACGCATCAGTACTTCTATGTTTACATGTGCTTTCGTAACTTCCACTGTTTGTCCCATCATTCTTATTGCTTTGTAAAGAATGTGCCCTAAATTTAAGCGCAAATCGCTCGTTCGTCTAGTTTGTAAGCTCTACCTAATTTGCGTCTGCTTCTGCCAGCCTCCGCCAATCGCAGAGCTTAGCTCATGTGACATCATAGGTTCTGTTGCGGGAAATGAGCTGGTGGGTCGCATGACCATTCCCGTTTTTCCTAATTATGTAGCTTATTTGAGCGAAGTTTACGTTAAAAGTGTTGTCAATATGATTCTAACGAGACAATCTTTTGAATGAACCAAACTTGTGTTTTCTCTTCATGGCTCCTTTAATAAAAAACTCCAACCTCCCCTCGCGGGAACCCCTGTGTAGACGCGACGCATAGAGGGTTCACGTTGCATTGTTGGACAGCGGAGGAACGGCGCTGGACCGATGGAGCGGAGCGGCACAGGCACCGCATTTTATAGCGCGCATAACGGTGAGGGGACGCGCCGGCGCCAGTGCGTCTGCCGCGGCTATGACGCAACACAATTAAACACAATCCACTTTAATCCAATTCAATGCAAATCCAATCCAATCCAATCCAATCCAAGCCAAGCCAAGCCAATCCAATGCCCCTCGCGAGAGAGTGTTCCCTATCGGAGAGGAGAGAGGGTGAGCGGCGAAGAGCGCAGCTGGCACGGCGAGGGGAATGGGGGAGGGGTGGACGCCGACGACGACGCCGGATGCAAGGACAAGGCGAGTGAATGATATGCCTTCGCATCTAAATAAAAACTACCACCTCCACTCGCGGGAACCCATGTGTAGATGCGACGCATAGGGGGTTCACGTTGCAGCGTTGGACAGCGGAGGAACGGCGCTGGAACGATGGAGCGGAGCGGCGCAGGCACCGCGTTTTATAGCGCGCATAACGGTGAAGGGACGCGGCGGCGCCAGTGCGTCTCCCGCGGCTATGACGCAACACAATCCAACACAATCCACTTTTATCCAATCCAATCCAAATCCAAGCCAATTCAATCCAAGCCAGTCCAATCCAATGCCCCTCGCGAGAGAGTGTTCGCTATCGGAGAGGAGAGGGGGTGAGCGGCGGAGAGCGAAGCTGGCGCGGCGAGGAAAATGGGGGAGGGGCGGACGCCGACAACAACGACGCCGACGCCGGATGGAATGACAAGGCGGGTGAATGAGATGCGTGGCATCTAAAAAAGGGCGAATTTCTCTTGAGGACGGCGACCGTGCAGCAGCGCCGGGACATCGCCAGCTCTGCCTGCACAGCGGAGCCGGCGCCGTAAAGCCGGACACCCGTTTCCGCGCCATATCCAGGTGTCCGAGCATGGCACCGGGCAGCCTGGCCGCGGAATGAATGAATGAAGCTTTATTGTTAAACTACCAGCCGGGTCAGGTACCATCAGTTCAGGGCACCTCTAACAAATTTCTCTACGAAATCTGCAAGGCGGCGTTGGTCGTTTAGGGCTGGTGATTGGAGTGCTGCTCTCCCTCCGGGGAACGGGCTGCATCCTTCGAAGATGTGGTCCCGGTTGAGGGCCTTGCAGCACTTTGGGCAGGTGGGAGTTGGCGTTCCGTTGTAGAGGGCCACTCTGGTTGGGGTTAGGAGGGTACCCACTTGCGCTTGCCTAAAAAGTACTTGTTCATGTTTCGATAGTTGTGGATGTGGGCGAACGTACGGGTTAGGGTGATTGCGGAGGTCTTCGAGAGTAATGGGCTTCGGGGGCGTAGGTTCCTGGGGCTGGCTGCGGTTGCAGGGAGCCCGGACAGCGGTGTCACAGGTGAGCTGGTTGACTCCTTCATTGCCCTGCAGCCCGGCATGACCAGGCACCCAGTAAATCCTTACGTCTCCTTTGATGTTTTGAAAGAGGCTGTGTGCGCTAAGTGGGATGTTATTGTGTAGTATGCGGGTGCATGCTTCTTGTGAGTCAGTATAGATGTTAAGGGGACTGTGTGGGGATGCATGGTCGACAATGGCTTTTCCAATAGCGTAGGTTTCTGCTTCTGCGCTATTAAGGCAGGGGCATATGTCGGAGGAGGAGAAGCGAGCCTCGCGCGTACTTACTGCCCAGGCCCAGATGTTTTTAGTAGGGTGGCATGCCGCGTCCGTGATAACATGCCTTTCATCAAGGGCTTTGCTGATCTTTTTAGAAAAATATTTGGCTCGGATTGGGCGTCTTTCGTCGTTTTTGCGAGCCGCCATGTGCCTAGGTATGGGTCCTACAGTGAAGCGGGCATGGTCATCGCGGGGAATAGCTAGGTTTGCCGTGGTAGCCTGATGAGCGGAAAATCCCAAAGAACCTAATAATTCCCTGCCTGGTTGGGTGTTCCGAAGCCGTATTAGTTGATTGTGGCGATGGGCCGCGATGATTTCCAGGCACGTAACATAGAGCCCCGTGTTCTCTATGTGGGTGTTCGCCGTGCAGATAGGAACACCTAAAGCAAATTTAGTAGTTTTTCGAATGAGGGCGTTAATCCTCTCATGATGGTGATTTGTGACAGTGCAGTACGGTAGTGCGTATCTAATTCGGGATATAATAAGAGCGTCCTGCAGTTTTAGTAGATCAGCTTCCTTCAGGCCGTGGTTTAGATTTGCAATTCTTCTGCAGACATTTAGTAATTGCGCTCCTTGTCTTAATATATGCGCTACCACCGAGTCTGCTTTGCCATTGCTTTGGATGTGGAGTCCAAGTATCTTTATCTCCTTGCTGGTTTGGATTGGTTGGTTGTCTAATTGCAGTTGAATACTCGGGGGATTCCATCGTGGGTGGTGAACTGGGGGGAGTTGGGACTTTTCAGGGCTGCATTGGAGACCGATTTCTTTGGCGGCTGAGCTGATGGTGAGAAGGGCTGTTTGTAGAGTGTCTTGAATTTGTCCTGGGAAGCCTTTCGAGGTCCAAATCGTGATATCGTCTGCGTATAAGAGGTGTTGGAGGTCGTATATATTCTTCAAGGCCCTGTGTATTCTCAGCATGGCTAACGTGAACAGTGTCGGGGAGATCACTGCTCCTTGGGGAATTCCTCGTTGTGGGTGTTGGATAGTAGGCATTTGGTGGTCTCCTACCCATAGGGTCAGTTTGCGTTCCCTGAGGAAGTCCCGGATGTAGTTATACATCTTTGGCCCTCATTCGTAGCCTCCAATTCGCGTAGAATTGCATCGTGGGCTATGTTATCAAAGGCTTTCTGTAGGTCCACTGCCACGATGGCTTTGAGTTTCGCCCAGCTGGGATCCTTTGTGACATCTTCATACAGGGCCAGCAGGGCGTCCTGGGTCGACAGTTTGAGCCGAAAGCCAAGTAAATTATATGGGAGGTGGTGAGTGTCTTCAAGGTGGTCCTGAAGTCGTCTAAGAGCCATCCTCTCTAATAGTTTTCCCGCATTGGAGGTTAGAGTGATGGGCCTGAGGTTTGTGGGGGTGATGGGTTTTCCGGGCTTTGGTATGAAGATCATCTGGCCCGTTTTCCACTCCTTGGGGAGCGGAATTTTGCCGGTCCAAATGTCATTAATTTTTTTCCAGGAGAAATTCCTGATCGGCATTGCTAAGGTTGCGGAGGGCCGGAGTGGTGATCTGATCAGGCCCCGGGGTTTTGAAGCCTTTGCAGGTGTTGATGGCCGCTTTGAGTTCTTTCATGATGAAGGGTGCGTCCATGTATTCGTTTTCAGGGCCTTGATAGTCTACGATGGACTCCCCAAGTATGGCCGCGGAAGATTCAGCGTCTAAAGGTCCAACGAGACGAAAGGTCCAACCGTGGATATTCCGTCTCGGTGGAGCTTTCATCTAGTTGGACATTCAGGCTCGATTGGACCTTCCGTCTCTGTGAATCTTTTGTCTCGTTGATCACGTGACGAATTGGACCTTCGGACTCGGTGAATCTTTCGTCTCATTGGACATTCAGGCGACAAGCGAGCCACGGTTCCTTCCTGCGGGGGCCGCCACCTCCTCGGGACGACGACCCGCTACGCCTGCTGTGCGCCGTGGAACCTCAACTCGCGCCGATTAGTGCCAGTTAAGGCCACTGCCTCGAATGCCTGATCGCATACTTATGGCCACCGATCACAGATACCGCGCCCACAAGAAGGCATCAGAGCAACTAGGTATCAGGATACCGTTAAGACTCCGAAAGTTTTACCAGAAGCCATTAACTGTAAGCTCGTTCTCATTATTCCCATAGAGACACTTGTCTAGGTCGGAAACTCTCGCTTCTGCTGGGACTATCACGCCTAGGACCTTGGTCGACAGGTTTTCTGTCTTTGTTAGCATTAATGACCAATAGTTATCTCGCCTTCGTGCAACAGGACCTGCTCACACCCATTTCTTTTTCTTATTTTCCACTAATATGTCCACGCGTTTGTTCCCTACCCACTCCGCTTTTTTCTGTTCCTTAATGTTACACCCATCATCTTTCCTTCCATTGCGAGCTGGGTCATCCTCAATTTAAGTTGAACCCTTTAAGTGCGGCCGCAAATTTCTGCCCCGTAGGTGGGTACCGGTAAGATACAGCTGTCATACACTTTCTCCTTCAGGGAGAATGGTAGGGTGCCATTCATTATCTGAGAATATCTGCCGAATGCACTCCACCTCATTGTTATCCTCCTAATTATCGCTCCCTCATGGTTCGGATTCGGGGTCACAACTTGGTCTAAGTAAATATATTCGCTTACCTCGCCACCCATCTCAAACAACGGTAATTGACCCAAGGTTATAGAGCATTACTTTAGCTTTCTGCATATTAATTTTCACTCACACGCCTCGAGCCACTTGAACTCGAATTTGACCACAGGAACTCCGGGTCCGCCCCCGGTACTCATCCGCTCGTTAGCTCCGAGTCTCCGCTGCCGCCCGAACCGTGTTTCACACCTCGAGCCTTTTCCATCTTCCTCCACGTCCTCATGCGTGCGCGTATGGTCCACGTTTCCCACTTTTGTGGCCAATCCTCACGCTATGGCAGAAAACATCGGCGACCTTTCCTTCAATGCGCCGAAGGCGTAGTTTACCAAATTTCTTTAACGTGCGGGAGTGTACGTTGGGCAATCCTCGAGATGCATCAGTGATAGGCAGAGGGAGCACACGGACAATGTAAAAACTGCGCAGGAAAGCAAAGATGCGGAAGGCTTTTAGTAAAGCCACTGTTTAAACTGTAAAGGCTGTTCGCCATATTTGCAAACCACTTCCATCGTTAAAAAGTGCAAAACACGGCTGTCACGTGAAATTGTGGAATTCGAACCAATTTCAACGCTTGGTGAGGCGCGGTCAGTATGGCCTCTATCACCCGGTCTCCAAAAGAACTGCATATTCAACGCATGTGCGTGGTTGGACGGCTCTCTGTATATTGCGCTTCATTCGCCATAAAACCAGTTCAAAGTTCAGCGTAGTTCTTGTCATCTTTTCTCTGTCCTTGTGTTTTTTGCGGCGTTTTGCTTCAATTATATACCAACGCGCCCAGTTTAAAACATAAACTCTGTGTGCGTAGAGCATGACACAGACGTATTTCTTAGATTTTATCTGATCAATATGAACCATCAGTATGAACCAACAAGCCTTACTTGCCGGCCTTCTACAGTAAATAAAACTATTCTGCATCTTTTAAACGCAAAATTTCTGTAAAGCAAGTTCCGCAGTGGGTGAAACAATTTCTCTTGTTACTGTTCTAGAATGGACCAGTCCAAAGGGCATCACTTATTTTTGTGCAGGTGTATTGTACCATAAACAAACACGGTCTTCATAAACCCTCATGGTAATGTCTAAAAACTGCAGTCCATTGTTATGAGGTGCTTTGTTGGTGAAGGCTATGCCTTTCCCGTGTCGATTAAGAGGCTTTAAAACCTTTTCTGCCATGGAAAAGTACGTCACCGGGGTTAGCTTCTTAAACCAACTAAAACGTCATCAGCGCAGGTAAATACGCGAGAAGAACACTAAAGACAAAGACATGATTAAAAAGACCCGATACAAGTGAATTGATGTTCTACGTAATTCTTCTTCAAAAGAAATAAAAATGGAAATAAGATAAAACACGAGAATTATCACACAGTCCGCAGCAGAAATACGACTGGAGTTTTGATGTTGATTGCACCACTCCATTCTGTTCGATGAAACACCGGGCGAAAGCGAGCAGATATTGGAGAACAGCTGTGTGTTTGTTGCTGCCTTTCGTTCTCGTTCTCTCAATTTGTACAGTAATATAGGCTGATGCCTGGGCTAATAAAAGTAGTTGAAAGTTACCATCTGTCTTGTCTATTTGTGTTCAGCGTCCGTGTTTATCGTAATGCTTCAAACCATGTGAAAGACGTTCCGAACAATCCAAATTATGTCCGTCTCAAACAGGCTTTTGTGGACTATGTCATTGCAACGATCCGAGGACGCTTTACAGAGGAGCCACCTTTTCTTCTTTGCTCAGCGTTTTAGATGCGACTGCATCTCATTCACTCGCCTTGTCCCTCCATACGGCGTTGTTGTCCGTCCACACCCCTCCCCCATTCTCCTCGCCACGCGAGCTGCGCTCTCCGCCGCTCACCCCCTCTCCTCTCCGATAGCGAACACTCTCTCGCGAGCGGCATTGGATTGGATTCGATTGGCTTGGCTTGGCTTGGCTTGGATTGTGTTGCGTCATAGCCGCGCCACGTTGCTTCATAGCCGCGGTCGTTCCAGCACCGGCGTTCCGATTTCGGGCACGTGCATAGACTTGATCTTCGCTAAAAATTTCATGGTGGTCCCGTTACTTCACGATCCACTACCGGTACACTTCAGCGACCACAAGGCCGTGATCGTTAACGTTACGCCGCGTGTTAAATAAAGAATACATCATACGCGTTCTTCACAAGTTCCACGCAATTAGGAAATCAACCCAACGGAAACACCAAGTGAACCCCCAAGATGCGTCGCTTCTCCACAGGGCTCGCCTCGCGGGAAGGTGGGGTAATTTTTGTTATTTCGCCTGTGACCCCACATGCTGCGCCGTCTTCGGCAGGCGGAAACACAACAAAAAGCAGCCGGTGCTCTTCCGTGCGCGGCATAAGATGCTCACTGGAGGACTTTCATCTCGCACTCGCGGAAAAGCTGCCAATAAGCGTCTCCAGAGACGGGAAAAATCGAGCGTTTACCCATTCGCTCACCTCAAAAAAGTGTGAATGCATTTGCGTGTTTTTGCAACAAAACCATTTGCTCCCTCCTCCTTGTTTTGGCAGGGCCGCGTCGCCTACGTCCCTCAGCTGGCGCACGTGTACAACGTGACCATACGCGACAACATACTTTACGGGAGAGAAATGGACGACGAGCGCTACGACGAAGTTCTGCAGTGCTGCAAACTCCTTGACGACCTTAGCAAACTTCCTGCGGGTGACCTTACAGAGGTCGGGGAGAAGGTACGTGGACACAACTTTGATAGATATACTCGTTCGATGCTTTTTGTTCCTTCCAAATCGTTTTTTCATTAAAAAAAACTTGAAAAAGTGTCGTGGCTATAAAAGAACGGTTGACTTAACGTGTTTGGTTAACATGTATTCTAAATTATTGAAGTATGCGTATGAATGGATTGGACTGCTGTTGTACACCCTCCCAAATTTTTAATAATAGAGAGTTTTATATAACGTACGTTAAAACATCGCACACGTTATCCTTACGTCGTTGCACTGCGCATGGGCAGCACGCTAAGTTATTTTTGGGCCTAGTGTACGTTCGTGATACGTACGCTATTTCCGCAAAATAGCGAGCGTACGATGAGGCACTTACGTGCTGATATCGGGAGATCACGGAGCGCGAGTTTCGCATCAAATAGCAACATGGCGCCAGGAGTGGAGACAACGCTGAAAATGCTTAGGGCGCACAGGCGCGCGTTAGCCTCGGATTTGCGGAATGTAGCATACGGATAACACGTACCACGCGATGCGCAAGAATCTTCTGGTGGATTGGCTTGGTGTCTAATGATTTCAAGTAGCCACATGCAAATTGCTTCGCGTTTTCTCTTTCAGATGGCGCCTCCATAGTTAACGAACGTTTGCGAAGCGTACAAGTTCCGTTTTACTAAAACTACTTTCACTCATCGTGCCGCTGCATCCGCTATATGCTGAAAACTTTAAAGAATGACTTAATTTCACGTCTCAGCCCAACGAACTGCGTGACACGCCTTATTTTACTTTCATAGATTATGATATGGCTTTTTCGTCGGTAGTCTGAACATATAAGCTATACTAAAACTTTCTTATATCGCGGGAGTGGTGACCGATCGGCGTGTCAGCGCCTCATCACGGTGTCCAACGACAAAATAGTTGACAGTACACGCGCCTGCGTAGAACTAGATGCTGCTTGAGTGTCGTATTCTGCTCTGTTGTCCTTGGAGCTACACACCCCCTTCTTTACGTACCGGCGAAAGTCGCTTGCTACCGCCAAAAGAAGCTAAGCAGCGTAAACGATCCTTGTGAATGCGTTCCGGACAGGTGATACGAGAGAAACATCAAAGGCGCATAGGAGATGAGCATGTGCTTCAAATAAACCCGGTTTCTCGTAAAGAAAGTCATGCAGGTACCATGGCAGGGGGTGCCTCCCCCTCGAGGAAACGGAGTATCAGACGATGCTCGCACGTAGTGGAGCTTTCAGCGCGTACGCGTACTCTCGCCTATTTCGCCGGTGGATACCATGATAAGGCGCTGACACGGCGATCGGTCGTCGCTCCCGGCATGTTATTAAAAATTTGGGAGGGTGTACGTGCACGCATATAAGACGGTTCTAACGGAAACAGCGGCTGATGGCATTTTAGCAGACGTTTCGGTAATATAATTTAGCTACCGCTCTTTTCATTCGCTCCAGTAGACCACTATTACACTAGACAATTCCAGATTAAGGTAAACGTGTCCGACAGCGATAGGTTTACTTACAAATGGACTGTTGCGCGGCCCCAAAGAAAGCCCTAAACCTGACTAGCATTTGTTATTGCCATCCGCCACCTGTCAGTGTTTATTTTCTGGCTGGGTATGCGTCAATCATCGCGATTTTGTTCGTGGACACTGTGGCTGATGCTTTTAGCCCCATTTTGGGCAGCCATGGCGACGATATGCCTCGTATTGTTCCTCCGCTACAATTTGGCGCCGTACAACCAGAGAAGATGACCGCCCGCTAAGAACTGAAACCACGGAAGCCCCAACCGGCTTAGGTTCGTAGAGCCCCGTTATATTCATCGCCGCTGACTGCCTAGCCCTGCCTTCAGGCGGAGGTGGCCATGGCTGGCCCCGAGCGCCCAGTGACTACGTATACGATATATGTATGTATGCCGTATATGTATAAACTGACCCGATAACAAAGCGTCTTCTGCGATGCCATTACGAGACTACTGTAGGCAACGAGCGAGCTTTTGCAAGTCCTTTCACCGTCTCTGCACGACCTGCAAGAGGCAATTGACCAGATCGCAAGCAGACACCACACTTTATAAGTTAGGCAAACCTTCTTCACCGTGATGAAGTTGAGCAGGATTACTTCGACGCTTTGGCTTACGGAGGAACAATTTCTTGTCCCCTCAACCACCTGCTAAATGCCTTAAAGATCCGGAAAAAGTTCGGCATGAGTATTAACACCGGCACCAGTCACGGGAAGCCTAATTGCGCTCAATCACCGAAAACGTGGTCCAACGGCGTTGGCCCTGTTGCCTATCCAGAAGATCGGTCTCAGGACGGCTTACTCACATCGACCTCACCAGTTCTCCTATCAATGATTCACATTTAACGACGAGTCACGTACATTACAGAGGCTTGACAACAATTTCGAGGCGATCGAACGGACTTGTCCGACGTGGAGTAGTCAGGTACGTTGACGTTCACGTCTATGACGCCAAGAAAACGAAGGGAGAATGCATATCACTTTTCGCATATCCCGACATAGGCGTCCTCTTTTCTGGATAGTCTGAGGCCAGGGGTTACGTTGGAGTACAGCTGCTCCAGGATGGTGGTGTTAGAACGTGGTCCGCCCAACGCTACGTGCGATGCGCGGAAGCGCTTTTTGCCCCTTCCAGAGCAACAGAACACTATCGAGACCAATTCTTGCTGTGGTGTGGCTAAAGTGTCCGTGGGTGAACAAGTCATCGTTACCTTCGACGCTTCACCTTTCCAAAATTCTGAAGGTGAGGCTGAACACATGGACGTCCAGCAGGAGTCAATATCGAGGTAGCGCCAAGAGGGCAAACGGACGTCATGCTCGAAGCATGGAAGGGTGCGCCAGTCGTAGACACAATGACTCAGCGACACTTCAAGCGGACGCCGAAAACCGTGAAGTCTAGGCCGCGAAATAAATCCACCATGTGAGTTGGAGTGTACTTTCTTTGCAGACTTCATGAAGGGCGTATCTTTAGCTGCACTTCCTGACACCCGGCTAGGGCAAATCGGCGAAGCACTGGAAAAGGCGGAACCACTTTTGCACATCCCTTCAGGGAATTGTGAGGAAATAGTGAGGCCTGGTAGCGGACCAGCAGAAGAGTGTACTGAGCTGGCAACCAGCACGACAATGACATTGCCGGAATGGGAAAATACGAAAAGGCGGACTCCAGGCAAGCACAAGACCGATCTGGCAACGCGGCTAGACTCGCTGCCCAGTGGCTACCTTAACCCTGTAATGCCCAAACAATGAAAAAAATAGATAAAAATTTAAAGCTTTAATACATTGTAGTTTGTGACTCAAACAATAACCAAACGCAAAGAAAAATGTTTTCCTTTCAGACCTTTAAAATTACATAATGCATTATAAGCGCATAAACACTAAGTATATATATATATACCTACGTATATAATTTAGGAATATAATGTAGCATATACCCATTTACACGAAGGTATATGTGTACCTGCATATCACGTTGGTATAAAATGTATCACATACCCGATAAAAACTTGTATCATACACCCATTGACAATAGGTGTAGACCCCCCGGGCGCTCTTACGATGCAGGAATTAATCTTTCAAACTGTACCGGACTCTATTCCCCGAGTTACCGGGCTAGAGTGTGTTTGTAAAACGCTTAGGAGGTATCAGAAATGATACAATACAGTGGGAAATTCCCAGCGGTCGAAAGGCCCAGGTGCGGGCAAAAAAATCCTAAAGGTGGCGCATCTTAGGCTTCTGAATGTCTCGATTTCAAGCGCAAACGTGGTCACGACCACATTTACTAAATAATACAGCTCTGAGCAAAGCAGAGGCCACAAAAAACACGCATTAAAGATTTTCCTTTCTTTTTTTTTCTTAAAATCCTCGTCTCTATTGTCCCTAACACTGACGTAAATTTCTGACGCTGACTGACACAGCTCTATTACGCAGCTGGGACTGAAGACTACGGCGCCCAGGCCAATGTTACTTTTTCTTTGTTCCGGTTCGATTATTTCTAAATTTAGCGGCCCTGCGCAAATACCCCTTCTCTCCCTTTTTCTCTCTCCGCCTCTCCCAGGCACGACTCAAGGCGCGCATGCGAGGAACCATACGCCATGGCGATAACCGTCACCGCTGCCGCCGCTGCTGTAAGGCAAGGCGAACGCGCGCGCCTCACGTTGTGGGATATTTCTCGCGCGTGCGCTTTCTCGCAAATTACGGTACGGAAAAAGAGATGCCAAGAACACGAGGGTGAATCGCCACAAGAATTCTTTCTTGCATAGTAGTAGCGAATGGTGAGAAACTTGTTCGCATGCCGTGAAACTTAGCTGAAGAAGAGGACTTCGGTCGTGCGTGCGCCTTGCTTGAGAACGGCTCCACCTATATTGTATTGTGCATGAGTGTTTCTTACCGCACGTCGCGTTCGAAAACGTAGCGCAAATAAATGTTCAATAATGCATGTTGTAGGGCTAGCTGATTCATCGTGCGTATACGTAAAAATGTTCAAATGTGATTTGAGCTGGCGCCTCTAGTGCTCAGGCGGCGCACACTGGCCTGGCCTACCTACATGAGCTGCGCGCCGGTCGGGCCCAGCGGAGGTGGCTCAGAATCAAGGGTTCCAAAAGGGCGAGAACATTACCTCTTCCGCTATCTGCTGCGCCTCCTCGCGTAGTTTTCATGACAAGTATAACGCTTCCGACGTCAAGATGGCGGCGGCGACGCTATGGCAATTACGACGCACAAGGGTTTCCCCAGGCACACCAGGAGAGGATATGACGATAGTACCGGAATTAGCCAGGACACTGCGTTGAAGGCTGAGGCGCCGCTGCCATTTCCGGTTCCCTAAATGCTGCAGCCAATCAGCGTTCCCTGTTTTGGGAAAAGCGTGGGCGCACGTTTCGGTGGTTCCGGGGAGCGGCACTCCTGCATGGCGTATCTTTGGACGAACGAATGTCGATCGTGACATGCGACGAATGTCGATCGTCGCCATCCGTCGCACCAGATTAGCGGAGTTTGAGATACAGGGCGTCGTTTACAAGCTATGAATACCGTTAAAAAACGAGGAGGCTGAAACGCGGCTACCCGTGCGGCCGCGGCAGTATCAGAATGCACGGTCGACAACGAGTCCACTGCGCGGTGTGTGCACGATACGGCATATATCGCAGGAGCTAAAAATTTTCTATTAGGAAAAATCAGTGTATAAATTCGTGCAAGGGTGCGATAGTGTGGTGAAACATTAAACTGGGGATCCTCGTCAGCGCGGCTTCGTAGCGCTGACTAAACAACTGCGGCGATGCTAAGCCTTTTCTGCGCGATCAGGCATCGGAGGGACCTGTTTGCCGCGACAGCGCCGCATGCGAAGACGCTGACGGGCCGCTGGTCATCGGTCAAAATCTTCAATTGCTGTCGTTAGCCCTGGAATTTAATTGTCTCATTTGTATGCCCACACTTTGCAAAATGTGATTTGAGAAATATTAGAGGAGTACTGACACCAAAATTTTATGTTCCTTTTTTATTGATTTCATCAATGCCTAACGGTCTGCCGAACCCGGAACAGCACTTTAAATATTTGAGCACGCGGTAATTAGTAACACCGAATGGCGTGAAAATCGTCCGTTTTGGTTTCGCGCGCTCCCAGCCCGGAGGGAGTGTGTGACAGAATCACGGAATGACCTGACCATTTTGTGCGGACGCCAAAACACTGCGAAGGATGGGGGAGGTGTTGTTTCGACCGCCCCGCCGCAAGAGCTGAGCGGATGAGCTGCCTGAAGGCGTTAGGCCTAGCATTGCGGTGGAAGTGTGATGACCGCTTTGAATAAAACACCTGATGACGGCTTCTGTTGTGATTCTGGGCTTTATTAGCGGTTCTTTCCCGCGTGTGGAGCTTTATTTTTGGAAAGAGTGGCTTTCTGGGCAGCGGTTATGCCTGTTGCTCTGGCTACTTGTATCACTTCATGAACGCGCCCGCGTCCAATCAGCGCTCGCCCGAAAGCCCGCGTGAAGTGACGTAATGAGTTTCTGACGAGCGTTGGGGGCAGGCGGCTATGTCACTTCTTTTTCCTCTCACGCAGTGATGTCACACTGATGTCCATTTGCTGCGCACCACTCCGCGTGCTGTTCCGTCGGCGCGATACATTAAATCAAATTGAAGTATGCTCCACATATCGCAAGCCGCTCATATTTCAGCTAGGGTATTCTGTTGAGTAAAGGAAGCGAACTGTTAACACCAAACATTAGTGTCAGTACCCCTTTAAAAATTGCATGACTAAAAGAAAGACACAAAGCCACAAATATTATCCTTCGGGAAAATCATACATAATTTAGAGCTTCGCTGCTGTGTTTGTGCAAAGCCTTCCCATCTACATATACTTCTTTTCTTTTCCCTTGCTTGACTCATTTTGTTTCACAGGGTGGCAACCTGAGCGGAGGCCAGAAGCAGCGCATATCACTGGCGCGCGCAGCCTTCAGCAACAGCGACATATACCTTCTGGACGACCCTCTGAGCGCTGTTGACGCAGCCGTTGGCAACAGCATATTCGACTCTCTACTCGGAAAGTCGGGCCTTCTTAGAAACAAGGTACCTGAATAGATGTTGGTCACCCTAGAAAGCGCATAACGGCGACCCCAAGTAAACCGCTCAATAGCAAAATGCTGTTTGAAACCAGCACGTTGGCACTCGTGTGCTACCGGCACGAATTGAACATGGTGCTGCAGCTAAGCGAACAGTTCGGCCAGAACGACATCAGGATGCACTTTGGAAAGTGGCACAGTTGGCGCTATATTTATACAAGGTTTATTTTGAACAGGCGTATGGAACAACTGGAAAAACAGCCGAGCCAGCAACAGCAGGGTGTAGAGAAAAAGAAAGACAAAACCCCTAAAACCCTAATATAAAAACAAAACGAACATATACCGACACCCAGTCCATGCTTCTGCATGATAAATCATGCACCCTTGTGCTTGAAGCAGAAATCGAATATTCTCAGGCATCACCGGCGGAGAGAAACAGGATGATCCTTTTTGTCATGGTAGAAACCGTCAGTAGCCGTGTACACTTTCCCTACCCGTGAACCTGGAAAACTCGGAGGGGTGTGGACCTGTTATGCGGATGCGACGAGGAGGTAAAATAAATTGTTTATTTTAAATAGGCACTCAGATCGCCGGAGTACTTTTCTGGTTGCGACGCCACACGTTGTAGGACTCAGAGCAAGCATTTATATTTATTATTTATATATAATTTATGTCATATATATACCCATTCAAAATGCCTAATGGGGGTCTATTGAAAAATGTATGGTGAGCTATGGCCACCTATGGGTCTCTATGGTCACCCATAAAAAGGCATAAATTAGGCTATAGCCAGCCATTGAAGTTTTTATAGATCTTGCACTAAAGACTGTAAACCAGAAATTCTCTTGAGACGATTATACAACATCCTATTGTGTTTAGTCTATAGAGTCACAGCTATTCAGGTTACTGTAGCCAGCTAAAGAAACGTGTATGGCTTTACTTCTATAGACCAGCCACGACAAAACTCTTTTGGCTGGCTAGAGACCATTCTTTAGCTTTAAGTCTACAGACTTGAAACCATTCAGCTGTCTTTCGCCAGCTATTGGAAGAAATATGTCCTCAAGCTAAAGCGAGACAGCCACAAAAGCTCTTTTGGCTGGCTATTGGCTGTTCTTTAGCTCTAACTCTACAGACTTGAAACCATTCAGCTGTCTTATGCCAGCTGTTGAAAAGAGTTCGTCCTAAAGCTATAGAGAGAAAGTCATAAAAGCTCATTCGGCTGGCTATAGGCCGTTGTTTCGCTCTAAGTCTACAGACTTGAAACCATTCAGCTGTCTTTTGGCAGCTATTTAAAAAAGAGTTCGTCCTAAAGCTATAGAGAAAAGGCCATAAAAGCTCATTTAGCTGGCTATGGGCCGTTGTTTAACTCTAAGTCTCTTGGAACCATACGGCTGTCTTCTGCCAGCTATTGGGGAGAATTAGCTCTAAAGCTAAATAGAGGCAGCCATAAAAGCTTCTGCGGCTGGGTAAGTACAATATATAACTGTAAACCTTTAGACGTGTGATAATTAAGCAACATTTCGCCGGCATTAAGAAAGCGTTTGGCGCAGAACTTACAAGTCTGCATCCATAAAGGCTTCTTCAGCTAACTACATAGTAACATAGGGCTCCAAGTCTCCAGTCGCTAATCGAAAAGTGTTAGCCTATAAAGGTATAATTCGAGCAACCATTAAATCCTATTCTGCTGGTTTCAATATGACTTATGACGCGAAATTCATATACTAAAGATTTACCTAGCTACATCTACAACACAGATTGGATCTAAAAGGGAAGACTGGGCGAGTTGGTACTTCTCGGTAGCGCTGTTAATATGAACAGATTGGATGACGATGATAAGGTTGATCGGCCGGTTATATGAGCGTATTTCTTCAATAAGGTTAGGTACTTATTAAACCAACAATACGGGAAAAGTACAATTAAAGGAAGCTACTGATTAACGCTCAAATTCAGGTTGAAACTTTGGATACTGCACGTCGGCAAAGCTTCTAAAGGAACGTTGATCGAAAGAGGTATAATTTCGGAGAATTCTTCCTCTGCGGCCCTTCGCTGCTGCGGTCAAGTGAAAAAGCGGGCTTCTCTGAAAACGGCCCTCACAACATGGAAGCAGATTGGAAAAAACTTCCGCGGCCCATGGTACGCTCTCTGAGGAATATGGTGGAAGCTGCAAACAACCGCATTCTTTCTCCCTCCGAGCCCACTTTCAGATTAGTCACTGAGAAAGAGGGAGAGCGATCCACGCCGTACCGAAGGAGCCGCGGTGAGGAAATTCTGGGAAGCGATGAAAAGGTAGAGGGGCACCCCTGCTTCCTGTTTTATTTTCTGTTCTTTGTTTGGCATACTGGTTTTGGCGATGGGTACCGAAGGACACGGCCGTGCAGACCGCGCTGTATTAGTATTCCTGCGCGCAGCAAAACTAGTGACAGACAATTTTCCCTGAGTACTGAGAACAGATACAACTTTTTCGGATGAAGAAAACAAAACGTTAAGCGATCTAGTAGTTACCAAAAAAAAGTAATTACGAGCGAATAAGTTAGAAAAATATCGAAAGATCGGCACGTATCTCCGCACTATTTGCTATCGCGATGGACCTGCTCATACCTGGATACAATCAGTCAGCCACATCTCGTCTCCATGTTCATGTGCGCGGGCATGGCACGTGTTACCCGATGCTGAGAATTTACGACTCGACGGCAATGTGCTCGTGTAGATGGTGAGACGCCAAGCAAATGTGTCGCTTTTCGATGTCGTAAATTTCGGTGTTAACAGTGACAGTGTTACGATTATTTCAACATCAACTTCAAGTCATGCGAAAATGGATACCTGCGATACTGTGACAGGAATTTCATCGTACGCAAAACTTCTGGGTGAGTGATCTTACGAACTGAAGAGACCCTATAGTGCGAGAAATGCAGGACTTTTTTTAGTGTTCACGAATATTTTTCTAAACTATCCTACACCACATGGGCATGCAACGTACACAGAAGTGCAGCTTTGGTCGCGGTGATGTGACAAAACTAATTTTTTTTCGCGAACTGAGAAAACTTACAAGGTGCTAATTAGGTGAACTTGGAAAAACGTTTTTTTATCATTGCAATGTGTACGACCGCCTTCATTGTTTTATTGAGAGTGCATTTCCATTTTAGCAACACTGTACTTGCAGCTGTGTGCGTTGAGTACTGAGAGTAATGAATGACTTCTGAGTGATCTCTTTTCTGTGGACTACCCAGCACCTGTAGGTATTTGTGCCTCGGCGGGCGTTCGCGGGTAATGTGCCGCGTAGTGTGGCTGTCGAGCGAGTCACTTAAGCGTGAGCCAAAGTGTTGGAATGCGTCTGCTGTGTTTTTTGATCGGCGTATGTGAACAACTGTTTACTGGTGGTGATGTAGCGTAGATAGTAGCCTTTATGTAATGAATGGAATGAATAAACACCTTGGTTTCGCTTTTCTTGAATGCCTGTGTTTAAGCCTTCTGTGAATGAAAACTGGCGAAGTATTTGCAATCGCAACCTTGCACTCCCCCTGTATCGCTGAAGTGTTCACGGAGCATATATAACAGAATGCAGCTAGGCACACAACCTAAGTGCCACAGGAGAAGATCTAGAGATCTGCAAGGCTGTATGCCGGCATGGCAGCATGCTAATAATTTATCAGCGGCTGCTGTTGTTGCTGTGTTTCAAGTAGTGGTGATTCTCTTCTGGCTGCAGCCCATGCAAAAATATTGTATGGTCGGCTTTTGAAAAACCTTCTAATGGTTGTCTTTAGCTATTTCGCCCAATTATCTTGAGAAATTTCTATGGCTGTCTTTAGCCATTCCTATCGACATTCCTATGGGTGCCTTTAGATTCTTCTATTGCCATAGCGATATCGAAAGAAGAGCTAAAGACAGCCATAGAACCGGCTATAGAAGAAGCTAAGACACCCATAGGGATTTCAATTAAAAATAGCTAAATACAACCATAGAACCGGCTATTGAAGAAGCTAAAGACACCCATAGGAATGTCGATACGAATATTTATAGACAGCCATATAACCGGCTATAGAAGAAGCTAAAGACACTCATAGGAATGTCGATAAGAATAGCTAAAGACAGCCGTAGAGCCGGTTATAGAAGAAGCTAAGGACACCCATAGGAATGTCAATACAAATAGCTAAAGACAACCATATAACCGGCTTTAGAAGAAGCTAAAGACAGCCATAGGAATGTCGATAAGAATAGCTAAAGACAACCATATAACTGCCTATAGAAGAAACTAAAGACACCCATAGGAATGTCGATAAGAATAGCTAGACAGCCGTAGAACCGGTTATAGAAGCTAAAGACACCCATAGGAATGTCGATATGAATAGCTAAAGATAGCCGTAGAACCGGTTATAGAAGAAGCTAGAGACACCCATAGGAATGGCGATACGAATAGCTAAAGACAACCATATAACCGGCTATAGAAGAAGCTAAAGACACCCAGAGGAATGTCAATAAGAATAGTTAAAGATAGCCGTAGAACCAGTTATAGAAGACGCTAAAGACACCCATAAGAATCTCGATAAGAATAGCTAAAGATAGCCGTGGAACCGGTTACAGAAGAAGCTAAAGACACGCATTGGAATGGCGATACGAACAGCTAAAGACAACCATATAAGCGGTCATAGAAGAAGCTAAAGCCACCCATTGGAATGTCGATAAGAATAGCTAGGGACAGCCGTAAAACCGGTTATAGAAGAAGCTAAAGACACCCATAGGAATGTCGATAAGAATAGCTAAAGACAGCCGGAGAACCGGTTATAGAAGAAGCTAAAGACACCCATAGGAATGTCGATAAGAATAGCTCAAGACAGCCGTAGAAACAGTTATAGAAGAAGCTAAAGTCACCCATAAGAATGTCGATAAGAATAGCTAAAGACAGCCGTAGAAGCGGTTATAGAAGATAAAGACACCCATATGAATTGTGATACGAATAGCTAAAGACAACCATATGACCGGCTATTGAAGAAGTTAAAGCAACCATATAACCGGTTATAGAAGAAGCTAAAGACACCCATAGGAATGTCGATAACAATAGCTAAAGACAGCCGTAGAACCGGTTATAGAAGAAGTTAAAAACACACATAGGAGCGGCGATACGAATTGCTAAAGACAGCCATAGAAAAGTCTAAAGATTATTGGGCCAAATAGCTAAACACGACCATAAAAATTATTTTCTATAGCAGGTCATACAACATTTTTGTATGTGTGTAATATAATATAACATTACACAACAAGGAATCCAAAAGTTCTACCTAGCATTGGTTCGAAAAATCAAATCACCCGCAAAATAGTACATATAATTTTCTAAGAAAATACGCAGAATAGTGCAGCCCCCATCTTTTTATAATTTATCGCAAACCCTTCAGGCTACCGTACAAAATTAAATTGCACAAGTAGTTCCATCCCATAACTCAAGTGTCATGTGACACAGAAAAACCTTGTAACTGTAGCTTCTTGTACTCACCAGCAAATCATTTAGGTTTCTTAAAAGGCCTATTGAAACCGTTCTAACCCGCAGCCTGTGAGCGTCCGCTTCTGTGGTTTGACGGCGTCGCTGGCCTCCTAACCGAGAGATCGGAGGAGACACCGAAGACCGAAAGAAAACGCAGGAGGAAAGTGTGACGAAAGTTTGAGACGGAGGGCAGTATGACGAGAGTGACGCGAGAAGCTCCCCGGTGGCGGGGTGGGGGTGGTGGTGATTTTTCAAGAAAGAAGGGAAGAGAAAAGAGCTGGGGATATTGTTGAACTCAGTCGGGGAGTTCACCCTCATACAACCCAGGCCAGGGAAGGGAAGGGGGGTTTCCAAGGATAGGAAGAGAGAACGAAAAAGGATGGATGAGAGTGGGGCACAGTTCCCCGGCGGCGACGCGCTACGAGGTAACCGAGAGGACGATGATGCCACCGAATAAGAGCCCGCAGGAAAGTGGAGTGTGAAGCTATGGTGAAAGTGGGAGGGGAAGGGCAGTATTCCGAGACTGTGCCACAGAAGCCAAGGTCATTTGCGCGGAACCACGAACATTGTGCGAACCACGGGACATTTGCGTGGAAGGTACAAACACAATTTAGAACAACATGCTCGGCGGCAGCGGCGACCCGGTGCGAGATATCGACAGTGTAGCGCACGCCGTCGTGCGTTCGCTACTCACGCGATCACATCCTCGGATGCAGCAGCTATGCGCCGTGGCCGAGAAGACTGCAGTTCACGGTGCGCACAAATTTCGCATTAGTCCCATTAGACAATATAGTAATCTTCAGCCATTTTTTCTTGCCTTTTATTTCCGAATTTACTTCGTTTGTCAAAGCCACCCCCCTTATCCCATGTACCTCGTGATCGGACTCTAAGCATTATTTACTGCGGCCGAACTGCTACGCTTTAAAGAAGCTTATCAAGTACTTACGGCTAATTGTATCGCGCATGTGAAAGCTATTACTACCTCAGAGCATTTTGAACAGATGCCTCAGCAAATAGATGAGCGGGTGCTCGCACTCGCAAATATGTTCTGGTGTTACCGATTTGTAACAATGGCTGTACCTAGGAAAAATAAGCTGTATTTACGTACACATTTATCGACACCCCATCAGAAGAAATATGTTAACGCGAAAACTAATAAATAACCTTTTCATCATGGATCACTAGGGGCACAAAGATCATAAACACAGCTGCCGGTGCAGCGGCTTCTCCCGAACTACGTTTAAAAGGTACTAATGAATATCCCCCCCATGGAGCAAATTGCTGGATTACTTGATGTTAATAACACCAATGAATGAATATAAAAACGCACAATGGTTCCCACACACAAAACTTGATTTCATAAAATTGTAGAATTGCAGATGTATAAAATTAGAGATAACGTATTCACAAAAAAACGTGTACCGAAGTTAATTTGGACACCAACCTATTCTCAACCTCCGGCTTACATATACGGACCCGAAATATGTGTTTGAGCTGTTTGGTTAATATTGTAAAATCAGCGTAAGTTAGTACGTCCCATCTTAACAGTTCACCACAACAAGATACCAAGAAGTAGTTTAGAGTGTCATATTGATGAGCTAATTAGATGAAAATGAGATAATAATGAGATATTTTAAGAGTAATGAGATAATGGGATAATAATGGGATATTTCACCAAGCATGAGATATTGCGATAACAATTTCCCCACAGGCGAAGTGCGAATAAAATCTATAGAATACCGCCATCACATAAATATTGTCATTGTCTGTATTGGCTCAAATAACTGAAAGATAATGCAAGAAGTTATCACGTGAACTGCTGTGCTGGAAAGAACAAAGATAGAAGATTCTTTTACACATCAGCTCTACATCTAGTTTTCAATCATGACCTTAACGTATAAAGCAACGTAGTTATTAGGTTTTGATTTATTATCGAATATTTTATGGCGAATGCATGATTTCTCATCTTGAGTTCACTTTTGGGGTTTCTAATATTGGCTGCTGAAATATATGAATTTTTTTCAGCCAGCAGAGTCGAGTCATTTCAACACCAAGTTCACGGGGACCGCGAAAAACTTCCAATTAACCGAACTTCTAATTAGTAAGAAAGCACAGTCACAGCATTGGCATTAGCCACCAATAAGTTTCCGTTCTTGATGTTGTTCAGAATCTCGACTTTCTTTGAAAATTCAAGCGTACGACACCATTTTTTCTGATAGTTAAGACCTATCGCTAAATTGGAAGCCGGAAGCATCCACCACGCAAACTGCTCACGCGTAGCTGTGCGCAACACAGAAGGTTGAGAACCTGAAAAGACAGAGAGGCGTATAGTAAGTAGGCTGTCGTGAGTCTGAGCTGACCTCCCGCTTTAGTTGCAGTTACGATGGTGCCGACGATATAGCGCACACCATGGCGGTGTCATGGCGCTTAAACATTTTGAATTTTGTCGTGAGATCACGGTCACCCTGATGCTTTTAAATGCAGAGCATTTCAGTAACTCACGATGTCACCCGCGTTGGCGTCCGTAGTCCGCACGCTCACTGCGCATGCGCGTCGAGTCGAGGCCAAAGCGAACACTCTCTCACGAGGGGCATTGGATTGGATTCGAACACTCTCTCGCGAGGGGCATTGGATTGGCTTGGATTGGATTGTCTTGGCTTGGCTTGGCTTGGCTTGGATTGGATTTGGATTGGATTGGATTGGATTAAAGTGGATTGTGTTGGATTGTGTTGCGTCATAGCCGCGGCACGTTGCGTCATAGCCACGGCAGACGCGCTTGGGCCGGCGCATGTGCAGTACTCTCTCTTCCGCGGTTTCCTCTCCTTCGGGCACGCTGCGCATATAACCGGTGTGCCGTTCTCCGGCCAAGCAACATCCGCGGTTGGCTCAAACACCTAGAGTCCACGCCGCTTTACAAGTACGCCAACGTCGTCTACTGGGACCGGCTTACGCAGTCCCCTCAACGTATATAAGCGGCGGAGCGCGCGTTCGGAATTCAGTCAAGGGCGTCTTTGCTTGGCTTTCGTTTGACGTGACGCTTTGCTTGACTCGAGTAGATGCGACGCATTTACTCGAGTTCCCCCCGTGGGAAGATGCGGGCGGCTTTTTTATTCAAAATAACCTGCAATTAACTGATATATGGGGTTTTATTGTCGATTTATCGAGCGAATTCTTCCGCTCAATTAATGTAAAATTGGCGGGACCGGAAAATCACTTCATCTATATCAAAAATTCCAATTAGGCGACTTTGAAATATCGAGAGTACACTTTAATACGCGCATTGTTGAATAAAATTATTGCGCTAAAAAGGGACACGGACGAAGTGAGGACAGACACACACGGCGCAATCATTTTATTCAACAATGGAGTACCAACGTGCCTAGGATGCTACACTAATTACTACGCGCAGTTTTGCTTATTCTTTCCTGTGTTACCGCTGCCTTTCTAACTTAACGCTGATTTTTAACTTCCCGCCCGCGGATTTCAAACGAAAAGTTAGTTTTAGTGGCCTTCAACACTTGGTGCATCGGTTAAATTTTGTTTCTGTTCAAAATAGATGAACTCTTATCCTTCGTTGCTATTTGATGCTCTCTATCCTGTTTATGCATTATATAATTTACAGGTTACAGTCGACTGGTGACACGTTCTCTACTCTTGACGCGAGGAGAAAAGTTGCAGATATCATGGGCCTTTAGATCAAGGAGTACGACACTATGGCATTACTTCGACTTTAAGAGAGCGTCTTGAGAGGTAGTGTCGGCATTTAACATTTTTATTTTCCCAGAACTCATTCTCAGCAAGTGTATTAAGACTAACCGTTACGGTCTACAATCATCAAGACGTAAGAAACACGGTAGCCATTTCATTAGGCCTGTGCGGTGTGAAAGGTTGCGGCGGTGGAGGGTCGCTCAGTTTGGCGGAGCTGTCGGCGGCCTCAGTCTTTCGAACAGCTTAAGTTTTGTTCCGGCGTCGTGTCCAGACTGAGCATTTGGTTATTCTGGTGAGAAAGATATAGAAAGCGAACCTTATCTGATGAGAAATAGCCAGAGACTCCGAAGAGGAGGGACAAAGATATTAGAAAGCGCAAGGTTGGAACCGAAGTCTGCGGCTTCAAAGGCGGCAGATCATGTTGCTGACGAGCCTAACGAGCACAGGTGACAGGACGGCTGGCACCCACAGAAAAGTTTTAAAACTTAATTTAATAAGGTTATCGCCCTAAACAAATTACACCATCTTTCCGTGGTGAACTATAAGGACGATGGGAAGCATAATGCGGATTCCGTGCAGGTTTCATTGTGTTGCCGTTATGTTCTTTCATTTATCGGAGCCCGAAGGGAATGTAGTGTGAACCCCCATGTAGAGACAGATGTAGAGCAATGTAGAGAAATGTAGAGACAGCGAAGAGACGGACACCCGCGTTGCCTGATCGAACACCTCCTGGTTCTCGTCTTTCGTTATTGCGTACTCGCGGTCCTAACCCACTGCCTGCTCTCTTCGTCCTCTTCTCTGGTTGAGCTGCAAGGCGCGTGGCGCTTCCCGCCACAGCTTTCCCACGGGAAATTCAACATCTCCTCTAAAGTTTTCAGTTCGTCGTTTCCGTTGACGTTCAGCTTCGCGTGCCTTCGTTGTATCAGTACCTTCTTGACGTAGTTTGAATGAGTGAAGGTCTGAAGGCGCGTTCGTAGCACATGCTCTCGTCTCGGTTTGTAGCGCAGTGGGAAGAGCGCCACGTACCTCCTGTTGCGGCCAGAGAGTCGTGGGATCGAAACCGGGCGCCGCCTAACTATTTCTTTTATTTATAGTGGACTGCGCTGACGTCAGGCCAAACGCTGACGGGGCTGAAGAGACGCGCATGCGCAGTAGAGTGCGGACGAACGACAACAAGGGAGGGAGGGACACAGCCCCGAACATAAGATGCTTCGCATCTACTAACTTCATATTTCGCTTAAACAGCCATGAGGATTGCGCGGAATAACGACACGAAGAGGAAACAACAGGACGAGCGCAACTAACAACTAATTTATTCAAGGGCTTACGTCCCCAAATATAAGACAATTTGGCTCATGCGCCGAACAAACATGTGCGAAGCACCAAGAATAAACATGTTCATTGTCAACCCTACCGAAGAGAATTTAACAATTCAGACTCACTTTTATACAAAGCCAAAGATGTGTCACTCACGCAATTGTGCGGATTCTTTATCAAGAAGGCTTCCATTATCTCCCGCGGGACATCGCTGCTGCCCCGGCCAAGAATCTTAATCCCATTCAGTCGCGGCCTGCACCCACTTTGTTCGCAATTTATGCAATTCTCCGTCAAGTTAGTTCTAGCATCCATATCTCCCAAAGTGCGCTCATGCTCCCCTGCACGATCGTTCACGCAGCGCCCAGTTTGGGCAATATAGGCCTTTCCACATGTCAGTGGAATTTCGTAAACGACACCTTTCGTGCACTTCACAAAGGGCTCGGAATGTTTTTTCGCACAACCGCTCCTTTTGGTTTTCTCTTTTGCAGTCAGAGAACAAAGCTGTCCCAGCTTCTCTGCAAGGGAGAAAGCGAAAAGGAGCGGTTGTGCGAAAAAACATTCCAAGCCCTTTGTGAAGTCCGCGAAAGGCGTCGTTTACGAAATTCCACTGACATGTGGAAAGGCCTATATTGCCCAAACTGGGCGTTGCGTGAACGATCGGGCTGGGGAGCATGAGCGCACTTTGGGAGATATGGATGCTAGAACTAACTTGACGGAGAATTGCATAAATTGCGAAAATGTGGGTGCAGGCCGCGACTGAATGAGATTAAGATTCTTGGCCGGGGCAGCGGCGATGTCGCGCGGGAGATAATGGAAGCCTTTTTGATAAATAATGCGCACAATTGCGTGAGTGACACATCTTTGGCTTTGTATAAAAGCGAGTCTGAATTGTTAAATTCTTGTCTGTAGGGTTGACAATGAATATGTTTATTCTTGGCGCTTCGCACAGGTTTGTTCGGCGCATGCGCCAAATTGTCTTATATTTGGGAGCGTAAGCCCTTGAATAAATTAGTTGTTAGGTGCGCTCGTCCTGTTCTCTTCTCTTCGTGTCGTCGTTCCGCGCAATCCTCATGGCTGTTCAAGTACCAGACCAACTAGCCCGTCAACAAATGTTGCTGAACTTGATATTTCGCTTCGAGTTGAACTTGAGCCCGGATGTGCACATGGGGCTCGAACTGCGTTTCCACTGCACAAAAATGAGTGCTCTAAAATTAGCCAGCGCGGTGCAGCGTGCGAGGTGAACGTGACGGCACGTGAGCTGAACAAGTGCACGCCGACGAGCGCTGTGACGGGAGGGAAGCTACCGCGTGAATGGCGGTCAGTCTGCATGTCGGGGTAATCCGCGTCAGAAGACGAAGTATCGGAAAGGAAGAAAGGAACGAAAACGCAATGCAGCTGCGTAGAAGTACACCATACTTGCTAGGCTTTTGCCTTTGAGGTTGCAGAGGAATTCTCTTTCTCTTTTCAGACTCGCATAATGGTGTGCAACCAGGGAGCCTACCTGCACCACATGGACAAAATAGTGTTGGTGCACGACGGACGTGTACGCGAATACGACTGCGTCGACGATCTCCTCGCGGATCCCGACTCCCCTGAAACACTGCGAGAAGCAACCCGAAACGAGGGAGCCATTTCGCCCAAGGAAAAAGGGTGAGCTCATGTTCTAGCTCCAAACGCATCACCAAACCATGGAACGGAAGGGCTGGAACCACCACTTCATTTTAAGTAATGATCTCTGCCACTCCGAACTGCCTGGTTAGGAGCTCATTGAAGTGTTGTATGAGTTACGGTCATTTCCACTTCGCTAATCTCTAAAGAGAGTGAAAATTTGCGAGGGAAGATGACACATCAACGGAAACGAACAGAAAAATTGAAACTTAGTTCCACCCAGTGTGATGTCTGCTGAAACAGCGCAGCTGTGGGTTGTCTTTACGAAGGTTTCCGCCGGCTTCGGCTTCTGCTTTTCTAGTCGTCCAAGCGGCTAATTTTCGTATATTTTGTTTCTAGATAGTTCTGGTAAAACAAAACTTACAGCCGCCTTCTGTAACCATCATCATCACCACCAGCCCGTAACCATACCCCGCCGTAGATGGCCACTTATTGACAGCCGACAGTACTTCTGTAACCATGAACTAAGTCTGAGAAGTAAATAAACCTTGACATAATGGCAGAGTCGTCTTTGCGGCTAATTGACGCGTAACTTATTTCGGGATACTTTGCTGACACTCTAGTTAGAGCCGTTTTCTGTAACTCTACTCCTTTCCTAGATGCACATGTTTCATTGCGAAACAGACAATGTGGGAAAGCCAGATTGCACAGACGAAGCTTACATTGATCTTCTTACAGCAAACTTAATTCCTTATTCTTTAATCAGTGAGTGCCCTGCTTTGCCAAAAAAGGCGTTACATCGGGGGGGAGGGGGGGGGGGGGGCTACAGACTGGAATAAAACAATTCTTCGTTCATACAGCACACTTGCTTGTCTTTCGGCCGGTTCCAATATCTGATGGTCATTACAAAAAAGGAATTGTAAAGTCTGGTTGTTCTTGCACGGCACTCGTTCACTTTTTGTCGGTGGTCATTACGCCTAGATATGTAACTGGGTTCACTGAAATAGTTATGACGGTCAATTACAGTCTGCTCATGAAAGACAGAAAAGAAAAACTTCAAACGCAGTTTTTTTCCTGCGCAAAGAAATCAATTTCCAAACCAATTCAGCTTTCATAGCAGTACAGATGTCTCTCAGCTTTTACCGCCCTAAAACAAACCGCGCAGACACTGGAAGCCAGCTCGTGAAAGAACTCTGCAAGCTGCGCCGTACAAGAAAAACCTTTGCGAAAGCCGCGCTGCTCATTTATCAATACATTATTACCGGTAAGATGGGTCAATAAGTGCTTGAATAAAATGTCTTCGAAAATTTTGCATGACACGGACGTTAATGAAACGGGTCGGTAATTTGTTACATTTGTTTAGCCACCCTTATGAACCGGAACAACATGAGGAATTTTCTAATCTTCGGGTAAAGTTCCCGTAGAAAAGGATATTGAATGAATTATGTAAAGGTAAGGGGAAATTGGCGGAGCACATCTCTTTAGAATGCGAGGAGAGATACCATCAGGACGAACTCCTTTGGATTCATCTTGGCTTTCTAGAAGAGAACATATGCCGCGGACACTCAGTTCTACGGGTGGCATCAGTGGAAACGTGCTTTGGTGCTGTTGGGAAGGAACGTCGAGCTTGGGCTAGAACACGAATTGGAAATATTTGTTTAAACATGTGGCCTTAGCTTTCTCATCAACTACAACCATATTATTGAAGTTTAGTTCGCCCACTCCAACATGATCTGATCCACACTTTTTCATATAATGCCAGAAAGACTGAATTAGTTCTCATTTTATTGCTGAGCGCTCCGAAATATCTCGCTTTTGCGCTTTCCACACTTGAATATACTGTTTCGTTAACACTTTTAATTCTTTCGTGTGGTCACTGCTTCCAGATTTCTTTAATTTACCGAAAACCCGCCGCCTTTTCCTGAATAATCTCAAAATGCTGGGCGTCATCCATGACTTCTTGCGTTTACTAAGCTTGCCTGCTTGTTTCGCAGGCATATACTTATCTACGAGGGCTAACAAGTTGTCCTTATAGTTAAGCCATAAACTATTCACACTATAGTTTTTCCATTGGCATTCACACACAGGCAAATGGTCTTCTAGCTCTTGGACTATTCTTGCGCAGTCACCCCTATTAAGTAGAAAAACTTTTCTTGTCGCACTATTTGAGGTGCTTTTACTTTCTTTTTTGATTTCTGCAACAATAACCATATGGTCGCTGATTCATGGAATAACATTGACATTATTCCCCAAAATAGGCGAATTTGAGAACAGAAGGTCAAGAACGTTATTATTTCTAGTTGGGCAAGTAACAAACTGAGCAAGGCCAAGTTACCGAATATATTTTTTATTTCTATGTTTACGCGGCACCCAGTGCCTCGTACACATATTCAATCACGCCATTCCAATTCTGGCAGATTAAAATCAGCAGCAAGATTGAATGTTCGGCTTGAAACTTCCGAAGTAATATGTAGTGTGAGTTTGGGGTCGATAAAATGCACCTACAGCGAATGAAGAATTATCATGTAGGGTAATCGTGCACCAAACAGATTCAATATCGCATTGAATGACTAAGGCAGCGGATTTCAAAGAACTTCGCACAAGCAAAAATACACCACCCCCATGGCTTTGTATATCTTTCCGGTACGCGACAAAGTCACTTGGAAACACCTCATAGTCGCTGATATCACGGTTCCATTCCGTTCCTATAACTACCCTTACAAAAATAGATTCTGAGTTTCAATTCTTTTCCTGTTGAGTTTTTATTGAATCAACAGAAACTTAATTCAAACTCAATTGGCTATTGAGATGTGTCAGTACAAACTCAAAAGGATTTTTATTGAGAGAACGCAACACAAAACCAATTGACACCAGTCAATTGAAACTCTTTGGAGAACCAATGGACAAAACCCATCAGGCTCAAACATACACTTTGAAGGGTTATTTTTTTCAGCGCTGCCCACTGTGTCTACGGAATTAAGACTACTAGGTTACTTTTATGCTTTTTTTATTTTATATTGACATTTCTACTGAGTGCAGTCAATAAAAAGTCAACAAGGTTTCAATAGACAAACCTCAACAGAATGTCAAATGACTTCCTTTAATTGAAACTCAATAGAGTTTCTACTGACAAAACTAAGTAGGATTGAGAGTCGAACTAGTTGGTGAACATACATTGTTGAAAATTATACCGGTGTCCTTCTTTCTTTTCCATGTTTTATGGTTCGCGCTTAATTTTCAACACTGATGAAACTCCGTAGGGTAATCCAGTAGCCTTTACCAGCAGCATATCTTTGCACAAATAATAATTATACCTGCTAAGTGGGGAAATCAATTGTATTGGACAATTTTTGAATGCATTTCCTCAAATACTGCCGCAACATGGTTTGCACAAAACAATGGAGGAAATAAACATTGACAAAACTCCAGTGACTCATCTCTTCTGGCACGTGACTCCCGCGGAAACGTTTCCTTGCTATAGCAGCTGATTTTCTTCTTTATACCTTAGCACACATTGACATAATGGGTGAGCAATCTCCAGTACTGCCAAGGTTCCGCTTTGGGGCGATTTAGCGGCAGTGGAGATATTCCAAGTCAGTCTTCCGGGAAGGTTGGTGCGGAATCATGAAGCATGCATATCTCGGCCGGGAAAAAACAGAAAGGCGGCGGGGGGGGGGAGGGGGCTACACATCTCGGGTCCCAGTTCTGGGGACAAAAAAAAAAGTCATAACTCCTCCTACCTCTTTTCACACATGCAATGCTGTGATACGTTGTGTTACGGGGGGGGGGGGGGGGGGGAGGAGGTAGATTTAAAAAGTCATTTCATCTGCTACATCTACAAAAGTCATATGTGACATCGCATCCTAGTGCGATGATTCAGTGTTTTTCTGTGGAGGCACGATAATAACAACGCTGTTTTGCAGAAATGAATACTTATCTCACAAACCCAAACGCGAAAGAATATTCCAGTAACGAAAATGTGCCTATACATACTCAGAAAAAAAATAGCAAAACGTTGGTGTAAATCACTACACGTCGAAAAAAGAACAATTAAATTTTTGTATACAGCGAACTTTTAAAACAAGCCTTCAAATCAAGCGAACGCAAGCTTGGCCTCATCGTCGTTCACTCGTGAACTTCATTAGGGTAGCCAGAACTACACCCCGCCGTGGTCTGAGCCCAAGGACGCGAGTTCAGTTCCCCATCGCGGAGACCGCTTTTCTCTTGGAGGCAAAAAGCGAAAACGCCAATGTGTTCGAGATTTAGGCGCACGTTAAGACCCCGGGCTCGGGCTGTGAATCCGGGGCCCTCCACTGCTGCGGGCCTTATCGCCAGTGTAGCGTCGGCGCCTTAAATTTCGTAGTCAAACAAATCAATATCCCTCGCATACATAACTTTCCTTGAGGATACCGTGAACTGTCTACGATAACAACTGTAGAACTGCAGTGTGGAATACAGAGAATCCCGCAAGGAGCAAACGCGCATCTATGTTCTATTAAAACAGGTGAAAACAGTTCTTTCACGGCAAAAGAAATCTGTACTCGTAAGCGGAAGAGACTCACAAGGCGCCCCCGCTCACACGAACTAAACGAACAAACGAAGAAAAAAGAGAAGAAAGACAAACTGAAGCGCTGATTAACAACTCATCTCTACTGCACAGGGACACAAAAAGAAAGAACGAGCCTGACACTGCTGCACGTCACTACAAAAAAAGAAAACAAAATAGAGAAACCGAACAAATTAGTGAGCTGGCGTGCCGCTTGTTACACTCCGAACCGCTCTCTCGCTAACAGAAGTATTTTAAAGATGTCAACGCGTCCGCGGAATGTTTCTCAAACACAAGCGCCTCGCAAATATCCTGCGCCCGCAAGCAGACCACGAACTTCAAAGCTGTTTTGAAGGATTCTCTCTTCTGCTGCCATTCGCCGCGGCGGGGAACTTGGAAGGGCGCGGGCGCCAGGGCACAAAAGACGTACCATCCACCTCCACACCTGCCGATAACCAGTTCCTCTGGCATCCTCCCACGCTAAGCTAAAGTGACCGCGCTGTCGCGACATGGCCCACGAGATTCCCCGTGAATGTCTAGTACGCTGAGTTGCCACTGCCGCCAGTGGCGCTAACAGCCAACATCGCGACCTCGGCGGAGTTCGGTTATCTGCAAAATAATATTACTGCTGCTCGACGGGTTGGTAATAATTCTATAAACAATGATCGTAAATATTAACATAGGACTCACAAGCCGCCGTCGGTTTTTTTTAATATCTCGTGTCAATGTTTTCACGCTCAATTTTTCACAAGAATGGGTAGCCGTGGCATAGCCGTCGCAAACCGACTCGAAGCCAAGCCAAAGTCGCTTGTTCGCAGTCCCGGATGTGCGGGCACCAATGCCGTGCGGTCGTTCTCACTGTTCTGTGCAAATTTACAGCTTTGCTCGTGTTGTTGACGATTTATGTGCCGTGTGCGAATCTTTTCAACGAGCATCGAAGGTCAGACATTGCAGTGCAGCTGGCGATACATCGAATTTATTGAAGGAAAAGCCATCGTATGCGCTTTTCTACCGCCGGTGAACATCCTTTGTGTCCGTGTTGTGTCTGTGCGATGTGATCGTACGGTGAAGCAGCTTGCGAAGTGAGGTGTTACCTTCCCTGTTAGCAACGCTTTGGAATCCGTCAAATTCACCACGCTGGGAGCGCCGCTGGGAGCGACGTTGTTATAAGGTAAGTTTATTCTTTCCGAGCGCACCTGTGCAGTGCGCGTCAGGCTTGTCAGGGGCAAGCGAGCGCGCGGCTTCGGAGCATGCTGGCGACATCTGCTGATAGCTGCTGGGTTAGAGGTAGCTTGCCATTGCGCGTGCGTGGATCTCGGACAGGCCCTGGCCGGTCGTCGTTCAGCTTTGGCCTCTAAAATTTGGAGACACCACCACCCGCAACGGGTGCTTGTTTTCTTCGTGCCAGCCGTGAGCGGTGACGCCGGAGATCAGTGCGTAATTTGACGCGGTGCATTATCACCCCAAGGACTTACGTAATCGCACAACAGGTTCGACCGAAAGCCCTGCAGTGAATTCTTGTTGCGTGCTTTCCGTTTGGTGCGCTTGAGATTCAGAAGATTGGCGCTGGTTGCTTTATGCGATTACGTAACTGCCTGCGATAAACGCGTCAAACGGCGCGTCTATCTGGCCTGTCACCGCTCATGGCTGGCACTGGGGAAGACCAGTGCCCCTCGTGGGTGGTGGCGTCTGCAAATAAGAGTGGCCCATGCGAAATGACGACCGGCCCGACCCTGTCCGAGATCCGCGCACGCGCAATGGCAAGCTATCTCTAACCCAGCAGTTATCAGCAGATGTCGCCAGCACGCTCCGGAGCCGTGCGCTCGCTTGCCCTAGACAAGCCTGACGCACACTGTACATTTCATCATGACAAATGTTGTGCAGACCTACCTGAATGGCGATACTCACGACTTGGTTATTTGTCAGTATATGAACAGTGTTTTTATTCCCGCCGTCTCCAGATCGACCTAAAGGGTATGATTTCACTTCAGCCTTTCAAAAATACTGTACGTAAGTGTAACAAATTGAAGGGGGAGGCTATTGTACCGGCACACAACATTTTGACATCAATCAGTGTTTTACTGTCTTCCGCCCTGCTGTATTGCTTTCGTGTGGTATATATTTGTATGTATCTTAAGCTAAAGATCTAACAAAACCTTTGAAGGCAATTGACGAATGAATAAAATCCCAGATGCAGTGCCGCTACAGAACGGAGCAGCAGCCATGAATTACCTAGTACGAAGTGTCATAAAAAAAGAAAGAACACCAAGATGAAGATAAATAAAATGTTTGACGAACGAAGTTAACGAAAATGAAAAAAAAAATGGAGGTTGAATCGAACAAGTGCCTGTCGGATCAATAACAGACGCACGAATACTGCGCCATGCAAGCACACCTGACAGCGCTAGGCTGAGAGGCAGATCTACCAGTCACAAATAGGATAGTGTGTTCAACCAGTTAGGAGACATGGCGGTAAAATATACTTGCAAGCTAAAGTGCTGGCAGCTAGCAATATATTTGCGTATTAATTTGAACGATTGCTTGGAGAAAGAGCGTTCCCTGAGTGCAGAGCAGTGACAAATGTGGCCTAAACCGTACTTCATTCCAGCTAAAAAATAATGCCCAAGAATATAACAAATTCATTGATTGCTTTTGGAAAATAGAGACTATGTATCCGCAGAAGGTAGGGTTTGAACCCAAAACATCTTTACACAAGTCTGATGTGTTACCTCGGCACCCTAAAGGCAAGCAGACACTTTGGCTTTAAAACCAATGCAGAAAAAAACCTGCTGCGTTAGTAGTAGTTGGAAACAGACTGCACACTGTTGTCATATTTTAGTCTTTTACCACTAAGTGCCAATTCTCTCCATGTCTCTTTCCGTGAATTTCTCATTTGCCAATTTTTGTCACAGGTGCTAGGCAGCTTGCGCTAGAACATGCACAGGCGTCAAACTTTCAAACTGATGAATACCAGTTTTGACTTAAGCACTTGCTCGACTTGCTAGCATAAATTGAAATTTGCCATTGCTTCTGATCACAACCTGCTGACTGCCTTTCTCGGAGCAGTTTTGAATAAGTTGGGCTGAATGTGGTGTGAGTAATAGCAAAATCACTGAATAACATTTTGGCTGAATGTGGCATCAGACGTGCCACTGACTGATGCTACACCGGCATTGCGCGAGGGCTTAGTCAATCTGTTTTGACAGATGTTCTGCCTCTAGGAATTACCCAAATGATTGGTCGGCATGGTATCACTATACTGTTTTAGTGCTGCTAGTGTATAGAAAATCTCGCCAAGCAAAGGGATACAAGCTTTTAAATTTTTTCTCATTTACAGAAACTGATGTTTTTCCCCTCACCAAACAAAACTGTTTCGTGTTCTCCTTGTGTGTAAACTGGCATTAGACGGCCTTGTTATACTGGTATACCCCTCTGGCATTGTTATGATGAAGGCAAAAATGTGGATATACCCATGTCTCATATGATCCCTTTAAGCTGCTGCTTAGTGCTACTTGTTTGGTAAACGTACTGCAAGGCACACACCATACTTCAGCGTTACAAGAGTGTAAAAGACTGCGAAATTTAAGTTATGTATTTTTCCTGTCACGTTCTTTTTGGCACGTTTTTTTTCCATCACGGTTTATGTATTTTTTTCCACTAGTCGGTAAGCACAAAGTATTATGCGCTCATCCATTCATAAAGCCATTTGCGATGATTGCCTGATGTAGTAACTTTAGATTACAGTACCATCTGACGCTAGTTTTTTTTAATCAAGGCTAGTTTTGTAAACAAGTTCATGCAAGTTGACAATTTTCTAATTTTGTTTTACGCGATTTCAAGCATTAAAATTTCAAAAAACAAAATCCACAGGTTGACAGGTATGCTTTTGCACAGGTTTGGGGTTTCTCCTGTCAGGTAGTGGCTCAACCAGTCTTGATAGGCCTATTTGGATTTCTTTTGGGCCTGAAAGATGTGGAAGACACGATTACGGACCCATGCGGGTGATTTTTTTGGCTCCCTGCCGCGTTGAAACATAGTCGTTCCTGTAGATTTCAGGTGCCTTAATGCGGAAGGCATTCAACTAAAGGCATTCCACTCCCTACCAATTGTAGAATTAATTGATGCGGCTAGCTTGGCTTACGGCATTAAAATCTGAGGAAAGCTTATACATTTGTTGAACTGCTATCTCCCTGCTTTCCAAACATACAAGCCAGGTAACTTTTAAAATAGCCAGGTACTTAAACCAGCATGCTTAATGAGAAGGGATGCAATCATCATTTCGTACTTGACTGGTGCAAACAAACAAGTCTGTTTCTTGTATTTTGCAGGCTACACAGTCAAGTAGGCAAGTGGACCCTGCGAGGCTCCAGCCCTCCTGTGATGCTTTCGTGAGCAATAAAGCAAGCTTTGCCATGCAACACCTCACTATTTCGCCTGCTTATTGCACACCTTGACGACAGTTTTTAGAATGTTTTTGCAATATTGAAGCAGACTTAGTATATATTTAGTACAGTTAACTGAACTTTACTATGCAATATTTGAAATAACTTGACAAAAAACTAACAGGAAATCAAACGGGCTGTCTTGAATATGCTCAGTAGGTTTTCATTTGACATTTCTCAACAGGAACTCAACAGCAGAAGGAATAGAGAGTCAACACAGACTCAACCGGAACTCAACAGACTTTTCTCAATAGACTTTCAATTGACACGTCACAACAGGAACTCAACAGGAAAAGTGTATTGAGAGTCAACAGAAAGTCAATTGGAAATCAACGGACATGTTGACTATAGCAGAGTCCTTCAATGCTTTACTGGTCACGAAACTGCTCCGTAACTCAATGGGAGAGCTTCATATGCTGCGTATGGCCGCCGCGCGGTGGCGCCATCCTCTCTTTGAGGTCACTCCTCGCGCGCCGTTGCGCTGGCTCGAACGGCGGAGCCGCGGCGAGTTGTGTTTGTTTTGTGCAGGAAAAAAATGTAACGTGCATATCGCGCTCCAGTGATGCGACTTAAGTAGTGCAACAACGATGCCGAACATGTGTTGCGTCCCGGGATGTCGTTCCTTGTACAACGATACCACAGAAAATGTTTCCTTGTTCTGTTGACCCAGCGACGGGCAGCTGCGTGAGAATTGGAGGGGCGCCATTCCAAGGCAAGCAACGGGAGATTTCAGCTTCGTTATAATAAGTGTGCGACAGTGTGTGGAAATGCACTGTGTGTGAGAATGGAAAAAGCAATGTACCATTTTGAGAGCATCGTGCACCTAGAATTGTACAAGGCTAACTTAAAGCCGGATTTTCGTCATATAAGTCAGGTTGTAGCGGTGCTTTATTACCTGTTTGCAAACTTGTATTACCTTGCGCTCAGGCTCGCGTGTAAAAAAGCTTTGGGACGTCCTTGGGCTTTTACTTTTCATATTTCCGCGAATTATCCCTTAGGGTTTGTTTTGTTTGTTCTGTAACCGCGCGTGGACGATTCCGGTTTCTTATCTCGCTTTTCAACCGGAGCGCCCGTTTGCTCTGTTTGTCGTACGTCCCGTCGGGCAATATTGTTTGATATGGAAAGGGTGCCACCTTGTCGCTAACTTGATTTTTTGTTTCTTCGAAAATGTTTGCGATCGTATTACCATGGATCTGAAATTAATAACGTTCCGAGAGTAATGCATGCAGAGCAAACGCCGCGCAACTCACTTTATCGACGTTTATCTGTGTACGTCACACTCCGGACTGCTTCTTCGACGTTTGTGTTTCATTCTAGTCTTTTGTTGTGCAGGAGATCGCTAGCTCGCTGCGTTCAGGAAAGCTTTGCTTCATTCTTGGCTATGTGGAAATATTCTGTTTCCTCCGTGTGCTGCACATCGCAGCGCGAAAAAATAAATTTTTGTACGCTGTACCACGCTCTTTTGTCTCCCTTTGTAACATTGAATTCTTTTTGTTGCGCGTGATAAAATCAGTTTTATTGTTCTTTTTTCGCTTCCTATTTTTGCAAGTATTGCAAAGCGTGGATGCAGAAAGACACATGGTGCAACATATATCTCTTCGTGTTTTGATCCTTCGCGTTTCTGCAGCGTTTTTAGATGTTCTCAAGTATGTACCCACTCATCGAAACGACAATACTATTGGGCTATCTTTTTTATCGTTCTGTGCATACCAGAGCAATCGACGGATTCATTAAGCGTAGTCTGAACGACGCGTACTTGGTTCCTTTCAGTTTTTTTTATTGTATTATCGATAGGCCCGCAGCTATCCGTGACTACACAGCTACCGTATATGTAGTAATTACAACTTTGCTTTAAGAAAAGAAGCAAAATATATTTAAAAATCCGTAAACACGACGGCGCAGCGCTTGTGCCAGAGCAAACAGAAGCCGTTGCCGTTGGCGGCCAAAGTCTACGGTAATTTACTACGACAAATAAAACCCCATTGAAGGCAGGTGATATACACAATGACTGGACTATTCATCGCTAACTACTACGAAAAAAAAAACACACTTAATCAGCGCGCAAACACCAAAAGCATCAAGCGTTTGCACGCCAAGACCTGGCCAATACGCCGCACGCGCGGCGGCTGGATGACCTTCGTGCGGTGGTGGCGCCTGTAGTGGCGCGCGCGGTCCCTATATGAAACGAGCGCCGAAGTTTCGTGACCAGTAAAGCATTGAAGGACTCTGACTATAGTCAATAGACTTTCAATTGAAACTCAGCGTTGAGTTTCAATTGAAACGCGGCGGCCAATTTTCAACGAGAACTCAATACAAAATTTCTATTCAAAGTCAATTGACTGTCAACACAATGTACTGAGTAAAGTCAATTGACTTTCAATTCAATCTCAATAACCATTTTTGTAAGGGTACGTCAGCTTTACCCGACTCGATAGGTGCCGCCGATTCTCCAGTCTTATTCGTTACGCTTCTACAATTTATCAAAACAGCGAACAGGCTGTGCCGGACGAGTTTTTTTTTGGCATTGCGTAATTCTTTATAATGGAACGACTTCCTTCTCCTCGTCATCTCATACGTAAGTTTTTTCATCAAGGGAAAGCCTGTCAAAGTTCAGTCTTACTTTTGTGCTCCCACTTTTGTGAGCTTTGCCGTATTCCCACAGTCGCTTTCGCACTTCCCGAGTAGCTGGCGCCAAATCCTGATCAATGCTGAGCTCTGACCCCTTCAATGTTTTCGCGTTCGACTAAATGTCTTTCCTTTTTTTGTACCAAGGGAAATTTGCGATAATCGGTCGCTTTTTTTTGTTCTCGGTATACACCAATGCGATGTGCCCTTTGTAACGATGCCACTTCAATTCCAAGCTTGTCGCCAGGGGAAACAAAAGGAAACCAGAAACGCTAGGCGGATCTGAGGCTCGAGCAAATCGCGTTCATCTTAAGCGCACAAAAATAACATGGACAAACAAAGCCAGCACAAGCGATAACTTCCCAAAAAGCTTTATTGAACCTAGCTGGGTGAACTATATGCCAGTAAAAAAATCACGCCATATCCACGGAATGAATGATGATAAGTGGGGCGAAGCTCGAGAGGGGGAGATCATCGGTAACCGTAACTCTCCCGTGAAAGTTCGCCCATTACATCATTAAGAAAGACGTAAGACTGTGTGCGTACATTGTACAAATCAACTTTTATTTTCGGAGTCAATGCTCCCAGGCACAGACCTGGTGAAAGACCCCGCGCCATCGAGGACTACCCCACACCTCCACCACAATTTGTCACGTAGGATGGGACACAACGGTAAAGAAAAAACTTTTATTTAGGGCGAACTTGTGCCCGAACAAGACGAGAGGAAATGAGCAAAGGTCCTTGCGTCTCGTTCGATCTCCGAGAACGACTGCCTGCGTTCGTGGCGTGATCTCTTGCGTGATCTCCCCCTCGCAGTGCACGTGCGCTCGCGCCTCCATTGGCGAACACAGACAAGCTCGCGCTCCCGGTGCCGAGTTTGCGCTGCCGGTTGCAGCCGGTTCTTGGGCGTGCAACGCGGCCCACATTGCGACACCTCCGAAAGCATGCGGCGGCCACGTACCACGAGACACAAGGGATAGACAGACCCATGGCTTTAGGAGCTTCGCCCCTAAAAGACAATAGACACGAAAAAGGTTACAATTATAGAAAAAAAGTAAAATACCGGAAAACGTAGGTGCTGCCCAAACGGGTCAGTCACAACCATAACAAATTCTTGTTTTAAGAACGCTGCCTCCTTTTCCGCGAGGGCTTTCAATGTTGTACTGACACATTGGAAATCGCCTTGTTGCATTTCAGCCGCCTGTGCTATCTCACGGGTGCGCTGATCAGAATCATGAAACAACATGACTGAATTTTCTAAGTATGGCTCACACGCGTGGCATCAAGCGCAGTGAGTTGAGAGGTTTCCATTTCAGAGCGAAGCTTTTTACCTCTACCCCCCCCCCCCCCCAATAATTCCGTCGCGACCTTTCGTGTCAACAGAAATATCAAGCGAGCAAACAAAATAAGTTACTTGCACCGCCAGGAGTCTAACTAGGAACGAATAGAGAAACGGAGAGAGATCCCGTCTGTTGTCTTACCGATTAAGCTTCCAGCCCACGCGGAGACGGGAGAGACAGACGGTGCACTCACCGAGCACATCTGCGGGATTACGCAGTGCGTTCTCGCTGAATACCACGTGATAGCGTCACGCGACCTCTCGCGCCGCTATGTTCTCCGCCCATGGCACGTGTAGCCGCAATGTGCGTGCCTTGTGCATGCGCTAGGAAACAGTAAAAATTAAAAGAAGCTCACACCAATGCTTGGCATCTCCCTTCTCCCCTGCCTCTGCCGCCGATATTGTCACCGCCGTCAGAGACAGAGAAGTGAGATCGTCTAACACCGGCGTTGAGCTTCCTTCAATTTTATAAAAAATGTTTCCACTCATGTGCTTCACCCATACATCTCAACCAACCACCATTTGTGAATCATGCAATGATTTAACCTTAGCATGGAATACCACTTTTAAGTAATAAAGGGTGTTGTTAGGTGCAATTTACTTGTCTTTGTTTTCACTCTTTGCAGAGCCACGTCTGTAAATTCAAGTGCCGTCGCACGGGTAATCGTTGTTGGTGTCGTTTACACCTTCGCTTTTAAACCACCCTCACAATGTGAATTGGCGCGCATTTTTTCCTGTTCCGCCCATTGTTCTGATGCTGCTGTATCCTGGAGCTGATACACCATGCCGTCTGTCCTAAATATATCCTTCCACCGGCCAACGGAACACTGTACACACCGCCAGCAAATTCGAAGAACTTGTGATGCGCAACGCTACAGCCAGTTTTTCCTACTGGATACGCGTTTCTACGAAGCGTCGTGAGCCTAAGCGGTGCGGACATCACAACCCGAACGGCAGCTTTCTGCCATATTTGCTTTAGCCTATGGACGACACCATTGAGATACGGTATAACGGCCGTCTTACGCCGCTCATTGCCGTCATGTCAACTGGTCTCAGCTCCTTTCACTGCTACCATCCCAAGCATGATGACAGCCTTACAGACTGCCACAACGACCTGCTCAGGATACATATTGTGGCAGTTCCCGCAGCCTGTGACTCTTCTGTGCCGTTTAAGCGCTCTTGTTTAAATCTTCAGTATATACCAACATGCCCGCACTACCACGCTTTTTAAGACCAAGCAAAAAGTTCATCGTGCGCCCGCGCCACAAGACAGCTCGCGCTACAGACGCCCAGTACCCGAAGCCGGTTGCCGCCGCTTCAAGCGTCTGCCAACGCGTTCCAGTTTGGGAGAAATGTGAAAGGCTGAGGATAAAACGTTCCGGCCCCGCTGGTCATGCATGAGGAAGACGGCGATATCGATGTATATGTCGATGACTACTACTACCACAGTGAAAAGCGACGACGAATTATGTAAATAAACAATTCCAGTCCTAATGCAATTCGTGGTGGGGTGTCCTTCAGTGCTCACAGAAAATGAAATCTTCCAGCTTCGCTATGGTTCAAGCCTTGGGTAACTTAGTGGAAGGTTTGCCAATTAGTTAACTGGTGCGTATTTCACAATGGCTCAATAAAACACATAGGTTAGCGATTGTCTTTGTCTTCTGTTTCGGTGTTATTTTTTCCGCTTAGGATGAGCGTCATAGAATACCAACTAGCCCGAACGCAAGCCATTTTTTGAGAGAATCACGCAGTTCTGCTTCGTGCTGGCCATACCCACAGGGTTCCCAATGCTTGCAGCCGCGAAGGAAAGAGTGAAAACGTTTATCGGAAGTGTTGCACAAACCGTTTGTCACTCATTAGGCAATGCCGAAATACATTGACGTAGGTAGCAGTTATAAAATACCGCACAAGCGGAAGTTCGTTTCGTGCTCCTTTGGCAAAGCATAAGTCCTGCTTTGATGGCAGAAGTCGTAGATAGCAGATTGTGGTCTGCGTGTTTAGGGCGGAGCTACATTGGCCACCCTCCGGCGATGGTCAAAATCTCTATACGCGTCGCGTCGACACAAAAAAAATTTCCGTCGCGGTTCTCGCAAATGCTCTGCAGCTCGCAATTTAAAGTACGTGCCCCAGAAAGAATAACCCTGAAACTGAAAGCTAGTACGCCGCTATCCTTACACGTCTTTCATTTTATCACCATCATCATAATCGTTATCATCATCATCAGCCTATTTCAGTCCACTCCAGGATGAAGGCCTCTCCCATTGACCTCCAACCGCTTCTATCCTGATCTGCCCAAGTCCAATCTTTGAATCCGAATTTTCTTAGTTCGCCTCTCCAGAGTTCCCAGACTACCATTTTTTTCTTAACCCTATCTCGGTATATACAGTGTTACCTTGGTGGTGCCCTCCTCAAGCCCATTTCTTTTTCTTAGTTTCGACTATGATATCTTGTACACGGGCTTGTTCCCTGATACAGCCTGTTCGTTTCCTGTCTTGGAGCACTTCTCCTGTCACCGTTCGTACCATGGTTCGTTGAGACGGCCTACGTTTCCTTTTAAGCTGGGTACTATCAAAACCATCAATCCACCTTTCCATCCCGGGAATTGGGAAGAAGTCCTCTTTGCCATCAATAGCCCTCAAACAGTTGACTTTAGCGTTCTTGACAGACAAGTACACCGGAACTGTACATGCATATACTGATGGCTCTGTGACTGCATCCCGGTCTACCGCGGCTGTGATAATTACAAGCCTATGCGTTACCCGAGGATTCACACTAGACCACAAGACAACTTCTACTTCCATTAAGTTGGTTGCCATACGGGAGGCGATTCGTTTAGTCTCCCGTGAATCACCTCAAGCTTGGACCCTGTTTTGTGATTCCAAGCAAGCACTCCAGGTCCTGAACGGAGTTATGAGGCAAGGACCTTAATATGGCCTTGCTGCGGAAGTACTCGAATTATGCTCATTGGCAATGCAACAAGGACATGTCCTCACCATTCAGTGGGTACCAGGCCATTGCGGGCTAGCTGGTAATGACTGGGCTGACCAGGAGGCAAAGAAGGTTTCTGCAAATGCAGATGTTGTACGTCTGCCCTTCGCAAGCACGGACACGACCGCCCTTCTGTCTACCATTCTCCCCCACGCCTGGGCGAGTCACTGGTCCCACCCTGACAATCGTCATAGAAGACTACACCGCCTGGACCACGACTGCATGTTTCGGTTACCTCCTGGTATTCAGCGAAACTACGCCACGTTGTTTCACCGACTACGGCTTGGCGTAGCCTTTACCCGTCGCTACAAGCACCTCATTGGCTTTACGAGTGACCCCAACTGTGAGACACGCCATGTACCAGAGACAATTTCGCATGTTCTCTGCCACTGTCCAGGCTATGCGCATCCTCGAGAACAATTAGCGAGTACATTGACCCGTTTGGACTGTCGTGTGGTGTCGGAGGAAATGCTGCTGGGACCTTGGCCAGACGCGAAGCGTTCCCACAAGGCATTTAAAGCTGTGCTGACATTTCTGGGCACCAGCGACCTCTCATAGATATTGTAGTTGAGTCCCGTCCGGCTTAACTTTAACACATGCACAGTATCGGTATAGGCATCTTCTACACATGGGCATTTATTTATTTCTCCGCCATCTTCATCTCTCTCGTCCTCTATCCACGCTCTTTCCTCCCCTTTCCCTTCCCACACACACAATAGCTGGCCAGATATACTACCATCACGCCGGCCTTTCTGTGTTTTTTTCATTTCCATAAAATTCCTCTCTCTCTGGTTAGTAAGGCGCCAAGTTCCCGTCACATACGCCATCACCGGTGACAGCCCGCATTGGTTGTACACTATTCTTTCCAGTGACGCAGGTAGCTTACTTTGAATTATTTGCTACAGTTAAACCTGGATGTAACGAACCTCTCTGTAAGCAATTTCTGGATGTAATGAAATATTTTTATTCCCCATTGCAACCCTATTGAAGCCCATGTGTTTGCGACCTCTATGTAACGAAGCCATGGGGTGGTTAACCTTGATGTAACGCCGGCGCTACGCTGATCAGCCACCATTTTTATCACTTTTACTGAAGATGGCCGTAGAAATGCACTAATTTAGTAAATACTAGCGCTATACTGTATGGAGCCAGCAGCTAGACACACGTCTAATGGCTCAAAAACGAAAGTTGCCATGATGATGATAATTATGATGATGAACGGAGCGGATAGTGCCACACCGTGGTTAACGTAGCAGGCACTTCTGGTTTTGATTTTGAAGTACCTCGATTATGTAGCGTGACACCACACCAGGTAGCAAGAGTAATTACACTACGCTTTTTTTCTGTGGCACCGCACACTACCGTGCTTTTAAACGTGTGAGTGCAATGTCGGTTCTACGCTTAGTGTTTTGGGATTATAGACCCATCGGTCGGTGTATAGTCGCACGTCTCCACTGCTATATGTGGTATTGGTTATTCGGGGATGAGTTCTGCTGCCAGAAAACGAAAAGTTTTGTCTTTTCAAGACAAGCTGAGAAAAGTAAATGCCGTATCCACCGGCGAGAAAGAAGAATGTCGCCGCCCGGTACTGTATCCCAGCTCACCACCTCTCAACAAATTTTGAGTGCGGAAAAGAGCATAAATATTGCGAAAAGGCTCTTTGTCAGCATACACCAAAAGTGATACCTAAATTACGTTTGTAAATACGGGGGTAAGTGGCCTTGCCTCTTCGGAGCGCCGTTTAGTGCCTAAGCCCATGCGAAAGCAGCCGGGGAACGCACGCAGTTTTCCCCTGTTAAATCCTTGCATGGGGAGTGAGTGCACCTTTAGTGATGTCTAGCATTTTAGCTTCGTCTCCGCTTCATTCGCGCAAGCCCTAAATCGAACCCTACATGTAACCCTACATGTAAACATGTAACATGTAAACCTACATGCATGAGTGTACGGAAAAATTGCGAACTTTTGTCAACTCCGTTACATCCATCTTTAACTCTAGTGCCTGCCGAGTGTACCACAACCCACACCTATTCTGCGCCGTATTTCTTTTTCGTGGTTTGAATCGACACTGACGACCTGTCCGGGGTAGTTATGCTCTTCCACTTGTTCTAGCGGTGAGTTACCTAGGCTAAACAGGGCGCTTTCAGCATGCTTATTTGTCATTACTTCCGATTTATTCATTTTGATCTGTGGTTCCACGGCTATGTTTTCTGACGGTGGTACCTAATAATTCTTTGCAGGTGCGCTGGAGACTTTTTCAGCAAAACAATATCGTCCGCAAACCTCAAATGACTCATATCACCCCGTTTGTCCGTAATATTGCGTTTTCACAACCACGTTTGCTACGTATTCCGTCGAGGCATACTGTGAACATTCTTGGCGAGATGGTATCTGCCTGTCGTGCTCCCTTTCCGATTGGAAATTTTTCGCTTTTCTTGTCAAGGATTATCCTGCCCCTACATTTTTATATATGTCGTCTAAGTGTCTTTTGTAGGTCTTCTCTATTCTCTGGTCTTTCAATGCTTCCAGCCCGGCTGCGGTGCTTACTCAGTAAAACGCGTTTACATAGTCTGTAAATGCCATGCAAAGAGGCTTACTATGCTGTGAAGGCTGTTCTGCTACTTGTTTAATGACATGGATGTTATCTATTGCAGAATGTACTCGTCTAAACCCAGCCTGCTCTTGGGGTTGTTGGGAATCTAGGCTGTCGCTGATGCCGTTAATTTTTTCCTTGGTAAGCAGCCTGCAAACAACTGAGAGTAGGACACCTTGTTCTTGCTGACGGGTCTGTACGAGTAATTCTTGAGGTCTTAGGTCTTCTTGTGAATCATAACTATGCTAGCATTTTTCGCGTTATGGGCGCTTTTTGAGTTCTGAAGCCTTCTAAATATAGTGCAGGAAGCTTTTCTAATACAAAACTTTCTCCCTATTTTAAAAGATCCACGGTTATGGCTTTATCGCCTGTAGCTCTTCCTCTTTCAATGCCATTGCGTTTTCTACTTCCTCTTTAGTTAGTAGTGCAAAATCGCTGGCTAAGCTTGTACGTTGCGTAGTTTTCCCTGATCTACCGTCACTGGCGTATAGCCTGGTGTAGAATCGTTCTGTTACTTTTATTGTCTTGTACGTGCTGTGGATAAGTTTACCGTGCTCGTCTGTGATTGCGTACATTCTGTCTTTCCATATAGCCAGCTTCCTCTTATTTGCTTTTAAAGGGACACTGAAGTGATTTGTAAACACTGCGGGATTACTAGCGCAAATTGTACTCCGGAGTCCATAGGCCATGTTTCGACCACTCTGAGAGCGTTTACGCGAATTTATTTACTAGAAAAAGCAATTAGAAAATGCTGTCCTCCTCTCTGCACCCTCGCCCATTTTTTGTGGCGTTTTCGTGTGACGTCACGAGGAGACAAGCTGGCAATTGGCTGCGCTACTGCACGGTTCGCCGACCTTCCGATCGAGTCAGTCGTCACAGCGTTTAGACCGCCGGCCGCCGATGGGTCGTCGCAATTGGATCGCTCAATTGAAACTAAGCCACCACACGTTTGTGAATGAAAGAATGTGCCTTTCCTTACTTTTTTAGTTTGTACACTGTGTCTAGCTCCAAGTCGAGTCAAGGTCGCCTCACACAAGCGCTGCACAAGGGCACATGCGACGCTTCGCTGACTTTGCGCTAGTAGGAAAATCTAAGGCCACTTGAAGGCAGGAGAAGAGTCAACAAAGTCAATATTGGTACTGAGAAAATAAAATCAACTGAAACTTTTACTGTACAGCGCAAAACTAGGGAGCAAGAAGCACTTTTTTTGCGCTGGGTGAACAAGCACAGCGGTCAGCAGCACGACCGCACATCTGCGAACGCTTTTCAGTCCAAGAAATGCATTTGCTAGACGTGAGCTATTGTGGAAGTTTGGGGGACGCTTACTGCACGGGCGCTATACAAGTAGTCACCTAAAGTACTTCAAATGATAAGGCTAAATAAAAGTGTAAACTGGTTATACATTATATACCTAATATATTCAGCCACGGCAAAGCTGGTCTGTGGCCCAGTAAGAGTGTTCGTCATAGTTTTCCTTGACATGCTGAACAGATATTCCAAGGAAAACCGCGCGGTAAGAAAGTTAAATGACTCCACGACCTCTTTGAGAAATCCCCATGGAGGCTTCTTATTGACTTCGCCCAAAAGGCAAATGGAAACTTAGGCGCTGCTGAAGTAAAGTTATTAAAAGTGGGTGATCAACCAATTTGTAGAAGAAAAAAACGAGGCACGAGTTGGTGCACAAACAGATGCATGAGCCCAACACTCCCTGCCTTTAAAGGAAGAAACAAGTTGTCCCTGCGCATAGGTTCCCATTGAGAGCCCCACACAAATGTTGCAAAAACTTTATGTAGGGCCTGAACTTTTGCTCGCGCGCAATGAAGCACTTGAAGCACATAAAGGAGCTTTGTGGCAAGGAAGACGTTACACACTCTTGCACGTGCAAATAGAGAGGGGTCTCGCCGATTTCATGCCTGCGATGCACGCTTAACTTCCGTGAGCACTGCTAATGAGGCCCTGTGTTCCGTTTTTGATGTAACGGCACGCCGAGGTACTGAAGTGGGGCGCTATTACAAATAATACCAGCGAATCTGGATGGTTTTGTTCCCCATTCTCGGATCCAAAATCCCTTTGTTTTTTCCATATTAACATCCGCTCCAGACACATCGCAGAACTGCTTAGTCACTGTGAGGGCTTCCTGGACACTCCTTTTGTCAGCGCAAAAATACGCTATATCATCTGCATAAGCAAGCACCTTAACTTCGCACGATTGTAAGCAAAAACCTTTCACTCTTTGACTCTGCTGAATGCTGAGACAAAGAGGCTCGAGGTACAATGCAAACAGCAATGGTGACAGGGGCAGCCTTGTCTGACAGACGACTTGATCGCAATCGGCTCAGAAAGAATACGATTGACGATAAGCTGTGTACTGCACCGATCATAGCACAGCTTGATGCCCTTATATAACACATCGCCTAAGTTGACTGCTGCCAGAAGTGCGTCTATTCCCGGTGCCTGTTTATCGCCAGCCTTACTTAGGCCACCAGAAAAGCAATGTTTTAAAACGCGTAATGAGCATGTGTATCCCGCCAAATGCAAAAACATTTTTCTTCAAGCTTCATTCTTCCACACTCCCAGTTAAGACATGGCTACGCGAAAAAGGAATGTATATTCCTTGGTCGGACAATTGTCGCCTCTGTAATCAACCAGAGACAACTGATCATTGTTTTGTGTTGTGCCGGGACGCTGTGTTCTTCTGGGACGTTTTGCAGCGGACACTAAAAAAGGACATTGACATCACCCCGTACAACATTCGCTTCCTGCCATTTGAAGATGTTATTCGGGTGCCATATGACGTTTTCGTTCTCCTAGGATTGTTTAGCTTGTGGAAGTGCCGCATGACTGATCGGCATACGGAACCCCCTAGGCCGACCAAGTGCATCTTTCGGGAACAGGCGGCGTTGGTGCGGAGCGTTTATGCTGCGCAGAGTGGTCCACCAGAGTGGCTGCCTCTTTTGGATGCGTGCGTTTGCTTGCCTGAGTTTTGATCTTTGTTCGACTGATGTCCTTGCCCTTTGCTGTCTGTTAGTGTTTATACTGTGTGTTAAGTGTCTTGTCTTTTGAAGTTTTATAAAATTTCTATGCATTAAAGAAAAAAACTGGCCTGTGGCCCAGTGGTCTAACTCGCTATGTTATCGTTTTGCAAGTCGCAAGTTCGAATCCCTGAGAGTGCATCGTTTTTTTTGCCAGTTGATTTTTTTTTTGTTTTCGGCCGATGTTTTCTACACTGAGTTCACCATTTTTGGGCCGTAACGTTCACTGTTTCATGATCGAGTTTGTAGAACGCGCGCAGACTGCCACTGACGCTATAGCTAGTTCTCGTTAGCGTGCTGCTGCTTGCGGGCAGTGGGCACACGCCTGAATCAGCACACCCTTGGCCTGGGGCGAACACGCTTTTTACGATACAGGCATGAGTGAGGCAAGCTCCGAATATCAGGGAAAAGCGCATGGCATTTGAGCGTCAGCGGTGACGCGGAGGGCGTCGTCCACTGCGTAGGCCTCGGCTAGTGATTTCTACGAATCCAAACCGTCCTGGGAGGCTTATCTCAGGCATTTTGCAGCCAACAATGTGGCAGAAGGGCGGTACGGCGATTACTGAGATATCGAGAAGGCCCATCCAAAGATGCCGTCGGATGTCAAACATGTTGTTTTCCAGAACCGAAACTTGTTTGAATGCTAACCTCGGACATCGTCCAATCACGGTGCAGTCTCCTCGCGACGTCACAGCTTTAGTTGGTGCGGCCGCCACAGACCGCGCATGGTAGTTTTTCTTCTTTCACGCTTTATAAAATACTTCACTACTTATCAACCGGATAAACGATGAAAAGTGTGGTAATTTGGGCCAGTCTACGCAGTGCAAGCAAAACCGGGAGCTTGACAAATTCACTTCAGTGTCCCTTAATTCTTTCTCGTATTTCCAGCATTTCATCGACCACTGGCATGTTGTATTTACGAATTTCGTTGGTTTTACTTGTCAATTTTGAAAAAAATATGCTAATTCGATTTGATCTCCAGTTCTCGACACTTTCATGTTCTTGTGCTTTGCAATTGGTTCTCTCGTTTTCAGGGTAAATTTTCCGGTTTGTTCCCTAGAAGCTTCTCCTCCCACAGCTGCCGATAATTTTGTGATTGCCGTTGTTAGACTGCTCTTTAGCCTGACTACAATATCCTCATTCTCCTCGTTTAGAAGCCTGAATTTGTTCTGATGGGCAATTTCAAACTGCTGCATCCTCTGTTTGACTGACTCCACGCTGGGTTTCTTACTTTTTGCCGCATTTTTTCTTTCTGAAGTCGAGGGTTTGACGGAAACCTGTCTGGTCGGGAAACATGTTGGAGTAGAAGCGGAGACACCGACCAAAAGAAACTTAAAAACTTTAAAACAACAACAAGTTGTTGTTTTAAAGTTTTGAACTTTTTTTTGGTCGGTGTCTCCGCTTCTACTCCATTTTTTCTTTCTCGTTTGAACTCAGCGTTACTTTGCACAATACCTGGGTTGTCTCTTAAAATTGAGTCAATTTCGTTCTTTCTTGTGCCGTAGGCACTTTTCCATGTTGGTGCCCTATGCCTTCGCTTGCGGGAGAATATGCTCACTAAGTGAGCCTCTGGGTATTTATATAGGCAAATCCAACCAGTGTTCAGACTGCATAATCCATGTTCCCGAATGGCTTCTCACATACTTTCCCGTTAAGGTCTCCCATCACAATCACAGTTTGTACCGTTCCCTTCTTGATTACCTGTTCGATGCTCTCGTCAAAACTGTCTAGGGCCTCATCATCGTAGCTGGCTGTTGGTGCATAATCTTCTGTTCTCTCAAACCTGTATCTCTACCTTAACTTAATCAAAGTGGCTGCGACTCTTTTGATAATGCTGAAGAATCCGTTCACTCACCCTGCAATCTCGCTGTTAACCAAGTATCGCACTGCATGCTCCTTCTGTTCTTGGTGTCCTCGATAGCACAGAATCTGCCCGCTACTCAACTCCATGAAGCCTTCCCTTCTTTTCCTAGCCTCGCTTAGGCCTGTAATATCCCACGTAATGTCCGATAGCTCCTCTAATAGAACAATCAGTGGCTAAGGCGTTGTGCGTCCCGATTCCCGGCCGCGGTAGCCGCTTTTCTGATGGAGGCGAAAAGCAAAAAACGCCCGTGTGTACGAGATTTCGGTGCACGTTAAAGATCTCCGGGTGGTCGAAATAATGCCAGAGCCCTCCACTACGGCGTGCCTCATCGTCTGCGTTGCGTCGGTGCGTTAAACACTACAATCAATCAATCAATCCTCTGATAGAACAGCTAAGCTTCCCTCGCTAGACTTCGCGCGCTGATCGTTGCAAATTTAAAGCTCCAGAGGCGGCCTGTCCGCACCCAGAGATTCTTGGAAGACTCTGCTGTATCGCTGGCCTGACCGCCGCCGTGGTCAGGCGCCCCACAGCTGCTGGGGACTGAGGGCCGCGAGTTGGGTGGTTCAGTGACGGGAGGTGGGAGCCAACTACTACACAGCGGTGACCCGATCCTTCTCTTGTGAGGGAGTGCTGGCCTAAGGATGGTTGCGGCTATCTAGTTTAACCCCTTAGGTATCCGGGAAAATGGTTACTTCCGGACCAAGTAGCATACGCGTCATAATTATTAGTTGTGACCAAAAACAGCGCCGACGACAAAACCGAAAGAGAAGCAGGCGAATTTTATGTTCCCGTGATTAACCGACTCACCCCGGCTTCTCTCATAATTTGTTGACGGTGAAGTTGCAGACGTTACAGAATTCCCCTGTGGTTTCCATCCACATAGCCTTCCACAGAGAGAGGGTGGCTGCAAAAAATGGCTGTAACTCTTGCTTTGTCCGACCTAAGTTGAGACAAATTATATGCTATTAGCCGCGAACACACCCTTGGCATCATGGGGAGTCTTATTGTTGCCGGAGTCTCCTAGCTCATTGTGAAGTTTGGGGATGGACCTCCCGCAGGCTGCACATGCATGGGATTCTTCCGTGTGGATACGGGCATCCCCATGTTTCTCCGTTACAATAAAACTTGTCACTACAAGGTTCATTCAGAAAATTACCTAGGAAGTATACTCAATCTGAAATTACAAGCAAACGGGCTTCGTTACGTTCATTGTTTGAACTGAACCCTCGTCAACGCATATGCTGCCTCGCGTGGAGGCTCAGAATAACGGCCGGCTTCTACAGCAAATGACCTATGGAACGTTCACGGCCATGTTGGACGAGGTGACGTCATTCGCCTTTTACGCTCTTTCAGAACGCGTTTCTTGCCTTGCCCTCTCTGTTGCCATGCGTTTTGGAGAGTACCGGCCCACCTTGATGCGAATTTGCATTTTTTTGGTGGTGCTGGGTATAGTGACTTAGCGTTCGTGTGCCTTCAGAGTTTACTTACAAAAATAGCACATAAAATTTGTTTTGGCTATGCTTACAGATAGAGATAGAAAAAGAAGACCTTTGTTGAGTGAGAAAAAACTTAAGTATTCCACGTGGAGGTTGGAATAGACGTAACGCAAAGCTTTCACCGTGGCACACTTGGGTTGAAATTAATGGGAGTGCATAATCTTTCTCGCGTTATTGTGCTTGGCGTAGTTGTTGCTGAATCTTCAAAACGGTGAGCCGAGGAAATCTACTCGGGAAAGGAAAGACGTAAAAAGAAGCGTTTAAGGTTTCAAACCCCTGGCGAAAAATCCACCACAGAGCAGGATTTTTATAGGCGCCGCCCTCCATCTTCAGCAAGTCCTTGCCCCAGCCGACCTTTCAAGTGCGGTGTGAGCAAGCGAGGGCTATCTGCCCCTACCCCGTGCAAACAAAAACACAAACAAACCACAAGTCGCTTACCGGCCCTCACTGGGGCATTTCGGGAGGTAACAAGCTTTGGCGGGTGTAATACAAAACCAGACTCCTTCAATCCTTTTCTTTTCACGAAGCGTAGGCCGAAGGTTGATATCAGGGCCAAAGGTTCTGCAAAGGGCACCACATTCATCAGGGGGCCACGAGCCACCATCAGTGCTGGGATATATTCCTACCGCTGCTGAAGCTTCGACGCAATTACGTGCGCCTTTTGTTTAACGTCATGGAGCGCATCAATGTCAGCAAGTTGGCTGAGCACGAGGTCACGGGTTCGATTTCCGGCCGCGGCAGCCGCTTTTCTGGTGGAGGCGAAAAGCAAATACTCCCGTGTGTCCGAGATTTCTGGCGCACGTTAAAGATCCCCAGGAGGTCAAAATAAATCCGGAGCCCTCCACTACGGTGCGCCTCATCGCCTGCGTTCCTACCCTGTAGCGAGTTGCAGCGACCGCAGTCTGCTGGTAGCGGGGCCGGTCGCCGTCGTTCCGTCGAGCCAGGACTAAAGGAGAGCTTAGAGCAATCTCAACGGGTTTATTTACATTTTTACAGTGAGTTGTCGAGATGAAGACAGATGACAGATCTTGGCGGGCCGCAGCACGCCCTTTTTGTTGACCCCGATCCCTAGTTCCCTAGGTTAGGGATCCCCATACAAAACAATGCGGACCAATGGTGATGTGTAAGTTCCTCGCTGTGAAGCACCGCCCTCGGGTAGGGACACGCCTTTTAGGTATGTCGGCAGATGCACAGCACACGCACACACACACCCTTGCCACTCGTCAGGAGCCTGTAGCAGAGGGGAAGAACGGAAGACGCGCGGACGCCGCGTATCCTTTTGGTGTCCGCCGCGCGCTGCGTTCCCACGGTGGGGTTCTTCTAGCACGTACTTCCCAGGGAGCCTAACAGCACAGATTATCAAGGTTCGGGGAAATCACTCCGGGAAGAGTTAATAGCTTGACCATTGCCATTGCCTTCTTGGCTGTGCTCCCGCCGCCACTGGGGTCCCATTGTCCGGTCGTCGCCGTCTGGGCTTTCACGCGCACACGCGTTCAGTTGCTTAGACAGGGGGGAAGAGCGGCGGCTCCTTAATCCCTTTGGGGCAACAACACTCAACACCGCTCAAAAGCCGCTGTCAATCAGTGGCCGCCGCCGCGTCTTGTCGGCCTCCTTTCGTTTCCGTCGACAAGCGGTGGCGTGGTCGACCGGCGGGCGACTGACCCGCGCAAACCTGGCGCCAGTGAGTCATAACAGCTCCTCCGCCGATGGGAAGATCTCGGACGTCGTGTAGTATCAGCTGCTCGACGGGAGAGATCACAGTAGCAGCATTCTTTCAGCACCTTTGAAACCACAAAGACCAACCTCCCGAGCCAGCAAACGCCGGCAATGAGTTTTCGGCAACCAGGCTGCTCTTTCAAAGGTGCTACAATGCACCTACGCTTTTCAATTTTTTTATATGGCAACCACACTAATACTCTTGCTCACAGCTAAAAGCTTAGACTGAGTTACTCAAAACACTACTTAAAACCATTACTGAAAACGTTCCTCAACTGAAAACAAAAGAAAGCGAAAGAAAAGTAGAAGGCTCTGCTTAATGTGTCAACATTGGCGTTGGCAGAACCCTTCATATACTTCACAGTGAAGTTAAGCTCCTGAAGCGCAAGGCTCCAGCGTAGTAGTCGCGGATTCTTTCCCGACATTTGCGATAGCCATGTCAGCGGGCAGTGGTCACTTTGTCACTGAGGTTACCGGAGCGACTTCCACGTCGGCTAGAGACTTTGCTCCATCGCTTACGTCTCAACGTGGCGCTAACACGTACCTACCGCTATCGCCTTGGCCTAACCACGAACCCCTACTGTGACAACTGTGGTTCACCAGAAACCGTCGAGCATATTTTACTGGAGTGTTCTACATACTATCAAGCAAGAAACAACGTCGCACAGAAGATCGAGTGCCTCAACCACAGTTCCTTGACTTTAAAAGCACTTCTGGGACCAAGGCCATCTCCATCCTCTCAGCGTAAAGTGCTAACCACATTATTTGAATACCTGAATGACATCGGCGTCGCTGAGCTGATATAGGACCAAACCATCCTTGCACTGTACAACCGTCCATAGACTTTTCACGTGTCGCACTGACGGTCCCCAACGCACACGCTTCCTCCTTTTTTTTTCACTTCTTTTATTTTCTTCTTTCTTCTCTCCCTTCCACCTTTCCTCCTATTGCAACTTTTTCCCTCCTCCCGTACCCCGCAGAGTAGCATGTCGGCGTTAACATGCCGGCAGACCTCTCTGCTTTCCTCTAATAAAGAGCTTTCTCTCTCTCTCTCTCTGGTCAGTGACGAAGACAAAAGAAGTTCCGTAAAGGTAGCAGGCCAATTTTTGGGTGGCCCACACAATGCAGGCACATTTTTTTTATGACGCACTGTAGGCCTCCTCGAGAACTGAGAGTTTCCTGCTGGCGTACAGCACAGGGTGGTCGTTCCCGTTCCCATCCTCCTGGCAGAGTATGTCAAACCCGTTTATAGCGAACTGCAATATGCATCGCGATTAGTTCGATATATCCAATAGTTCGATATAGCCGAACCCGCTTATAACGACCTTATTGTGGCGAGTTCGCAATCCGCGGGAGCTCTCCCCCCCCCCCCCCCCCATCCAACTCCGCCATCCGCGTATGCAGAAACGAACACAGTGCAGTAGCCATGACCATACCAAAATAATCCATTTATTGAAAGTAATAAAGCTACTTTCCGCCTTAACTGCCCGCGTTGCAAAAAAAAGCGGTGATTTTTGTTTTCACTTTCGTTTTGGCGGCTTCAACTAGCATAGTATTCTCTACACGAAACATTGTTTGCACCAGTTCGAGTCCGCGTCCTCAAAAATCTAAGAAGCATTGGCAGAGCACATCGACTGCCGAAAGCGCTTCATTATAAGCGTCGGACGGATTTCACTCGCGACATCATCGGGAACGCTGGCGAGCTCTTCCCACAGTTCACCGATGCTGCTGTCTTGGTCTGGACTCGCTGACTGGGCGGGTTCCGTCGCTAGTCCCGCGCGTCGGAAACAGTTACGGAAAGTACTATTGGGCGTCACGTCGTTCCGTGCGAGGCGCGATGTCTCAGTCGCGGCTCTTGCTCCTTGGTCGCAACCAATCCACATCTCGATCACCGCTCCGAGATCATGCATTTCGGTGGCCATTCTAGGCTCCCAGAGTTCGATATATCGGATGTGAAATTCGTTATAAGGAATATGCTTCCCATGTATTTCCTTAAGTAAAATATTTTCGTTCGATATATAGCATAATTCGCTCTATCCGGGTTCGTTATAACCGGGTTTGACTGTACTCCTAAGCCTCTGTTGCTGGCATCGCACTGCACAATAAAGGGACGATCATAGTTCGGTGCATGCAGTACGGGTGAGCTAACAAGAGCCGCTTTGAGGCCTTGGAAGGCACCCTCCATTTCCGGGCTCCGAACTACCTTTCCTGGGGCCTTCTTGCGCAGTGCATCCGTTAACGGAGCCGCTACTTCCGAGTACTGAGGAATGTGGCGCTGATAATACCCCGTCAGTCCCAAAAAGGAGCGGATAGCAGTCTTTGTTTCTGGCTGTGGTAATTCGCTAACCGCCTCTACTTTCAACTCGTCAGGTCGCCTCCTGCCCTGCCCCACCACGTGCCCTAGGTACCGTACTTCGGCTCGAGCTAGCTGGCACTTAGCCGGCTTCGCTGTCAGTCCAGCGTGTGTCAAACGTCTAAGGACATCGCTAAGATGGCACAGGTGCTCTTCCCATGTATTGGAGTAAATAGCAATGTCGTCTAAGTAGGGAACAGCGTACCTTTCAGCCCCCTGCAGAACTCGGTTCATCAGCCTTATCCCGCACTTCTCCAGGAAGCCCGCAGTCAGAACGCTGCTGAATACTGAACCCTGGTAGTACTGTATTTCCTTAGGAAAGCCCACTCTAGCAAAAATAGACAGTAGTGCGTTGACTACTTCTACCGAGCTTTGCTCCTTCATTGGGATCGCCTCTGGAAATTTGGCTGGTGGACAAACAGCGGTAAGCAAATACCGGTAGCCTGATTTTGACGCTGGGAGTGGTCCCACAACGTCTATTACCAGCCGGCGAGAAGGCTCCGAAATGAGCGGAACAAGCTTAAGTGGTGCCTTTCCCTTCTCGTGCGGTTTTCCCACTCTCTGACAGGTGTCACACGCTCTTACGTGGTTCTCAACTTCTTTGAAGCATCCTGGCCAGTAAAACTCTGTTAGGAGCCTATCTTTGGTCTTCCGAGTTCCTGAATGCCCCGACCGACCAACTCCGTGACAGAGATCAACAATGTCATGCCAATACTTAGTCGGAACTACAATCTGGTCAAACGTGCCACCTTTTGCGTCCCGGTAGTGGCGGTGCAAGATGCCATTTTTGACGGGAAAACTGACATTCTTCCTCGCCACCCCTTCTCTGACTGTGTTCCAAACCTCCTTAAGGCTGGGATCACTTTTCTGCTGCTGGATGAGCTCGTCTCTTGTCAATTTCTCCCATACATTGTCTAGTGATTTTGGTACAGGCAACACGAGCAGCCCCTCTTCCGATTCCCCTTCAGCTATATCAGCGCTAGTCTCCAACTCTCACCCCTCTCTCTTTTTTTCAGTAGGCGACGGGATACTAGACTCCGCTGAGCTGACTCCAGCTGGTGTTGCTGTACTTCCGATGAAACTCAGTTCTTTCCGCTCTAGTTCGGCCGCTAGCGCGCGTGGTTTAGCTCTGTTGAAGGCTTGGACTGCTCCCTCGTGAAAACTTTTCCATTGTTCTCTAAGCAGATGGTCGGTCTGATTCGAGAACAAGTAGGAGTACTGTGAGGGCAGCTTGCCTGACACCGCCGCTTCCCTCTCCACTTCTCCGAACGGCCTAGTGATGACTACTCGAGCTACCGGGAGACAAATGCTTCCCTCTTGCAAAACCGGTTTAACCCATGCGCACTTGCCGTTGTAATCTGCTTGTGTCACGTAGTCCGGGTGCACCAGATCAATGGTTGCCCCACTGTCTCGTAAGACGCGGCATGGCTTTCCGTTCACTGTTAGGTTAAAAAGGTACGGACTAAGTAGCTCCTCGCTAGCAGAAGGGTCACAAGTATACGAAAGGGCTGGCCTGGGCCTACGACAGCCTATGGCAATTTGACCGACCTCCTTGCATTTGTAGCAGGTAGGTGGTTCCCTAGCGTCAAAAGGACTCTTTTTGGGAGAACTCTCCGAAGGCTTTCCCTCCTGTTTGTTTTGTGATCCTTGACTACTTGCAGCGAAGTCCGCCTTTTTCTGTGCCGTCATACCTGCGCCAGCCCCCTGCTTCGCCGTCCAAGGTTTTCCTTTATCTCCCGCTGTTGCGGGAGAAACCTCGTCCCTTTCGCCCCGGCGTGACGCGTACTCGTCAGCCAAGTCGGCAGCTGCCTGCACTGTTACTACTCCGGCTCTATCCTGGATCCAGAGCTTCATTGGCTCTCAAAGCTTAGAAAAAAACTGTTCGAGAGCCACTACTTCAAGAGCCTTTTCGAAGTTTCCAAAAGCGCTGGCTCCCTTCATCCATTCTACCAAGTTGACCTTCAACTCGTAGGCAAACTCTGAATACGTGCTGCCCTGCTTCTTTGTCAGATTGCGAAACCGCTGCCGGAACGCATCTGACGAAAGTCGGAACCTCTTTAGTAGGCTATCCTTCACCTTGTCATAATTATCCGCATCCTCCACCGGAAGCCGCGCGATCACATCCGCTGCTTCACATGGCAGCAAACTTAACAAATTGCGAGCCCATGAGCTACGGCCAAGCTTCGCTTTTTCAAAGGTTCTCTCGAAGTTCACAAGAAAGAGGCCCACTTCTTTCCCTACTTTGAAGGGTTGCATTAGCTTTGATAAATCACAAAGATTTTGTCTTCCTACTACCTCTACTCCTTGAACCTCAGCCATCTTCCTCACTTCCACCTCCAGGCGCAGCCGTTCTACTTCCAGTTCTTTTTGCTTTAGCAGGCACTCCTGTTGCTCACACTTGTTCTCACGCTCCTGTTCCTGTTGCTTTTGAATCTCCTTCCACGTTTCTGTAATATCTTCACTGCTCAGATTCAAGCCCTCGATAGCGTGAACAATTGCATCTTTCTTCATCTCCAAATCTACTTCTGCTCCTAGCTCCTTCCCTAGAATCAGCAGCTGATTCTTCAACAAACGCTTCCAATCCATGACACAGAACTAGTGTGGTGCGGGTCACTCTCCACCCAGAAGTTCCGGAAACAACTGCTTCTGTGGTAGCCTCTACCAGCGAAAAGATTGCACTTCTATCTTATCAGCCTGGCAACCAAAAAACCAAAGCCAGCACTCACCAGTTCACAGCTGTCAGTCTCCGTAATCTCGGCGTGTTGTTCATTCTCCGTCCTACCAGGCTCAGATCCAACCGCTTGCCATCCAGTTGTTGCGTCTCGTAGCGACCGCCGTCTTCTGGTAGCGGGGCCGGTCGCCGTCGCTCCGTCGAGCCAGGACTAGGGGAGAGCTTAGAGCAAACTCAACAGGTTTATTTACATTTTTACAGTGAGTTGTCGAGATGAAGACAGAGGACAGATCTTGGCGGGCCGCAGCACCCCCTTTTTGTTGACCACCGATCCCTAGTTCCCTAGGTTAGGGATCCCCATACAAAACAATGCGGACCAATGGTGATGTGTAAGTTCCTCGCTGTGAAGCACCGCCCTCGGGTAGGGACACGCCTTTCAGGTATGTCGGCAGATGCACAGCACACGCACACACACACCCTTGCCACTCGTCAGGAGCCTGTAGTAGAGGGGAAGACCAGAAAACGCGCGGACGCCGCGTATCCTTTTGGTGTCCACCGCCCGCTGCGTTCCCGCGGTGGGGTTCTTCTAGCACGTACTTCCCAGGGAGCCTAACAGCACAGATTATCAAGGTTTGGGGAATCACTCCAGGAAGAGTTAATGGCTTGACCATTGCCATTGCCTTCTTGGCTGTGCTCTCGCCGCCACTGGGGTCCCATTCTCCAGTCGTCGCCGTCTGGGCTTTCACGCGCACACGCGTTCAGTTGCTTAGGCAGGGGAAGAGCGGCGGCTCCTAAATCTCTTTGGGGCAACAACACTCAACACCGCTCAAAAGCCACTGTTAATCATTGGCCGCCGCCGCGTCTTGTCGGCCTCCTTTCGTTTCCGTCGACAAGCGGTGGCGTGGTCGACCGGCGGGCGACTGACCCGCGCAAACCTGGCGCCAGTGAGTCATAACAACCCACAATCGAATCGAAATGTCAGCGAGTAAAATAAGTCGAAACATGATACATCGTCGACGACGATTGAGCCTGAAAACGTTTTTACCTAGGATCGCATGCAGGCATAATGTTTACATATCAGAGCTGGGATAGCTTATAAATGCCAGCCTGTTTAAAACATTCTCACCCCTCCTTATAAAGAATGTACCTCATGATGTACCTCAATGCCTAATTACATACACAAGGCGTCGAAGGGGTAGCCGGTACATCTTGGAAGACAAGGCTCATCACTCCCCATTCTTTATGGCTCACCGATGCGAGCAGCTGCTGTCAAACTGGCTGGATAGCGTGTTTATATTTGCGCCTGGCCAAACAACGACTATGCTTATGCGATTGCAAACGTTCTCTATATACTTTTATTGCGAAAAATAAGGGGATGGGCGTGAACGGGGTAAAAAGACGAGTATACAAGACAAGGATGGTTGCATTGGTTTCTATTAGGCTCGTCTATCACGCGCTGCGACTGAAGAATTCAGGTCAACGTAATGGTAGAGCAAAAGGTTTCTATTCAAACCTTGAATTGAATTCTCGCCCAAATATGCAGTTATAGTAGGGGTACGTTAGTGCGCGCACATCGCTTCCTTCACGTAGGGAGTTCTGATGCGCAATCGGTGAGAAACATGGTTAAGTAGCCCGGTAAAGACGGGGCGATTAGTGGAGACCACACAAGACTTGCGCTAGATATAAACTGAATTTTTTTTTCGCACACATAATAAGATAAGAACGTCGCATGCGTGAACTTGGCCAAAGCACAGAGAAAAAAATAGTGCCCTTGCACACTCTGTGAAGAAGGATGACCTGCAAAGCTGGACGCATTCCACGGAGGGCATGAAACAAAACCCGTTTATCGTAATTTGCGATAGACCATATTTTGTAGCCAATTAGCTGAATGACTCTCTGACGCATCCAAGCTTTGTTCTTGCAGATAAACATGGAACTACCTGTGTCGCTTCCGCTCCGTAAGCACCTTACTGTTTGTGTAAGGCCGGGTTCAGACTGTTGCCACAACTGTTGTAATAACTTTAAAGAAAGACGTCATTTCACGTCTCATCCAACCCAACTGCGTGACATGGCATTTTTTTACGTCTATAGATCACGATATGGGTTTTGTGTCGGTAATCTGAACATAGCCTAACACACAAAACCAATCCACTCTACCACTAAGGACTCCCGACAGGTCTCATTGGGCCGTTGAACGTCGGCATTTAAATCTCGCACCAGCACAACGGACATGCCATCCGGACATGCCATCCAGCTGCGCGTGCGCGCCTCCCCACCTCCCTCCAAGTATTCTCCACTACAATCCTGCGCACGCATGAACCAGCTACCGGTCATGTGCGCGTGCTATGAAGTGACAGACGCCGTCGAAAATATCCCCTGGAAGACCTCTGAAGAACTGATATTGGCTCACGCGGGCGTTCCAAGTGGGCAAGTTGCTGTTCATCCGGGAGAGATTCGCCGCTGCTCGGCGAGTTGAACTTGAGGCGGTAACGGCGGTGCTAGCGGCAGCTTTCTATTGTTTTTGCACCCATTCGCGCTTGTGTTCAGGCCAACGCTTCGTTTCTTGCTGTTCTTCCTCCAAACGAAAGACATGCATCCATTCCATAACGATTTAAATCCTGGAAGCCCTTGAGCTGGGTACACACATGCGGCTGTCCGTTTTCCTTCCACCTCGTATGCGTCTTACCGTGTGTGTAAGATGTCTTTTTAACACAGCAGCCTACACCCGAACCACTCTATTGTGGCGGGCAGTCGACTAACCGCATTGAGCCATGTTTTTTCGACATCGGAATACCAGGACAACCTGCATTTAATCAGTAGCAGCATGAAGCGTAGCTGTGCATGCACACCCCCCTTTTTCTACCCGCAAACCATGCACGTCTAAACCGCAACCGGTGATGGCGCATACTTAGCCGTGAAAGACACCGGTGAAAATGTCGCTCTGAAGGCCTTCCAAGCTGGAAAAGAAATATGGGCTCAAGCCAGCGTTCCAACTGTGGAAGTTCCTCTTCTACCGGGAGGGATTTGCAGCTGTTTGGTGAAGTGAATTTGAGTGGAAACGACGACGGCCGGTTTTGGTCGTTTTAGAGGGTAGCCCTTTGGCAGCCGTTACCTTGCCTTCACGGGAGCGGCGTCTGTTTATGTCCGCGTAACTGAGTGAGCGAGCGCAGCAGCGACGGAAGAAGGAAAACGGCGAGGAGCATCCAACGGAGGGTGAAGTGGAGTACGACACGTGCGGCTTCGGCGTTATCTCACTCAGTGCCTTTCCCTCCCACGTGTTTCATGTGTCGCCACCAAGGAGCGCCCTCCACCTGACCAACGCCGCATGTATAAACATTTCCTAACGTGTCGCGTGCTTTTCAATGGGAAGGGCAGGGACGCTTAGTTCAGGCACTCATCCGCTATGTGGCGCGCGCTGGCGGACATCTCGCCTTACGTCACTGCTCGCGAGTCGCGAACACTGTACCCACTTCTACGACGTGTGTCTGTCAGCTTGCCTGTTGGGTTTCAAGAGCCGTTTCGCTCACATCTTAGCCGCGACGGGGCGATAGTTCTGGGGCGCACTGGGGATCTCGTTCAACGTCTGGCTCGCTTCATACTTGCTTCATTTTCCCAAATATAACTGACAGAGGCGGAACTGAGATAGTGTAAGAACATATTAATGGTCGGGTAGACAAATCGCGAGTGGAAAAACGATATTCTCGGATTGTGCAGCCATTGTTTTACTGATGTTTTTCTCTCTGGAGGATTTAGGGGAAAAAATTGCGTGCACATTTTTTTGTTCAGGCGCTCACTTGTACCATTACGTTCCAAAAATATCACGTGCTTGTAAATTTCCGAAGAATATAGAAAACAAAAGGATCGCAGTCTAGGGCCGCAGTGCACCCAGTTGCTGCCCGTGCTTGGCACCCGTTACAGCACCGTCCAACTGCTCTGCCGTGCTTTGTGACCTCGAAAACAAAGTTTGCAGACGCGTTTTTCGGAGGCGTAATAGCTTGCACTGACGTCACTGTATTGCCGTGTTGGTGCGCTGGCTGCACAGTAAAAATATGCAGCTCTTGTCTCGACCAACGTTGCTGAAGCTGACAGCTATCGATCAAAAAGTTCAGTGGCGTCATTATGGGCAAGCAGCATATTTTTCGAAACGTCCCAAGACGCGAGATTAAAGGAGCCATGAAGACAATACACAAGTTTGTGTTGTTCTTAAGATTTAGTGTGTTACAGTGCCCCCAGCGCTTGTCCGAATGCAAACGATGCTTTATTGACTGAGAAATTATTTGTTTAAGTTAAAACTTTGACTTTTCCGCTAAAACATGCATTTTCGTGTTCTGCAATGACACCACAGGGCCTTGTTTACCGTTAGTGAACCTAGATGGCGCCACCACACCGCGGCAAGTCGTTTTCTGCCTTTGGTTTTTTTGTGAACATATTTTTACCTTCCTTGTTTTGTTCATGGAGACAATCGTTACGTGGAACATGGTGCTCGCTCGACAAACACGGTCACGTAAGACATCGTCGCTTGCGTGCATCGGCCAGTGTCGTCTGAAACAACCCTAAAGCCCCGCAGTCCTGTGCAGCTAAACCAAGCATAGTGCGCGCAGTACCAACAGCAGTATACGCATCTGTACTTCTATGTTTCCGTGTGTTTTCGTAACTTTCACTGTTTGTCCCACCATTCTTAAGGATTTAAAAACAATGTGCCCTAAATTTAAGCGCAAATAGCTCTTTCGGCAAGCTTATAAGCTCTGCCTAATTTGCGCTTGCTTTTGCCGCCCTCCGCCAATCGCAGAGCTATCTGGTATGATATCACAGGTTCTCTTGCGGGAAATGAGCTAGTGGGTCGCATGGCCATTCCCTTTTTTCCTAATTATGTAGCTTATTTGAGCGAAGTATACGTTAAAAGTGGTGTCAGTATGATTCTAACGAGGCAATCTTTTGAATGAACCAAACTTGTATTTTCTGAAATTCGAAACAGCGCGAAAAGACGGGACAAGGAAACGACGACACATGGCGCTGCGTCACAGGAAAACGACGACACGACGACGAACGGAAACGACGACACAGCGCCTTGTGTCGTCGTTTCCTTGTCCCGTCTTTTCGCGCTGTTTCGGATTTCAGTATGCACCACCAACTAGCCCAAACCACCGTTCTAACGCAGTTGTGTTTTCTCTTCATGGCTCCTTTAAGTTAAAAACCCAACGTCTGGCGTTGGCGTTCATAATATAAAACTGCCCCTTTACAAGGCCTTCCACAGTGCGAGCTTAAACTCGACACAAGTTGCTAGCGAGGGGTGGTCGCTCCGCCAGTAAACAGCACATGAAGGTAGGGGAAGAACAGCCACCGAAATCCACCATCGTCGTCAGCGTCCTCATTACACGGTGGCATAAAAGAAAAGCAGCGCATCGGGTTGCCATTCGAAAGAGAAACTCTCCTCCATGCAGCGGCAAGATGCCAGAGCTCTTCGACAAAACATACGAGGCGCAACAAGGCGTCGCACGCGTTCAGCTGGGCAGCCCGATTAACAACCAACAACCTGCACGGTGGGGCTATATGCTCACTTGTAAATGGCACTACACGAAACCATATTACTACCGAACCTGAGCAAAACGTTTCTAAACGGGAGCCTAATAAAACCATATGGGTTCAGGTACATCAGTCAAATTATCGCTTGAATGCGAGCAGCAGAATGGTGCGGACAATTTCGGTGGCAGAAACCATGCAGTCAATTTAAGGCGAATCACGTAAATTAACTGCGACTGTTTAAATGAATGGTTCGGGTCACGAAACGACTAAACATCGTGACATGCATCTAGGGAAACTGCTGACGACCGGAAAAGAGCGACTTCGGTGTGCGTAGTGCCTGCATTGTTAGCAGCCCCCACCGCTTCCTCTGAAACAACTTGAACAAAGCAAGCGGAACAAAGTAGCTACCCGTTCCTGCAGGCCGCGTATTCGTAAACAATAATAACTGCGCCAATCAACAGGTACCGTAGAAAAGCAACTGTGGCCGCGCTTCCCACCGGCACTCCCCCCCTTGTTTTTCCCTTTCCACCGCATCCCCTTAGCGAGGACCGCAGAAAAATGCCAACAGCGCCAAACAGGGGAGAGGGAAATGAGGGAGGCGCAGTTTTCGTTGTCTGATTTTACAATCATTGAGAGTTAAGCTGCACAGTGGCACCGCTAAATGTTTGCAACTCGTACACGCGCGTCACGACTTGAGTTCTTGTTTGCACTACTGTACTCACGCGTGCATGTACTCACGAGTGCAAGCACTCGAAAATACAGTATTCATGAATATTGTACTCATGAGTACTGTACTCATGAGGACTATGTACTCATGGGAACTGTATACTCATGAGTACTCCTGGGTAATGTGTACACATGACTACTGTGTACTCATGAGTACTCATACTCATACTTATGAGTAGTAATATTCATGAGTACTGTACTCATGAGTACTCACAATCATGAGTGGTGTACTCATGAGTACTGTACTCAAGAGTGGACTTGCCCCTGTACTCAATCGTCATCGTACTCAATTTTTTAATCTGGGTGTGTACTCACTCATTATCGTACTCACTCGTGAGTGGCTACAAATGAGTACAAATGAGTTTATTCACGAGTGAGTGCGACGTCCTATATGCGCAGCCTCCACCAGTGCCTTCGGGCTGCCGACGCTGCAGCTGCCGGCAGGCCGCCCGGTAGAGACCCTTAATAAGGGCCTTAATAAGAGACCGTTATTAAGAAACCCTTATTGGCGCGCGCGCGCACGCGCCACGGTTACGCTGCGTCGGTGAATGCGGGGACTCCTATACTCTAGCGTCCTATAGCTACGGGGCGTTCAGCAGAGTTTGGTGCAGTTCGGCGGCCCGGGCGCCGACATAATACATGTCTATTCTGCGCGCGGATCCGCCGTGGTGACTCACTGGCTAGGGCGTTGCGCGCTGCTGAGCACGAGGTCACGGGTTCGATTCCCGGCCACGGGGGCCGCTTTTCTACTGAAGGCGAAAAGCAAACACGCCCGTGTATACGAGATTCCGGCGCGCGTTAAAGGTCCCCAGGTGGTCAAAATTAATGCGGAGCCCTCCACTACGGCGCGCTTCGTCGCCTGCGTTGCGTCGGCGCCTTAAACCTTACAACTAATCAATCAACCAATCAACCGTCCATTCCGCGCGCTGCACGCTGGGCGCGCCGGTGCCGTACCTTGGGGCTCCTCACCAAACTTGCAGACTGGGCGCGCACGCGCCCACTCGCTCGCTCCACGGCCGTTTCGTGAATTGTACCACAGTCAGCGCACCTCTGCGCATGCGCCAGCCTGGCTACCATCTGGTAGCGCATAGCTGCGCTGGGCCAGCTGCACCGGCCAACGTTTATTTGCGCCTTAGTGTTGGATTGTACAGTGGTAGGAATTGCTGCTTGCGTCGCCTCGCCGACGTGTCGTCGTAGATTGGACGGTGGCGTGCGCGTACGCCGGAAAAGTCGGAGTATATACGCTCCTTACAGCAGGCTACTCCGCGTAGGGGCCGTCTTTGTCAGTATATCAAGATCTCCCATAGAGTGATGCAGAAGTTTCGTGACCAGAACAGTATTGAAGGAATTTGATAGAACCTAGCGGTGCAGGAGGCCATAAAGCACCATCAGCAGCAGCACCAGCAGCCCCTTCCAACAGCGGTTAAGCCGCCAAAGAAAGGTCTGGTTTATCAATCGTGACACAACCCCCCCACCCAACCCGCCTTCACGCCGTCCATCCCTCTGTGTGTTGATTGAGAAGTCCCCAGCCACTCTCAACCCCATTGTGTGGAACTACCGACGAAACCGACATCTTTCCTCGATCCGCAACCCCACACATGAGCAGTGATAGAGTGAGCTGGCGAGCTATTGCTCCAACAAGCAGCTACTGCTACCGGGAACGGTCGAAGACAGCTCGACGCAACATCGGATCCTCGGGCTGACGACCTCGACCATTTAGCTACTATAACGGTTTTGCTTTCTATCTTTCTAAAAGCAGAGCGAATCCATGAAAGGGCTCGCTTGATTGGATTGGCGGCGTAAATGCAATCACAAGAGGTCCACCATGAATTTCGTGCAATTCTAAACAAAAACGCATTTGCAAACGGTGACCTCGATAGCCGAAAACTGGCGCTTGCGCTCATTTTGCAAGCTATTGTCGGGGATGGCTACTTTCAGTGATGAACTGGAAAGCAACCGCAGGTGTGAGAGTGAAGCCGGCGAACGCTTCCTTCGCTTCCTTCACGGGCGTTGATTCTGCGTTTTGCTTCTTCGACACGCTCTTTGGCACGGCGTTTCCGAATCGCTTTGGTTTCCTAGTTGCTAAGAGCTTGGAATGTGCCACGTCTCGAAGCACGTTAGAGGCACGATTCGTGCGCCACGTGGCGGGAGGACTGTTTTGTACCCCGCAAGGGGCTTGCCCTTACTTCTCACCGGTCGCCTGTTTATTTGGCTTTGATAACATTCCTCTATTCGCGTTCCTACTCGTGATTTCAATAACATAATAAGATGCCAGAAGCCCTCTACAGTAGCTCAAGGGGGACGCCTTAGCTTGAACAATGGATCCCAAGAAAGGTACGGGAACTCAGCGACACGTCGCTGAAAGACTGTGTTGAGGCAAATGATGGTACCTATAGTAAAAAATGGGCGAAGCTTGCACTAAGTCGCACGACGCTTGAACCATAGCTAAGCTGGAGGATTTTTTTCAATGTAAGCACTTGAGGACGCACCACCGCGCCTTACATTAGGTTTGAAAGTGTTTATTTACACGTTCCGTCGTCGCTTTTCACTTTGGTAGTAGTAGTCATTGTCCTATCCACCTGTGTCATCATCATCCCCATGCGTGACTGGCGTTCCCGGATCGTTTTTTCCGCAGGCTAACATTTACGGCCACTAGGTGGCCAGAGGCAACGGCTGTGTATGCTTTCGGCTGTCTGCTTTACCTCTGCGAACGTCGACACCACGCCAAGAACTGCGACACAACCTACACCCTCGGGATCGCCAACGGAAGCGCTCTCTCTGGTGAAGTGAGACACGGTCAGTACTTCGTGCCGTACAGAGTGAACCTCGTTCGAACTGTGCCATTTGCATAAGCCTAACGCCGGGAGCTCTTCGGAGCGCCGGCATGGCGGAGCACGGTGCACGTGCATCACCGCCAGCTCAACCTGCGGCTGCCGGCGTGATCGATCCCGGCGCTCGTGCTTCCCCGCCAACTCAGTCGGTGACGGTCGGTGCTCCAGCGTCTGATGCAACGACCAGCGCTCCGGAATCGCTTATCGCGCCCGTTTCTTGCTACGCGATAGAACCAGGCGAGTAGACCCGCAGGACACTGGATGACTACTCAGGCCGAGATGCTTTGCGCGGCCCTCGCGCGCGCTCTCGAGAGCGCCGCAGAAAAGGAAGCCCCAACGACCGAGACACCCTGCTTGATCACCAACGGGAAGAACGCCGCAAAAGCCGAGCAACGCACCATCGCGCACGCAGAAGTGCAGGACACTTCATGGAAATAGAAGACACCGACACCGACTCCTCTTTCGCTTCGAGATCACCGCATCACTCCAGGAGCCCCATTGACCGCACCCGGGTCTCGGACTACCAGGCTGAATGGTCGGCAAGAGACCCGTCGGCGCAGGATAATGACGAACGGTTCGGCCTGTGGACTATCCAGGGACCAAAGCGTCGCCCACGATTCGCGAAGAAGGTGGAGCCTGGAGCGCCGACGGAAGAAATTCCTCGCTCTAAGCTTCCAAGCTACCTAATCACACTTCGACCAACAACGCGTTTTGCGCTGGCGAGCGTTTCACAGCGTCTGCTTCACACTACGGTTATGGCAGCTGCTCCACCGTCAGAGCTTCAGCATCACGTAGCCATCCGCACGAACAGCGCATCGAATACAGTGACAATCGAGACTTACGACGCCCAGCACGCCAAAGGCCTCTTGCGACTCACGTCCATCCGAATATCGCCGAACCAAACGATTCCGATTACTGCACACCAAACTTCTGGAAAGGGCATGTATCGTGGTGTCATCTACCGAGTCGACCCGTCGGAGACGGCGGAGTCCCTAAGAAGAGCCCTGTACTCGGAGAGCCACCACATCATTGCCGCACGGCTGATGGGGAAGCGAGGAGCCTGCGTCGTGACGTTCGAGGGAACCAGACCGCCACGGACGATCAGGTACTGGAGTGTACTCACGAAGGTTTCCACGTACGAGGCGCGCAGTCTGGTTTGCCACAATTGTCAAGGCCTTGGACACAAGAAAGACATTTGCCCGCACCCTAGCACCTGTGCCAAATGCGGAAGGCAGCACTCTGTTGATGTCCAGTGCATGGATCAGACTCCCTACTGCCTAAACTGCAAGCAGTCTGGACACCTAGGCACTGACGCCGAGTGCCCCTCGCGTCGCCGATTTGAAGAACGAAGCAAGGAGCGGGCAAAAGATCGCCGCTCGCGTAGTCGCAATCGACGTAGAAGCAGGCGTCGCTCGTCCAGTTGGAACCACGGCAATCGCTTCATGCCACTCTCCGAAACCAGTCCCAGCCGCAGCAGGAGCCGTAGTGTTGGTGCCCCCGCTGCTTCACAATTGGACAGGGCCGCCGCTTCTCCCCGATCGCAAATCGCTAAAGAGTCAACCAATAAAAAGGTCACGTATGCTACTGCCACCGCGTCAATCATGCCTCCTATCCAACGATCGGCATAACCGTCCTCCACGCAAGATTCACCCGCTTTGACTCCTGCAACAGACGACGAACTAGGAGCTATGATCGCGGCTCTCCGAGAAGAGGAGCGAGACTTGCATAGCCAGGTACAAGAAATTCGGCGTGAGGTGGAACGGTCACTGGCAGAAGTCAACGCCCGCATTGCTGAGAAGGCTGCGCGGCGCAAGGAGCTCCAGGCACGCCTACGGAGCAGTCGCGCGGAGCACGCCGCGACACCCATGGTGATCTCGCCACCCAGCGTGGTACAAGCTTCGCTGCAAGACCAGGTCACAACAGACCATATCGTCGAGACGTGTGTGCGAACCATCCTGGACAAACTGGTAATTGCGGGAATCCTCCCCTTGCAAGCCTGCTCCCTTGCTACACCTTCGGCAGCCGCAGTGCGCCCTAAAGCCACCCATCATGACACACAATAATGGCTTCAACTTCACGAGTTACCATCCGTGGACGACCGTATTACAGTGGAACTGCCGGTCTTTTAGGAGGAGGAAAGCGGACTTCATCGACAGATTTCGCTTAATTCATGGAAGAAACACTCCAGCTATTATTGCACTTCAGGAGGTTAACGGACCACTCGTGAGGATCCCGTCATACGAAGGATATGCACCCCGCGACGATGCCACACAACCTGTCAAAGCGGCACTGTTCATCCACAGGGGGCTTACGCACGTAGAACTCGACACTCAGCCGTGGTGCAACGCTTTCACCGAAGTAGCGGGGTGTAGAGTCGAAATATCACCACACCGAACAATTTTGGTGTTTTCTGTGTATATATGTCCAGAAGGCGTGCGTAAGAAATCGCAATTATCGCACGTAGACCTCAGCTTCGTCCAGCACTTTCAGAAGCTGTACCCGAAGGACGTTACAGTTATGTGCGGCGATCTTAACGCTCAGTATGTTGCTTGGGGTTACGAGAAGACCAGCGCCCGGGGCAAGCACATCATGGCAGACGCGACGGCATACGGCCTGACGTTGCTAAACGCACCACTGACGCACACTCGATTAGGCCAAACACAAAAGCAAGCTGACACAACGCCGGATCTCTCGTGGGTGTCGCATCCGAAGCTGGCCCGGTGGGAAACCTACGAGGATACGTTAGGGAGTGACCACCTGCCCATTCTAATCCATCTCCGCACTGGCGGACAACGCCCACAACGAACTAGCGTTGGGTCTTACGCGAAGACGGCGTACATTACGCACTGGGACAAGTATCGGTGCATTTTAATGGAAGAGCCACCAGCCGCCGGAATTCAAAATCTCACAGACCAGCTGTGCATAGCGAAAGAACAGTCTACCAAGAAATTGCGCGTCCCTCCAGATCACCTGGAGTCAGACAGACACTTGGTGACGCTGTGGAACCGCCGGTTGCGAATTTTCGGTCAATACAAAAAGTCTGGTCGTGCGCCACATCTCAAGCGACGCCTTCTCGAGGTTCAGAAGAAAATCGAGAGTCACACTAACGCATTAGCCACCGAGCGTTGGATGGATGTGTGCGGGACCATAAATGGGCACACGCACACTACGAAAGTCTGGGCTTTTCTCCGATCTTTTCTTGGACAGTGCAAAACAAACAACAGTGCCGCACGAGTCGCACTTCGCGGAGGTGTGAGCGTAAACGAGCTGGCCGAAGAAGCTGCAGCCGCCTTTTTCCCTCAGACGTCTCACCCTTCTGCAACTACCTACAATCGGGACGATACATCTGCCGACGAGGAAACTTACAACGTCCCATTCACAATGACAGAATTACACCATGCCCTCGAACGAGCGAACACTCGCAGCATGCCAGGGGCCGACAAAGTATGCGTTGCCCACCTGCGAAACCTGCCGGATAGCCACAAGCAAGCCCTTCTTGATGAACTAAACCACATCTGGGACAGTGGCGAGATACCTGAGACCTGGAAGTTCTCAATCGTAAAACCCATCCCGAAGCCAGGTAAGCCACCTCTTTCTCTGTCCAACCTTCGACCAATCTCCTTAACATCGTGCGTGTGCAAAATTATGGCGAGCATGGTAAATACACGATTAATCTGGTATCAGGAGGAGCGCCAGCTGTTGCCACCAACGCAGTATGGATTTCGATCTGGACTGTCTACTCAAGACGTGCTACTTCGCCTTCGAGAAGACGTGCTTGACAAGTACTCTAAGCAGCCTCGTGCCGTGGTCGCCGTTGACATCAGGAAGGCTTTCGATTCGGTTCCGCATCACACCGTCCTGACCAAGACCCGACAGCTCCGCATACGCGGGAGGCTTTATAACTTCATCGCAGCCTTCTTGCAACACCGCACCTATCAGGTCCACATAGGCCAGGCGACTAGTGCTATTTATCACAACAACGTCGGAGTGCCTCAAGGCTCAGTTATTGCGCCTACCCTGTTCAACATTGCCATGCACGGCCTCCCGTGCAAGCTGGAAGCGGTAGCTGGGCTTAAATATGCCATTTATGCCGACGACGTCACTGTGTGGACGCACCAGGGTTCCGTCGGTGCACAAGAGGCCACGCTCCAACAGGCTCTGGACATCATACATCATCACATGTGCGATGTCGGCCTCACTATTGCACCAGATAAGACCGAATTCGTGGTCATTCACGGGGGCAGGCGTACAGCGGTGAAACAGGCGGAGAAGGAGGCATACAGATTGCGCATTGGAAGCCAAGAGATTTCAAGAAAACAGTCGATCAGGATTCTGGGCATGCACCTGGACGATAACTATACCGCCTCTACCTGGTTCCAAAGGACATTAAAGACGTGCAAGCAAATTCTTCACGTTCTCAGACGTATTTAAAACCTTTCGAGAGGTGTCAAGGAAAGGGAGATGCGGCAGATTGTGCAAGCATTGCTAGTCTCGCGTATTGTCTACGGACTTCCTTACCACCCGGTCAATCGCACCCAGAAGCTTGCACTCGAAAGGCTGCTCAATGAAGCACGACGCATTGTCACGGGGCTTCCCCGCTACACCCGCCTCGAAGCGCTGAAGAGCTGCAGCCTTATTAACGACTTGTCCGAGATTACAGACACTCACCGGCACACGCAAGAAGTCCGGCTTCGTTCGACAGAGGCTGGCCGTGACACCCTTCGACGTTTGGGCTATAACACTAGTGGCCTACCATTACTCCCGCGACGCACACCTCCGTGCGAGTACATTACCATTACAGATGGCAAGCCACTGCCCGTCCACATGGGACCTCATCACGGCGGTCGAGGAGCAGCCCATGCGAAACGTCACGCCCGCTCCACACAGGCGGCATTTAGGCACGAGCGTGTCATCTACACGGACGTGGCCATGCCCACTACGGTATAGACTCGCACATTGTGTACGCCACGGCCTGGTTCGACGAAACAACTGGACTTCAAGGTCGCCGTCACCACGTCGGTGTCACTCCGGCCCACAGCACACAAGCTGAACTGCAAGCTATCTGTGACTATCTCGACGCAGCTCTCCAGGAAGACCTAACAAGCTCCCCTGTACATCACCATGTGTACACAGACTCACAGGTAGCGTATCGAGCCTGTGCCAATGTGCAGTTCACCAGCCCCGTCACCGAAGTCATTCGCCGCAACGTTATGAAACTCCGGGCATCGGGTAACGGCTTCACACTTCACTGGGTTCCAGCACACTGCGGCATCTCTGGAAATGAGAAAGTGCACCGACTAGCACGCGCACATTTACTCTCCGTGCTAGCTCGGAGCCCCTCCCCACTCGTGGCTACGACGTCCTTTTCTGTCCCTAGAGAAGAAGCCGATCCCACGGCTGAACGGCAGCTTAGTCAAACGCGCCGGACAGCTTACCTCGTAGCCATGGCCAACCCCCTCCAGATCCCTGCAGTTCCTTCCCCTGAGTTCTCCCGGCGGGAAACTGTGATCATCCGACGGATTCAGACGGGAACACTGCTCACACCGTCTTTGCTCCACTGTTTTCATCGCCGTGGGGCCGCTCCCAGTGTCCCGAGCACCTGCAGCACTTGCCATACCAGGGCAGACCTACAACATCTAGTGTGGGACTGCCCCCGCTACAGTATTCCTCGGTACCGTGCCCTCACCAACGTGCGACTTGGACCCTGGCCCACGTCTCTCCAGTCCTGGTCCTGTCCGCCACCAAAAGCTCCTGCTGGGTACGCTACTAGCTTGTGGCGCGCCCTGCTGCTTTTTCTGTTGGACCCCGCAGCACCAGTCGTTGGCGACCGGCTTTGTGGCGACGCGCTGGTCAGTACGGTGGCTATGACTCCAGGCGACCATAGTGTTGCGTCCATGCCGCTGACGCGGTGAATGGCGGCATTATCCTTTCCCACTTTCCCTTTCCCTACCAATCCCCTACCGACCCATCTATCCATAGCAGCTCGCAAGCGCAAGAAAATGGAATAAACGTGTCTTCAATCAATCAATTCCAAAGCGGAACGCGTCAGCACACGCTAAAACCGGCCACAACAGCCTTCGCGAGCTGAGCGTCAGTAGCGCGAACTGTTTCGTGCTTCGACCTTGAGGCGCGGACGCACGTGAACTGTTTTCTTGGTATTTTTGCGAGCGCCGCGCGCAAACCTGGACGACGTCTGGCGGCGTGTTACCAAACGCTTCGCTGCACAGCGTCCCACGTGACATATGTGATGTCACTGCACGTGCTATTCTATTGAGCTGCTGCTAAAACGATGCCGCCGTTAAGGTTGTGTGGCATGAGACTTCTGGGTACTTGCGCTGACGGTCTGAGTTCGAGCCCAGCGGGTCTTTGAAATTTCTCTTTCTAAACTTAATTCTTTTATTTATTGCGGATAAACTCAATTCGTCGTGTTGTTTCGTTATTGACGGTGATTTCCTATGTTTGAAGTCGCTTTAGGTTCGAAGCGCAGCCTGTCAACACGTTTAATTAACTTCCTGGATTGTGCAGCGAAACTAACGCCGCCGGGCGCTTCTCGGGAGTAACTGAGCCGGGTTTTCTGATGACGCCGCTCACATTACGGCCAGCAAGAAAGCTCCACAGTTACAAGTAAATTAAAAGGCATTGTGTGTTTGTGGTTGTGGGCTGTGGGAAAAACGCTGTTGTGCAGCACAGCACGGTAATTTTTGGTGGCCATCTTATTGGCTAGCATGAAGATTACCGACAATTATTCGGCTTAGTTGGCAAAATGGCGGAGTTATTATCGACAAAACTACGCAGCTATTAAAGGGATAAATTTATTTAAGGTGTATTATATCGATAGAAATTAGGTATTGATCTGAAATTGGACCCGACGGATTCAGAAAATGTACTGTACAACCAAATTTTTAAAGCGAAACTGTAACGAGCAATATTTCGCAAATTCTATTAAAAATTAAGAACGTTAAACTAAATTAAGCGAAACATTAAACATTAAAACTAAATTAAAATAAACATTAAACTAAATATTAGGAAAGTTTCATGGGGCTAGGCGTGTCGACGCGGTTTAGAACCATGCATTGAGTAAGATATTTTTATTTATTTTTTCTGAAGCATAAAACGAAATGCAATAACCTTTTGCGTTTAGAGTTGTTTTTACTATGCTCCCAGAATTTGTTTATCGTCTGTCATGTATTTTTATGTTTTGTTATGCGTGTTCTTCTTGTTTGTTTTCTTTATTTTTTGTATTTATTGTAATCAGGGAGTAATCTTGTTACTTTGTTGCAAAACTTTCAACTTCTTGTACGACGTTATGTAGTGCCTTAGGGCCCTTAAGGTTGAATAAATTTATTTATTTATTTATTTATTTATTTATTTATTTATTTATTTATTTATTTATTTATTTATTTACTGCAGACCACACAACACGTGGTCCAAGCAGGACGGGCAGTCACGCATCACAAAGAGCAAAAGAGTGAACTAAAAGGGTGGAAAGCTGGGCGAGTTGGTAAGGTGACATCTAGAAACAGCCCAACACGGACGAGGACGGAAGAAGTAGACAAGACGAGCGCATCCGAAGGTTGGGGTACGCATGCGTCAGTAAACCGTCAATTACACTTTGTGAAAAGGAATATGGCTTCTTATCTAGCACGTGCTGTGATACATGATTACTGGGCTGGGAATTATTCCACGTCTTTTGAAATTGTGATTGCCCCAGCGATTATCATTTGTACTAGCTGCACGGGGACTAGAGTGTGCCCGCTAGGCTTGCTGTTGGGTGTTTTCTCCCTTTTATCTTTCTTTTCCTTTGAACTCAAAGTGATAAATTATGCGCTTTCAATGAAATAAAAACCAGTTGTGAGTCAGCGCTAGAAGAGTGAACTAAGCTTAAGCACGAACGCAATAAATAACAAAGTGAGTAAAATGAAAAAATATATACAGTGCTACGTAGACAAATATGCACAATGCGAGAAACATACATACTATGCAAGGCGGTCACGCTCTGACAAGGAGTTCCACTCAGACACCGTGTCCGGAAAAAAAGGAATTTTATGTGTCTTTTTTAGCAAAATATGGTGTAAAGAGTTTGGTTGGTGATGTCTTGTATTTCTGGTTGACAAATGGGTTCAATACAATGAAGGGTCAATCGCAAATCTATGGTTAAGCAAGGAACTCAGGACGTTTAAGCGGAGTTGCCTTCTTCTAGACTGAAGTAGTGGAATGTTGTCAGCTGACATTAGTTCCGATGGATAGTCCGTGCGACGAAATTTAGAATATATAAAGCGAACTGCTTTACTCTGAATTCCTTCCAATTTATCTATGTTACATTTCGTGTAGGGATCCCACACTACGCATGCGGATTGTAATTTTGGTCGATTGTAGAATTGATACCACAGACAGAGGTGGTGAACCGCGAAACTTGTGTCTCAAGAAGCATATTTTTCTGAAAGCAGATGCGCAAATGTTATCAATGTGTGAATTCCAAGACACTTTAGCAGTGAACGTAACACCTAAATAGTTGTAGTTATTGACCTGTTTAACTGTACACGAACCAAGGGAATAAGCATAGTGAAGGGGATAATTTTTTCGAGTTATACACATGGAAACTGTTTTTCTGTATTTACAATCATACCCCATTTGTTGCACCATTTGTATATGTAGTCTATATTTTTGTTTAGCTCTATTTGATCATGTGTGCTATGAATTTCACGAAATAAAACGCAGTCGTCTGCGAACAACCGAATCTGGACGGCTGGCTCAATTACATCTACGATATTATTTAGGTAACACAAAAATAGCAAGGGCCCCAATACACTGGTTTGGCGTACACCCGACGTGACTGGCAAAAGACTCGTATTTTGACCCACGATGGCCACGTACTGCACCCGATTACTCAGGTATTCAGCTACCCATGCGACCAATACCTTCGAAGGACCTATTTTATTTTATTTGTAGATTATATTCTCATGAGGAACTTTATCGAAGGCCTTACAGAAGTCTAGAAAAATGGTGTATATCTGAATGTTATTATCGAGGGCGCCGGAAAAAGCATGCGTAATGGTAACAAGGTGCGTCACGGTCGAATACTTTTTTTAAAGCCGTGCTGCTGTATAGCGTGTGTTTGAAGAAATTTTGTAATCTGGTTCGCTATAATGTGTTCTATTACTTTACAGCATGAGGAAGTTAGAGATATTGGCCTGTAATTAGGTACTGATACTCTGTCGCCTTTCTTGAAGATAGGCGCCACTCGGGCCATTTTCGAGTCACGCGGCAATGTTGCTGTTGACAGGGAAGCATGGAAGATTACAAACAGGAATTTTCCAACGCATTCGGCATAACGTCCAACAAAGACATCGGGGAGTTCGTCAGGACCGCAACTCTTTTTCGTATTAAGGTTTACAAGCATGGAAAACAAACGAGCATATGAAATGAAATTGACTTCGCATGGTTGAGATGACACTACAGAAGATGTAGATGCTCCGGACACATTAAACGCACTATGAAAATATGTGTTGAAATGATTTGCAATGTCGCCAGAATTTGTAACTATGCGGCCGTCAAGTACAATCTTCGAAACGGGTTTATTCCTATCTTTAAGATAATTCCAGACCTTGGCAGGATCATTCTTTATAAAACTGGTCATTAAGGTTTTAAAGTAGTATTGTTTTGAGCGATGCATTTTTTGAGCAAGGATTCTTTTAGGCTCCTTTGAAAACTGTGCGCTGCGCATGCTGCTTTCTAAGGCGGTTAACTTTTCTTTTTAGTTTAAAAATTGTATGAGTCATCCATGGCTTTTGATTCAGGTTGTCCTTAAACAATGATATTGGACCTTCTGCTTCGGTTTTCAAGATCATCGATCCTTGCTTCAAGATTCGCAATCTGTGGCTGGCATGACGTGACCTTTATTTCTTTATTTCTATTTCTAACCTTTATTTCTAACCTTTATTTCTAATTCTTTGTCTATATCGGTCAAGCGTTTTTCTTTAACCTCCTTGATGTCAGTTGCGATTTCACCAAGTTGTTTTGCTATTTGTTCTAGAGTAAGGCCGGGGTTAGTCTCAATGTCGCCACTTAGCCAAAGGATGCTCCTAACAGATGACGCCACATCAAACAATGTGCAACATATTCCGCTACTGAACTAGCGTGGGCACGGTAACACCACCAAGAATGGATCGCTAGAACGAAAGCACTTTCCGTATCGTTTGCTTACCTGTACAAAATACAGGACGGGATTAGATGCGACCAACATGGTGGTGATGCCGCCGTGCCCAGTGCCAGCCGGGCTGACCCAGCCCAGTCCTCGGGAGTGCCTTTTATAGCAGAACCGGCTGATGACGTCCCCCAGCAACTGGTCACGTGGTGATGTGGTGGTATCTTGGTTTGGAACACTGATGGGCTTGTGTACAATAAGGCCGGGAGATTGACAGTCGGTTCGTGGCAGTCGGAGGCGTTCCACTCATGCGCCGGTACAACTTTCGTCGCACCAGCGCACGTTTCGTTGACGATGCGCACCAGGCCAAATGTCTGTACAAAACACAGGAAGGGATTAGATGCGACCCACATGGTGTATTTAAATGAAATTTTCCCTTAAAGTTTTGAGTTGTATTTTTGTCTGGTTTGGAGCGACTGCTCTATTACGCGAGGTCTGGCAAACTCATCACTGTGTCGCAATGACCTTGAGCTGCCCGAGCTCCAGTGTGGCGCCGTGTCGTGCCAAAACGTATCAGTTGCGGAGAGTTGTCGGAGCTGCACTCGCTCAGAGCCTTGGCGCGGCGGTTCCACTTCAGTACGCCTGCGCTGAACAGGAACCTAAAACAGCGCTCAGGACGGGGAAAAAACAAGGAGGCTCCACATACAAAGCGCTGCGTATCTGTAGCCTCCCTCTTTTTTGTCACGTCCTTTGATGATATGAACCAACACGCCCCAGACCTCCTTTGCCTCGGCATAACGGCTGCTTTGCCGGCGCTTGATCGCTCAGTCTCGCGATGGATGGCGTGCCACCATTGGGGTGGTGGCGTCCCACGTGTGAACTAGCTTTCACAAGGTTTTGTGTGCATAGCCCTTGCAATACCAACCAAAGAGATCCTTAGCTCACAATAATTATAGTGTACAGTTGTTAAACCTTGTTTCTTTAGTGAAGCTATTACGGGGCCCAAAGCGTAAGAGCATGTATAGCGTGTAGCCTCCAGCCAAGTAGTATGTCTGAATTTAGAAAAGTTGAGATTCCAAGGCGGGCGACTTTAATCAGGAGCCCTCCACTAGTGCGTGCCTCTTAGCCAAGGTGCAACATCAGAGCAAAGAGAGCCAAAATAGCCAAATATTTTCTGTTAACCTCCGGGGAGCTCCAACAAATGAAGACAACCGAGTAACGGTGTCCGAGTAGAATTACATCGTGGCGTTACTGAAGTTTAAACGCTCAATACAATGGGCCGGCATTTACAACCAGGCTGGTAAATGGTGCGAGGTTGATTTTGCTTACAAATATTGCTGTTCTTTTATTGACGTTCCAATGATTCTTCATAATGAATCGCTCTAAGTATACAGACGAATAGGACGCTAACAGGACTGCAGTCGTCTGAGCAGATCTGTTTCTGCTCCTTCATGTTTTGGTTTTAGATTTTGTCGGTTTTACGGTGCGATCGCCGCGTGTCGCTCTTGTGTGTATATTTAGGTGTTCCCCGTTTCTCGCATCCTTTTATAGTAAACAGTTGCAAGTTTGCGCCTCGTCCCATTCCTGTTAGCGTCCTATTTGTCTGTATACTCAGCGCCATTCAGTATGAAGCATCAGCAACTAGCCCCGTTCTAGGTCCTTTTGAATGTGTTTCTTACAATGCATGGTTGCAAATTGCGCATCATGACGTGAGTGGCTTTGAAGCGAAGTTTTAACGCAAAAGCCTTCGATATCGATGTTTTACGGTACGCATGAGGTGGAAAAAGTCGTTGTTCGGTACACAGAATCGTCCAAAAAATGTTGAAGTTGCGGAAATGCGGCCGCGCGAGTCAGGAAATAGAAAAGGCGCTCGCCGGGAAAGGAAAGCAGGTGCGGCAAAGGAGGGTAATCCGCAGCCGCACGCGCCCTACGGGCTGCTCTAATTGGAGACGGTACCCCGAGGAGCCGCTCCTGTCGACGGCTAGCTAGCTGAACGAGCTTCGGGTGGTGCTCTCTAAACGGCTTGAGAAGTGCTGCCGGGCGCGTCCGCAAAGATCCACACAAAGGTGAAAAACAAAAGCACGCCAACAGGAGGTCCCACTGGGCTTTCCCTTAACCAGATGCTTTGAAAGGTGTACGCATGCCCAGCGACTGTTTTGTTCTTTATATAGCATTTTACACTTATGAAAAAGTAAAAGGAATAGCACTTTCTACCCGTAGACACGCTGGTGTCCTACTGAAATAGCGAGCGAATTTTCTGTCTCGTACAAGGTTATTCCCGAACTACGTCATGGGTACGTGATCGCAACAAATGAGTGAGTCGTGCTTTAGACGACCGGAAATGAATCGCGGTTGAAGGCAACGCATCAACACTACAGGCTATTTTAAATTTTCTTGAATGTATTTTTAGAGTAAATTTTCATGATGTTCAGAAATGCCAACAAAACGTACCTTATGGTCCATCGCCTTACAGAGTTTATTCCTTTTTCTTAAATTAGAACGCAGGCTAAGGAAGGAAAGGGGAACGAGTCAGCTGGCCGCGTGACTGAGAAGGAACAGCAAGTTTCCACTTATGTAAGTTTACTGCCCTTCATTTTAGTGTGAAAACGCCACATAACAAAAAAGAGTTCTCTTCAGCTGCGCTAGCCTCTCGTTGGTAATAGCAGCTCGTAATGGGGATCCCAGTCGGTCCTCACTGTTGATGAAGCTGAACCTTGAGGACGCACCAAATGCACCAAGCATGACCCTGTTCCTAACTTTTGTCAGTAAACTAAAGATTGGGCTGTAAATGCTGGTGGCGATACCATGGAATGTTCTTAAGCTATAGCAGTGTTGCCGCACTAAATTAAAGAAAAAAAGGTTGTGAGTGCGCTTCTACAAAGGACGTTTCAACGAGAACTCCTCCCATTAACTCAACTCCAGATGTATACTGTACTCACACAACCTGTACCGTTGTGTCAGTTGGCAGCTCACAGTTAGTATTTACATGCGCCAAGGTGAATGAAGAAGAGGACGCCGACTGCTCAAGCGCTGGGTGGCCCCATAAGCCGCCAACGTTTGCCAGGGCGACCGCCGAGGCAGGTGCGCACAAGTTTGTGTGTCACACGAAGCATCGCGTGCCGCATGCGTCGAGCGCGAGCGACGTTTATCTCGTTCCGCTAACTTGAGGGTCAGCCTAGGCCGGTCCAATCGGCACGATATTCAAAGCACGAGCACACTAATTATATCCGAACCGCAACGGACACTTTTCGAACCATTAATCGCAGGCCTGCTGGGTGCAAACCACAGCTTAATACGAGCAGTATTATAGGAAGCAGCGGAAATCTCAGCGCGCGTGAAATTCTAGAAATGACTTAGGCGCCGTTATTAGGCTCTGCCTATACACGTCCGCAAGGCGCCCATCATGTCATCTTACCCAGCGCGATGGCTCAGTGGCTATGGCGTTGTGTTGCTGAACCCTAGGTCGCGGGGTTCGATTCCCAGCTGCGGCGGCCGCTTTTCTGATGGAGCCGAAAAGCGAAAATACCCGTGCGTTCGAGATTCGTCGCATGTTCAAGATCCCAAGGTGGCCAAAAGTAATCAGGAGCCCTCACCTACGGCGCGCTTAATCGCCTGTTTAATGTTGCTTCCGGGTAGGCCGACCCGAGCCGAGCTCCGTCGCCTGCGACCTACGTGTAGTAGCGTGGTGAAGCGAGCGGCCAGCCATTGTTGCTGCCTCGTAGAAGACCAGAAGCCGTAGGCAAACTTAACGCGTTTAATTCATAGCGAGAGATGAGCCGAAGCCAAAGAACAATGCCCCGACGGGCGAGGTTACGGTACAGGGCTCGAGCAGAGGGGCAGCATTTATTCACTGCTCAAACTGGAATGAACTACAGCGCTTCGGGGTCTTATTGATACCCAAAGCTCTAATGGTCAAAACACGCGTTCCCTCTAGATTCTGCACACGACACGAGCGGCACAGACACACACAACACTCTTTCCAGAGATCGCAAGCGGTCGGTAGTAGCGGCGCACGGTGCACGAGAGAGGGCAGAGAGGAGTTCTCCGCAGCGGACGCGGGGCTTCCGCGTCCTTCGGGCAAGTCTCAGCGTGTTGCGGCGGCACGCCACCGCACTTTCATCATGCCAATAGGGAGTTTTAGAATAGTTGGCCCAAACGCTCTGAGGCGCCTAAGCCTCTTGGGGCGTCGTACTGCGCATGCGCAGGCAGAACCAAAGCCGTTCTTGGAGTTTTGGGTTTGCGTTTACCACGCACGCTATTTCGCTGAAATAGCGGGCGCCCCAAAGCTGGAGTTTGCGTTCTTGCATCGCTCTCGCAGCCGGCGAGACTGCGCGTGACCATGGCTGAAGCGAAACCTGCGGCTCGTTCGTCGACTCGCCCGGTCAACTACGACGATCGCTGAGCGGAATTTGTTGATTCCGCACGTCGTTCGCTTTCTGCCTTCAGAAACAGTCCGCGCACACGCTGGCCGGCCCTGCCCGCTCGGCACGCTCAGTGGCTCGAACCGGCGCAGACCATGGTAGCAACCGCCTGTCGCTGCTCTTCCAAATCAATCTGATCGCTAAAAAGAAGCTCCACATGCAAGAAAGTAGGTGTTAGTGTGATGAAAAATTGTGCTAGGGCTTGTTGTCAGGATTGGATTGGATTGGAAAAAATTTATTGAGCATAAAAGTGGGTGGCTTTCTCAGTCCAGATAGCCGCGAGCCAGCGGAGCTGCTTCGGCGCGAGTGATGAGGCGTTCTTGGTCCTCGCACCGTGAGCTGGCCAGTTCCCGCTCCCACTGCTCAGGGGATGGGGAAGGGAGGGGGTTTGCCGCGTAGGGGCATTCCCAGACCAGGTGGTAGGTAGTGTTTGGGACGGAGCAACAAGGGCAGTTGTAGGGGTAAGTGGAGCCAGAGATGCAGTGGAGTATCGTGGTGTTGTAGAACGTGTTGGTCTGCAGTCGACGCCAAATGCGAGCCGCCTGTGTGCTGAGGGATGGGTGAGGAGGAGGGTATTGAACCCGCAGTTGGCGATAATGATATAACATTTCAGTGTATCGGGGAGGGACCGGGGGACAGATGGAGGGTTCGGAAAGGTCCTCTTCCGTCGACGAAAACACCCGGAATGTAAGAGCGCGGGCAGCGGCGTGTGCGGACTCGTTTCCCTCGAGGGAAGAATGGCCTGGTGTCCGTAGAATCTGGATGGGGTGGGGGCGGGGGGGGGGAATGCTTGATTGATGCTTCAGCGCTGATGGAGAGATGCGGCCTGTAGAGTAGTTGCGGCAAGCCTGTTGCGCATCTGTGAGGATTTCCACGTAGTTGGAGGAAGCCGTGGTCGCTGCTAGAGCGATGGCTGTCTCTTCAGCCGTCGTGGTGCTTGCGTGGAGAAGGCTCAGGGAGGTAACATTAACAGATTTGGAGTCGACGACAACCAGTGCGTGAGCAGGGCGGGGTGTATACGGAGCGACGTCCGTGTACCGGGTGTCCGGTTTGTTGTGGTATTCGGCTCGGAGGCGGGTGACGCGGGCCGGTGTTCTGCATTGATTGAAGGAAGGGTGCATGTGTTTTGGAATGGGAGACATGAAAATATGAGCGCGGAGTGACAGAGGGATACGCTAGGGGGTGTCTAAAGGAAGAGGAGTGGGGTAGCCTAGTTTATTTATTTATTTATTTATTTATTTATTTATTTATTTATTTATTTAAGAACATACTGCAGGCCATGAAGGCGCAAGCAGGAGGGGCATAATGTGGTAACAATATAAACTAAACGTTAATACAAACAGTAAACAGCAAAAAAGCAGAAACAAGAACTGGAGTATAAAACAGTGAACGCTAGGCGCAACTACAAAGGCACAACTAAACATTTGCTTCTAATGAACCAAGAAAGTATAGACAATTTGCGGGTGTGCTGTTCCAATCATTAATTGTGCGGGGGAAAAAAGAAAATTTAAACAGATTGGTAGAAGCGAATATTGGGGTTAAGGTCAGAGAATGGGAATGACGAGTACGGCGAGTGGCAAGGGATTTCAAGAAGGAACTACATCCAAAGCCAGTTTGCGGTGATAAAGTAAATACATTAATTTAAGGCGGAGAAACTGTCTTCTGCACTGCGAGGTTGGAATTCTGTTGTTTCGCAAGAGCTCAGGAAGCGAATCTGTGCGATGAAATTTTGAATAAACAAACCGAATAGCTCTCCTTTGGATCTTTTCTAATAAGTCAATATTCTTTGATGTATGAGGGTCCCAAACAGCACAAGCATACTCTTGTTTAGGTCTAATTAGCGTTGTGTATGCAAGTAGTTTAACATTAGTTGGAGCGTCTCGAAGCTCATGCCGAAGTAAACATAATTTACGAAAGTAAGAGGAAGAAACGTTAGTAACATGCGAGTTCCAGCTTAAGTTATTTGTTAAAGTTATGCCCAAATATTTATATTCCTGAACTTGGTTTAAGCGGTTTCCTGTAAGAGAGTACGAAAATTGATGAGGATTCCGTTTATTGGTGATGCGAAGGGAGGCGGTTTTATCTGCGTTCAGTACCACACCCCATTCAAGGCTCCAGGACAGGATTGCAGCGAGTGAGGAGTTTAGAGCTTCCTGGTCACTAATAGAATGAATATTATTAAATATAACGCAGTCGTCGATGAAAAGTCGAATATGGACGGGTTCTTTGATTACTGAGACAACATCACTACAGTAAATTAGAAAAAAGTATGGGACCAAGAACGCTACCCTGAGGGACTCCGTAGGTGACTGTAAGAGTACTACAAATAGAACCATCAATGTCTACATATTCGCTTCGATGAGACAAATAATCTGAAACCCATGCTACAAGAAAAGAAGGCAGCCCGATGAGATGCAGTTTGTGAATTAGTTTATGATGCGCTACTAAATCAAACGCTTTGCTGAATTCTAAAAAAATTAGATCTACCTGCCCACCATCATCGAGTGTTGAAGCAAAAGAATGAACAATTGAACATAATTGAGTTGTGGTTGAAAAGCCCTTCCTAAAACCATGTTGCAGTGGAGATAGAATCTGGTGTTCGTCAAGAAAATTTAAGATAGGAGTTGGTACTATATGCTCTAGAAGTTTCCATGAGGACGACAGAATAGAAATTGGACGATAGTTAGCGAAAGAAACAGGGTCACCTTTCTTAAAGATAGGAACAACCCGCGCCACTTTAACATCCTGAGGTATAATAGCAGATCTAATGGGCGCCTGAAAAAACAATAACGAGGAAATTGGCAAAGGGTTCAACATTACGACGCAAGAAAGCGTTGGGTAAACCATCGGGTCCTGGAGAAGATTTTAGTTTTAAATTGAGGAGCATGTTAAGAACGCCATCGTAAGACACCACATTAATATCTGGGGAACTTCAAGTTATTAGAGGGGGTACACCAGAGCTAGAAAAGATGCTGTGAAAGTATCGGTTAAACTGGCAAGCGATATCCGAGGAGTTATCTAAAAATGCGCCGTCGTGCGAATTCTTATAAATCTTTTTACGTTCCCTGACAAAGCTCCAAAATTTCTGGGAGTCCTCTTTTATAAAAATTGGCAGGGTAGTATTAAAATAAAAAAATTAAAGCCGTTCCACTCAACGTGAAAGCTGTCGTAAATGCAGAGCAGTGATTCGCCATAACGGCCTGTGGCACAGTTATCCGCTTACTGCTACTACCCATCACGCTCTTCGCCTCCCTGTCTAACTTCTTTCTGGATGAATTGAACGGAAGTTTGTCCAAAGCAGTTCAAATTTCCCGCCTTCGCAGTGCTCGCGCGCCCCCTGCCTGGAACGAACAGCGCGAGCGGTTCTTGCACGTGCCGGCACCTTACTGCGCAGTCCACAACGCGTTGTTTTTGGCGGTCCCATTTCCCCGCGAGGGGGACTCGAGTAAATGCGTCGCATAGGGGGTGGGTGTATTGCGTTAACGTTTAGTGTTTGGGGAGTTGGTGGTAGTGAATGCGTTGTATCAGCAGCTTCTTGACGTAGTTTGAATAAGTCAAGGATATAAGGCGCGTTCCTAGCCTCCGATTTTGTTTCGGCTTTGTGGCGCAGTGGGTAGAGCACCATGTACATTGCGTTCCGCCCGCAGGGTCGAGGGATCAAACCCAGGCGCCGGTTGGTATGTTTTATATAGTGTAGGCGGAGGGGTGCGGACAGCGACGGTGCGGACTACGACGGACGTCAACACGGGTGACATCGTGAGTTACTAAAATGTTCTGCATTTAAAACTCTTGGCCTGACGGATCTCTTGCGCAAGCGCAAAGCGGACTTGTTGAAGTTGAGAAGGGACGCAACGCATAGATCGCAAGCGCTTGGCTTTGCGCTTTAAGTGAATTATCTTTCGATTGATCCAGGGGGTGAATTTGTTAGTTTTCTTAGTTTTGGTGGGTGTGAAATGGTCTAGGCAAAAATAACACATTTTTTTGATAATGTTCCAAAGTAGAAAGACACCATAATGATCAAATTTAACAAGTTGTGCACTGAGGTAATCAAGAAGTGCCACGTCATTGGCGCGTGCGAAATCTAAGTTGTTAATACTGCATGGCTTAGTCATATGCTTACAGCACAAAAACAAGGTTACAGAGACGATGCTATGGTCAGATAAAAGAGGCTCGACCGAAACTTCGTACTGGTTGATAGAACGCGGGAGAAAAACAAGATCAACTAGAGAACATGAATTGCCGGCAAAACGCGTCGGTTGACATACAACTTGAACGAGATTGTGAGGCAGCAGCATATCAAAAATTACATTTGAGTTGTTTGAAGTAGGAGCGTCAGCGCCCGAACTCAAGCGTTCCCAATCAATGTTTGGGAGGTTAAAATAACCGGTAATAATTCATTTCTGGTTATTATATTGGGCCATATGCGACTGTAAATTCAACAAGAAGTCAGGCGCTGATTCCGGAGGTCTGTAAATGGCACATAATATGAAAACATTCTCAAAAAGTTTTATCCTCAGGAAAAGACTTTCACTATATTCAGCTTCAGGAAGAGAAGTAGCCTCAACACAGGATTTAACAATGACTGCGACACCGCCACCACGGGTTAGCCCATTTCTGCGGAAAATATTGTTACGGTGACGCTCAGGCGTTGAGGGGTTAGCTGAGGGTTTATTTAAAAAACCTGGATGAGGACCATCGCTGAGCGTCGTGTCCGAGCCCTGGATACCCGAAAAGCACCTCGTTCTTCTCTTCGTCGCCCCGGCGTTTTCGCCGGCGGGATTGGCCTGTGACATAGTCAATGCCATCCACCGTGCACAACATTCAACAAGTTATGTTGAATGTTGAACGAAACCCGCCGGGTGAGTCACTCAGCAGCACCAGGGTGATAAGACTTTAGCCGGGGGACGTGCACAAGTTGGATCTTGCTGGACCGGCGACCATGTGTTGTGAGGCGCGAAATGACGTAGGTCACGTCGCTTACACGGTCGAGAATAACGAATGGTACAGTGTAACGCGACAAAAACTTGCTACACAGTCCGCGTTTCCTAAAGGGAGTCCATAACCACACGAAATAACCTTTACAGAATGATACACTGCGGTGGCGAACGCCGTATCTCTGTTTAGACCGGGACTGTGATGCAAGGGTGCGCAGGCGAGCTAATTGGCGGGACTGTTCGGCCAGGCACAGAGTCTTGGCAACTGACTCCTCGTCGTGCAACGAGAATGGCAGGATGGTGTCCAGAGGAGTGCGAGGATTGCGTGAGTAGACGAGGTAGAAGGGACTGTAGCCGGTTGTTTCGTGCTTGGCCGTGTTGTACGCGTAAGTTATCAAAGACAATACTTCATCCCAGTTTTTGTGTTCTCATGCCACGTACATTGAAATCATGTTGAGAAGTGTTCGATCTGTGCGTTCAACAAGTCCGTTGGTCTGCGGATGATATGGTGTAGCATGGCGAAACTGTGAGGTGCAAAGGCGAAGTAGCTCCTCTACAACATCCGCAATAAATTGGCGGCCACGATCACTGATAAGCACGCGCGGAGCGCTGTGCCTCAGAATCATAAAATTTAGCAGGAACATAGAAACCGAGGCTGCTGAAGCTGTTGGTACAGCCGCAGTTTCTGCGTAACGCGTCAGGTGGTCCACGGAGACGATAACCCAGCGGCGTCCAGCTGGCGTCCGTGGAAGTGGGCCAACGAAATCAATCCCGACTTTCTCGAATGGAGCAGTTGGTGAATTCACAGGATGGAGGAGGCCGGGTGGTGTGGTTGCAGGTCGCTTGTAGCGCTGACCCTCCATACAACTGGCGACGTATTTTTCAGTCGTGCGCCGCATGTTGGGCCAGTAAAAGCGTTCTTGTGCGCGGCGTAATGTGCGAGCGGAGCCAAGGTGCCCAGACGTCAGGTCATCATGCATAGCTCGAATCACGCAAGGGCGCAGCCGCTCGGGTACAACGAGAAGGAACCGCTCTCCAGTCGCATTGTAGTTAGCTTTGTAGAGCAGACCATCCCGAAGAGAAAAGTGGTGGGTAGGGGTGGAGTCACGAGCAGTGGCGAAGAAGGACGCTAGCTTGGGGTCACCTTGCTGTTCTCGCCGGAAGGTTTCTATGTCAGGGAATGTCTCAACGACTGCTGCAAGATAGTCATCGAAATTGTGAGCGTCGCACGCGGTAGATAAAACTGGGAGCCGGGAAGGCAGTCAGCGTTGGTGTGCCGGCGGCCGCTTTTGTAAGAAACAACGAAATCATATTCTTGGAGTCTGAGGGCCCAGCGGGCGAGCCGTCCAGATGGGTCATGAAGCCCAACGAGCCAACATAAGGAGAGGTGGTCCGTAACAATTGTAAAAGGCCGTCCATAGATGTAAAAGCAAAACTTATGCACAGGAAACATCACGGCCAAACATTCTTGCTCAGTCACTGTATACTTTTTCTCAGGTTTGCTGAGCGTGCGGCTGGCGTAGGCAATTAGATGGTCAGTGCCGTGAAGTCTCTGCACAAGGACTGCTCCGATTCTGATCCCGCTGGCGTCCGTATGCACTTCTGTAGGAGCAGTCGGATCGAAATGGCGTAGTGTTAGCCCCGACGTGAGAAGAAATTTCAGTTGAGAAAAGGAGACTTCGCAATCAGATGTCCAGTAAAAACTGGAACCTCCCTCGCGGGAACTCCTGTGTAGATGCGACGCATACGGGGTTCACGTTGCAGCGTTGGACAGCGGAGGAACGGCGCTGGAACGATGGAGCGGAGCGGCGCAGGCACCGCATTTTAGAGCGCGCGTAACGGTGAGGGGACGCGCCGGGGCCAGTGCGTCTGCCGCGGCTATGACGCAACACAATCCAACACCATCCACTTTAATCCAATCCAATCCAAATTCAATCCAATCCAAGCCAAGCCAATCCAATAGAATCCAATCCAATGCCCCTCGCGAGAGAGTGTTCGCTATCGGAGAGGAGAGGGCGTGAGCGGCGGAGAGCGCCGCTGGCGCGGTGAGGAGAATGGGAGAGGGGTGGACGCCGACAACGCCGGATGGATGCAGGGACAAGGCGAGTGAATGAGATGCGTTCGCATCTAAAAGGAGCATTTTTGCGCAACAGAGAAGACAGAGGAGAAGCAGGCTCTGCAAAATTTGGTACAAACCGACGAAAGTAGGAGCATAGCCCAGGAAACTTCGTAGGTCGCGCACAGACTTTGCTTAAACTGACTCATGGCTTCAATCTTTTGTGGATCAGGTCTAACGCCATCTTTCTCGACTAGATGCCCCAACACTAAGGTTTGGCGCTCACCGAAGGGGCATTTTTTTTAATTGAGCAGAAGGCCGGCTTTTTGCAGGTAGTTCAGGACCATGTCAAGACGGGTGTTGTGCTCTTCAAAAGTGCGTCCAAAAATTACTACGTCGTCCAGGTAGCACAGACAAATCTCCCACTTTAAACTGCGCAAAATTGTGTCCATGAACCTTTCAAATGTAGCTGGGGCGTTACAAAGGCCAAAGGGCATGACGTTAAACTCAAATAGCCAGTCAGGAGTCACAAAAGCCGTCTTCTCTTTGTGGGCCGGATCCATCGGAATTTGCCAGTAACCAGATCTTGAGTCAACTGACGAAAAGTAGGAGGCGGAGTGCAGAGAGTCATTGACATCATCTATGCGAGGAAGAGGGTACACGTCCTTCTTTGTAATTGCGTTCAGGCGTCTGTAGTCAACACAGAATCGCCAGGAACCATCCTTCTTCTTCACCAGGATTACCGGCGCTGCCCAAGGGCTAGCTGATTCCTGTACCACTCCCTTCTGTAGCATCTAGTTGACCTGGTCTGCGATGACCTTCCTCTCGCCAGGAGAAACCCGATACGGGTTTTGCCGGGGCGGGCGGGCGGTTCCGGTGTCTATGCTGCGGCGCGTGCGAGAAGGCGGGATTTCGGTCTTGTTGCCGGGGTTGGTGGAAAAGTCAAACACTGTCGCATGCCTTGAAAGAACATGGGCCAATGCCTCCCTCTCGGCAGAAGAAAGACCTTTGTTTATCATCTTCAAAAGCTGTTCGCCACGCGTACCGCAGTCACCCTGGGAATCGCAAGTTTCGTCACGCACTGTTGCCAGGGGTACTCTGGTATCCTTTTCAAACAGCACAAGCTTCATCCCTAGCGGCAGAATGGTACTAGCTGCTGAGCAGTTAACTGCGCTTATGAAACTGCGCCCACCGGGTACGGAAATCAAACAGTGCGGCAGCAAAACATCCTTCTTGGCGCAGTTCGGCAGAATGGGCTTACAAGTGCACAAAAGGAAGGCTCCACAGCACCGCAGACCATGAGGTACAAAGGACGCTGATCGGGGAGGTAGAACCAGGTCTTCCGAAACAACCTAAGCGTGTTCGCTCGAACCTGAAGATTCTTCGGCAAGTGCAGAGTAAAGAAGACTGCTTACACAGAGTTGGCCAGTCGCACAATCTAACTTAGCACCACATTTTTGCAAGAAGTCAATACCAAGAATAACCTCGTGTGTAGACTTCTGGAGTACCGCAAATTCGGCTTTGAAGCTTTTGCCCCTAATGACACATCCACTATACAAGTACCAAGGGGCCACAACGGTTCACCACCAACGCCTCGAAATGTGGCACTGCGATCCCAGCTGAATATTACTTTAGTCCCAAGGCTGTGTTTAAATGTCTTACTCATCACAGAAACTGTTGCCCCAGTGTCAACCAAAGCCATCGTTGGCACACCATCAATTAAAACTTCAATCTTATTTTTGACCATGTAAACGGGCAGAGGTATGTTTCGTAAAGGCTGTCCGGCGACCTCACCTCCATCGGCCGTGCCGGCTAGTTTCCCGGCGGTGGCGACATTGGACGGCGGCGAGGTGATGTAGACTGGCGCTGGTGTTGGCGTAGAGGCGGTGGAGTCAAACTTCTGTCCGAAGTGGGGGAGCCATAGCGTGGACCAGTCGGCTGGTTGTTACGTGTTGACGACAGTGGTGGATACCATCGAGTTCCAGGGTTGAGGTTATTGGGCCGAGGAAACGTGAACGTGGGATCGTCGTTGGGTCCTTGGCGCCGACGGCGACAAAACCGCGAAATATGGCCGACTAGTCCACATCGATAGCAGGTGGGTGGTTGGCGGCGAGGATACTGCTGACCAGGCGAGAATTGCCTTCTTGGAAAACTCGAGCGATGGTGCTCTTCCGGGTAGTAGACGCCCTGTATACCATGGGAATCACGATGAAACTCTTCCCGTTGCTGGTAGTGGGGCGCCATAGTCGTCCACGTCAGCAACGTTGACCGACGGCCGGGAGGAGCCAACATGTGCTGTTGAATGGCAACAAGTGGGTGACGCATCGCGGAGGAAGCTTCCGTCGCGAGAGGGTGTCCAGCAATGAGTGACGTCTCCATGCCGCAGGAGCTCCTCGCGAACAATTTGTCGGATAGTCGCAGAGAAGTCGGCAGGTGAGCTGACGTCCACGCTGGCCACCGTTGTGACGTTAGCTAGTCGGCCAAACTTGGGTGTAATCCGACGCGCCTTCAAAGTTTCAAACGTACGGCAGTGGCGAATCACATCGGTGACCATATTCAAGCTGTCCTTGCCGACAAGGAAATTGTATACGTCTTCTGCGATCCCCTTGAGGACATGCCCAACTCTGTCATCTTCTGGCATGCTGGCGTCAACGATTCGGCACAGCTTGAGGATTTCCTCAATGTAAGTTGTACATGTTTCCCCGGGCACTTGCGCTCTCGGGAGAAGCGTCTGTTCGGCCTTCTTCTTCTTCGCTATCGAGTCACCAAATCCCTTCCTAATTTCTAAAACAAACCGTTCCCATGTGGTCAACGCTACCTCGTGGTTTTCAAACCACGTCGTTGCTGTCTCGTCCAAGTAGATTTCGATGTTCGCGCGTCGGGCCACAGCGTCCCAGCGGTTATATTTAATCAATCTTTCATAATGAGCAAGCCATTCATCCACGTCTTCTCCGGCCTTCCCTAAAAATGACTGGGGTTCCTGATGGGGCTGCCAGCTGCCCGTCAGTGGTGTCTGGGAACTGCCTGCAGGCGGAGCCATCGTTTCTTGGACGGGCGGGAGGCCAGCAACGCGACGGCTTCGGCGGAGGTCCAGGGACTCTGTTGTCCGCGGCGTCGTACCCCGCACCTCTTGCCAAAAACTGTTACGGTGACGCCCAGGCGTTGAGGGGTGAGCTGAGTGTTTATTTAAAACCCTGGGTGAGAGGACCGTCACTGAGCGTCGTGTCCGAGCCCTGGATACCCGAAAAGCACCTCGTTCTTCTCTTCCTTGCCCCGGCGTTTTCGCCGGCGGGATTGGCCTGTGACATAGTCAATGAATGCCATCTACTGTGCACAACATTCAACAAGTTATGATGTAGCGTTACAATATTGTAAGTCGGAGGTATTAAATCATCATAGTGAATGCCGTCGTGAAGTCAGGTTTCCGTTAAAACTACAATGTGCGGGTCATGAGATAATAAGAGGGATTCCAGCTGCTCAGTCTTATTAACGACGCTGCGCGTGTTGATATTAAGCAGTCTGATACATTTGGAACGAGCCGGTCAAGATGAACTGAGATCACTGGTTAAACTCGAAGCAACGCTACGCAATGCGCGTGCAGGGTTTGTTACAGGAGAAGTGGCGGAAACTTCATGATCGACGGGTTTAGACGGAAATTTCAAAGGTGGAAGTTTTTGTCGCTCATTTGTTGTTTCGTTCCATAAGTAGCGATCATCGCCTTTTTTTAACGTATCATGAAACAGACCTACTTTCTTACCCTCTAGCTTATCGGATTTAGCGCTTTCCCACAGCAGCTTTCTTTACTGGTGTGTGCTGAGAGTAGTCATTTCAAACAAATATTTTGGTACCTTTTATCTTGGAAGCATTTTTTAAAACGTTCTTTTTTTCGTTGAAGTTTTGGAAGAACAAGATCACAGGCCTATTACCAATGTGTTTACCGAGTCTGCGAATCCGACCAACTGATTCACAGATGACGCCTAACTTATTTTTAAACATTTGAGTAATAACTTGCATTTTAAATCGGATTGGGTTTCATTCGGAGGTTCAGGGACACCAAAAACTACCAGATTAGATCATCTGCTTCGGTCTTCGAGGTGAGCAAGTTTGCGAGTCTGGAAGCTCATTGAGTCTTTGTACATCATAATTGTGCTGTCAAGGTCCTCTAGTCTAGCTGTTTTTAGTTTGAGTTCTGTCGTGTGCTCTTCTATCGCAGTGAAATGAGTCTTGAGGTCAGCAATCATTCCTTCTGTTTTCGCGTAAAGTCGGCTAGTTCACTACGCAGAAGACTCAACATCACCGTTCACTACGCAGAAGCTCAACATCACCGCAGAGCAATAACCGGAGCATAAGAAAACATTCATACGCAATAAACCAGCACTTCTGTGTGCACGGCAGGACTACAAGGCAAAGGCAGTCACTTATAACAGAGCTATGAATTGAACCAACCTGCACGAAACAGAAGAATGGCTTGGTCAGAGCCATGCTTGCGAAAATACCACCGTGCCCACTAAGGATGAAGTGCTGAGGCCGCTGCTTTATAGGAAACCTGTCCGTTGACGTCACAGGGCCAGATGAGATAGGTGATTCCAGAAGAAAGAAAGGAGGGGGAGGTTCCTGCTGCAGCTGAAGTTGGAGCAAGGGTGGTGGGATGGCGCTGCAAGGCTGGCTGCTGTGTGCTGTGGTTTGAAGAAAGGAGAGCAAGAAGCCCTGCACGAAACAGAAGAATGGCTTGGTAAGAGCCATGCTTGCGCAAGGCCCACCGTGCAGTACCGTGCGAACCGTAGGGGTGAGGGCAAGGCGAGTGAGTTGCTGGACCCGCTGTGCTTCGAGGAGCTCAGAAAGGGAATTGTGAATACCTAATTGCAGAAGGCGGGCAGTAGGCGTGCAGGCAGGGAGGCCGAGGGCGATTTTGTATAAGGGCTTATTTTAAAAGCGGCGATCAGTTATCTGACGCGATGCTAAGCCTACGCTGACCGGCCGCGGATGTTCGGCGATCCGACCGATCGCCGCGGCGCGCGGTGCGCCGAGCGGCCTAGAGATGGCGCTACCTGCGCGGAAGCATGGCGCTACCTGCGCGGTGGAGACGGAGGACCAGACAGCTGACCAAGCGGTACGGAAATTCGGTAGGGGAAAGTGGTGTTTACACAACAATTAAAAAGCAGGTAAAGGCAGCAGAGACGACGAAGTGGGCACAGAGCATGGAAACGAAAAAAAAACCCCTGGAGACTTATAGGGCAGAGAAACGGGAAATTAAGAAGGAGGGTTTCTATGACAATAAGATAGGCAGTACTTTGCTCTTCGAGGTACGGGCAGGGTGCCTGAGAACCCGGGCATACACACGGGTAGCTACAGGCGGCAGGATGAACCATGTGCCTGCTGCGGCAGTGATCGGGAAACAATAGACCATATTGTCAGGAACTGCACAGAGATACGACCACCGCGGGGTGAGGGGGAAACGACGCTGGTGGAGGCTTTGGGATTTGGGGCGAGGGTGAACCTCAACTTCAAGGCCATAGAGGTGACGAAGAGGCGAATGGAGTGGTGGTGGAGGAAAAGTAGGGAAGGGATGAGTACGCAGGCGGAGTAATCATACCGATGAGAATTTAGAACAGCGAGGGGAGAAAAAAGCAGGGGTGGGGGCGATCAGTTTTTAAACAAAGAGAGGGAGATGGAAGGGAGGATGCAAATCTATTAGGTTAGCTGGGAGTAAGGCGAGTAGGCGTAATAAAACTGGCAAGTCGGTTGCTGACAACCGACGCCCTGATTCAAAGAAAAAGCCACTAATCATCATAATCATCATCATCATCGCAACAGGTTACACAGATGTCATGGTCCCCGATCGCTCGAACGGCAGTTATAGCTGAAATAAAGTTGCACATGCGAGACAAGGGATGATAGTGTGCTGAAAAGTTGTATTACGGATTGTCATTCACAGTTGCACAGATAGCGGCGATCAAATATCCACCACGATGCAAAGCCAAGGTTCCCATTTTCCGAGCCGACCGGCGCAACGCAAGGCGGTTGCGGGCTGCTGGGGGCGCCCCCTCTTCTAAAATTCTCCGTGCGCGAGCGCCTTGCGTTTTCGTTCCTCTAACTTGTTGGGGACCCCAGCACCGGCTTCCTCTATTCTAAAACTAATACCGAGGCGCCACCGATCCAGACAAGTCACAGCCTGTTTGAATTGTCGGCTGCAAGTGTGAGCCACCGACAGGGGGGCCTGCTCGAAAGGCGCACGTAGGGGAGGCTGCGCCGCACAGCCGAGGACTATTGCGGCAGGCTGATTCGTAACAGGTTCTCCACGGGGGTCCGAGATCCCGATGGAAAAGGGTCTTCAACCGTTGTCCAGACGGGTGCTTTCAGAAAGAAGTGCTCGCCAGATGCTCGACTCCAGGCCTGGGCTGTACGACACCGTTCTGGAGCTTCACGGGGCCGGTCACTGGACGAATAGTGGCTCACCAGGAACGTTTTTGGCTTGGTCAGGCAAGCAGCAGAACACAGGAAGACACAACCGCGTCGCCGGCAAGTGCGAAGACAAACCCACACTGAAGTTGATTTGATTCAATATAAGGTTTAACGCGCCGACGCAACGCAGGCGATGAGGCGCGCTGTAGTGGAGGGCTCCGGATTAATTTTGACCACATGCGGATCTCTAACGTGCGCCGAAATCTCGTACACACGGGCGTTTTTGCTTTTCGCCTCCATCAGAAAAGCGGCCGCCGCGGCCGGGAATCGAACCCGCGTCCTCTGGCTCAGCAGCGCAACGCCTTAGCCACTGAGCCACCGCGGTGGGTAAACCCACACTGAAGCTCTACCAGGCTTTCAGTTGCGATAGAATACGCTAACAACTAACTATTCTAGTTATATTTTAGCCCATCAGTACTTTAGCCAAGCACACAAACTTGAAAGGTGACATTTCGCGAGATTAGAAATGTCCCACACAAAAAGAAACGTAATCGTAAACGGCAAAACCTGCTCCAGGAAAAGCAATGCAATTGAGAAATTTAGGTGTCTACAGGCCACTACTCGCACTGAGAGCTGAGATTCATGCTGTCGTCATTGCCCTGAGCTTTCCCCTTTTGAATCGCACCTTAGGGGCGCCCGCTCTCTGAAAGCTGCAGCGACCGGTCGAGAGGGCATCGGCCTTCTTCCGAGACGTATCTCGAGCGCGCGGACACTTCTCTAATTTCCACCGCTCGAGCAAGGCGTGCGCTTTCGGTCTCGGCCGTTCCGAGGTCCGCTGAGACACGGCGCAAAGCGTGCGTGCGGCGCTGCAGCTCGGTAAGCCCGCATAGAAGCTCTTGTCGCACTTTTTTGCGACACTGTCGGTAAGCGAACACCAGAGGGTGCTTTCGCTCTCCTTTCCGGCTGTCAAGGCCAATCTACGCACAGGCGACCCAGTCTCAACAGACGGCTCAACCCCAGGCGACACCGGAATGGCTACTAGCTCGGCTGGCCGTTGCTCGACATCGAGTATCTGAGTTGGAGGTTGAACGCGAGCGACTCGCTCAGTCGGGGCGTCGTCGTTGAGCTTAGCTGCACCGTGAAAACCGCTCAGCGTCTCCACTGCCAGCTCTGCCCCAGCGTAGACCGGTTCTGAACTCGCGTCCGGAAAAACGCCTTTCGTTTTAACGGGCTCGTGTTGCCTCGTTTCACTAACGTCGCGGTTTAGGCTTTCCCAAGGAACGTCGTTAGCCTGCAAACTCCACACATTCCGGTCGGTAGCCGTTTTCAAGGCCTTTCGTGAACCTGACCACTCCGAAAACAACGCTGAAACATCTCTTCTCACTGTAGGGTCCTTACACACAGTGAACTTACGCTGCCCTCTGTCGCGAGCCTCGGAAAATGCACTATCCTCGCTGTCTTTCCGAGTTTCGCCATTCCTCTCAGAGGTCGCGACATATTCTTACTTGAGCCCTTTGCAGCGAGCTCAGCTGATTCTTTCCTCAGACGTTTCTCGAATTGTACCCCCTTTCGCATAACAGCTGATGCGACCTGTACGAGAATATGTACCTGTATTCTGGAAGAAGTTGTGGGGATACTACCGCCTGCGTGACAAGTTGACCAAACGGACCTCCGATGCTGACCTTAGCAACCGGCAGGCGCACGTTTCGTGCTGCTACGGCCTGCTTCACCTAAACACTCTGTCCTGTCAGCTGATCTGGTTCAACGTACGAAGGGAGGACCATGTCTAACGTCACCGCAGAATCGCGAAGAAGAGGACGAGCTCACGTACGTACGGCTCCAGAAGTTCCCCTTTTTGCACCTCGCAGCAAAATGCCCCGTTTCGCCGCAGTTATAACACGCAGCCTGTTTTCGCGCTTCAAAAGCTTTCTTTCTGCGCTGGTCCTCGGCGTCTGCTCTCTTTTTGTTTTCGCGTCCAGTCGTCCAGTTTCGCTATCCGAGAAAACTACTTTGCTACTTCCACCTGGGGAGCCCTGCCTTTTGGCCTTGATTTATCAGGATTCGGCCTGAATTCTTTTTGGCCGTCTTTCGGCTCCTGCGCACCTCGACGTGCGAAGAACTCGTCGGCTAGCTGAGCTGCATGATCCAAAGTATTAACCCTTGGCCTATCTTGCAGCCAGAGTCTCAGGTTTTCTGCTAGACGGCGGTAAAACTGCTCGAGACCGAAACACTCAACTGCCTTGTCGTGCTTTCCGAAAGCCATTCCCTCTTTGAGCCACTCTTCCATGTTAGCCCTCAGCTTATAGGCGAACTCCGAGTACGACTCGCCCTTAGCCTTCTCGGCTTCATGGAATTTCTGGCGAAACGCCTCTGCCGACAACCTGTACTTACGCAGGAGGCCCGACTTGACTTCCTCGTAGTCCTCCGCCCCCTTCTTTGGCAAGCATGCCATCACGTCGGATGCCTCACCTGGCAAAAGCTTAAGCAGCTTTTGCGGCCTTGAGTCTCGGATAAACTGGGCCCTCTCGCACGTACGCTCGAAATTGACCAAAAAAAGACCGATGTCTTCTCCTACCTTGTAGGGTCGCATTAGGTCATTCATTCGCAACGTATGCCATGCAGTCGCAGCAGACTGCACGCTTGGCGCACTGCTGCCACTCTCACGCCTAGATCGAGATACCTCGATCTCGAGACGCTTCTCGAGACGCTCCTGTATCTGCCTCTCGAGCTGCTCACGCTTGCTGTCAGAGTCTGCCTCTGCAGCCTGACGCTTAGCGGTTTTCCTGCTATTGATCAGCTCAATGCATTCCGATAGCTCGTCATCGTCAGCCCCAACAGCGAGTATAGCCTGTATCAGCTCTGGCTTTCTGAGCGCGTCCGAAACGTCCATGCGCAACTCTTTTGCAAGCTCCAACAACTGCAGTTTTTTCAACGCCTCCAAATTCATGGCCTGTCTAGAGTACTGCTTTCGCACTGCTCCAAAATGTTTTGCGCAAATAACCCATGCGACAAAAACACATGTCGTATTAGCTATCCTCAGAAGCCTGGTAAAACTCTGGTTTTACCAGGCTTTGTGAAGAAACCTGGTGAAGAAAAGTCCCGCACTCACCATTGACTGCCGTGAATTCTGCAAAGTCTGAAGCCGCTGAGGAGTCAGTGGTGTTGGATCTCGCGCCACTGGCTCCAGGTGTTACGAAGTTGCCATCCGACCGCTGCCAACCAGTTGTTGCATCCGGGAAGACCGACCCGAGCCGAGCTCCGTCACCTGCGACATACGTGTAGTAGCGTGGCGAAGCGAGCGGCCAGCCAATGTTGGTGCCTCGAAGAAGACCAGAAGCCGTAGGCAAACTTAACGCGTTTACTTCATGGGGAGAGATGAGTAAGCCAAAGGACAATGCCCCGACGGGCGAGGGGACGGTACAGGGCTCGAGCAGAGTGACAGCATTTATTCACTGCTCAAACTGGAATGATTTGATTGATTGATTGATTGATTGATTGTAGGGTTTAACGCGCCGACGCAACGCAGGCGATGAGGCGCGCCGTAGTGGAGGGCTACGGATTAATTTTGACCCCCTGGGGATCTTTAACGTGCGCCGAAATCTCGCACACACGGGCGTTTTTGCTTTTCGCGTCCATCAGAAAAGCGGCCGCCGCGGCCGGGAATCGAACCCGCGACCTCGTGCTCAGCCGCGCAACGCCTTAGCCACTGAGCCACCGCGGCGGGTTCAAACTGGAATGAACTACAGCGCTTCGGGGGTGTTATTTATACCCAAAGCGCCAACGGTCAAAGCACGCGTTCCCTCTATATTCTGCGCACGACACGAACGGCACAGACACACACAACAGTCTTTCCAGAGAGCGTAAGCGGTCGGTAGTAGCGGCGCACGCTGAGGCCGAGAGAGAGGGAAGAGAGGAGGTCTCCGCAGCGGACGCGGGCTTCCGCGTCCTTCGGGCAAGTCTCGGCGGGTTGCGTCGGCACGCCACCGAAGTTTGATCACGCCGATAGCGAGGCGCCACTGATCCAGGCACGTCGCAGCTTGTTTGAATTGTCGGCTGCAAGTGTGAGTCACCCACAGGGGGGGTGACGCACAGGGGGGGTGACCTGTTTGGGCCCGTCGCCCCCCTTTGTCCTTTTCGTTTTGTTGGCGCTACACGAAATCATCGATTACCGCTACCGACTAGCCCAAACCCAAACTCTAATATGCAAGTGTGAGTCACCGAAAGGGGGGCCAGCTCAAAAGGCGCAGGTAGTGGAGGCTTTGCCGCACAGCCAAGGAGTATTGCTATGGGCTGATTCGTAACAGTAGTGTCGGCGGTTTGAATCCCACACACAACATCATCTCACCTCCATGAGATGTTGAATTTTTTTGGCCTGTGGTGGCTTTGATGCGATATTTTCACGAAGCCAAAGAACACTTTAATTGTCTTCAAGGAACACAGGTTTATTGGAGCGAACTTGTGATCCCGGAACAACTCATAGAATACCAGGAGACGAAGCAGCAGTCAGCAAATTGACGTGCGCAAGCAAGCGTCGGTGAGTCAAAAACCGAGGCGTCCGTTCTGCAGGCGTTTACCTTTCGGCGCGAGGATTTCTCGAACCGTCGAATTACATACAGAACACTCTGGACAAATAAATAATATTGTAGGCTGGCGAAGTTAGTTCAAAACACTATCCTATATCAAGGACGATAATACATGGAGCACAAAAAGAAAGAATAGAACACGTCCTTGCTTGGCCCACAGATAACACCGATAACACAGCACGGCGCAGCCGGGCGGCAAAACCAAAACATAAAGAAACAAACCCAATTAATGCTTCGCGGCAACATCAATAAATCATAGAATAGCAGTGAACTTCTAGGGTTAACAGACTGTACGAAGAAAGGGCTAGCAGCAAGGCTACTAAATGTACTATGCGTCACATGTACAAATTTTTCTAATGCAGAAAAAACGTTGTATACATGATTCCGTCCACATGTGGGAACCAGTACGTTGGTCAACTGTCGTTTTTTCTCGGTAGCTGGTGACTTGACCGAAGTCGTGGTCGCCGCGGCGGCGTCGGAGCCGGCGGCGGCCGCATGGGAGTGTTGACCGCCACGCTTCTTGCGGAGCGCTACGACCGTGAAGAGTCCGCCGTCCGAGATATCGGGTGAGGCAGGCACAGAGAAGTTTTCAGGCATAGAGGAGTTTTAGGGGGTGGTACTTGCTGTGGTCTCGGTCCACGCCATGGCGTCAGGATCGTAGCCACGAAGGGCCGTGGCCGCCATCGCCGGCGGCGGAATCGGGGATCGGGTCCCACCCCGCGAGGCAAGTCGGCGTTATTGCTACCCCACGAGAGAGGCAGCGGAGCTCCGCAGAAGTGAAGTCGAAGATCCGGGCTAGATAGCCCGAAAAGTGGCCCACTTCGACGACAGTGGTGTCTTGGGGTGCCGCTCGACTTTACGAACACATTGGTGTCAAAATGTTTGGGGTGCCAAGAAAAATTCCGCTGGCCCCATCAAAAACAGCCGGAGCCGATGTTAGACGGGTTCGCTCGCTGCGCTTGCTCGTAGCGGCCCAGAGCGGCGCCCACGACGCATCGCACGTTCGCTTGGGACCATGCGTCTCGAATTCACACCTACAACTAGTCGTGGCGACCTTCGTAACGATGAGTCGCATGCGAATTGCATGCACCAATCGTCCATGTGTCTCGCTCTTTATATTAAAAAGACTAAACTAAAAAACCGCGAAAACGATTGTTCTTCATACGAGTAAAAATAGCCAAAACAGACAAACCACTCTGCGGAAAAACGCATAATTGCCGAAATAAGGGCACTTAATCGCTAGAATTGTATAAAATTACATCATTTGCGAGAATTAACAAACGACAACGTTGAAGCAGTCTTTTAACCTCACGTCTTAGCGGTCCTAGCCAAATATGGCATCAATGAGCTGAAGCTCCAGACAAGCGGCATAAGAATGCCACGCATTAGACAATTCTGAGAATATCCGCAGATTTCTTTATCGCACCCTTCACTTTTATTCTCTCGTACACTTCGGAATCGTAAAGGAAGTCACATAATCCCGTCTTCTCTGCACGAACGCTTGAAAGTGTCGCGTTGGGTTTTGTCTTTCCTGCCCTCATGCTGGATTGCTAGCGGCGCAGTTAATCCCATGGTTATACGCCGGCCCTTATCTTGCTGCCGACTCCATCTTAATTCAGCACACTCCACACGTAGTATACCTTAATCTCACTTTAATATATCTAAATTGATCTTGATTCAACGTAACCATCTTAGACCATCTTATCCATCCCAATGCACTTTATTTCATACCTTAACCCACCCTGCTTCAACCTTATCTATTTTATTCCAAGTTAACCCCTCCTCGTGAATAGTTCCTCTCAATCCCTCAAAAGTAATTCGCGCAACCTCATTCATCTTATTCAACCATAATTCACCTTAAATTATCTTATTTCGGCTTAATCGGTGCACTGGCCTTAATCCCACCCCCATTGTATCAATCGCTAATGAATCAACATTCTATCCTTAATCATCTTGATCCCCCTTAATGCCACCTTGCCAGTCAAGTACTAATCAATCACTAATTAATTTGGGTAATAATGAATCATCTCATACACTGCTTAAATGCTGTGGGTTGCTCAAGAGCTTTGATGCATGGTTCAGGTGTGTCGCATCATTCATATCGGCACCCGTGTCATTCGACCTCAACCCTCCAACGAGACATGAATCCCTGGACTGAGGGACCACCCTCGCAAAACCGCTCAATCAATGTTTCTACTCCCACCGTATAATAATTACATCGTTCTCCCTCGGTGAAGCACCGGTCTTTACTTCATTTCTTTGTGTAGATATCCGTCAGCATGCTCTCCGACTCACGTCCCTGCTTCTGGCTCTTTTTCTCAGTCGTCCCTGAGCCTGATGTGGGCCCTCATGCGGTTTTCCGGCTGGCCAGCGATGGCGGCCCTGGTGATGTTCTCGCTGGGCGCCGCGGCCCTGACGCTAGAGCACCTGTGGATCAAGCAGTGGACCGACGCCTACGCCTCGGACACTACTCCGCAGCCAGCCCATGGCCTCTCCTGGATCGAAGTATTGGTCTCCTTTTGTGTCCTAGATGGTGCGTGTGACTTTCACTACTGCAACTGCATGAACTTGACCACCGCTACACTAGGCCAAATTTAAAATGGCTCGCCGTAGCGGTGCGTAATTTTTGCATTCGTAGGGACTGTACAACAACTGTTTAACGAGAATCGGGGAACTGCGCTGTTACCACCCCATGGTACTAAAACACTGCGCGGGGCAGCGGGGCATCCGGTCGCCTCCGCACGCCACTGCCTCCGGCCCCAGATTAACTCTCATCTAGGAAATTGCCTACGTGTCTAAACAACAATGCATAAATGCTAGCCGTGTAATAGGTAATTCGCTATGGAGATGTACTCATTACAACAAAGTGTGCTGAATTTTTCGGAGAGAAGTTTGAAAGACCCCCACGTGGTCCGAATTATTCAATCAATGTACGCCCTCACAAGCGCTCCAAGCTACCTTCAGCCAACGCCGCCTGCATACCATTGCCTATCGCGTCAGCTGAAAAAGGCTAAAGGACCACTTCCCTTCTGCCCTTTCCAATCCATCTCCAGCCTTTCCGCGCGCTTCCGGGCTAAGTGCATGTCCGCCTGGCAGCGCCGCTGCACGGAAGCTATAGGGAACGATACCGCGAGGTGGCGCCTCCACGTTTAGAGCCTCCGGGACGCCTTGTTTCCACCCCGGTCTGTGGTGTGGTACGAGGAGGTGGACACGGCTCAAGAGTTCCTACTGCTCCCGTTGAAAAGCGGCTGACGCGTTAGGCAAGTTCATAAAGGCGGCGTTGGTTCAACACATCTCCCTTATGCACCGCTTGCGCGACATGCTGGCGGGTGTACCCGCAATTGGTGCTCTTCACAGCGGAGCTGTTTAAGCTTCAGCTCTGTCCGTGTGAAACGTCAACGGAAAACTATCATCGGCGACGTGAAGAGGGGGAAAACGCTAGGCCAAGACGTGTGAGGAGAAATAGCGAGGAGGCAAGCGGCCCACGAGTGGCCGATAGGAGTGGGCAGGGGGGTCCCGAGAATTGAACGCGGCGTCTTTAAGCCGCCGTGAAACCAGCAATCTAGGCACTGGGCCACCACAAAGACCCGAGGGGTATTTTTTTTGTAACGAAAGATATTGGGACAACAGCGATTGCGGATATCGATTTCATCCGCAAGTAATTTCCAGGCAGCAACTGACAGTCTGTGGCATTACCCTGTGTAAAGTTTGCACCTTTACACAATAGACAAACGGCCGACTGTTCTCGCCGCACCTTTTTTTTTTTTGGCAGGGCCTATGTCTTCCTCCGAAGAATACCGCACTCTTATTAGCAATATTCGAATTCCTCACCAAAAATGTAGTATTCCCTTTGCGCGCACTCAGCTGCTATTTGCCACTCCCGTTGAATTTTACCGCTGTTGCGCATAGGCGTTGCAGCGGTATGTGGGCGAGGCAAACCGCCGTAGCCACTGCCATGCCCCCTCTCCCTCCGTCTACTCCCTCCCGTAGCCAAATTCGTTCATTCATTCGTTGCGAGCCCATTCAATTTGAATAGGTTAACCAGAACCATCAATACCTAGGGATATGGTTTACGCCCGACCTCCGTGGATTACTCACATTAACTACGTGTGCTGCAAGCCTACCAAGGCATTGTATAGCCTTAGACGTAACCTTCATAGCGCCCCATCTGATATTAAGTGCCTAGCTTACAGAACTCTGTCCAGGCCTACTATCGAATATTCTAAAATTGTATGGGACCCTTGCACATAAAGAAAATTCAAATATCGCTGGCATCAGTTACGTACTGAGCTTTGCAAAATAGCGGGCCTCCAATGTTTGGAAAATTAGGTCGAAGATTAAGCGTGTAAAGTTCTTTTTTCAGTGAATTCATAGTGAATTTAAATAACACCATTGAGATTTCTTCAGGTGAACACACAAGAGCACTCCAGACATCGCCATAATGTGTACATACCACACCTAGCCGCGCGTAACGACTGCTTTAAGTTCGGTTACGTACCGCGTGCTATCGATGAGAGTAATATGTCGCCCGAGTCTATAATTGGTTGTTCCTCGCTTCCGTCATTTCAACAGAATCTAAAATGGCTATTTCTGATTGCCAGTGACAAATGAGTTTGATTGATTGATTGTGGGGTTTAACGCGCCGACGCAACGCAGGCGATGAGGCGCGCCGTAGCGGAGGCCTCCGGATTACTTTTGACCACCTGGGGATCTTTAAGGTGATCCGAAACCTCGCACACACGGGTGTTCTTGCTTTTCGCCTCCAGACAAATGACTTTCGCTCAGTTTTTGTGTACGTGTGGGCTTTTTGTTGGTCGCATGAGATTGCCCATTGTTTAAGTGCAAGATCACAGGGTTTAAAGGCGGAAGAAAAAAACGTGGACACTAGAAGAGAAAAAAACAACCAAGACAAATGAAGCGCCTTGGTTTCTCTTCTAGTGTTCGCGTTTTTCTTGCGCCTTTAAATCCTGTGATCATGTCGAACCAACTGGCCCACATTAAGCTATTGCTAGTTTAAATGCATGTCCCTAGGGCGGTGCAAACCTCAGATGTGTCACGCACTGTTCTTTGGGTGTGCCTTGCACTGCATGCGTGTTCAATTTTCTTGATACATATAACTTTGAGCTGCTTCTCGCAACAATACCGAGAAATTTTCTTATGAACTGCAAGTCCCTTTTCTTCCGTGAGCAAAGTTTCTTCCACCCTGTGACGGCCCACTTCTGGGCTAACAGTATTAATAAATGCACTGAAATAATTCTGGACAACCCCTTTATTTTCCCCTTGGCTACACGGCTAGCTATCAAGCTTTAAATGTGGGACATAAGGAAAAGCGACGGCACCCGTTGTCAGAATGAACCTATTCCGCTGGTTTTGAGTGGGAACAAGAGAACACATACTGCAGCTGCTGCCCCTTCATCGCCAATTCAAGCCCACTGCACGCATTTTTCTCCCCTGCGCCGGGTTAACAGTACAGAAACCCACTAGGATCACCACCAACATGAAGCACCGCCAACTAGCCCCATTCTACGTCCTTTTCAACCCACTGGGCGGAAAGATCGCTCCGATTTTGCAGCAGAAAAAGACCCTTTGTCCGCCTTCGCGGGACCACGAAATTTAGGCAGCAGAAACTTAGCAGCATAATTGCAGGACACATTTGAAGCATGGGCCATAATTGCAGCATAGAACCTACAAATATCCTGTCAACGACAGCAGTGAGCTACCGGAAAGGCATCATAGTTCAAGAAAATGTAATTACCGGAGGAAAGATTCAAGCTTCTAGCACCCCCGTATCTGGACAGTTGTAACATAAAAGTAAATGCGGTTCGCATATATGCCACACTAGTGTAGCCTGAGTCTTACGCCTAAAAAGGCTTGCTGAGAAATCAGCGAATACAGTTGAGCGAAATTAACGGAAGCACAAAGCCGTTGTATCCCAGAGCTTACCTATACTCAATCCATATTCCGTAGAGGTCGGCCCCTTCTTGGGGCATGCCTGACAGCATAAGCTTACCCGAACTGGATGAAAAGCAACCGACTTGAACCGGCTGAAATAACCTGAATTGAAGAAAGAACAATCATGCCCACATGCTTACCGTGGCTTGCCTTCGCTCGGCCTCCTACGGGGAAGTTTAAAACGACCTCTAAAATAGACAAAACCACTCAACGCACAAAACACTTCCGAACTAGAATCTAGCTAACCGAGGATGAGTTACCACTAATACCCAAAAACATGCGTGCAGCCGAAACCGAACCAAAGTGACCCATGCAACTACAAGACGTGCAATTAGTCTAATCGAAACCAAAAGATCATACATTCTGTTTTTACTAAACAAGTTTGCAAATAATAAATAACACAAAAGCTTAAAAGAAATGTGTTTCTATTAAACAAATCTTTTAAAAATAAAAACGAACGGCGCGTGCGGGTTCATACGAATTTTACTCTGAAGCGGAACCTTTACACCAAGTGACCAGCTAACCAGTATGTGCGTTTTAACGAGCCTCCATAACGTAATGGGGCATTGGCCCCCTATAGAGGAATTCTATTGGCCCCTACGGGATGTGCAATAAGAATTTGGCGACGGGACAATTTTTAACATTCGCAATTTAAAAGGAAGTAGCCAAGTTGAAAGTGACGCGTAGATTCCGCGAGAGCCACAAAAAATCCCGGGCCATCTCAACTACCGTGAATCCTGGGGAGGGGCGAAGCATGCAGTGTAATAGTGTATTCATAGATTGTAAGTACTTTTCTTGCCACACAGCGCGCGCGATGACTGGGCTCCGGTGAAGCCCTGGTGCGGGGAGCAATAGCGCGCTTGCTGAGGTGGTGGCGCCGTCTCTTTCGTTGAACCGGAGTTAACCAGTTAAATCAGTGACAGATCTCCCGTAAGTTGTCTTCGTGTCACACGCCGCAGCATACTAAAATGTATGCTTTAAAGGAGAAAACCTAGCGTTTGAAACAAATGTCGAGACGGAATTGCAGGCGGAATTTCGAGGCGGAGGGTATGAAATGTTTCTCGTCGTCTCGGCGGGCTTGTCGCTTGCGCTCGTCTAGTGTCACTAGATCCTGCCAAGCTTTAAAAGATAATCTACAAACATAATCTCTACCAGTAACACATGGTATTGTTCCGAGGCTCCTTATCATCCATAATGCGGTTTAAATCCTGAGAGCTCGGTGCCTTAGGCCTTGGCGCCTACGCGTTTCTGCCCAGAGATAAAACAGTTTGGGGGTAGCGGTATACAGCTTTGCTGAACAAGTCTCGTGTCTTTGAAGCACGAAGCGTTCTAGTGCGAGCCTCTGGAAAACGATTGTCCCGGTGTGTTCTTTGAGTACGCGTTTTAAGGCCAAGCACTTCAGGGCTCGGGCTGTCTGCGCCTCATGTCGTCATGGTACACCAGGACACTTTTTTTCCCACGCCTCGCGCGAGCACGCTTCGTACTTCAAAGACGCGAGACTTTACAGCTATGCTGTATACCTGTACCCCTCAACGGTTTCTCAGTAGGCAAAAACGCCAAGGCGCCAAGGCCTAAGACGCCGAGCGCTCACCACCGAAACGGCATTATACATACTTCATCATAACCTCCAAACCGCATCATACATCGAAACCACATCATAGAAACCGCGTCATACAGTTATACGCTGCTTGCTTCGGCCCTTTCTAGGTTTCACGTTAGTGGAGATGGCGCGGTTTTTCCGCCCACGGAGATGAACCGTTCTAGCGAGAGGCGTTGGGAAACAAGTGTTCAGGTGTGTTCTTTTAGTACGCGTTACGTTCTAGCGCGATGCGTTGGGAAAGGAGTGTCCCGGTGTTTTATTACCCTGAAGACATGAGACGACGACAAGAGACGCCGACATCCCTAAAAAACTGTATTCATTATTTTCAAAACCAGTAATCCATTTTGGTTTTTACAATTGCTCTGAAGGCAGTATTCTTTTGTCCTGACGTACATCGGTATTCCTAGTGCACGCTTAATTATTCCGTTCGCACCACCTTCCGCTCAGTGCTGTGCCGAGTGGTGGGCGGTGTGCTGTTGGCCGTGAGCAGCCGGAAGCTGTCGGAGCGGCTGCACGGCGCCATGCTGGCGCACGTGCTGGCCAGTCCGGTGTCGCTGTTCGACTCGTGTCCCCGGGGCCGCATGCTGAACCGCTTCTCGGCTGACATGGACTTCGTCGACTCGCGCACCTTCATGAGCGGCAAGCAGACCGTGCAGAGGGTCCTGTTCACCGCCGCCCAGCTGGCCATCGTGGCCAGCCAGTCGCCCAGGGTGCTGGCCGTCGGCGCAGGCGTGGCCGTGGTCGTCGTCTTCGGAGTGGTGAGCGCTGCACTGTATAGTCTACCGAAGCTCCGTCACTGTTGTTAACTATCTCCGCCGCAGCTGAGCGGCAAATGGGGAACTGAATTCCTCGAGAAAACTGCGAAAATGGTGCACACGAAAAGTAACGTAGTAGATGGTGACTTAACGTAACAGACATACGAACAGGGCGAGAGCTTGTCAAGCTGTCCAAAGCAGCTCTTAAAGCAAAGCTTTCTACCTCTACCAGCCAAGGGTTCTTTCGCAGCGTGCGGGGACAATAAACTCCCAACGCGGCGGAGGCGGCCACGGGGGGAGGGGGGGGGGGGGGGGTTGGGGGCTGCGGAGGGTTTCACGCACGAAGCATACTGTAGATGGCGCGGCAAATTTACCCATCGTTCCCCGCGCGGAGGTGCCTGCTCGCCGGTGGGCGCATCCGCCATACGCCGCGGTGGCTCAGTGGCTAAGGCGTTGCGCTGCTGAGCACGAGGTCGCGGGTTCGATTCCCGGCCGCGGCGGCCGCTTTTCTGATGGAGGCGAAAAGCAAAAACGCCCGTGTGTACGAGATTTCGGCGCACGTTAAAGATCCCCAGGTGGTCAAAATTAATCCGGAGCCCTCAACTACGGCGCTCCTCATCGCCTGCGCTGCGTCGGCGCGTTAAAGCCCTACAGTCAATCAGAACCGATATTGAAAACAGAGTCCCATTCGTGGCAAGCAGTGCCAAAACGAAACGTTTCTCCAGCGGCAAGGTGTCTGCATGTCGTGTCTGCATTTTGTTTTCCCGCTCTGCAAGCCAATACTTAACGTATATCTGCCGTAGGACAACTTAATTTCGTCGGTTCCGGGTTGCCCAGGAGGTGCTGTCGAACAAGTTAATCAAGTTGTGCGAAGGAAGCGCGCAATGACCGCGAAGCTGCGCCAAACCAGGCCGAAAACAACATTCTCTAAAGCGGTTCTGTTTAAACAGCTATTACAAAAGGCGAATTGTTCTGATAAATAGCGGTTATAACAGTTCTCTTAGCTTTCTCACAATTCTCTAAAGAACTAAGCAGACTAGTTTAAATCGCTATAAATGGGTATCACTACACTCACAGGCCGAATTGTTTCGTTGCCTGCGCTTGTGTCGCGCGGTGGTGTAGACCCGAGCTAGCACATGCGGATGGCTAGTTTCCGCTGTCTCACCCTCGCTCCTATGCGTTTTCTTCCTGCCGACGCCCGGCCGGGCTACAGCGGTGGCGTCCGACGCTCTTGCCCGGCCGTGGCCGACGCTGCTGCGTTCGGGACGCCGCCCCCGCGAATTTCAGGTAACGGGAGTTGAATTTCGCTTCTGTTCTTCCTGAGGAGGAATGGGGGCGAAATAGTAAGGTTCTTTTGGGGCCCGGGGCCGAGATGACGATCTCGGTTCGCCCTGATGACCGACGTCCGATGCTTGAAGAAGGTGAGGGATGAGGAGTGCCTGTCTTGCTAGATATTAGGTTTGTTTACATTATTTACAAAGCTCCAAGTATTTACATCAGGTCAGAATGCCGGTTACTTTGAAACTCTGCCCGCAGCAGCCTTTTCGGCCAAGATCCCTCTTAGATCCCTCTCGACCGACCCCCGAGAAAACCCAACACTCCGATTTTGATAACAAAAACCCCGCCTCCAAAAAGGGGGCGTACAAGAAAGAGAGAAAAACCCTTTAAACAATTAATAGAAACCCATTGATTGGCCACAGGAACCAGCCAACCTAACCCATGTGTCCCCCCCTGCGGTCACGTGACCCAACCCTCTCTCTTATGCACTCAAAGTGCTTTTCCCACGCACGCTGTTGCACCCGGCCAGAAAATACAGGACATCTGCGGCCTAAAGTGAACCAACCATTACGTTCAGCGGGCGGCATCAGCACAAAAGCCAAGCAAGGGCCCGGAGCGGTCTCGCGCGGCTGACCTCCCTCCGCGCGGCGCCTCCCGCGACGCCGTGCGTCTGCGCGCGCGGCGGGACAATGAGGGTTGCTAATTCCCTCCCAGACGAAGGGCGCCGCCGCCTGCCGCCAGTCCCACCGGAAGACGCGCTTCAGGCCCACTCGGTGGTCTCCGAGGCGATTGACCCGTCAACGACCAACGCCGCCGCCGGAGTCGAAGATTTTCCAAACTTACACCGCGCGCGCTTTCAACACAAAGAGATACGACAATCTTCCCGTCAGCTTGTTATGCTGAATGACCCAGCCACCTCCGACGCGACAGAGATACTCAGGCTAATCGCCCCCGTCCTTTGACACACAAAAGGACGGGCACAACACACGCTCTCCGCGTCTCCGAACTTGGCGTCCGTGCGGCTACATGAAAGGGACACGGGAAAGCAGCTACCAGTGGAGGCGACGCGGATACATGAGCCCCCGGCGGCCTTGATTAATTACATGCGGAGCCCGAACTTAACAACGGGTAGCAGACTCCATAGTTTCACTCTTCTGTAGAGTGACGTGTGTGAATTCAAGTGACGTCACATGGGCAATTGCTGTGGGTTTCGTTTAAAGTTTTGCTTTCCGACCACCTTCACAGCCTGGATTGGAGCCAATTTTGTAAAGTAGGCGTGTTTATTGCATTGACACGAATTTTATTCTTGCGTTTTCACCCCGGACGCTTGGCGGCTACGTGCAAAGTAACGCTTTGTTTACGCTTCAGTGTCATAAGGAGCACGGTGCCTGAACTGCACTATATCCTGACACAGGGAGCATGCACGCGGCGGCACGCACACGAACGAGACGACGCATGCAAAACTGTTATTACATGCTCATTGGACCTCTCCTTCCGTAATAGCTACGATTACGGAAACGCCAGTGAAGCTCAGAGCATTTGTGGCGAGATCACGAACACACGCTTCTCTGACACCCACAGAGCAAATCGACGAGCTGTATCGACGACGCGCAGGTCATTCCAGCAACAAGCAACGAGATTCGCAACGTACGCAGCGCCCAAGAGAATTCACCACGTGACTGGCCCACGCTCTCAGGTTCCGACGTACACGAACAAAACTTTCACAGCGCGGAATGCAACGGAACCAGTAAGTAAGACATTTTCCGCACGTGATGTTCCGGCCCCGGTCCACGCAATCAACGACATCGCATCAGGATTGGTGGACATGGCCACGACGAGAAAGGCGCAAGGCGAACGAAGCGCACCATACGTGGCGAACTACATTACACCAAGTTTAGGGAGTTTCCCAGGACAAACGGGACGCACGACGCACGAAACGCACCAGAGGTGACGAACGACATCCAACTTTGACCGGCCGAGCTGACCACGGCGAACGAAATGCACAGCGCACGGAACGCTACAAAGCCTGCACACTCGGGGGATTCGCGACATCCTCCGCATCCGCTTCGCTATACAGACTGGGCCAGCGAATGTCACAACCGCAGAAATCAGCCTTGCCGTATCAAAAAAAAATAGCAGTGGCTTAGCTTGGTTATGCCGGGATATACGTAGAGTGATTTAAGGTTCCACCGGTTATTCTTAGATTTCCTGGTTGTCTAGGCTTAGCGTGATTATCATGCTTACAGCTGCTTCAATGTCACACGCGCGGTATACACATTATGCGACATAAGTATATTTATCAAGTAGCACCGGCGCAGCGTTAAAAATAGCCCTATAGCTAAGATGGTTCCAGAGGCGCACGTCGGTGTTGCTGTGACGCACGAGCCATCGGTTCCACGCCCGGCCACCCCTCGCATGATCATCACGTGGTCCAGGCCGCCACGTGCGGAACGGAGGTCGGCGAAGACGCTGGGCGCGTGGGGTGTGTGAGAGACGCCGGGCAGCGAGCAACGCTCTGTGCACCGGGTAACGTTACTGCTCCTCGCGCATGCGCAGCACGGCTCTCAAGGAGCCACGCGAAACTGCTCAACCTTGGCCGGTGTAGCTCACGCTACAAAAGACCCAGCGCACGTGTCTCAAGCCTACCGCAACGTACGAGCTCTCCGGCACCCGCTGCTCCAGCCCGAGTCCAGCGAAGGAACGACATGACACTCGTGCGAGTAGGTCCGCCAACGAGCAACGACACGGCCAGCGCATGCGGCACGTCCGAGCCGGAACCAACAAGATCCCCGACGCCCCCTGCTGCGATCGAGACTCACACGACAAACACCATTTCGTACAAGAGGACGGAACCGGGATCAAGCGGACTCGGGACGAACGGAACGCTTTCGAGCCTGCTTGTACGGGAGAGAGACCCATTTTAGCATTCTCGAAACAATGGGCAAAATAGAGAGTTTGAGCGACGACACGAACACGGCAAGAACGGCAACGAATTAACCAGATCCCGACGAAGGCACCGAATACCCTAACGATTAAGTCACGCTTGCAACGCCAAGGAATGTGGGACCGAACGGACGGAAGCGGGGCGACTAACGCAACGCCGTAAATGCTGTCACGTTCAGGTCCGGCGAAGTGAATCCCACGGCACATACAAAACAATCAAGCCGATTAGAAATTCACCGATCTTTATCGACACGAACGCCCTCTCAACGAAGTTTTGAATATCCGGAACAACAAAAAAACCCGCCCGCATCTTCCCACGGGGGGAACTCGAGTAAATGCGTCGCAGAGTGGTGGGGGTATCGCGTGAATGTTGCGTAATTGGGTATGGTTTGGTAATGCTTAATTGTTATTTCGTCTTTATTATTCCGATTTATTGAATGAAGGAGAAGCGAAGGCAAGGAGTGTAAAGTTAAAGCAGAGTCCGTCAATGCTTTTCTGCTCGTGAAACTTCGCCGTCACGCTATGGCAGAGCTTCGAACGCTGCTCAGGGAGGCCGCGCCGAGGCGCTGGCGTTGATCGGAGGGCAGCCGGCGAAGCGGTCGGATGGGAGTGCGGCGCGTAGCAGACGCTCCTTGCGGTGTTAGCAGGGCTCGTGGGGACTTCTAAAAAATCAAGCACAGATAGCAGTCGGCAGTTTTGAGCGTGCGTTCTGCCGCATACGGCTTCCCTGCAAGGGCTGCAATCCTGACGGCTTCGTTTTGTAGCCACAATTGAAGGCACAACTACCAAAATTCCGTTTCTATCCAGAAAAGTGCCGCTAACACGAACGCAAGTTCTGCCGCGACGGCTGAACGCGCGCTGCAGCGGCGGCGGCCCGATGCCCTCCGTAGTGAACCTCGAAACAGACCGCTGTACAAGGTGGAGACACCCTTTGAACGATCCCGTGCCGCCCCTATTGGGTCGAAGTGCTCAACGCGCTGTTCTTTTCGTTTCCCACAAGACGCAGCAACGTGATACAGATACGATGGTTCAAACTTCACCAATAAACCGCGTTTGTGCAGATAATTACGGTGCGGTTTTGTTACAATGACTTGCTGCGGCGGCGAGCGAGCGAACCAAAATGGCGGCGCAACGCATACGTGTCTCCACTCTGTACGGGTGACGCGCGTCAATGTAGGTATTCTAGCCCCCCGATCTGCGGCGACGCCTCTCGCGGGAGCCTTTGTCCTCAAACAAAACTCGGCCGGGAGTTTCATGACCAGAAAAGCATTGACGGACTCTGGTTAAAGTCTGTTTTTATTGCTTGGTGCCGTCAAGCAAAGCGTCAAGTCAAGCGAAAGCCAAGCAAAGACGCCCTTGACTGAATTCCGAACGCGCGCTCCGCCGCTTATATACACACCGCCCGCGTTCGAGGGAGAGGAGCACGGGGAGAGACGCGCATGCGCACACTTCCGTACACAAGCACTCGAACTTTCCACGCAACCACCACGCCGTTATCACGTGTACACGTCCTGCCGCCGTTACTGTTGAGCGCGACGCAGCGCACGGGTAGGCACTACGCATGCGAGCACAGACGCGCTCCCCCCGCACCGCCGCAGCTGTTGTTGAGAGAGCGACGGAGTGCACGGGGTACACGCGCTCCTCCCGCACCGCCACACCTGTTGTTGAGAGCGAGGAGATTATGGGGGAGAGACGTGCATCTGCGCCTCGACGCGACGCGCATGCGCAGTGATTGTGTGGACGGCGCCGACAACATCGACGAGTGACATCGCGAGCCTAAGAAATGCTCCGCATTTAAAACAAACGCCAGCAAGTAGCATCTGTGAATAAGCGGACAGTGATCTGGATGCGAGCGGACGTCAATCTACGCGAACACTTAATTGTGCTTGGGGGCACGCACAATTCGGGTTCGGAGCACGATTCGGAGAATATCAGGGGGCCCGGAAATGAAAATGGACGACATAAGCTGCCCCACGAAGACACGCAGAAAATCGCAATTTACGGCCACGGCCGCACCGAGAAGCCCCGAGCTCCCCGTGAGCCCGACGCGGCCCGGGCTTCGTTGTTTTATTCCTCAGAACAAGATCAGACGCCAGACGCAACGCGAGCGCTTACGTTCGGTTTCGCTCTCTCACATGTGCGGCCCGGGCTTCGTTGTTTTAGATGCAGAGCATCTGATTTACTCGCCTTGTCCCTCCGGCGTCATCGTAGTCATCGTCGTCGGCGTTGTCCACCCCTCCTCCATTCTCCTCGCCGCGCCAGCTGCGCTCTCCGCCGCTCACCCCCTCTCCTCTCCGATAGGGAACACTCTCTCGCGAGGGGCATTGGATTGGATTGACCTTGGATTGGATTTAGATTAGATTGGATTAAAGTAGATTGTGTTGGATTGTGTTGCGTCATAGCCGCGGCACGTTGCGTCATACCCGCAGCAGACGCGCTGTGGCCGGCGCATGTGCAGTACTCTCGCTTCCGCGGTTTCCTCTCCTTCGGGCGCGCTGCGCATATAACCGGTGTGCCGTTCTCCGGCGAAGCAACATCCACGCTTGGCTCAGACACAGTCCACGCCGCTTTACAAGTACGCCAACGTCGTCATCGACTGGGACTGTCTTACGCAGACCCCTGAACGTTATGCGCGCTATAAAACGCGGTCCCTTCGCCGCTCCGCCTATGCGTCGCATCTACACGGGGGTTCCCGCGAGAGGAGGTGGGAGTTTTTATTCCTCAGAACAAGAGGAGACGCCAGACGCAACGCGAGCGCTTACGTTCGGTTTCGCTCTCTCACGTGTACGTGCCTTCGCGTAGTCAGTCGCCCTACGATAGTAGGGACTTTTAGCTGACCGTTCCTGACGTTCCGCTCCGCTCCGATAACTAGCGCGAGTGCCATTGCGCATGCGTGGCGCACAAGGCCGCTAGCGGTGATACCGGAGAGGGGCCCTGCTACGCTACCTCTTTGTGTACCGTCGCGGCAGCTTACGTTACCGTGCGGAATATCAACATGGCTGCCCCGCGATACGAGCGCGCTCCCGCGAACTCCGTTTCTTTAGTTGAAACGCGAGCGACGAAATCGCGGCAGCTCTTCTGAATAGGCAAAGGTGCCACACTTCTCAACGAGCTTTAGTACGGAAGCGAAAAACGCCGACCGAAGCGCGGGGCTGCTTCTATGCAGCGCCGAGAAAGAGAGCCTTGTCTTGGCTATCCCAATGTTTATCGGCTTCTTTAAAATATATTAGAACCATTATACCGTGTAAGCAACTACATTGTATTAAAAATGTGAAATAAGGCACTAAACACGGTAGTTTGCATTTCTTGAGCGACCAAATTCCAATTCGTATCTTTAAGTCTCCGATGACGTTTTGGTTTGCGCACGCGTAGGGCACGACCAGTGACGCGAATCCTTCCCCGTCGCGGGAGATACGGTTATCGCTTAGCTAAAGGCCTTTCTGTCGCTGACGCTCCGGTTGTGCTAAGCGGGCCGTCGGGAGCATAGCGGAGCGTCAAAAACGGTTAGCTGAAACTCTCCAGTGCACCGCGTCAGAATTTCTCTTTCCGTCCTCCTCAGTCCTGATCTTAATATAACCTCAGTTTTTCTGTCCTCGAATTTCTGATATTCGCCAGTTTGTATTCAATAATCCGTTCCCGATTCTTGTGATCTGCGAACAGAACCTACCAACTGCAATAAGACTGTCCGGCTATGAAGGCCTCGAGTCATCTACTTGTGGGACCAGTAGCAAAGTCATGGTATTCATACGCCGGGAACTCACATATACTGTTCATTCGATATGCCCGCACGACACCAACCAATACGTATGCTTAACTGTTAAAAAACGACAACTCTCTTTCACGCTCCTACGAGCCTACATATCCCCATCAGCTATCATTGATTGACAGAAACTACAGCATATCTTCGAAACAACACCAGGCCCTTGGATTCTCACCGGAGATATTAATGCCCACCACCCCCTTTGGGGAAGCTCCAAGATGAACCTCAGTGGTCGAAGACTTGCATCATTCGCGTCACAATATGGGCTCTCTGTACTTAGTGATGGAAGTCCTATTTCTCCGCGGCCTGACCTATGCGAGCTGCCTGGATCTGACCTTGGCTTCAAGGCAATTCGCTGGACATCTCCAATGGCTTACGGACATTGAAACCCACGGCAGTGATCACATTCCAACATACATCAACATTAGGGGATTCCGGCACCCTTTTTCTCCCAACGTGTCCAAACATACTGGCTGGCCGAAATTTGAACCCTTATGGAGGACGCCTCCTGTGAGGGACTTTCCACAAGCTTAGAAACTGCTATCGGCAGTGCAGCCCAGGCTTGCACGCGTACTGCCACAATGCCGCCCGAAGTGACAGAGTTTGATACCGAACTTGAACGCCTCCGTGAAATTCGACGGCGAGCGCAGCGACGGTACCGGCGTACAAAAGCTGTACACGACCTAAGGGTAGCCAGAAGCACACAGAAGAAGATACAGCGCCACATCGCTCAAGTTCAGGCACAACGGTGGAAATCACTTTGTGAGTCCCTCGACCCTCGGAAGCCTTTGTCTTCTATATGGAGAGTAGGGCTTGGCCTGGCGACACCTGTGCAGCAGCGCTACCCATTCAAGGCTTTGGCACTACAAGAAAACCGTCCGGAGATAGAAGTCGCCGAAGCTGTCTGCGCGATGGTTGCCTCTAGACCTGGTGGCAATCGATCTGTAAGGATCCGTGAAGTCCTCACGTCACGCGATCGAGTCCAGGATTCCTGCCCAAGCGCCCCTAGTTCTCAAAGCTGCCACCACGTGCCGTAGCAGAATGGAATTTTGCCTACACGGGCTATTTTCCCTCATTCTTCTCGGGGCGGTCGCGGCGTTCGACCGGTTTGACTGTCAAGTGCGACGGCGCAGTCAACTCCTTCTCCTCAAGTTAATTGTTCGTCTGTGAGCGGGGAGTCACTTCAATAGAGTTCCCCCGCGACTATTGTGGGATGGCAAGAGGATGCCTCAGAATAGTTGAAGCTTGAGCCGGTTGGTGCAAAAGTTGGGACGAAGCGAAAACGAGACACACACAAGCGCTTTGTGCTTGTCTCGTCTTTGCTTCGTCCCGTTCATTGCGCTGCCCTCTACTCTGAAAGCGGATGCCCTCTGCGTTAGGATTTTGGCGGAACTTGGAAAGGTTGTCCGCTGCGAAGTAATTCACGACAACTACTAGATATACGGCTTATGTCTATCTACGACGCTATTTTCCTGTTTATCGCACATTTCATACCACCAGAAAAAAAAAAAGCATTCGATAATAATTACTTATTTCGGACAGCTACAACTGCGGAACGATATTTTCGAGTAAAAAAATGCTACGGCAGCAGCCGCCGTTTCTTTCTTCCGAAATTTGGTATTCTTGAATGGCTTTTGAGAAGATTCAAATTGCAGGGACGCATCTAATTACGTGAGCAGAAAGCATGAAATTTCAAAACGCGTTCAAAACAGTTCCTGCGAGCGATGTTCCCGGTGCGTCACCTTTACTACTTCAATGAAGTTCTGGAATTTATTCATTTTATGACATCGTGACGTATCAATAATTAGCATTAGAATTCCTCTGTCACTGCTCATTATTACCTTTCCGCACGATGCGAACTCACGGACACACCACTAGAGATAAAGATTTGTAACTAGTGTTTCAACTAAGGGCTTAGCTTCCATATGAGTAATATTCTAGATATATTTATTTATTTATTTATTTATTTATTTATAACTATCTCTCAGTTTCCTCGATAAGGCATTGAGTAAGGTAAGCTAAAAAAGACACAAGTACAAGTTTTAGCATGTGTAACAAGTAATGCGTGAACGGGGTATATAAAAATGAACGCTAAACATAAGAAACGCATAAAACAAACCTACACATAAATGAGGATCTCACCTCATGGCAGAACAAAAACTGCAATTCACTGCACGGATATCGCGTCTGATGAATATTAAATTTTACTGCATTTCCTGCAAGCGATGTCGATCGCATGAAGACTCCTAACCTTAGGTGGCTTCATTAATTTATGTTGTCGGTCGCCCTCCAAGCCCGTGGTAATCACGAGAATTATTCGTTTTAAAAGTATCCACATATACTGTTTTCTTTTCCGTTTTTCTTGTTTTTCTAGAAATAAGAATTCCCGTTGCCAACACGCCATTTACCACAGCAGAACGCCTTTGAGGCGATATAAGAATAACAAGGACACTGCGCTAACATGAGTGCTCACTGTATATGAACTCCGAAACGTATTGTAGAAAAATTCTGAATTTAAATCACCCCGAATATGGGTACTCCAGTTACAAGGCCGAATAAAATCCGCGAATTGGAGTGAATTGGTAAACATTCATGTTGGATACACATAAAGAAGTGCGGGGGTCACGAGCAATAGCGTTAGGTCAAAAGGAGGAAATCCCCGCTTCACGTTTTATGAGGCGCACCACAGTGGATTCCTCCGGATTTGAACACCTGGGGATCTTTAAAGTGCGCCGAAATTCCGGACACACGGTCTTTCTTGCTTTTCGCCTCCACTAGAAAAGCGGCCGCCGCAGCAGGGAATCGAACCCGCGTCCTTGTGCTTAGCAGCGCAACGCCTAAGCCCCGCTTTACCCACACCCTCTCTTTTCGGAACCGGCTTCCGAAACAACGACAGCGAGCCGCCTCATGACAAATACATTTTTTAGGCGAAGCTCATTTGAATATATAGTGTTTTTTGTATTTTGCATGTATGCAAACAAAAAGTTACGTATCTGAAGAGTGAGGCGTTCTTTACCGTGGGGCGTTCGAAAAAAAATGTTCCGGTGTAGGCATTGTCAGTACACGGTCACCACCAATGTCACTCGCCGTTCTTGACCTCAAGCTTATGCGTCTCAACACTCCATCCGCACCATCAGTAGACTAGTTAATATGATGCACCGTCTGCTCATTCGCTAGAATTAAAAATAAAAGTGCGTGGATAAAATGTCTTCCTTGAGGATGCCCATCGTCAACTTTCAACAGAAATTAAATTTGTTTACACCTTTCCGGTAAATTTGGCGCCACCTGCGTGTCACGTACCAAGACAAGCTTCGCTGGTAATCCACATTCACCTGGAATGTCTCGTGATTTTTCTTTTCGATTATTCCTCACAAAATTGGGAGCTAGCAATCTACATTTAATCTACTATAACACTTACATGTTCCAGCGTGACCAATTCGACACTTATTGTTGCTGCAGACATATACATTCTTACGCAGTAATATTACCACTCCAGGCACATCGGATAATCTCACAAAAAAAAAAAAAACTTGCGCGCAAATTAACGGGGACAAAAACACACGAAGACAGCAGAGAACCCCGTTAATTTCCGCGCAGTTTTTTTTTAGATGCATTATTACCAACTCGCCGAAATCTCAACCCTTTTACATCGGATAACTTGGAAACCCGCTCAAAACATTTTAAAAGTGTAGCTTTTCTGTGTGGACTCAACACGCAAACCCTTCTGTCCGTCTGGAGTGCAGGATGTGCCAGACTTTCCTGCATGCGAAAATTGTAAGAATAAAAGGCCCTGAACCTTCGTGTTTTAATACAAGAGCACTCATATCGGCCTTCCCAGGGAAATCTAGAAAACGGCCGCAACAGCAGTCAATTGTCGTCGTTATGATTCCACAGCTCAGACGACAAGGACAGAAAGAAACACGCAAGACAGGCGCTAAGTACGACCGGCGCATGCGATTCGCATGCGACTGATCCGCCAAAACCCGTCCTAACAATCAGTCGTAACGATCAGTCGCATGCGAATCGCATCCGCCGGTCGTTCATGTGTCTATCGCTTTAAACAAGTCCTCGCCAAAAACGAGCATCTGCAGTATCTGCGAGCTTCCAAAAAAAAGTGAAAGGTATGACATCATGAAAAGTATGTCATATATGTGGGCTTTTGTTTCCGTTCCATGGATGTATTATATATACATGGTGGTTTCGTCAATAAACTTTCAGCGCCTGTTTGGTGTGCTTTCTTTTATCTTTTTACTGGCCTAAAATAACGTAAAATTACGAGCAACGACAGTTGTAATAAACACGTTCGAATTGCGTGCTTGCAACTCCCATGTTAACAACGGGCGCGGATTTTGCTGCCTCAAACGCTCGCTCGAATACCTGTACCGAACCGCCCTGTACCAAAATGTCCTGTACCGAAACGTCCGTGTACCGAAAAGACCGTACCGAAACGCCCTGTACCGAAAAGACCAGGACCCCCGAAATGTCCGTGCACCGAACTGTCCGTGTACCGAAAAGACCGTACCGAAACGCCCTGTACCGAAAAGACCTAGACCCCCGAAATGTCCGTGCACCGAAATGTCCGTCCACCGAAATGTCTGCGCCGAAATGTCCTACACTGAAATGTCCGGATCCCCATTTGACTAAAATGCCACCTTTGAGCTGACACACAACGTTTTTCAAAACCATTTGATTAAAATGCCGTTTGAGACAAAAGAGCACGACTATCGACCTTTAAAAATCTCCAAGGCCTTTGAAACGCGAAAGCTTGTACTCTCGCACCCAGTTTGTTCGTGCCGATTTGCAATTATTTGCGAGTAAAACTTTGTTATTAAAGAGCTCGCTCATAATCACTTTTCTTTTGTTTTTGTTTACTATCACTTGGTCGACTACTAGAAAGTAGCTTAGACTCCCAACACCGGTGGTACGAAAAAAGAAAAAAAAACTGCCTATGTTGTTCAAGTTTTGTGAGCCGCGGGATGACGTGCCTTCGAATATCTCTAAAAGTTCGTATGCACACGTGCTTGTGGGGTCACAAATGATCGTCGTTCAGCGGAATCAATGGGAAATTGGGTAGGCCCATTACCAATTGGTTCCTCTGTAGGACTCACACAATATGCAGTGAAGGTAAACTTTTGGCTGCGACCTGTCTGGTTGGGAGGCTACAAATGAAAAGCTGTAATTACACTGCAAACAATGGTACAATAAATGGAGAAGCCGACGTTTCACAACCAGCTTTCTTTCTCAGGGGTGACTGGGGTCAGCCTGCTGCCGCGTCCGATAGCCTTTCAACGCGTTAGGTATCTCACAAAGCCCCTCTCTGTCTAGCGCAGGCCATGCGTGTACACAAATGTGAGAGTCCCAAGGTAGCGATTAAGGTATTGTGACGTTGTGCCACCAAGTTTTCGTTCTCGACGATGGCCGTCCCGACGAAGTCGTTTCTGTGGCCGGGTGCATGGCAGTGCTATAGCTATACATGCACCATGAGCTGACATAATCTCTTTACTGCACAACAAGGAGCCACCGAAGAAGCCCCCGAGGACACAATGGCCAGTCTCATTCGCCCCAGTGTCGCCCATCTCAAGGAACAGGCTTGCTCCCTGCACCCTTCCGCGCGTCGCCGTCATACCTAAGGGCCTTAGTCATACCGATGGCGCCCCTTTCCAGGAATCGCTCCTTTTTCGCCCCGTTGGCCTCCACGGCTTCAAGCCGGGTATAATAACACTTCCGACATTGTTGGATGCAGACGTCTCCTCGCCTGCTCCCATTATAATAGGAAGGAACTTTTAATCGGCTGATGTGGCGAGAGCTGCAACAGTTGTCTATAAGCTTTCGGCGCCCACTTTGCACAGTGGAAAAGCACAAATGGCACCCCCGATATAGGAGGCTGGTTCTCCAGCAACAACCCCCCCCCACCCCCCTGGTCAATCCCCTTAGCAACGCCACTGTAAGTGCGATCGCTGATTATTTTTGAGTAGAACCAGAGTCCTTCAATACACCGAATGCAACGACGACGGGGTGATAGAGAATATCAGGAAAGGCGAATGCACATGTGCTTTAATTAAAAGGCACTTTGGTTTCTTTCCTTTTTATTTTTTTCGTGACGGTTGAGGGGCTCATTAAACGCGGAAAGTTTGGTCTCTCTCTTGGTCTGTTTGTCAGCCTGTCTTTCTGTTCTTCGATTCAGCCGCCCGGCCAAAGTTAATGCAGAGGAGAGTTCTAAACAATTAAGTCCGCTGGCAATGTCAATACTTGTGATTATTGTTGAGCCGAAAAAAAACATTAAGCATATTTGAAATAAAACACCAATACATAAAATATATTTGCATTGTTCCTTAGAAAAATTCCAAATGAGTAGTCCTTGAGAAGTTAATTATCTGTACGTATGCTGCAGAAAACATTATTAAAAAGCATTTCCAACTTCTGATAAAACAAACAATGCAAACCCGCCGCAGCCCCTGCTAACAACGAAGCCGGGACGGAAGCGTGCGGCGATAAAAAAAGAAAGAGAGAGAGTAATTTATTGCATGGAAAGAAAACACAGAGAGGTCGGCCTGATCGTATAGTCTCTGGCCTACTACTTTGTGTGGGGGTGGGCAAGGGGGAAAGAGCATAGATGGAGAGGGTGACAGGTATGACGAATATAATAGGTACATACCTTCCGTAATGCATTTCTAAAAACGCCTTGTTAAGCACTTGCGTTATAAAAAAAAAAACCAACGCATACAAATGCGGAATGCCGAGAAATTGCCCTACATCATTTAGCGGTCTAAAAAGGCACAGGTTCCTTTTCCCGCGCAGTGGCCCTCATTTCCGCAGCCTTTGTCGTAGGGGATCCGCAAAGTGTGAAAATAAAATAGTTACTCTCATTGATTTTTGAAAAAAAAAACAGCGATAATAAGTCGTCAAAACACGACCGAGGAAATACGGTGATACTGTCACTGATTTGTTATATAAAATACTTAATAAGTCGCTACAAAAAGAATAATGAACAGTTAGGTTTTATAAATGCTACAAATATCCCAGCTAATATTCAACAAATAAACGAAAGTTTTTTTTTTGGCAAGGCCGCACAACCAACTGCTGGCCTAAAATAACGCAGAACTGCGAACAAGAACATCTGTAATAATTAGGTACGAATTGCGTGCTCGCAACCACCACGTAAACAACGCGCGCAGCCTACAGCGCATGCCGGAATTCGCCTTTGTACCGAAACACCCGTGTCCCGAAAGGTCCGTGTCCCGAAACGCCCGTGTCCCGAAAGGTCTGTGCGCCGGAAAGAGCGTACCGAAACGCACTGTACCGAAACGTCCTGCACCGAAAAGACCGGAGCCGAGCGGGGCGGCTGCCGCCGGCAGCCGACCGCGGAGGCTATGGGAGCTGTAGAGGATGCCGGCCACTACGAGAGAGGGCACCACACGTTCCCACTCTCTAACCTGGCATCAGACTCCAGACAAAAAGTGCCCAGTAACATTTTTCTGCGGACCAATCACGTGGAATTTTATGGCGTCTTGAAGTTAACATACTGTAGTACTCAAATCCGGGAGAGCAATTGGATATCTGATCTTGCAGCGACACAGTGCTCGATTTAAGAGAGCCAAGTGGTCCATTTTTCAGAGACTGCCCATAGACGCCATTGACAAAAAGTTATATGCCCAGGTAACACGCATCGTTTGAGTTACATGATTGAAAATATACAGTAATGGAGAGTGAAAGCTGTTCTGCATACAACCGGGAGAGCAATTAGCTCACTGGTTTGGGTGAGGAGCTATTGATTTTTCATTTTTCGCTCCCTTCAGTTACGGAGCGTCGCGCCGCCACACGCCGACAGAAGGCGCTGCTCTCCGCGGAGGCGCTTGGGCAGGAATCCTGGGTTCGCAACGCATGGACGTGCTCTTTTCCATGGAAGAGTTAGAGGTGGCTCAGGCATCGTGCAGGCGTAGCTCATTCCCGGATCCCGATGGAATCTCCTACTCCACACTATGCCACCTTGGTCCTCAAGCACGTCAAACGCTTTTAGACATCTTTAACAATGACGTGGATGGATGGCATCGTTCCACCGGAGTGGAAAGAAGCCGCCTGGTCCCCTTACTCAAGCCTGGCAAATCTCGGCTTGACCTTCCATCATGCCATCCAATTGCCCTGGCAAGCTGCCTTTGCAAGGTCATGGAAAGAATGATAATCACGCGGCTGCAGTGGTACCTCAAATACAACAGTATATACACTCAAGTTATGGCTGGTTTTCGGCGCGGGCGTTCCTCCATAGACTGCGTGGTGGACTTGGTAATGTTTGCACAGCAAGAAACTATTAAAGTCGCAAACGCATTTCAGCAGCCCTCTTCCTTGAGGTTAAGGGCGCCTATGACAGCGTCTTGCATGGGGCTATTCTAGACACCCTGGAGCACTTCGGACTTGGTGGGTGAGTGGATAGAAAGCTTCCTGTCCGGAAGATCTTTTTATGTCTCGACGGAGGATGGCCCGACATCACAGCACTTTATTCAACGTAGTGTTCCTCAAGGTGCGGTGCTAAGTCCAACGCTTTTCAACCTAGTGATCGTCAGACTTGTGCACGCTCTACCCAAGAATGTCTGCGTCTCCATTTATGCCGACGACATTTACCTCTGGACTTCGGGGGTCAACCGACCACAGCTACGGGCACGACTTCGAAAAGCGGCCAATGTAACGCGATCTTACCTGCGACAACAAGGTGTGAGTATCTCGGGTGACAAGTGCGTGCTTGTTGCATTTACCCGGAAGCCCATGTTTCGATATTCCATCAAGATCAATGGGAGGTTGGTTCCCTACTCCAGGAATCACAAATTTCTTGGCGTCATCATCGACAGGGACATTTCCTGGAGCGCACATGTGTCTTTCCTTAAGAAGAAACTTACCACCATTGCCCACATATTCAGATTTTTTGCTGGAAAGACGTGCGGAACATCGGTAAGTGGAATGCTGCAACTGTACTCCATACTTTTTTTAGGAGCCTTGCGTTACGGCTTGCCAGCAATTTCCAACACTTGCACCACTAACGTGCGGGTAATACAGAGCGTCCAAGCACAGGCTCTGCGTGCGTGCCTTGGTTTGCCGCGTTGTGCATCAACAGTGGGCACCATTTGCACCCAATAGCAACGTTCGTGGCTACTGAAACACTAGGCCTGCACATCAGGCTCCTCATGAGGCTGCCTTCTCACCATCCGACGCAGCTTCCTCAAAATATACCCCGATCTACTTTTTTAGCCATTATCACAACGCACAGGGCTGGAATCCCTAGAAGGTACGCCCCTGCGGTAACACCGTCATCCCCGCTGTGGTGGCTGGCACAACCTGAGATTCGTTTCAGTGTTCCGGAAATTGGAAAAAAAGCCGACTTGTCACCATTGGCCCTTCAACAGCTTACGCTGCTGTTACTGCATGAACGGTATAACGACCAGAAACATGTGTACACGGATGGCTCAGTAACGTCATCCAGTTCGGCAGGTGCGTTGTTTGTGCCAGCAGATTTTGCCACAACTCGATTCCCTGTTGGCCATACCACGAGCTCGAGAGCTACAGAACATGGAGCCATTCGTAAGGCTCTTGATCATGTCATCGGAGCCACTCCTCAAAATTGGGCGATCTTCTCATATTCCAAGGCTGCCTTAAAGAGCTTACGCGCAGCCCTGCGCTACGGCCCCTTACACCAACTGGTGACAGAGATAAGAGAAAAATTCCATCAAGCCATCACAGTCGGGCATGACGTAATATTCCAGTGGCTTCCAGGTCACTGCGGAGTCATCGTTAACGTGTTGGCGGTTGAAGCTGCCCGTACAGGCCATGAGAGCGACCGCACCATTCTTCTTCCGCTTGCAAGGACCGATGCCGCCAGGACACTTCGCTTCTTTGCACGCAGGATTACCATGCAGCAATGGAACACACCGGACTTCTCGAATCCCCGTCTGTATATTCAGGATCCTCTTCTTCAGCGACGTATTCCGTATGGGTTGTCTCGACCCCAGTTAACTTTACTTTGTAGACTGTGGTTGGGAGTGGCCTTCACGAAAGCCTACTCCTTCCTCATCGGGATGGCCAGCAGCGCCCACTGTGACGCCTGTGGGGCGGAAGAGACTATAGAACATGTGCTGTGTCGCTGCCCCGAATACTCGTCCGAGAGGAGCGTGCTTGCCACCGCGCTCAGCCGATTGGACAATCGGCAATTTACAGTGGAAACTATTCTAAGTCATCGGTCTTTACCACCGACCTCGCAGTAGGTGACGAAAGCCCTCTTACGTTTTCTGAGTGAAACGAACTTGCGTGAAAGACTATAGTGCCCGAAACGGGACTAGAGCACGCGCTTTCCCACTCCTATCTCTTCATCTTCTCCCGCCCTTTTATTCCCTGAGCCCATTCCCCCAGTGCCGGGTAGCAAACCGGGCTCTACACCTGGTTAGCCTCCCGGCCTTTCCTTTAATCTTCTTCTTCTTCCGATCAAATAAACATTTTATTTTTTTATGTAGTCTTTCATTCGAACCACGAGCTAGGTAACAGTACACATAAGTTAAGTATTCGTAATACAAATTGAGTATTCATGAATACAGATTGAGTACTCATGAGTACGAATACTCGTGATTACAAGTGAGTTTGAGTACAAGTGAGGACGATTACAAATGAGTATGTGATGAGTGAGCACAAGCGATTTTGAGGAATAGTCGTCCACCGGTGGATCAAATAAAGTCTTTTCACTCACTCACTCACTCACTAGCTCACTCACTCACTCACTCAATCACTCACCTTTTTGAGTCTGTGTTTGATTGAGTACAGCGTGAATTAAAAAAATTGTGATTAAGTTTGGCTGAGTTGTTTCTGTTTTGCCGACCTATTCCTTGAAGCACTCGCGTTAAAATGATCGCAGTGTGCGTTGCGTGTTAAGGGTGGTCAGGCATGCCGTTGTGGTCGTCATCGTGCGGGATGCTGTTTCTGGAGGTTTAGGCTTTCAAATCGGCGACTTTATTTGTGCCCGGGCGTTGTCTCCTGGTGACTTGTGCACCGGTTCAATGATTGGCCTCGGTCCGATTGCATGAGGCGTACCTAGCAACTGCTACGAAATGTCGCGAATACGACAAAAAATAAGCCTTGAGGGGCAGAAACTGGGCAAATGTGCAGAGCAAAGTGGCACAACCAGTAATGGCGGAACGTTTACACAGGCGCTCTGCATTATTTTCTGGCTCTGTCTCCGAGGTGGGGTCCGTGGCCCATACCCTCAAGGACCCTTTACACAGGTCCAGAGTTATGCTATGTTCACACTACCGACGTAACAGCGGTATCGCGCGCTATGGGAGTAAAAATACGGCATTTCACGCAGTTCGTTTGGCTAACACGTCAAATGACGTCATTGTTTAAAGATATTACGACAGTTGCGACAAAAGTTGCGACAATGAGGATTTTGATCGGGTTTTTTACTTATTGTTGTTTTCTTTATTGGAGCAGGTCCACGATTTTTATAGTAACTGCCCTACCGGCCAAATTATTAATGATTAGCTTTCAAAGCCCGCGCCTATACATTCGTCAGTAAAGCAAGGTTTTCCGCCATTGCCTTTATTTTTTGCACTGTACTTGGAGCCTTTATCCGCAGTATACACCAATACCGTAGCATACGGGGTTTCAATATGCTCAGAACCGAACTAAAACTACTGGTGCAGGCCTTTGGCCTTTTTCAGTACATTTAAAGCGAATATTCATGAAGTTATCTAGATGGCAAACAAATTCGGGTTGCTTTCTGGGGCTAAAGTCAACCGTTTCGAGAGCTGTCGACTTTGATTCGGCTTACGGGCACACAACACCAACCGAGTATGCCGCTATCCAATGGTCCTGTGTAGCCCTAAATATCTCGAAAATCCGCTGGACTTTTACCGAGAGAGAGAGAGAGAGAGAGAGAGAGAGAGAGAGAGAGAGAAAACTTTTATTGCCGCACACATATGCTCATGATTGGCAGGGGCGCACTCAGCCCTCGTAGTTTTTTACAAGATTTCGTTCCGCATAGCCTGTAAATTTTTGGAAGGGCCGAGGTATGTAGGTATCCTCTTGGCACCAGATTTGAGTGTGGCATTTCCGAGCGTTGTCAGCGCCGAACAAAGTTGTCGTTACTTTTTTTTTTTTGCATAGAATATGAACACTTGGGGGATTATTGGGCCGGAATTAGGAGCATTGAGGGCAAACGGGTACGTTCACAAACCTCGCAACACGAAGAATTTGAAATGTAAAAGTTGTACAATAATGCGTACTGCTTGACTTCTGAACGCGTTGCACGTGACCAGAACAGGTGCACACCAGCCGCGCGGGTCGGTGATTCTAGGGAAGCTGTGGCGTGTGCCAGTCTACTTGCTGGAGTTATTCGCGCCGTAAGACAAAAAAACATACGCTTACAGAAAACAAGGCTGTCGAATTAATTTACACCAGGTTGCAAAGGGAAGAAAACAAAGAAAGTGGCGCAGATTTGGTGCTGCAGCAAACAAGTTGTTAATACATATCGCGAGCATTTCGGCTTCAGAGCAAGTAAGCAGATTTAGGTTCCCAGAGGAATGTTGTTTTGTGGTAACAAGTAATAAACACGTTCAGACGATTTAGAGGTGATTTGCGATAAAGCAAACCAAGAATATCACGAGCCGCCAGAGCTCGATGAGCTCCAAGGCCAACAGTACAAAATGTGCAAATTGATGTCACGCGAACAATGAGAACGCGACAAAATTGAACCGAATCAAGGAAGCACGCAGTGCGTTTGTAACGGGAGAACCAAGAGGTAAGGGGAACAGTGTGAGAGGTGAGAGACGGAGAGAGGAAAGGGCTTACTTGAACGGGTGACAGAAAATATCATGTTTCTACGGAAGTTCCAGCGAAGCTTGCGGATACGCAGCCCATTAAGTTGTGTCTCAGGAATTTCACCAGAAACCCAAGCGACGCGATAGACTATTTCCTAAAGCTTCAGCACTGGTCTTGCTGCAACAGTTAGCCGAAGCATAAATTCCTATCACTATATCAGCCTGTTCTTTTTCATTCAGAACGCGACGAAAGACCATTCTACAATGCATAGGAGCCATGGTCGGCACTGCAGAGTGCACCGTTGGCACAGTGTCACCCTTTTTTCTTCCACACTCTAAGCAAAAAGGACTAAAAGTTCGTCTTTTCGGGGACTAACGGCCTCTGCCACAATCCTTAGTCCCTTTGGGCACTAACTGCGAGGGGACGAACGGTTAGTCCCCCACCCGGATGGTCCGTTCCGATACTCCCCAAGGACGAACTGCGTAGAGGCAGGAAAAAGAAAATACTCCGGCACCGGGATCGAACGCCTGACGCCCGGAAATATACACAAGGAACCCGACGCGCTGTCCGCTGGACCACGCCGCCGGGTGGTAGCTGCCGTAGATAATATTCAAGTGTACAGCGTGTAGTTCTGTGCATAACGCAACAGATCCATTGCAACTGGTGCCCGAATTTCTATCTGTGCAAGCGAACGTGACCGCGATTTGCGCCTTGCGCTTAGCGCTTTGCTAGGTTTAGGGACTATTGCTCAGTTCGATTCGAAGTAGAGCCTCACAACCATAGTTTTTTCGTAAATAACAATCAACTCGTCGTCGCCTAGTTGAGATAGGTAGCTGGGCTATCGGACGACTCATTTGTTTCCGCACAAATTAGCGCAAGCTAAGTGCTTTCTTAATGTTCGATACGTATGTTAAGTGCTCTATGTAAAGTATGTGAAAGGTGTCGTCTGAGTGAGTGTCAGAATAAGGAAACATGCAATATTTTCCTGCATCGGCGAAAGCGAATTCGGTGTTGCTTAGCCTGAATGCTTCAAATTCGCGTCGCTAGACGATTGCGACTGGGAAATGCAAGCGGGTTTTACAGCAGTTGCAGCATTGTCATAACTTTGGTGCCCAAGGCAATTATGTACCGAGTGTAAAAGATAACTTCAAGACGCTTACCTGTAGCGAGCATTTTTGTTTTGCAGTTGTCATCAGCAACATGCGTTTTTTCTCGTCTGTTAAACATATACATATTCATTACGCTCAGGAATCCACTTTTGCTATTGTCACTAATTTTTGCGTTACTGTTAAGGCACTTGAAAGCTTTCATTGGCCGTTATTACCTCGTACGAATCGTATGCAACACAGCGTATCAACATAACCTCACCGAGAAGCGTATGACAAACGCGCTTCGCCGCTCCTTGCCATTACCCGCCGCTCTACTAACCCTAGGCGATTTTCTTTTAACTAACATCAATATTTTCTCCCGTGGCACCATCTAAAGCACCAAGTGACTGCAATGGCTTGTGTTTTGGAAATATAAAACTGTTCGCAGACATATGCGCGAAAGGGCAACGACGACGCCATTAGGGGATTAACGACGCAGCAAAGAGACTAACTGCATGCGTTTCGTCTTCCCGTTACTCCTTATAGATTGGCGGCGACGAACAGTTAGTCCGAATTTATGCACACGGCACGAAGATGAACGGTCCCCGCGAAGACTAACGGCTGTATTTTAGTCCCTATTTTAGTCCTTTTTGCTTAAGAGTGCATAAGAAATGTCCCCCATGAGCGTGTTATCTCTCCCGTGCTGCTGCGGCAGAAACTGGCCGTGCGTGCCTCGTACCGGGCGCGCTTCTTCGAGAGCGCCGTGCTGTCGCAGCTGCTGGCGCACGTGACGGAGATGCTGGAGTCCCTGAGCAGCGTGCGAGCCTACGGCGTGGTGGGGCGCGCCTGCGACCGCTTTTGCCGCCTGGCGGACGCCAACACGCGTGGCTACACAGCCTTCTGCGACATGTACAAGTTCACCCGCTTCGTCACCTCGGCCTGCAGCCTCGTGCTCGTGCTCGCCGCCCTGCTACTCAACGTGGTGCTCGTGGACCGCTGGGACGCCAGCCGCGTTGGCCTCGCCATGAGCGCCGCCTCCACGGTAAGCAGGGCGCTGGGATCGCTGCACGGCGGTCTCATCGCGGTCACTTCCGTTCACCAAAACCTGCACCGATACACTGCTTGCAGTTCCCAGCCGAAAATGTTTCTCTTGTGGCGCTTGTTTCTTGATAGCAAATAAGTGATGTACCTGATTTCAGGAATAGGTACGTACAAATATGGCATTTTGTGGTCTTACAAAAATGTTCGCGCAAACCCAGACAGCGTATCAAATTGTAAATCAATCGACTGAAATAAATCGCGCCGCGGCCATTCTAGCATTGAACTCGCTAGTGATTATCGTGCGAGGTGTACGAGGACGTTTGCCTCTGATTCAAATCTGCGCGCTGTAGGCAGCATGTCTCTACCAAGATGAGCAATGTATGCACACAAGCGAATTATTGCAGCGTAATAAGCAACGGTGAAGTGCACTCAAGACACATGTGGAGGAGGGGGAGCCGATAAGAATAGAACATGACACGAGAGACGAGGCTAGCGCGCCTCTTCTTGTCCGTCACGCCCGTTGTGTCGTTTTAGGTGCGCTCTTTGTAGTGGTTCATCTAAACTAAAGCTCAATGTAAGAAAAAAAGCACTGCTCAAAGCACAAAACAGCAGTGTTAACCCGTGGACATTACTTGCTATTGTAAGCGCAGTTGACGCCTGCAAGGGCTGGAAATGGAAGAGGAGAAAACTCGCAGTCCTCAGACGGCTTCCGCCCACATCGCGGTTTGTAAAGCAACGCTGCTTATACAAAATTTTCAGAGCGCGAAAAAATGGCTGACGACTACTACACTCCTTAAAGCGAAATTTGCCCGCAGCGCGAACTCCAGTCTTCTTGGTCACGCCACATAGCTGCTGCATCTCAGGAAGTGATCGCGTGATGAGCGAATGCACGGCGCCGCGCAGCGGGTCCTCGCCGCCGAGCATGTTGTTGTAAATCGTGTTTGAACTTCCCGCGCAATTGTCAGCGATGGTAAGCCTCTGCGTCGGCGGCGTGAACTGCGTGTCAGGAGGTGATCGCAATCTGCGTCTTGAGAAGGGACCGAAAACTGCGTCTCAGAGAGTGAACGCGTCATCGTGGAGCGCACGACGGCACGCGCCACACTGGCTCCATCTCGCAGCGCGCCGCCACCGCCCAGCATGTCTCACTGCAGCCCCCTCGCACTTTCGCCACACGTCGCCGCCGAGGATCGTCCCGCACCGCCTCGGCATACCACTCTCCCCCTCACACTTTTCTCCCTCGTTTTCGTCGTCTTCGGTACTCCCTTGGTTCGCCCGGTACCGACGCCAGCGCCACCGTCAAACCACAATAGCGGGCGCCAGAGTGCTGCGCACTAAAAGAGACGGCTTGTGAGCCACGCGTTGCCTGCGGGATGCACAGCGTAAGGCACCCATTGTCTTTCGTAGCCTAATCTCTCTGCCTGCAGACGTGCTTTTGTTCTGTCATGTATGTCGCTGTTGTAGTCTGATCCGCTTATTGAGGCGGCGCTACGCATTCATCTTTGTGTTTCCAAACAAACCAAAGGCCACGAATGCGCCCGAGAGGTGAAAAACTGTTTTGTACGGCACTGACTCGGGGTAAATGTATCAGGCCAGCATTTAAACCGAATTAATTCCAATTACCGTTTCATGTTTTCATTCGCATTTTAACGTTTACTGATTACTTCATAGCTCTCTTGGAATTAAAAAGGGATCTTGGTATTCGGCAATCACACATGAGGAGTGTAGAACAAAAGGACTCCTCTTGTGTTCGTGGTATTTTGTGACCCGTATTTTACGTGGAAGGGAAAAGGCTTCGGCGTGTTGTCCAGAGTCACGCAGAAAACACAGCGCACTAACAACACAGGACGAAGCGACGACGGGACCAGCCTTAACTTTCAACAATTGGTTTATTGCACACACTCCGCATCCCAGCTCTCTCTTACCATTCTCACCTCTTGCTAGCCACATGTGTTCCTAAGCGGTGGTTCTGATTTAAACCAACAGTTGAAAGTTAGTGCTTGTTCCATCTTCTTATCGTCCTGTGCTGTAGGCGAGATCGGCTTGTTTGGTTGGGGTGTCAGCGTATATCTTTGTTTCTCCATTGGCCTGACAGGTTTCCCACCTTCCAGTGGTGGTTGAATAGCTGGATGGATACTTGTGTCTCATGATCGAGGTTACGCAGATTCCCTCCATCAATGTTCTCTCCATCTTCCTTTGATGACAGAGTGTGCTTTGGTTGTCCTTAAATAGATAACTAAAGCTGGAATCACTCCGTAGAAGACCTTCCCTTATACCTATGGGTGCAAATGAGCATGCCAGACAATTTGGAAACGGTCAGACGACAAAGCTCAGGGAACAAGGGTGTGTGCCGCGTACAAAAAAAGGTGTTGAATATGTCCGTGCAAACACTTAGCTGCTCAGGACACTGACAATCGGAGTGGTCGCGTAGCCGATTGCAACTGCAGTCTCATAGTTGCGCTTTAGGGAAACTGCGCATGAATATGTTTCACTATACTCGTGCATCAAGACAAAATATTTAAGGGAATTCGAAGCCTAAACGACGCTTACGGGGACTTGAAGCGATGGAACTTGTTCAATAGCCCTTACAGAGGATTTTGCGTCTTTAAAAACTTGTCCTCTGAAAAAGTTCTGCATTGGGGTCATCTGCATTTACATTCCTGGTTTTACTGGTTTTATTTCTAGTGACAAGCGCTTAGGCAGGTCCCAGTGGTTTCGCTAAGGGGGGGCCGGGGTGGGGTCCCTGGGCTCCGAGTACCAGCCCCTTGGTAAAAGGCGGGGTGTGCCACATGTGCCCCTACAAGGTGTAATGCCGACGTCGAAAACTAGCAGACGAGTGTAACGAGAGCACAGCTTTAACCTGTTCAATTTACGTCCCCACCAGTCTATTCAAATTTGTTTCATGGTACAATGGAAGAAAGCCAGTAGACTTTCGGCATTTAGGAATGTCGCGGTAGTAGAGGATTGGCGCGGCTTGATGCGTTAATTGGCTGCAGGGTGAGTGGAGGCGAACAAGGAACGATTCCTATAGAGGGGGTGCCGTCGGTATGACTGCGGCGCTCGGAGGGGTGTAGCGAGCGAGCTTGTTTTAGGGGCGAAGCTCCTTAAGGCGTGCGTCTGTCCATCCTCGACGTATGTATGTAGCCACCTCTAGTTTAGTTCTTGGATTGTTTACTAGATGGCGTGGCTACCTCTAGTTTAGTTCTTGGATTGTTTACTAGATGGCGGTACTTGTATATGATGAAAAGATGCGCTTGGATTGTTTACTAGATGGCGTGGCTACCTCTAGTTTAGTTCTTGGATTGTTTACTAGATGGCGGGGAGCGTTGTAATAAAATCCGTTCGCTGTTGGCGCGCGCTCGGAGTCGCCCGATGGATAAGGCTGCAGATGTGCGAGCCCGCGAGGCAGAAGCGCTCCGTGAAGCTGCGCGACGCCGCCGCCAAGATCCTGCCGTACGAGAGCGGGAGGCCGAAGCGTGTCGTCTGGCTGCGCGACGACGCCGCCAAGATCCCAGCGTTCGAGAACGAGAGGCCCAAGCGTCACGGCAACGGCGCGAGGACCCTGCCGTACGTGAAGCGGCACGGTTGCGGCGCGAAGAGGATCTCCAAAACGTCAGAGAACGGGAAGCGGCGAGAAAGCGCGCGTATCGGCAGGCAGACCCCGATACAGTGAGAGCTCGTGAGGCGTCTGCAAAACGCATCAGGCGAGCTCAGCCCCAAGGTGCCGACGCGCGGTTTAAGCGAGACTTTCTAGACGTTACGTTCGGACACAGATGTAGTGGGCGAACTTTCACTGAAGAGTCACGGTTTTACCGATGATTTCCCCTCAGGAGCTTCGCCCACTCATCATCATTCACCCCGTGGATATGCTGTGAATTTTTTTCAATGGGATAACAGGGTGCTAACAAAGCCCCTTAATTCATCACGTCCAGGACCACTGTTGGGGCGGCGGACGAGAGCAGTACGGGGGGGGGGTGAAGGGGGGAGGCATCAAAGCCAACGATACTTCGGTCATGTGTCCTCGACGGTTTTCCACAGGGCTTTTTTTTATACGCGCATGAGATCTTGTGTACTAGCTCATGGTGAATGTTTAGCATTTTCTGCAGTCTTCGCGGTGGCGACTCGGAGACCGTGTACCCCGCTCCCCTTGTCATATTTTCAGAAGGAAACGAAGACTTGAAAAAAAGAAATGGGGAAGATTGAATCTTGAGGGAGCGGGTACTGAGAAATAAAATGAAATAAAAGTAAGTGTAAAACATGCAATGAAGGTTGGTGTGGAGGAGCTGACGGTACAAATTAAGCCTATGTTGGGAGGAGGGGCGCGAGTAGAAGAGGGTGGGGGGGGAGCTCAGGTGTCCAACAATGGGCGAAACAAATGGGTCGTCGCGATTTCCCTTGGTTGCACCGGAATTCCTTCAGGGCTTGCACTAACCAACCAATTCGCGGTCCAAGCAATCGCGAAAAATCTGAATTCGGGTGTACATAGCTCATATTTTTTAAGTCGTTGACTTTCCTGCATCGTGTCCAGCCACGCAGCCAGCACATGGCGATCGTACGAAGATGGCGATATATGGAAGGGGCGTATCTCAAGCAACCCCGTGTAATTAAACTAAAAGAACAACGGAGGAGTAGCTTGTCGAACAAATTATGTAAGAAATAGAACAGTTATTTAGCTATTTTATTTACCTAACTGTTAATCAGGTAAGTCTACGTTTTTTTATTCTCCTGTAAGTTAAAAGCAATATAAATGAGTATGTGCTTTGCGCACGTAAATAAAGCGGACAGTCTTGTGTTCATTTTCTTTCTATTTTGTCATGGTTTTCGTGTGGGCGTCCCACGTAGTTCTAAGTAAAGAAATATTTGAACCGGATGACCTAAATATTTCGCTTTGGTTGGTTCATCTTTCAAGGTGGAGGATGAGCAAAAAAGGACAGGGCAACGAAATTAACTGCATAACAAAAAGATAAGCACCAGGTATGTCACCCACTTTCTATCATTAGGCATTCGATCCGCTCAGTGCTTTCATCCCGGAAGATGGTCGGGGACTGCGCGATAATGGCGTTTGGAGAGAGGGGCAGTTTCTGTGCTAGTGAAAGCGTTCTGCTGAGTGCTTTGTAAACATTGCAACAAATAACAGGACGCCCGGTGTCGTATACAAGATTTTTGAGCTGAGTGCCCCTCCCCATGCATCGGGGAGAGGAAAAATCTACTGGAACGTGTCAGGCAGCGCAACAACGACGCCCCGGCTGCAAAGCTATCGCCCAGTACTGCGAAACATCAGACCGCAAAATAAACTTCGGTGAAGCATTCCCGAAGCGTCACCAACTGGAGAAAAAGATGCCAAGAATATTAACCCTTCCCTCCGAACCATCCCACTTTTGTACACGCGAGCACCAAGCTCCATAGCGAGGCGCTTTTGTGAGTGACCGGCGCTACAACTTGACTTCAGTCACCCCTGAAGAGGGCATCGAGATGGTTCTCAAACGTGTTCTTGGTTGGAGAGGGCAATATTATTTCCTCAGCTACTGGGAAAAGGTTGATTCATCTAGGATTCGTCTTGAGCTAGTCGACTGCACAACGACATCAATGAAATCGTTGTCACCAACATATCGGGATGGGCGCGACCGAACGGCTGTGAGCCAGCGCGCTGCGCCGATACACTCAGGCCCGTACGAATCTGATATTTTACTCAAGAGTTCCTTCTTTATCAATTTATAAACCTCCTTTGATTCGAATTTCCTCCATTGGCGGGTGGCTGCTTCACTGGTAACCCAGAACCTCACATTTTATACTGTGTTAATTTTCCAAAGGCGCCAATGACAATTAACGTATTTGCAAATGTGTGATGAAATGTTTTTACAACGTACCAAAGGAAACGACGACATCGTCACCGACGAACATCCACACGACCAGCCGTGCAGCGATCGCGTAGACGACTCGTGTACGGCGAGTCGTCTCTTTCCCCGCTAAATGTCCCCTTTCTATCTGCTTCCATTGTCAGTAACAAGATAACCATTGAAACAAAGAGACCCGACAATGCATCTCTTTCAAACGTACTGAAATGCTCACCTGGAGAAATTTCCAGCATGCAGTTGCTGCCACAGAGGCTGCCTTTAGTGACAAACGGGAAGGCGCAGGAGGTTTTTCCGAATTTCTGCGGCGGTCATTTTCTTTCACATTTTATACCACTTTTCCTGCATAATATTTGGAAATAGCTTTTTTTAAGCCAGTCCGACTTTTATTTGCTGGGACAATTCTATTTCCCCTCCAGCCTCCTTTCCCCAGGCTCCGGCAGTGGTCTTTCAAAAAGCTTCATTTGTTTGTTTGTTTCTTTGTTTATTTAGGCAGAATACAAGTACACCGTGCAAGGTAGAATAATTTGTGTGTTTCTAGATACACGAAAATTGATGTCTTGCATGTGTTGCCTTTAAACAGCCCTATCATTGCTGGTCACCCTCCTCCAGACCCGCGTGACGTATGCACGATTTAGTTGGCACAGAGAGCTGCAAAGCTTTCTGAACGCCTCTGGCGGCCACCTTAGTGTCGTCTTCTGACGAGACCTGAGACTCTCTCACGCCTATAGTTCTCTTGCAAGCATACATGCGCTTGGTATCGACTGTTTGAGATGTGGTACTCTCACGCTGCCGCGTATCAGCCTTCACTTTTCCCCTGTCCCACTTTGGTTTGGTGCATTACACCCTGTACTGCCTCACGTAGCTCTTGGCCACTTCTTTCTTTGCTACTAACGGTGTTTTCGTGCTCACGGGTGACACACCACGATGCTCCCTACTGCTAGGATTTTTATCGATGCCTAATTCACTGAAGAAGTCGGTGTTGTGTATTTGAGATCTGCCCCCGAGTCGTCGCCTGGGGTTCTCTAAACCAAGCTCGTGTAGCTATTATGGTTTACGTAGTTTTCCTAAATACAACCGCAGCTCCTTAGGCTTACTTTTCTGATATATTGCCAGTTCTTTATAAATAACTACGCATCAATTATCTTGTGGCTTCTTTTCGCATCACATGTTGCATATTATTCATTCTTGCATTGCCATTGCCCGCCTTCAGTATTCGTGAAAAGTTTTTTTTTTTACATTGGTATCTTTAAATTAAAGATACAATATTTGTCGAGACCAATCGCTCTTGTCGCGCGATGAGAGCGATGCCGAGTGACAAGAGCGACAGAAATCGCTTTTGGTAGCTTCAGTCACAAGTGTGAACCAGACTTGATGTGGTAACAATGGATGACATTAATGTTATTAATAATAGCAATAACACTAGTTTCATTATTAATAATTGTTTTGTATATGTAAGGGGGTGACAAATTTTCTGGGCCCCGGGTGCAAGTTTACCTATCAACGCCACTGACAGGTCCGTCAATATCATTTTCCCCTTCACGATTTGGGACGAGCCCAAATCACTGGTCGAACAAATGTAGGACGTTGCGATAGTTGCTTTCATGCATGTGGCATCTTTCGGGGTGATTAAGGAATTGTTGCGGCCGCAAGCGTTAATAATGACGAGAGAGAGAGAAAGAGAATAAACTTTATTGAGAAAAAAAATAAAATTGCGTCTTCGTGGTGGCTTGCTTAGTCCCGGACACCTTAACCTTGGGCGGCGTCCTCAGCCCTCTCAACCAGCTGACGCTGACCCTCGAGGGTGAAGTTTGGCTCTCTCTCAAAGCTGATTCGCGGGATAGGGGTGGAGGCGGGGAAGTGGGGCTTGGTCGCAACCTCCTACAGTATGGTGGAGTGTCCCGGGGGCCTCGCAGAAGCGGCATTGCTGGGGGAAACGGGGGGGGGGGGGGGGGGGGGGATGCTACGTGCCCATACAGGTGAGCTTTGTTTTACACTGTGGTGTCCCTTTAGAGCTTCCACGGCGGCAATAGGGGAACGGATACCTGTTGTAGGAATATTTCGCATGCAGTACTGCTAATGTTACCAAGAGTGCCTCTCCGTGCACGTGAGCCGTTCGGGTGACAGTGTGTCCGCGTGGTCTGCACTGCTGCAGGTGCCGGTGGCCATGATGTACCTGTGCGTGCTGCTGTTCAACATACTGCAGATGGTGGTCAGCTTCGAGCGCTGCCTCGAGTACTCGCAACTTCCAGAAGAGGTGACTCACTGCCAGGGCCAGGTTTCGAGCCTAAGCCTGTTATCTCGGTTCAGGTTTAGCGTGAGAGGCAATTTTAGCTGCCGTAAGTTGTAAAATGTGATCGCTGTTCCCCCACCAGCTCGAATACGCACCTTTCGTTCCCCACCGGCGCTTCTCCGGTGCCCAATCCGCGCGTGCCGTGTGGCAAAGGAGAGGCAACTGCGCACGTTGGTTCCAGCAACGCTCTTTTCAAATATGGACTCTGAACTGCAAGCTCGCAAGGAGCGAGAGTGTATATAGTTGAAACAAAATCGTGTTTATGGCGCGCTTGCTGAGGCGTTGGAGCCCTCTCCTGCGTTGAGCCGGATTTAAGCAATTAAATAAGAGACATGCTGGCCGTACGTTGTCTTCGTGTCACACGCCGCAGCGTGCTAAGAAATAGGCTTTACAGGACAAAACCTGGCGTTTGAAAGCAATTTTCAGACGGAATTTAACAAGTGTGGGTTAATAATTCAATAAATCCTGATTATTCGTGTATTTTAAAATAGTTTAAATCGTGGTAGTTTATTTTGAACCGGTTTTATTCATTATACACTTGTTTTTTACCATTGTTGCACAACCTGATTTACCGTGACGACAGGAGACGCCGACAGCCCCAGCCCCTAAGGTGCTTCGCCTCTAAACGAAGTATTAAACGTTGCATTTATGCAATACCAGAGCTGCACCAGTATGCTATCATTCACGCACCGGAAACGCAAAGGCATCGGAAATGCCGAAGGACTTGAGTCCGGCGCGCAATAATTTAGTGAAGTAGAAAAAAAAACATAGTTTTCGGACTGTCATTTGCCGTTGCGGGAGCTTACATTGAACCATGCAGCGGGGCTCAAATTGCTACGTAACATCGCCAGCATTTATGATTTACGGAACGTAGAAACGTCGGAGCGTTCAGTTCCGCCTACGGCTAATAAAAAGCGAAGTTTTGCGCATAATGTAACAATATTCGAACGAATGTCCAAAACCTCTTTAGTTTGGCGTTGCTGTGGCTCCTAAATTGTGCATATGCCTTAAACTAGCGTGGAATTGTGCCTACTTTACCTTTCTCACACTACCTTCGCTTAAATGCACACAACTCAAGGCATTCTCTTGTACTATAACGCAGACCTAAGTACAGGGGAAAACACGCATTAAATGAAGCCGTAGTTGCAGCTGTGTGTTTTGCCCGAAACACTTAGTGGGGTGGAACTGTAGAGATCGCTAAAGTGGCGCGACCATTTTTGACGACTGTTTGAAAGTGGCTGCGAATAAATTCTGCCCTTTCCAAAATGGGATTAAGCTCTGTGCTTCCATTATGGGAGATCACATTTATTTATTCAGGTACACCTAAAGGCCCTCCGCATGAGGGTATTACATAGAGGGGGCGGGGGGCATTCGCATACATCAAACAAACAAAACATGAATGGGTGTTAACAAAATCACAAATTATAAATATAGAAAAAGAAAAACACAAGCAATAATAGCTTCTCAAGCACATAACTACATGACACACAACTACAAAATCACAATACTACAAAAAGGAAAAAGGAAAGCATATGAAAGCAAGCAAAATTATGTCTCGAAAAACAAACCGCGCTAATTAACGGGGACAAGAACATATGAAGACGGCACAAGTGCTTGTGCCGTCTTCATGTGTTCTTGTCCCCGTTAATTTGCGCGCAATTTGTTTTTCGAGATGCATCATTACCAACTCGCCCAACTCTCAACCCTTTTACTTTTTGACGATTAGGTCGCTTCATTCGTTATGAAGTCTCGAAATTTTGTTATGTTAGCTTCAGTGGCAATGTGGTGTGGTAGGTTATTCTATTCTACTATTGTGCGTAGAATGAATGACTGGGAAAACGCAAATGAATGGTAAGTGATATGCTTACCTTGCAAGAATGATCGCGCCGTGGAAATGTAACAGCGGGTGAGTGAAAGAAGCCGTCGTGGAGGCGCTCATGGTGATACAATTTATGAAAAATCTTCAGCGAGCACGTGGGGCTGCGAAGCGGTAATGAAACCAACTGGGCCCGATTTTTTAGGGAAGTGACGCTTGCGTATGGTGAATACTCTTTGCGGCCCCCTGTTTTCTCTTCTTCGCAGCATGACGTAGCCCTGGAGTGGACCGCAGAGAAGAAAGCGTCGGTGGTGAGTCTGCTACGCGACTGGCCGACAGAGGGCGGCCTCACGTTCGAGGACTACTCGGCGTCCTACCGGCCGGGTGTCCTGCCCGACGTGCTCAGCTGCGTGTCCTTCCACGTGCGACCCCTGGAAAAGGTGTGCCGCCATTGCCCTCATCGTAAACGGCCTGCACCTTGTATTTTGTAGTACTAAATCTTGAAGTAGTACTAATCTTGTAGTATTTGTCTAAATCTTGTACTAAATCGTGTAGTAGCACTAATCTTGTAGTATTTGTCTAAATCTTGTACTAAATCTTGTAGTAGTTGTAGTACTAAATCTTGTAGTAGCACTAATCTTGTAGTATTTGTCTAAATCTTGTACTAAATCTTGTAGTAGTTGTAGTACTAAATCTTGCGGCACCAACAGCCCTGATTATTATTAAGATTAGGGCAAAGTCTTGGCGTTTCAAGTCGTGTTCATTTTCAGTGCCTGAACAATTCTTAAGTTCTGAGTGCCACAAACACACCAACAAAACGCCCGAATAGGATAGGGAAAACGTTTATTGAGGCTGCAGTACGGCGCACGCCCGCTTCGGACGTGGACTATAGGGTTGCGATCAGTGACTAAGTCCAATACAAATACTGACGCTTCGGATCTCGTAAAGAATTCCTGATGACACATGCGAGGCAAGACGCCCTCGGGTAAATTTCAGGTGTGTTTTAAAGGCCCTAATACTTCAAGTTAGCAAAAAAATATTCCACGTGAATGCTCCGCTAGTGAACGTAGTCCAGGGTTCGACGGAAGTACGTCTGGTCAGGTTCTAAGTTCCTAACAAAGTTGGGGTTACTTGACAAGTAAAGTAAGCACCCGCCGCGGTGGCTCACTGGCTAAGGCGTTGTGCTGCTGAGCACAACGTCGCGGGTTTGATTCCCGGCCGTGGCGGCCGCTTTTCTGATGGAGGAAAAAAGCAAAAAGCACCCGTGTGTACGACATTTAGGCGCACGTTAAAGATCCCGAGGTGGTCAAAATTAATCCGGAGCCCTCCACTACGGCGCGCCTCACCGCCTTCGTTGCGTCGGCGCGTTAAACGCTGTAATCAATCAATCAAGCAATGTTGACGTTTCGGACGTCTTACCACGCCTCATTGGGATCAACGATTACGTATGGAATCCGAAACGTGTACATTGTTTGACTTGGTCACTGACCGCATCTTCGCTGTTATTCTTTCTGTCGTTCTTTCTCTCTCTCTCCTTTCCTTGCTTCATGTGTTTATTTCTTTTTCCGTCTTATTTTTATGTTTATTTCTTCAATTGTGCGTTTTTTAAAACAAAAAGGTCGGAATCCTGGGTCGTACTGGCGCCGGGAAATCTTCTCTGGTCATGGCCATCCTGCGTGTCCTCAAGGCGTCCCACGGCCGGATCCTTATCGACGGCGTGGACATCGCCGATGTTCCGCTTAAAAAACTACGCAGGAGTATCACCGTCATTCCTCAGGTGAGGCACATCCATACCTTTCTCGCTCCATATCGGAGGAGAAAAAGGAAAGCGCCTCTGCGTCGCGGATACATCGCGTGCGCAAGATTCCTACGGGGTATAAATGGATCACGAGTACCCCTGCGGCGCGCTTCATACGCCAGGTGTGGCTTTGGACACCGAGAGCACACTTTTGGACACCCCCATTTCGAGTTGTAAACGAAACTTTCTCGGGGTAGTACTTCAGCGGTGGCGGCGGCGGCGGCGCGAGGCCTCGCTCGTTCACCAGCAGGTGAGCCGTGTGGCGACAGCTTTGTAGTGCACACCTTACCTGAAAAAACGTGGTCGATCCTTCTTTCATAGGGATCGGCAAAACAGGAAAGTGAAATGTGCCTTCACAGGAGCATTTTAATTTTTATTGTCCATCGATAAAAACTTGCACCTCGCTATTTCTATTTCGTCGGTATGGCACGTACCGTTGGCGCACCACATTAGACACTAGATTACACTCGCCGTAGCATTGCGTAAACCCATTTGAAACCCCAGGCGCTCGGAAACCATGCGAAAAAAGCCGAAGGGGTTGTCAGCGAATCGTTTGGCGAAGTCACGGTCCGCTACAGCGAGAAGAGCATGATTTGCGGGTCGGCATGCAGCACTCTTGTGGGTCTGCTTGGCGAGTGACGTCCTGCTGGCTGGTTGCTTCGGCAAAGCTATACGCTGCCCTATCGAGGCGCCAACTATCGGCGCTCATTAGCGTCATGTGCACGCTACTTCGTTTCACCCCTCCTAGACGGCAACGCCATCTGAATGGAGCAGTTAGAGGTAAAGACATAAGGTGCTTTCGTACAGCCATCCGGGCGTGACTTCATGGCTCAGTTGGCCGAGCGTTCCGCGCCTACCGTTGCGGCCAGACTGATCTGGGGCTCTAATCCTGTCGCCGCCGGGCCAGTGGAACCTTTTCTGGCAATGTCATTTCCGTGACGGATATGACGTCGTGAAGATTCTATACCCCGGCATAACACTTTCGTGTTAAGAGGGTGCAGCAGTTCGGCGCGAACCCAGATTCGTACTTTTTTGCTTAACAGATGGCATCACGTACCATCCCCAAAAAGCTGCGTCAGGTAGCAGCAATCTAGCAGTGTAAAAACAACCAGGACACCGAAACACGCTTTATTCTGTTGCACGAAAGAAAATACAGCTCCGATGACGGCATGTTCCAGCCATGCTCGGGCACGAGTGTTCTCTAATATGAGCGAAGCGAATATCGTAGCCTAGAGTGTCAGATACCAGTACGGAATGAATACTAGAATGACCTGGCCCTGGGGCGCTATTCTAGAAAGCCCGAGATAGCTCGGTCCCGAGTTTCTAGCTGCTCGAGTTAACAAACTAGTGACAGTACAGCATCCGATAAACCTCAAGCAATACCGGCGCAATCGCGCGAAGCACGCTTAGCGCGCCCAGTTATCAGCGCGCCCAGTTGAGGCCGCTCACGTTGAAAAAGCACAGCTTGCACGAACATCCGCGTGCAGCGCCGTCTAGAATCGAGTTCCAATATGCACTCCGTTATGCACTAAGCTATTCCAGCCTGGCCTCAGCCCTCTTTTGAAGCTCCGCCCTGTGAAGCGTCGCGTGGCGGCTCCGATTTTCTCGGTGTTCTGTTCTTCCACTGAAATGTTTGCTACGTGGTTTGAGGGTGGCTCTAGTGCAGCTCAGCGCAAGCCCAAACCAAGTAAGCGAGGAAGTTCACTGTAGCGAAAGGAAAGCTCCCTTCTCCCGACTGACAAACTGACCGGCTTTGTTTACGTGCGGACGGTGGGCGTAGTATCAGACATCGCCCCTATTTAGCGTGTCATGAGTGTGTTTCAACATTTTACGAGTGCATTTTAGACGTTGAAAGTGTGTCATATGTCGTCGATTGTGTTTTTTCTGTGTATGAATACGGCTGCCGTGGGAAAACCTTGTCGTCTTGGCCTCTCCTATCGTCGGGACAAGAGCGAGCACTTCGTTCGGACCGAACCCCCCCCCCCCCCCCCCCCCCTGCGACTGTGGCCTGGGGACGTCATTCGTTCATTGTTTTCTGCTAAGATTTGCTACCGGAGCATCTAAGGCAAGTGACTTCGTGGCTGCGACGCTACCCCATCGGCGATGTGGACGCCATGGCAGCCATAGTTGGGTGGGGCTTCGGTCGCTACGTCGCGCCCACGAATGGGCCGGGTGTGTGTGATTGACACGAGACCTCGGACGAAACTCGGGAGAGATATTGCGCGGCTGAGTTGAACCCGTGACGCTCGTATTGCCGACAGAGTTCTGCCTTTAGCGGAGGAGGAATTTCAAACCCTTTGTCGGCTCTCGAAAGTACTGTGCATTGGCTGTGCAGCCATCTGACACCCGACGGCCTTTGCGACGACTTTGAAGCGGCTTTCGCTTCATAACTGCCGAAGAGCAAGTGTTGCGTGCGCTGCGGTTTTACACCACGGACACCTTCCACGGAAGCGTTGGTAGCGACCGCACCAGCGACCGCCCTCAGTCGACAGTCAGCCGGTGTGTGCGCTACAGGATTACTGCAGACAAGTTTTTCGCCATTTTTTGGTGACTTGGCTTCCGCAGGTTCTAACATGCGTTTATCCGCCTGCAGCCAGAGCGTACGCTTCAGTCGCGACAGCTCGATGGAAAGAAGGTTTCCATTGAGTGGCCGTACTTCAGTTATCGTCTGCTAGCAAAACTTTCCGATGTGGCGTTGCATGACCGTGCGCTTCATTTATCGTCAGCGCGCTAGTGGGTTTTCTTGAGGCGTTTCGTGTCACACCATTCTTGCGAAAACTTTACTCGTAGGATAGTATATAATCAATCGCGTGTGTCTCTTATAGGAGGCGATCTTTACGCATTTCGACGGGTTTTGTGCAGCGTGTATGTCGTCTGGCTGGAAGCGGATCGTGAAAACCTTGTGAAGGGTGTCACGATTTAGCTCCGCGTTCGTGAACCTGGGAGGGTAGGGATACCCTCCTGCCGAGAGACGACATGCAGCGTGCTGGTGGTGACGGCGACTGACCCCCGAGCAGCCGTGCTCGGCGGTGTTTATTGCCCGGCCACCCACAGTCTTGCCCACCGAGCCTAGTGGGGCCACTGAACTTAGCGGCCAACGAATATCAGGGATGGGGGGCGCCACACACTTGTCACAAAGGGAACATTGAGACCGAAAGAAACAGCGTGACACCAGAATATACGTGAACGCATGGAGTCCATAAACAAAAACCAACGACTGTGGAGAGCTTCGTCGAACAAGAGCTGTGAAGAGCAAAGTTAAATAAAGTAAACAAATTTGAAAAGCTGTGGTTGTTGCTATTCCTTTCTTCGTAGCTTCGTAGCAATTGGGCCAAGGGAGCGAATGAGCTCCGTTTTGAAAATTCACAAAACTGTGATTTAGAAAATAGAAGTTGTAGAATAATGCGTGACACGTGAACATGATGGCACATGAGAATGACAGGTGCACACCAGCTGCGCAGAACCACGATTATAGGGAGGCTGTGCTGTGTGCCAGCCTTCTTGCTGACGAGTTCACTAGGAAACGAAGGAGAACAAACTGATGCAAATGCAGTACAGCAGAAAAGAAGCCCATCGAATGCCAAAATTGATGCAGAAAGACAGAGAAATAAAAGCGAGGAAAAAATACGCAAGCCCAATATATCAGTTAAAAATTACCGCAAGTAAAATTATCAGTTGCTAATAAGTAAATCAAGTAGAATGTAGCAGTTAATAAGTATCTCTCAGCTTTCGCCTTCAAATCACGTAAGCGGACTGAAGTGGTTCCAGGAAATTTTGTATCTGAAAGCGTATGGAGGGTTTCGATAGCACCGAGCAGCAAGTACTTTGAATGTGGCGCGTTTCCATCACCCGCTTTCTTTTTTTGCCAGTGGGGCTTCAGTCGGGCTTCAAAAATTCAACCACAGTTTTTCAGCATACACGCTCCTCGGCTGATTGGGACGGGCATGGTTTCGAAATCGCTTTCATGAAAGTTTTTCTTAATGGGAAATTGGTCGCTGCCAAAAAAGTGTCGGGCACGCTCCAAGAGCGCACAACCCCACATGAAGCATAAGTGAGGTCTGGGGTGGAGTCATTTTGGAAGCTATGCAAGTGCGTGAAGAAGTGCATTGACCCAGAGAAGGCTGGACTCCTCGGCTGCAGCTTTCGGAGATACGCCGCGCTTATTCGACGGGACTAGCCCCAAACTGTGCTTTGAGCATTAAAATAGCGACCAATTAGAATAGGATAGTGGGATACCTAAATAATAGTAACGGCTTTATTTGGCATCAAGGATACATGATGAAGAAGACCTGAAGAAAAAGCTGGCGTGATGCCAGCTTGACAAGGCCGCAGGGCCCCCTTCCCAAACACATGGCAGCAGCCGTCACTCTTTCATAAAAAATGGCGGCGTATCTGCTCCTTTCGTTGCAAATGTCGTCAAAAGACTATAGCCTTTGCAGATATCTGCCAAGGAAATTCCCCCCTTTGCTTTCCCGCTCACCTCTCATGCTCTTCCTGTTCCGTCGCGCTCATCCCAAGGTAAACACACTAAAGGTTTGCTCAAGGAGATTTGCATTTACCGCGTTCCACTGCTACAGGCCGGGTTCCTCGATGCCAGCGCTACAGTACGGTCGATACGCGCGTGAATCGAGGCGGCCAACTTCAATGTTTATAGAATCGCGTTGCTGTGCTTCACGTGCGTTCCAAGCAGAACGTGGAACCTAGCTAGTGGAACCTTTCGTTGCTGTTGCCGCGTGTTTTCTCATATGCCGCCAGGAGGTGGCGCGGGCAACAGCAGGCGGCGGTTTTTTGCTGTAGATGTAGGATATCATTTGCTATCAAAAAACCATGCATCTATAAATTTTTTAATAAAGAAACACTGTAAATATCCCTTGTGTATTAATTTTCGGTCTTATATTTGCGTAATGTCTTGTTCATGTTCAACAAAGTTGACAAGTATGAACATATAAACCGGGCTTAGACGCTCACATTCGGCTGTGAGTAAAAAAGACTTTTGCGCAGTATACGCTTTACTTTGGCCGGGTGGCTGAATCGAGTCACCAGACAGACAGATAGACATGCAGACAGACCAAATTTTCTGGGTTTAAGTAGCCCAAGAATAATAATTTTTCCGGATCATACGCGTGAAACAAACCGTGGAGGAGATATCGTATCCACATAAAATTGACCCTGCCCCGCTCTTGATACCGGGCGATAGTACATAGATGCAACGATAAAATTCTTTCCGGTGGGTATCTGTACCATTACTATCACTGTCACGTGATCCGGCGATGTGTGCCCAGTAATCCCCAGTAAGAGCTGGTTAGGTATGATCTCGCCAGAACGGCTGCCTGCCCGACCACTGTAGGACTCGCAGGGTTTCTTCAAGGGCCTGTGCATACCATTTCTGGATCTGCGAAAGTGGAATAACCACTTATGGTTAGGTAGCACTTGGTTTCCTGAAACAGAAGAATGATAGAACGACTTGTTTGGATTTTACTTCTCAATATTTGGGAGACCGTTTGATACGCTCGGCAGTACCACTGTAGCATACTTATTGGGAGGCTTAGCGCGAGGCAGACGAGGTCGGTGGCAGACGAGACAGGCGTCCTCGTCTTCCTTGCTTTAAGCCTCCCATTAAGTATGTACCAACTAGCCAAACAGCACGTCTTATTGTTCCACTGTAGCACTTTAGGAGAATCCATGCTACTGTCCCAGCGCACTCTGCGCGGTGACCTTTCGTGGAGGAGGATCCTCATGCGATGTTGGAAGGCGTTAAATGCATGTCATCATAGATGACGCCTGCTGCTGACTTGAAGCACGGCCCCGCGGAAGTGGCCGATGAATCTCCCGACACGCTGCGCCGAGTCGATAGCCGTGCCAACCAAAACAGCAATGCACAGTGCAAAGCTTAGTTATCGAGTTCAGCGCGTTAAACAGGATGCTTTCACGCCGTCACGTAGGCCGTGAAAGTCCCTCCGGATATTCCCATCACAGGAAAGCTATCCGCTTTGAAGCACAACTTACACAGCAGCTGTTTCCGTCGGCGCTGCCTAATTCACCGGAACCCAGTCGGGCCAAATGGCGAGTCCCATGCAACGATGGGAATCGGCGTGAAGCGAAGCAGCACCGACTGCGCCGTTCTTGATGCGCTCAGCCATGAATGGCAAGGGTGGCAGCTAAGACTACGCCCGTTTATGGAGGCAGGTGGAGACTGGTTGGCCGGTTTTGCAAGGTCGACGTCCGTAAAACCACTGGTGTCGCGCATCTGGTCGTTTCTGTTGTAAACAGGAATCGCCGATACCGAGGCTCAAGCACCTGCAGTGCCAGCAAGTGTTTAATTTGCCTCGGTGTTTCTGTCGGGCTGATGCAAAGGGCGGCCGCATGTCCTGGCACTTGACGCACACGCGTCGGCCGCACCGCCAGCGAGCTCAGCGTCTCTTTTGGTCCTCAGCGACCACTTATCGTGGCTGGCTGCGACATGAGCAATGGTGCCACTGAAATGCGGCCACCACGGCGGCAAGGGGCCGCGAAACGTGGAAGCGAGCGCCGTTATTTGGGGGGTGCTCGACGAAACTCATGCCGGAGCAAGACGTGAGGGGCGCCCGGAAAGTTAGGACACGCGAAGAGAGCTCCTCTTGGGAACTGCCCTTCGAGTAGTATTACCAGTATTACGCACGCAGGGAGGCCGTCTGGTATTGTCACGCGGCTTCGGCAAGTTGGTAGTAAATCTCAATATTGTTAGACGCGGTTTCGACATAAGCCCTTCATTCGGTCGCCGAGCTCAGACCTCCTAAGCAACGGGGCCAGGGGATGATGAGGATCATTTACAGAAGATAATGGCGATGGGTACACGGATATGAGTAACAGGCGGAAGGCACCCCTTGCTGTTCACGATGATGGTGACGGTTCACAGGGCTGTCCACGATGATGCTGGTACTGCGCACAGTCTGGAGCAATACTCGTTTCCTGAAAACCGCTCTAATCTGTGGTCGAATCTGTTGAATGTGTGGTTTTCGTTATTATGATTGAGGCTTTTGTTTGGCTTCTCGGCTGTATACTATGTTCCCGGAAAATCATTAGCGGACACGTTATTGGTACATTTTTTGCAGTTTATAAAGGCCTAGGCGATTTCCTTGTTGTAGATTTCCCTTCGGTTTATTTTTCAACGTCCCGCACTCATGCATGTCACGCTGGCGCCTGAGCTGAACTCTACAAACCGTGAATGCTCTTACAACTGCGCACTGCACTCTTTATGAAATGAAGCATCCGTCTCAGTTTTCTTTAACTTTTCCTTCGTTTTGAATGAGTTTCGCATTTTTGGTACCGGAACTTTCGCCATTCGATACAGGGTACCATCAAGCAGGACCCTCTATTTCCAATGCCTCCGCTAAACTTTCCAACTGCACCCGCAAGCATGCCCGCGCCAAAATATGATGCAATGTGCTACATTGAGCCAGGCACTCCAGGCGATCCTAAACAACTGCGAGGCGAATCCCTCGCAGTTATTTAGGATTATTTCTGCACCGCCACGTATGCCAGAACCGCGAATGCATGCATACATATAAGGACGGCCCCAGCCATGGGCGTAAGCTCACTCATGTATCGCAGGATCCGAGCCTGCTGAGGGGGACACTGCGCATGAACGTCGACCCCAGCGACTCGTACTCGGACGACGAGGTCTGGAAGGCGCTCGGCCAGGCTCACCTCGACCATCTCGCCAACGCCAGCCCGCATAAGCTGCTCATGGAGGTCGGCGACGGCGGCACCAACCTCAGGTATTCTGCCCTAGCAACTTCAAGGGCTTTGGACGGGACAACGTTTTTGCCCTACGTCCCCAAAACATTTACCCAGCACAAATGACGGTGTTCTTCCGCAACGGCAACAGCTGCTGCATGAAGGCAGGGCGAACCCTCGTTGTTATAGCCAAGTCCTCGGGACAAAAAAAGTGGCTTCATTATGGGCGACGCACCGCTGAAAGCGCAGTTGGTTCGCTCTCTGTGCACTCCACCGGGTACCGTAGAGCACTCTCAACGAAACGAAAATGTCGGTAAAGCTGGTTAGCAACAATGAGATTGCAGTAGTAAGTTTACGAAACTGACATTCACATAACAAATTTGGCACTGGCGGTATTTTATGCGATATGCTGAGCGTTTTTTTAGGTTCGGGCATTCTAAATTATCAGGATCGTCAGACGATGAACCAATAACGCCGCATTTTATAAAGCTTCTGTTCTGCATTTGGCTGAATTCTCATTCATTTGGAAATGTCCTAAATTTCGCCCCAGCATACCTAAATGTGTCTCACAAGAAGCTTTTTCTGGAAGTGAACTTTTATGAACCTGCAGCCTCGGAAGAGGGAAACGCAGGAAATATGAATGCTTTCAGTCATTACCATACATATTAGCGGGGACGGTTGAATCTGCAATGACTGGCGACGAACAGTACTCCTTGGCTTCTGGGAACACGACTTACTGGATTGCTGGAATGATAGAATACGGGGATGTAGGAAACATTAAATATTCGCTTCCAGGATGTAGTAAACATTACATGTCACCTTCCCCAAATTCCGGTGTCAATTAGGAACTCAGTCGCCAAGGCTGCGATTTATTTGGCAGGAGGCTCCTCAGGGCGATGGCGTTGAAGCTCTCAGCAATGGTGGCTTAAGGGAGGAACTCGAGACGTAGCTGATATGAAGTGGACTGCGGATACTTTACATAGACCTATTCTCATAGGCATAACTCTCTGAAGCTGAAAGTGTAAATAAGCCTCTTGAGCGATTTCTCCCGGGACTCTTTTCCCGCCGCAGGATCCGTCTGGTTTCCCTGCACGCAGCTGCACCCCCAACTTCCGGCGCCATCCTCGACCTCGAAATGTGTCTCTAGCTTAGGGGTCTCATAAATCCCGATGCTTGCTCCATCCGACAAGACCCCACGTCTCTCCCCGGTCGGCCTATTTCAAAGTGCGGTCATATAAAACATCGACATTTGTCTCTCTGTCTTTCACACGTGCGCAGACGAGCGCCAAGAGTCGCACGGACAGCTGTCACTCAGTCATCGGCCACGCAATTTGTTGGCCGCGGCTTACGGGACAACGGCATGTGGAGTGAATGCGGAAACGGACCTGCGGCGGTGAGAAAGCGCACAAACTCCGATGGCAAAGGGGACGCAGGAACTAAGACGCACCGCGCAACGCAGCCCTCCTCCGGTGGCGCAACGATTAGCGCAAAAGAGATGGCACGACAAATATTGCCTTTCCGGGTGGGAATCGCTCTGTTCTGTGCGTGGGCTGATGCGCACGCTTGCGACGGTGATTAAATGCCTCTTTTAAGTTAAATTCCCCAGAATTTTCCAAACTACAGTGCGGCAAATTCACGACTTTCAGAGTCATTAACAGTTTTCCACAGAGGTGCGGGTTGAAGGCGAACGACCTCGCAAGTTTCCCTACAGATGCTCCACACCCTATACAGACAAAAATTCCGAGAAGGGCCAGATGGTTGACTTGCTGTTTTTGAGTGGCTAAGGGCTTCGTTGGGTGTGCAAAGCTTCCGTATTGTTGTAATAATGGCAACGACGAGGTTACATCAATGAAGTTAGGGCAACGGCACGTTACGCCCATCCTCGAATTCGACAACGGCAACATAAGGGGTTGCAGACAGTTCATCGAACGCCGTTACATCTAACGCCACTTCATAGAAGCCGTTTCATCGAACACCGTTTTATCGAACGCCGTTTGGTGGAAGGATGTTTCATCGAGGCCATTTTATCGAATTTGGTCGTACACAATAGAGGGTGCATGGACAGCAACAAATGAGATTGCTAATTTTTTTGCGCTGTTTTGTATTCATGCTGATCGTTTTGGTATGGCCATTTTAGTACGTAAGAAATCGTTTATTTATTTTGTTGAAGCATGGGAGCAAACACTTTGACATGTAGCTAAGTTTTCGAGAGTTCGCCATATACTGGAACCTACGTAAGTGTCTCAGCCTCGGCCAGCGACGCCGATTTTTCGGTCTCCGTCCGACAAACCTGCGGTTTGACCGCCCTGCCTCACCATAGAATTCGACTGAATGTCACTAAAACTACAGTTACTGCGCGTATTGCTGAAATCTTGCTGGCTAGCAGGCGTTTGATGAGCTGAAGAAGGAGTTTCCGCCAGCCGTCTCCGATCTGGTATGCTGGTTCGGATAAGATTATGTCGCGGGAAAGCCACAGAGCTGGCCGAGCTGCCAGGTGGACTGGCGATCCGCGCGCCACCTCGGTTGGGCTTGCCTTTTGGTTCGTTCAGCCCTTAGCAGAACAACGATTACCAGGAGGAAATACGTTGGCACCGCAGGTTTTCGAAAGTTGTTGGAATCTGACATTCCGGCGTTGGACGGTTCCTCAGCCACCTGCAACAGGAACAAAAAGCTACGGAGGACCAGCTGAAAGCACTTTTGCGTATCCAGTAGCCGCTTTAGTAGAGGAAGGTGGTGATAGCCAAAAAGAGGCCCTCGAGCGCATCTCGAACCACCGGAGAAATATGCCAGCAAATTATTTTTTCAGGGCAAATGACCATCAATAAAAAGATTTACTGCGTTTTCGTACATTTTTATGTAATTGTACATTGCAGTTAAATTGCAGGAACATACAGGTCGTATCTTCCTTGCAATATAAGCTTTTTTTTATTTCTAGCAGTGGGTCGATAAATTTTTAGTGTGTCCTGTAATGTGTGCCTTCTGATGATTTGTACGATCAATTACTTTGTATAAACACAGTTCCAGAAAACCTAAACAGAGGCGAAAATAACTAACTTCAACAAACACAACACAAAACGCACCATCACGCGGAGCAACTTCAACTCATTACATGTTGCCTACAATTAGGAACGTGGCAGTCACAAAGACTCGCGCTTGAAAGGTACGAGGTATTCTTACGCGACCCTAAATTACAAAGTCTTCAAGCTTCATGCACTGTATGACGAGAGATCTTGAACTTTTCTAGAAGCAATACTAATTACTAATCGCGACCGCACCTCCCGAACAGCATTCGATAAAACGGGCGATATCAGTTCGATGAAACGGCGTTCGATGAAACGGTTTCGATGAAACGGACATGCATTCGATAAAACGGTGTTCGATGAAACGGCGTTCGATGAACTGTCAGGTACCCATACATAAGTGTGATGGATTTGTGCACGCGTTCGGAGGAGCGAACTCATGCAGCGACCCACTCACAGCTGCGGCCGTAACGACAGTGGTCTACTTTTGGGTCGTTTTATGAGTATTTTGAACAGACATGCTTGCCCGCAGGTCCGTTTCCTTGCACGCTTTTAAAATGTTATAAGTCCCTGTGTGCAACGTGCAAATGGTGGGGCCCCTATTCATGCATACAAGGACCCAGACTACTGTTTGCGTGGCTATTTTACGCTCCCGTCTCCCACCTCGGTGCACCTTCCCTCGAGTGGGGGTGCATGCCCATCCCGCTGCTGACGTCGGCCGCGGCGGCTCGCGCAGCGTGGGCCAGCGGCAGCTGGTGTGCCTGGCGAGGGCGCTGCTGCGCAACACGCGCCTGCTGCTGCTGGACGAGGCCACCTCGCAGATCGACGGCGACACGGACCAGCTCATCCAGGCGACGCTGAGGCAGAGCTTCGCCAAGTGCACCCTCCTCACCATCGCCCACCGGCTGCACACGGTGCTGGACTGCGACAGGTGCGCTCGGCTCGGCACATGGCTGCTGCACGCTCGGCCTTGCCTCCACAACGCTCACAATGAGCGCGTGATGTGTAGCACGCATGTCGCCGACTCAGTGCACCTTCAAGTTCGTTCAGTCTTATCCGCGCTTACACGAAGTGAAGAGCACTCACATTTGCCTAAGGTAAAGTGCACGTGCTTGTGTTTTAAATGCGGTAGTCCCTTTTTGGGCTGCTTAAACGCGAAATTTTTGCGGTCTCTGTCGGTCCCTTGATTCAGCCGTCCGGACAAAAATTAAAGCAAGCCGTCCGGACAAAAATTAAAGCAATTGTTGAGCGAGGTGTTTATACACGCAAGGCATTTCTCAACTGCGAAATCTGAGGTGGCACTTTTCATACCAGTCGGCATTGTACTGCACAAAAACAACATTCACCATATATTTCATTCACCACTGTTTACTTATTTAAAAATACATGGCTGCTTGATTTTTGTGACGGCAATTAAAAAACACGCCTTCAAGAAATGTGTTGACCTCAAAGTATTAAGCGCGCTAGCGGCGCCGCCTCGTGGAAGTGTTCCAAGTTCAACAATAGCGAAAGGTTCCAGTAAATGGCGCGAGCAGTAAATAATATTATTAATAATAATAATAATAATATAGTTTATTTTCTTTTCGTACACGTATGGAGCAGCTTGACGAGGCGCCAGCCCCGTTTCTGACAGCAGCAATGGGCACAATAGAAAACACGGTAAAAAAGAATAGAATAGAATTCGATTCAATTGATCTCCTCCGCGTTTACAGTGGGAGTCACACATCGAGATGGGGAGAGTGTGGAAGGTGGGCGGGAAAGCGAGGGGAGGCGTTTGCTGTGCAGGGGCGGCAGAAGTCTATTGTATTTCCCCGACATTTGCAGCAAAATGAGCAGATTTGGGGGCACTTTTTGTTCTAATTTCCCACAGGATCTTGGTCATGGAGAATGGCAAGGTGCGAGAGTTCGGCGCCGTGTCGGCCCTGCTGAAGAGACCCAGCTCGGCGTTCTACGCGATGGCCTCTGAAGCAGGCCTCGTGGCAGGAGACTTGACTTCCTGCGGGATGACGACCGCTCTCTGAGTGCCAGTCACTCAGTCAGCATTGGTGAAATAAACGTCCTCCTTCTAGCTTTCCTCACCTCCCGCTCTACCTTTCTGTGGATCGCCACAACGTGGACTCGCATTCCAAGCAAGACACACGCAACAACAAAACAGGGTCAGGGAAGTCAAGGACTATGAAATATATAAATGGGCACCTCCAAGGAAACGGAGACACACAACAAAAGCGCTTGTACATGCCCAAATGAAGTATGGAAGCGGTAGTATTGCGTCTTTTCATTGCAAAATATCTATGTACGTCCGTATCAGAATGAACGAAACATGACCGGCCGTAACAACGTATGGGGACGAATGACCAGCGTAGCTAGAGAAGGCCAGCCGCCACGGTGTTCATCGTAAGCATTATCTCTCAAAGGCGCCCCAAAATACATGTCAAGATGACAACTCAACTGCACTAACTAAAAAAGGTGCTGAAAAACCACGTAATTTTCTTCTCTTATTCCCGCGCTTGCCTACGGGCTACCCTTGTTTTCTGCTTCTCTAATACATGATTGTCCAGGGTACAACATACGTGTCACAAACGCCGGGCCATAATACCAGTATATATTTGTTGGCATGTCCGCAATTACGGCTGCCTTCCCCGGACGGCCATCTTTCGATGGCTTCTTCCTCGCCTCGAGAACACGTGGAACCACGTGTGGGTGATTAGTGACGCGTCGCTCAATTCGCCTCGCGAAGGAGGGAGGTAGCCTGAGAGGTTCCCGATCGGGTCCCACGTGCTCGGGAGCCCGCGTCGCGCGCGTGGGCTGGTATGGCAGATGTTCGGATGAGTCAGAAAGCTAAAGAAAGAAAGGACACTGTCCTTTTCTGGTCGGCCGGAGGTGGATCTTGTCCGGGAACGTTTGCAGAACAGCTGCCCGGCAGGACAGGTGTTCGAATAAGTCAGAGAAGTAGTTCAAACCAGCCGGGCACTACCACCCCCTCGTCGGCTAGAAGGAATAAAAGAAAATCACTGGGTCCAGCGTAACAATGTAGCTATCCCTACCACGCACTCTCACATGGTAAACACGATACAAAAACAGGGCACCACGCTGAAGAAAGCCATAAGTTGTCCCAGGAAACCGGACTCCAGAGGGAACACACGTGTTTCCTGTCATGTTCAATTAAAACACAATTTGAGGAAACCAGAAAAAATACACGCGCAATGGCGAACCGCACAGATCACAACTGACTAGTTGGGACGCAGGAAGGCACAGGCTTGTTGGTGGAATGGCGCTGATGACAGACTATTGGAAACCCACCGGAATCACACCTCGGGTTGGGAACGGGAAATGAAGTCTACGAGCTAGATTAACACCTAGATGGCTTCAAAATTTTTCCAATAGATGCCAAAGGTATGGCGGTTCAAGCGTTGGCTGCACAATGCGTAGCAGCCGTTGAATGTATGATGACGTTTCTGAACATTGAGTCAGATAGTCAGAGACGGAAGTGGCGCCCGCACCGCACAAACACAGGCAGTCCGGCGTAATTTCTGGACGGTAGAAATAGTGAGGGAATCGCCCTTGTCCATTTACAAGGTAGGTAAGATTTTTGGACGGTGGAAAAGCAGCAGGCATTTGGAGAACACTCGGTGTGCAGCGGAATTACTCTGCGTCACCGTTGTTTTTTGACCATAGCTCCTGCCACAATAGGCGACCAGCCTTCAATAGCGACGACCACACCATATTTTTGGATATTTTCCCGCACACATCGTCTCCTTTCGTAGCAGCACTTCGCGCAACAGTGTCCGCGATTTTGTTCCCCCACACGTTCGAGTGCGCGGGCACAAGGTACAGGGCTACGGAGAGCGAGCTCGAGAGGATGAGAGTGTCCAGTTTCAATTGTTCAATTGTGGAGGACTGATTGAAAGGATTGTTGAGTGCCAGCAGTACCGAAAGACTGTCAGAGTATATATTTACAGGAGAGGAAGGCCTATTGTCCAGGAGGAAATGAATGAGTTCGTGCAGGGCTATCACTTCAGCGTCAAAGGACGTGGTGGGAGAAACTAAATGGAACTTTCTTACGGCGTGCACGCGGTCGGGTCCGTTCAGAATGACAAAGACTGCTCCAGCCACAGTGGGTGTGTGGTAACTGTCTGTGATAGCGTGGAGAGCGGAGAGGTGAAGTCGCTGGTTCGCCTCCGTGATGGTCAGGCGGCCACGTCGTACACGACGACGTCGCGCAGGGTGAGTGGCGAGTCCAATGGGAAGGTGTACGGCGGTAGGTCTGAAGGAGACCGAGCGAATGTGATTGATTGCCGATAACGAAACCGTTAAAAGATGCGCACAGCGATGTCAAGGTGAATGTGCAATGGGAGCGCGTGGCGATAACCTCAAGGGTTGCTGTCCTCGTCGTGGTGTACACCCCCTTTATCGCGAACAATGATGACCTAAGCAATAAGTGAACTCCAGCTTTTAAACTATGGTGTTTATTTAAATGCCACCAAGCGGGAGTGGCATAGGAAATTGAAGGACGGACGACCAGATGGTGCAGTTCACGTAGATGAGAACGGTTTACGAGAGTGTGCATGTGTGCAAATCTAGTGAGTGAAGCAGCCCTGTTCTCAGCAATTGATTGTAAATGGTTGGTTGTGTCCACAAAGGTCAGGTGCTTGTCAAATACAACTCCTAGCTGTTTCATTTCTCTGACTTGCTTGAGCGTTACGCCATGAAGTCTGATGGTAGGCTCCCGTATCGCACCTCGGTCACCTCTTGAAACGAGCAGGAAAGAAGATTTGCAAGAGTTTAGCTTTATCTTCGCCTTCTCTGCCCAAGCAGTAATCTTGGCAAGCTTTTCATGGGCAATGTCTTCTATTTGACGGCGCGTGCGCGCGAATGACGAAAACTGTGTCATCTGCCTGGGCCTGTAAATACTTGATTTGCGGCATGGGAATGCATAGAGTGTCAAAAAAGCGTAAGCTCAGAACGGTGAGATGATTTGACGCCTGTGCCCAGCCCGAGAAGCATTTGTAAACAAGTCAGAACGCGCAAGAATGACGAAATGCGGTGGCTGAGGGGGTAAGGCGTTGCGCTGCTGTGCCCGAGGACGCGGGTTCGATTCCCGCCAGCGGTAGCCGTTTTTCTGATGGAAGAAACATCCCCCTCGCGAGGGGCACGATCAAATGCAGAGCATTTCCGGGGGCGCATGACGTTAAGTAGTTTGGGTTACGTTAATGGTGTTGCACTTGTGGCAAATGCTGACGAGAGAGCGCGCGATGAGTGCGTTCCAGCCTCGCCGACACCCGCCTTTATCACGCCACGATCGCGCCACGCGCGCGGGATGCTGACGTCACGATCACGCCACAGATGTTGTTGATCCCGCGACGCCCGCGCCCCCACCTGTTGGGCGCGAACCGACCGCGCAGAGAGCGCGCGATGCGAGCGGAGAGTAGGCGAGGAGGAGCGGGGCTGACGGTGCTTCTATCTTAGCCGCCATTTTTCAACAGTCACTTGCACGCGTTGTTCCTGTATTTAAATCCGGCAACCGATCAGAACTTTCAAATTACAGACCGATCTCCTTAACAAGCGTACCATGCAAAATTCTAGAACATATCATATCATCAGCCGTTATGACATATCTTACAAAGCACAACTTTTTTTATATTCATCAGCATGGATTTCTTCGAGGGCGCTCGTGCGAACCCCAATTATTTGAGCTTGTAACCGACCTACATCAGGCCGTTCATGACTCATCCCAAATTGATGCCATATTCATCGACTTTGCAAAAGCATTTGATAAAGTACCTCATAAACGCCTGATGATGAAACTTGCCCGGCTTAACATAAACAGCAGCGTTCTCAATTGGATTACAGCATTTTTAACCTAGCGCTATCAATACGTTTCAGTAAATGACCACGATTCCCCCTTAACAGAAGTCAAATCAGGAGTGCCTCAGGGCTCTGTACTGGGACCAATTTTATTTTTGGTTTACATTAATGACGTAAGCAATAACTTAAGTTCTAATGTTCGGTTATTCGCCGACGATTGCGTAATTTACAGAAACATTAACAGCCATGAAGATTCTAATGCTTTACAGACCGACCTGGGTAATATTGTTAACTGGTGCGAGGATTGGCAAATGCAAATAAATGCTTCCAAAACAAAAGCTATGACATTTACCAGGTCTACTAACATGCACATAAATTCGTATTCTATTAATAACACAGTGATAGAAAAAGTTTCTACGCTAAAATATCTGGGTGTCTATTTGTCGTCCAACCTTACGTGGAATGAACATATTGATGCTATAATTTCCAAGGCAAGTAAAACACTCGGTTTCGTCAAACGAAATTTGTATTTAGCCAGACAATCAACTAAACTTTTAGCGTATACTACATTAGTTCTATCCAAACTTGAGTACGCGTCCATTATTTGGAACCCAAACCAGGCATACTTAACAGACAGACTGGAGGCCTTGCAAAATAAAACGGCACGTTTCATTACTAAGAACTATTCCCGTACATCTAGCATAACTGCCATTAAAGAATCTCTACTGCTGCCGTACCCGCCGCGGTGGCTCAGTGGCTAAGGCGTTGCGCTGCTGAGCACGAGGTCGCGGGTTCGATTCCCGGCCGCGGCGGCCGCTTTTCTGATGGAGGCGAAAAGCAAAAACGCCCGTGTGTACGAGATTTCGGCGCACGATAAAGATCCCCAGGTGGTCAAAATTAATCCGGAGCCCTCCACTACGGCGCGCCTCATCGCCTGCGTTGCGTTGGCGCGTTGAACCCCACAATCAATCAAATCTACTGCTGCCCTCCCTCGAAAAACGAAGAATACTAGCATTACTATCTCACTTCCACGGGCTTTATCATAGTGCGTCGTCATTTGCATAGTGCGTCGTCATCAAACCTGCCCATCGCATTTTTCCCCGTCTAGATCACCCTTTCAAAGTCCTCCCCTTGTTTGCCCATACTAACCTTCTTCGTACATCCCCGTTGTTCTTGGCCATCTTTCATTGGAATCGATTACCAGAAGATATTGCCACAATTCATAATCACGATTTGTTTGTAAGCCGTTTGAAGCGCTTTTTATGTATAGATAGCTAAAATTATCAGAGCCATGAACCATGTATTATGTGCGCTTGCTTTGTATTTATTTTCCATTTACTGTTTTTTTTTTTGCTTTTCTATTTTTTCCTGTTACATCCCCGCTCTTGACTGTTTGTCCTTGAATTGAAATGTATCCCACACTTTGTTCACCCCCCCCCCCCCCCCTATGTAATGCCCTTCGGGGCCTTTAGGGTATCTGAATTAAAAAAAAAGCGCGGCGATGAGCGCGTTCCAGCCTCGCCGACAGCCGCCTTTATCACGCCACGATCGCGCCGAGAGGGCGCACCTGCGAGCGATGCCGACTACTACGGACGCCTAAAACGGGTGACATCTTGAGTTAAAGAAATGCTCTGCATTTAAAAGGGAAGCGCCACCTGCCTCAGGGCAGTCTCCGTCCAGTGGTTCTGGGGGTGGTCACGTCTCGTCGCAGGGGTCACCGGGGAGGGGGCACCGTCTTTAGCGGAGTTCGGATCGGTAGGCTGGTCGTACCCCTTCACAACCGCAAGGGTTCCTGATCGTCGTCGTCAGTCACCGGCCATCTCGTCGCGCACCTCTCGGGCCCCAAATGCTTACGCGAACTGCCCGGCGAAGAAGACACGTCTTCGTCGAAAGTTGTTGTTGAAAGCCAGCCGGGATATGTATTAGGATGCTTTGTTTGTGTTTGTTTCAGGAGGGGGAGTACGTAGAGCCCTCTAAAGGATGCCATGAATGTCTTAGCTGTGCCGAAAGTAGGACAGCATACATCCCGCGTTGGGCTAGAGCTCCGGGCGAGCATTTGGTTTGTAGTAAGCTGTACCGGGAGTAGGTCAGCCGGTAGCCCGTGTAGGGTAAGAGCTCCGAGGAGAGCGTTTGAGAGTCGTGTAGAGACCTGAATTCCTGTAGGAATTGTTTGGGTATGTGCGCTCGCGTAGAGCCTTAGTAGTTCATTTTGTGCTGTTTGTTTCGGCCTGTTGTCAGTTGAGAGTAAGTGGGCACGTATTATTCCTCTGTCCTGCGCCCCGCCCCAAGCGTCTGCGCACGCAAGCCGTCGTGCGGTTATCCTTTGTTAGTATCTCTGCTCCATTTGTTTTTTCGTTTGTTTCTTGCCAGTCAATTAAATACTGTGTTCGTCCTGTAACACGGTCTTACGTGTGAACTCTCTCGTTCCCACAACTTAGAGACACGTGCAATCGCACGGGCCTACCAACCTGCATATAAATAACTGTTGCCGCGCCTCCTGGTTGCGCAAGCGGGTAGGGGGTTGCTACAGCACGCAACTGAAATGCCCTTCAACAGCCATCAGATTTTGCAAAATTGTCAACTTGCCCTGTATGATGGTATTTTCTAAAATTACCGCGACTTGTGCTAAGATGCATTGCTAATTGCAAATTTGTAGCGAAGATCATTTCAAAGGCGACGGGAATACTAATAGCAGCAATATAACAAACATTCATTATGACACACGCTCGCAATGCAACTGAATGAGAAGATCATAAGTTTTACGCAGCATTCTTTCGTGCGGGGAACGCTAAAAAAGGGGAAAATTGCGGCAGAGCACGAGCGGCGAACATTGACAAGTCTCTGACAAGCCTCTGAGCACCTGTGTCGGTTCTGGCGCTGGAACAGCAAGTCGACCACGGCCCTGTGATACAGCCTCGACGTCGGCCGTGGACGTCGGCCGTGAAAGCTGAGTTGTCACGAGTAACAGAAAGCATATACCGAATTCAACATCTGATAACCCCCTCGCTAAAACGAACACTCTACTATTCTCTTTTCTATTCGAGACTGAGTTATGGCATATTAATTTGGGGAACCACAACGGCCTATAACTACAATAGCTTGATTATTTTGCAGACAATTATTCTTCGCATATGTGAGAACTACCAAGGAAACAAACAAAATTTAAAGACAGGTCCATTCTTTATAAAGTATAACATGCTTAAAGCTGATCAAATCTGTTACTTCAAACTCTTACAACGCATTCATAAAAACTGCCTACATAACGTACCAACCGCGAAACCTAGCACATACCCAACACGCAAGCCCTTAATTCCACCCCCTACAATTCGCACTAATTACGGTAAACAGACTATTTCTTATCAAGCTACAAAAATATAAATAGCAGTGATATGAAAATAAATTTCCTAAGACCATTTGTCCCAGTCAAAAGCGAATGCAGAAAATGTCTAGTCCGGAATGGCACATCATTCTCTACACTTCGAAGTGTTGTTTTCTGTGAAATATTGTTTCTTTAATGTTTCTTGAACCACAAGAACGTTGCATTTTATGTCTGAATATGCAACTTATATTTATGATATATTTCTCATGCTGTAAACCAATTCACTGGACCCATTATTAGAAATACATGTCTATTCCCTTCTGTACACTGTACGCCCCATTAACTTTTTGTGATAGGCATGCTCACCTAATATTGGTTATTATATTGTCACGAAGTCAAAGACGATGCAGTTGTCTTCAAGTAAAACAAGTTTATTAGAGCGAACTTGTGCTCCCCTAACAACTCAAAGAAAAACTCCCACCTCCCCTCGCGGGAACCCCTGTTTAGATGCGACGCATAGGGGGTTCATGTTGCAGCGTTGGACAGCGGAGGAACGGCGCTGGAACAATGGAGCGGAGCGGCGCAGGCACCGCGGTTTATAGCGCGCATAACGGTGAGGGGACGCGCCGGCCCCAGTGCGTCTGCCGCGGCTATGACGCAACACAATCCAACACAATCCACTTTAATCCAATCCAAGCCAAGCCAAGCCAATCTAATCCAATGCAATGCCCCTCGCGAGAGAGTGTTCGCTATCGGAGAGGAGAGGGGGTGAGCGGCTGAGAGCGCAGCTCGCGCGGCGAGGAGAATGGGGGAGGGGTGGACGCCGACAACGCCGGATGGATGCAGGGACAAGGCGAATGAATGAGATGCGTTCGCATCTAATAAACAAGCGTTGAAGCAGCAGTCAACAAAGTGACGTGTGCAGGCGAGCTCCGGCGATTCGAATGCCGCGACGTGTGCTCTGCAGGCTTTTATCTTTCTGCGCGAATGTTTCTAGAACAGTTGATTTACATCCAGAACATTGTAGATCAGAGAAGATTATTCTGGGCTAGTGGCGTTAGGGCGAAACAGTCTGCTTATCTGAATGGGATACCCCGTGCGGCATAAAAATAAAGAACGGAAGACGCGCTTCACTTGGGACGCAGATAACAGATCCGGGCGTGGTCGGGCAGTAAAAACAAACAATAAGTAAACAAACCCATACATGGTTCGCGGTATTACCGCCCCCCCCCCCCCTCTAAGAGTGCATCAACCCGATGCTCAAACAAAAGACAACCCGAACAAACAACAAAACAAAGTCCGTCATCTTGCATAGTCAGGTTTCAAGCGAACCAGGTGCACGACTTCGGGCCGCGTGCGTTGTCGTGATGTTCCAGAATCACCATCGGAAATCACAGCGTAGGTAAGTTGGCCGATACGTCGTAGAATCTGGTAGGGTCCGCAATTCCGGCGTAGGAGCTTCTAACTGGGGAGTCCAAACCCGAACACGGTCCCCTGGGTGATACTCAGCGTCTCGGCGTCGGAGGTTGTAGCGCCCGGCATCTATAAGCTGCTGATCCGTTGAACGAACTCGAGTGAGCTGGCGGGCCTCCTCCGCACGCTGAAGGTATCCTTGGACGTCGGGGTTGAGGTCGTCGTCCTCTACATGCGGAAGCATGGGGTCAAGCATCGTAGTCGGCCGTCTTCCGTAAAAAAGCTCGAACGGCGGTATCTGCGTCGTTTCCTGGATAGCCGTGTTGTGACATACGGGAGCACTTCGTCCCAAGTATTACGTTCAACGTCGACGTACATTGACAGCATATCCGCGATCGTTTTGTTCAGACGTTCCGTTAGAACGTTCGTTTGGGGGTGGTACGCCGCCGTTCTTCGGTGATCTGTGTTGCTGTAGCGTACGATTCCTTGCATAAGCTCCGCAGTGAAGGCCGTTCCGCGGTCCGTGATGCGGACTTCAGGGGCTCCATGTCGCAGCACAACTTGGTGAATGAAGAACTTCGCGACTTCTTGTGAAGTCCCCTCGGAAGAGCGGCCGTCTATGCGTAGCGCGTCATGTAGTCTGTCGCTACGAGAATCCACTTGTTCTCGGATCGTGACGTAGGAAACGGGCCCAGAAGGTCCATTCCAATATGTTGGAAGGCCTCGATGGGACGGCGATCGGCTGCAGAAGTTCGGCGGGTCCCGTCGGCGGCGTTTTTCGTCGCTGGCATTCAAGGCAGCTCCGGACGTGGTGAGGTGACGTCAGAGGTAAGGCGGGGACAGTATTACCTCGCCTTGATTTTTCTAATACTGCGAACTATGCCGAGATGTCCGGAAGACGGGTCGTCGTGGCACGCTTCCAAAATTTCGTCACGAAGGTCTGCGGGGATGACAAGAAGGTAATTCGTTCTCGTTCCGGGGCTGAAATTCTTCTTCACCATGACGGAGGTTTTCAAGCTGAATGCTGGTAAGTTGCGTTTGAACGCTTTAGGCACGGCGAAGTTGCGTCCTTCGAGGTTGTCAATCATGATGCGTAAGTCGGGGTCGGCGCGCTGCTGGGCGGCAAGGTCGCTCTCCGTCACAACTCCGAAGAACGCGCTGTCTTCATCGGAGTCTTGTGGTGGTGGGTCGACGGGGGCGCGGGACAGGCAATCGGCGTCGGAATTTTCCTTCCGGATTTATAGACAATTGTAACGTCGAACTCTTGCAGGCGCAAGCTCCACCCCCCAAGACGGCCTGAGGGGTCTTTCAAATTCGCGAGCCAACACAGCGCATGGTGGTCTGTCAGAACCTTATATGGTCTACCATACACGTATGGGCGAAATTTTGAAATCGCCAATATAATTGCGAGGCACTCTTTTTCAGACGCTGAGTAGTTTTTTCTACTCCTTCGACAGACCACGGCTGGCAAAGGCGATTACTTTTTCTGCAACCTCATTGTTCTTGGACGAGGACAGGACCTAATCCTACATCACTGGCTTCCGTATGTATTTCCGTTTCGGCCTCTTCGCCGAAATGAGTGACAACGGGTGGCTTTGCAGGCGTTTTCGCAGCTCGCAGAATGCTTATTCTTGGTCGCTTTCCCAGCTAAAAGGGGTGCTATCTTTCATCAAGCGTGTGAGTGGCTCGGCAATGCGGGCGAAGTTTGCGACGAAGCGCCGGTAGTATACGCACAGTCCGAGAAATCTTCGCACGCCCTTCTTGTCTTTCGGCCTTGGGAAGTTCGCAATGGCCGAAGTTTTTGCCGGGTCAGGCAGGACTCCCGCGGCGTTGACGACGTGGCCCAAGAACTTCAGCTCCTCATACGCGAAACGACACTTTTCAGGCTTCAGCGTTAACCCCGATGTACGAATGGCCTCGAATACAGACTCCAACCTTGCAAGGTGTTCGTCGAATGTCCGGGCGAATACCACTACGTCGTCGAGGTATACGAGGCAGGTGTGCCACTTCAGGCCAGCTAGCACAGTGTCCATGACTTTTTGAAACGTTTCTGGTGCCGTGCACAGCCCAAACGGCATCACCTTGAACTCCTATAGGCCGTCTGGGGTTATAAATGCAGTCTTCTCTCGGTCTCTCTCGTCCACTTCAATTTGCCAGTAGCCGGTCTTCAGGTCCATCGATGAGAAGTACTTCGCATTGCAGAGGTTGTCGATGGCGTCGTTGACTCGTGGCTGGGAATACACGCCCTTTTTGGTGATTTTGTTCAGTCGCCGGTAGTCAACACAAAACCTGAATGTGCGGTCTGTTTTCTTCACGAGTACGACCGGCGCAGCCCAGGGGCTTTTCTATGGCTGTTTAATGTCGTCGCGGAGCCTGCCGTCGATTGAGCCCGGATGGCTTCCGTCTCGTGTGAAGAGATGCGGTACGGTGACTGTCAGGTAGGTCGGGCTCCATCTTTGGTTATTATTGGGTGCTTCGCTAGACGTGTCTGATGTAGTTTTGAGTTCGACGAAAAACACTCCCTGTAGCGACGCAGAAAAGACAAAATTTGTTCCGTTCTGCTTCCGGCAACGCCGTATTCACGTCGAAGGTTTTCGGAAGCTTGAAGGTATCTTCAGTTGCGCGTTCAAATTCGGCAACCACGATCACGTCACTTGTTTCTTGCGTTTCTTCGAGGAACGCGGTATCTGCGTCGCAACGCAATTGCAGTCCCCTGTTTATATACTGGTACTCGTCGATAAAATTGGTGACCAAAACGTGGGATTGGCGTTGATTAAAGCGCGCAGTCCCCCTTGCGACAGAGGCACCACGGCCGAGAAGCAGTTTTTGGTCACTCTCTACTACAGCGTCGACGTCAGGAACCGCATCTTCACAGTAGACGCTGATCATCAAGCTTGAGCGGGGTGGCAGGGTGACATTATCGTCAGCACGGTGTTCGGGGTTCGGTTCAGGCGTCATGCAGTGATCGTAAAAAAATGTTATAGACTTTGCCTGTAGATCAGTTTTTGCACCATTGTCCGTCAAAAAGTCCATCCGATAATTACGTCGCGGGAGCAGTTAGGCAAAACGACGAACGCTGCAGGGTACGTTGTGCCGCCAATGGTGACGCGCGATGTGCACGTTCCACTTAGCGTCACAAGGGGGCCTCCCAATGTGCGTATGTGCGGTCCGTCCCATCTGGTCATAACTTTCCTCAGCTTAGACGCAAATGGTCCGCTCGTGACTGAGTAATCGGCTCCCGTGTCTATGAGGGCGCCTTCTTCAAAGCCATCGATGAACAGCTGAACGTCGGACGCTGCCTTCTTCGAGTTCGGGGTGCGTCGTGGCGTCGTATCTCCGCTTTAGCGTGTTGACTTCCGGGCACTATGTGTCGTCATTGTCGTCGTCTTCTCAGCGTCAGGCTCTGTCATTTCGGGTACGCTTCGCGTCGTGTCGTTGTCGTCGTGTTCGGGAGTCACGTCCTGGTGAGATCGGGTCATCGGGCTGCGGGTGCGGTGTTCGGTGCGTCCATGCGTCGTTGGAGGGTTTTCGTTTTTCCGGCGTTGTGCAACTTCACCTCCAGAAGTTGCTGCTTCTAGTTTCCCCCTTGTGGGCTGGGGGACCTTCGACGTGAGAAATCAGCATTGCTACGGCGGTTCGGCGACTGGTAATGGTAGGGCGACGGCGAACGGTTGAAGCCCGCTGGTGCTCGGTTGCTGTTGGACAGGTATTCGTCGATCACAGTAGGGCGCAGGTCGGGTCGTGGGCGTGGTGCGTCGACGGAGAATCCTCGCAAACCGAGCCTCTTGTAAGTGCAGCGACGATAGATGTGGTCGGCGTCTCCGCAGTGGTAGCACAGTGGACGATTATCGGTGGTTCGCCAAACGTCGGTCTTCCTCCGGTTGTGGTTTGGGGTTGTAGACGGCGGTACGGTGGATGGTGGCGACAGTGAGGATGGCGGCGACAGTGGACGGCGGTACGGCGGAGCTTCTTGACGACGGATTGGAGCAGGGCGGGGTCGACGAATAGCCGCGGAGTAGGTCATAGCCTCTGGCTCGCGGGGTCCTTCGGATGGCATAGAAGTTCCCAAAGCCTGCTGTACTTCTCGGTTCACGTCACTCAGCAAAGCGACTTGGGATTGTGATGTCGTCGGGAAAAGGTTCCGCAGTTCCACTCTCACCACAGCACGGATGGTCTGGCGTAGTGAGTCGGAGTTAATAGAGCCGGCACCAGTCGTCTCCGAAACCAGCGCGTTGGTGGGTGATCGTACTGCCTCGTTCGTATTTCAAGCATCTTCTCCAACGCGGCCGCCTCGGACACAAATTCGGACACAGTCTTCGGGCGGTTTTGGACAAGGCCCGCGAAGAGCTCTTGCATAACCCCTCTCATAAGAAACCGTAGTTTCTTTTCTTCAGTCATTTCTGGGGCCTCACGGCGAAAAGTCGCTTCATCTCCTCAACGAACACGAGAACACTTTCATTGGGATGCTGCGTGCGTGTCTGCAGCAGCTGCTCGGCCCGTTCTTTGCGTACCAGAGTCGTGAACGTATTCGAGAGCTCCGTCTTGAATAACTCCCAGGTTGTCAGCGTACGTTCGTGGTTCTCGAACCAAATCCGTGCGGAGACTTCGAGGTAGAGAAACACTTGCCTGAGTGTTTCGTCGTAATCCCATCGGGTAAACGTTTGGACCCTCTCAAGATGCTCCAGCCATTCCACGGGATCTTTCGTAGGCGACCCATGATGGCGGTGGTTCCCGGGGTTGCTGCAGAACTACGGGGGTGCTCGATGCGTTCGTCATCGTGGATGAATTGTTCATGGCGGGGGTCACGACGTCTTCTTTCTTCACTTTATCCGGAAGCAATCAATCAATCAATCAATCAATCAATCAATCAATCAATAAATCAATAAATCAATCAATCAATAAATCAAAGTTTTATTTCCACCAATGTTCTTACACAGGTGACAAAAGCGGATGGCGAAAAAGCTGCAACAATGCAGCTTGACAGGGCACCGTCCACCGACGCGGCAATGACAGCAATGAGGACACAGCAATTTCCGGTCACTTACGAGGTACATTGAAAAACTGATTCTGCAAAATTATTAAAACATTGAAAATTTACAAGTAAAAACCTACAAAAACATATCTAACATGCGGGCATCATTAACGGCCAGAATGTCAAATTCCTGTCTGTGCAAGTGATTAAGTGTATTTGGAAGTGTATGCTTAAGTAGCTGCTGTTCATGATGAGTCCGTGATGATGGGATCTTTCAAGGTGGCTTCTATCGGTGTGAATATACATTTACGGTTTCCTGTAAATGTGCTAGGTCCAGAAAAGTGTCTATTTTGCCTCGTTTAGCAGACCTATATGTGCGGATAAGTTTATATTGATATATGTATTCTGCCCTTACTATTTGGTGTTTTGAAAATAAGTCCTTAGTGTGTGCTAGAAAAGGAACATTCTCAATTGCCCGAATGGCTTTATTTTGCGGTAACGTTACTCTATTTAGGTTTTGCAAGGTGGTGTTTGCCCACACTAAAGCACAGTAGTTAAGATGTGAATGAAACAGCGCTTGGCATAAAAGTCGCTTGATGCCATTGGGTAGGAAATGACGACACCTATTTATGATTCCGGCTGCCTTTTGCGCTTTCGAGCTGAATGATTTCACATGCTCTTTCCCCGACATGTTCTCGTTAAAAATGACCCCAAGGGTCTTTACACACTTTAGAATACTAATTTTAAATGGGCCTAAAAGCATACTGTCGGGTAAAACCACTGTCGTGCCTAAAGGGCGGAAAAGTACACCTTCCAAACTCCGGCTGAAGACCTTGCTGTCGGAGGCTGACACGAGTGGGGCTTACTTGTCGGCTTGACGAGGGCTTAGGGTGCATGTACCCCGCACCTCCACCAGATGTCACGAAGTCAAACACGACGCACTTGTCTTCAAGGAAAACAAGTTTATTGGAGTGAACTTGTGCTCCCCTAACAACTCAAAGAATACACAACTGGCGAAGCAGCGGTCAACAAAGTGACGTGTGCAGGCGAGCTCCGGCGATTCGAATGCCGCGACGTCTGCTCTGCAGGCTTTTCACATGCTCTTTCCGGGCGAATGTTTCTGGAACAGTCGATTTACATCCAGAACATTGTAGATCAGAGAAGATTATTCTGGGCTAGTGGCGTTAGGGCGAAACAGTCTGCTTATATGAATGAGATATCCCGTGCGACATAAAAATAAAGAACGGAAAACGCGCTTCGCTTGGGGCGCAGATAACAGAGACGGGCGTGGCCGGGCAGTAAAAACAAACAATAGGTAAACAAACCCATACATGGTTTGCGGCAATATGTTACACGGATAGATACACCCCTGAAACGCTTCATCTATGCACGTGGGTATATTTTAGTACTATTGTGCTTCATTTTTTTTGTATGACCCTGTGTTATGTGTTCTACTCTTTTGCTACGTTGAATTTCTGTTGTTATATTTTTTATCTCGTTTTGCTGAGAGCCAGCTGTTGGAATCTAAATCCTTTGTGTGAAACAGTGAAACGTGTAAGGGGGCCGGAGCCCCGTCAGGCGATGCACACCTATAGCCTCGGCTCCCTCTTAGAGCTGTCTAAGAAAAAATAAAGGGAAAGAATGGCCGCGTGTCTGCTCCTTTTGTTGCAAATGTCGTCAAAAGACGATAGTCTTTGTAGAAATGTGCCAAGAAAATGCCCCCCTTTCCTTTCCCGCTCACCTCTCATGCGGTTCCTGTACCGCCGCGCTCATTCCAAGGTAAACACACTAAAGGTTTGCTAAAGGCGATCTGAATTTACCGCGTTCCACTGCTACGTGCCGGGTTCCTCGATGCCAGCGCTGCAGTACGGCAGAGACGCGCGTGAATGGAGGCGGCCAACTACAAGTTTTATAGAACCGCGTGGCCGTGGTCCACGTGCGTTCCAAGCAGAACATGGAACCTCGCTAGTGGAACCTTTCGTTGCTGTTGCCGCGTGATTTCTCCTTCGCCGCCAGGAAGTAGCGCGGGCGGCGGTTTTCTGCAGCAGATGTAGAATATCATTTGGTATCAAAAAACGAAGCATCCAGAAATTTTTAAGTAAAGGAACACTGTAAATATCCCCTGTGTACTAATTCCCTCTCTTATATTTGCGTAATGTCTTGTTCTTGTTCGACAAAGTTGTCAAGTATGAACATATAAACCGGGCTTAGACGTTTACGTTTGGCTGTGAGTATATAAGACTATTGCGTAGATTCTGCCATACTTCGGCCGGGTGGCTGAATCGAGTCACCGACAGACGACAGACAGACAAACGTACATACGGACAGACCAAAATTTCTGACTTTAAGTAGCCAAAGAAAGACTATCGTCATTAAAAAGAGAATACAGCGCCGGCTCGCGGCATTCCCGCGTCCAGCGCAGCAGCGCCGCCATGAGACCGGACTATCCCGCGTGCCCTCGCTGGAGCTCAGTCTCCACAGGCCACGTCCCCGTGTTATTCACTGGTTTACTGGAAAATTCCCCGCGTAGCTGTCGACCCACTCGACGTTTTCATGCAATTTCCGTTCTCCCCAGCGTATTCCATTGCTCTCCTCACGCGTTTCCGACACAGGCCTCCGACGCAATGCAAGAGGTCCTTTGTAAATCGTATTACATATAAAACACACCAAATGACTGGGTCCGGCCTCACCACCGGGAGCACTACGCTCCCGAACGATTTCGTCCTTCGCCAGCTCCTCAATTCTTTAGTGCCCCAGTACGTCTGCTACTACGATGTCGGCCCAGTTTCACAGCGGGATCGTCCCTTTGCCGGCATCCAAAGGACCCAGCACGTGCGCATCCTCTCCGGCGCAGCTTCCAACGGTATGTACTGGCTTGAAAGCGCCTCACCGCAGAGAGCATGAATAACTTCGGCTTTCCTTTCCAGGTGAAAGACCAATACGGGACATATTTTCCGAGTAGCAATACGTTTCCTGTGATGCTGCCGTACCCATGGCTAATGTACACACTTGTTACTGGCTATGTTATTTCTTTGAAAGCTTCATTACTGCTTTCTGGAGACTTAGAAACCAACTCTGGTGCCACTAGTCCAGAAGTCATGAACGAAGTACGCGAAATAGCTGAAGATATCAGCGATATGAAAGACGAAAACGAAGCGGCAACAGAATCCATAGCAACCATTCACGCCAAACCGGATTCGCTGTGGAACTTAAGCAGCAGGATAGGAGAGACAGAAGAGAAAATAGCTCCTTCGGAACAAACCGTGACTAACCTAGCACAGCAGGTGGGCGACCTCGGAAACAGAAGTAAGCGATCGAAGCTTATTGTTTGCGGTATTCACGATGAGACTACATAACGCCTTGGAAATGAAATACGTGTAGTAAAACGCATTCAAAATACGCTTCGGGTGAATACTTCTGGAATTTAGAAGATTCGCAGACTCGGAGAGAAAAAGGAAAACAAAACGCGGCCTGTAATTAAAATTTCTCTGTCCTAGAGACAAAAGAAAATATTTAAGAACTGCACCAACCTAAAGCATCTAACATATCAGTGAGCGAATATTTTCCCTAGTGGTGTGTAATGGCACGAAACACCTGTAGGACAGCTGAAATGCAATCGGGAAAACAAAGACAATGTCAAATTGATCTTTGATAAATTTAAAATGAATGACTATGTGTTTGTTTGGGGCGACAAAAGTGGAGACAAAACACCAATAACCAGGAAAAAAACGAATTTTGCGAGAAACGGGAGCATCCCGCTCAACCAAAGCGACTAACTGTAGTAGAACCAGCTTAGTACTAAACAAAACCGTAGAATCAGAAGCGTTTCTTCTCGAACGTCCTCCGCACGTCGTCACAATCAGGAAGCTTGCTTGGCTGTCGTAGCGGATTCCGAGGAGCGGTGTCTCCTCACCAGGCTATATGCGCAAAGATAGATGCACTCGAAGGGGTGGCGTCGTGATTCTAGTGTGGGACTACATTCTTACGATGCCCATGCCTGACTTAGAAGGTACTGAAACGCTGTGGTCTAAGAGTATTATCGATAAATTTGTATTTGTCATAGGAACCATGTATAGGCCCAATCGGCGTATTCATGGAAGGTTTACAAGATGTTTAGAGACCTCTTACAAGGGGTTTACAATAGTTTTACGGACAATGTTTACAAGAGGTATTCAGAACAGTGGATTGGGAACAGCTGGGCGTAAGGGTGGAGGACGTCTCAGTAACCGTAGGTTTGCTGATTACGTTGCTTTGCTAAGTAACTCGGTGGACGAATGGCAAAGCATAATTACCGCACTGGACAAGCAGAGTAGCATCGAGGGTCTTAACATTATTAGTCAGAAAACTAAAATAATGGTCAATAGCCTCGGGAGAGCACAGCGGTTTGAGATAGGTGGAGCGGCAGTGGAAGTGATAAGCGAATATATCTACTTAGGCCAAGTTGTGACCCTGATTTCCCAACCTTGAGGCAAAGACTGGCAAAGATAATTAGAAGGATTATTAGAAGGACGCACACACACACACACACATACACACACACACACACACACGCACACACACACACATGCACACACGCACGCACACATACACACACGCACAAACACTGACGCACGCACACACACACACGCGAACGCGCCCACGCACGCACGCGCACTCACTCACTCACTCACTCACTCACTCACTCACTCACTCACTCACTCACTCACTCACTCACTCACTCACTCACTCACTCACTCACTCACTCACTCACTCACTCACCCACTCACTCACTCCCTCTCCAGGCCATCGGTAGAGAAATCGAGGGTGGAATAATTGTTTCGTGCAATTGTATGCACAACGAACAAAGAGGCAGGCGCGCACGGCCCCTCAACTCACACTATACTCTTCCGAGACCATTCGGAATTTTTTAAAATTTTATTTACAAGATACTGCAGGCATGAAGCCCAACCAGGAGTGGTACAGGCAATAAACAGGAAAAAAAAGAATATGAAAAGGCAATCAAGCCTAACATCACGTACATACAACAATCAATTAAGCGGGATTACATGACTTACATTTTTCAAAAAAAGAGGGGGAAGAGAAACGTGGCACTGAAGTAAAGCAATGCAACAACACAATGAAACAGTGGATAAGACAACAGCAAATCATTTTCACGTCACCAGGAAGACATGCGCGTCAATAGAATCTGTCGACAGAAGGGCGGCAAGCGGTAGCTTGTTCTACTCACTGATCGTGCGTGAAAAAAACGATTAGTTTTGGCGCAATATGGAGTTAAGTCAAGGGCATGTAAATTACGACCGCGCCGTGTTGCCAGGAGACTAATGTAGGGGCTGGAATCAAATAAGAGCTTCCGGTTAACTAATTGATAGAGTAATTTTAGCCAAACTGATTTACGTCGGGACTCTAATGTTGGGATACCATGTCTTTCCATGAGAGCAGAAACGGAGTCTCTTCGCCCGTACATACCATAAATAAAGCGGATGGCTCTTCTTTGAATTCTCTCGAGGCAATCGATATTGGTTTTCGTGTGAGGATCCTAAATACCGCAAGCATATTCGAGTTTCGGTCTAATTATTGAAGTATACGCTAAGTATTTAACTTGAGAGGGAGCTTCCTTGAGTTTGTGTCGTAATAAACAAAGTTTACGGAAAGCTGCAGCGCATATGTTAGTAATGTGAGAGTTCCAACTTAAGGTACTGGTTAATGTTACACCGAGATATTTGTGTTCATATACTTGCTTTAGCGGTTGGTCACAAGTACAATAAGTACATTCCAACGGGTGTTTCTTTATAGTCATTCGGAGGTATACTGTTTTGTCATGGTTGAGTTGCATGTTAGAAGTTTTTCTCCAAGAAGCAACGTTTTCTAACGCTGAGTTTAACGCACGTTGATCCTCGATGCTATTAATTTCGTCAAAAAGGATGCAATCATCTGCAAAAAGACGTATTTAAACCGGATTATTTATAACATTAACAATGTCGTTACAAAAAATAAGAAAAAGTAAAGGCCCTAGCACACTTCTTTGCGGTACGCCAGATGTAACAGGGAGAGCGCCAGAGGTGCTTCCATTTATGTCGACGTACTGGCTGCGGTTAGTTAAATAGGCAGTTACCTAAGAAACTTTAAACGGTGGAAGCCCGATTTGAAGTAATTTGTCGATTAATTTGTCGTGTGGAACGCGATCAAATGCTTTACTGAAGTCTAAGAGAATGAGGTCAACCTGTCCTCTCTTATCTAGAATTGAAGAAGCCTGGCGAACAACTGTAAGTTATTGAGTGATGGTCGACAATCCCTTGCGAAACCCCTGCTGAAATGGCGAGAGGATTTGATGGGCATCTAAAAATTCCGTTATGAACGTAGCAACGACGTGCTCAAGTAGCTTACAGGCAGATGATAACATAGATATGGGTCTGTAGCTAGGAATTAAGAGTGGGTCTCCTTTTTTTTGGAATAGGTACGATACGCGCTAAAAAAAATGTAAAATCAGAAGGTAGCGTGGCCGAATGAAGAGAAGATTCAAAAATAAGGACAAGGAATTTCGTCACAGTTTCCGCATAACGCCGCAGAAATGCGTTGGATATGCAATCGGTCCCTGGCGTCGATTTGTTTTTTAATCGGAGTAACATATTTAAGACACCATTGTGCGAAACTATATTAACATCAGGATAGGAAGCTACCGTATTACTCTCTTTCAACTGAGACTGCGAAAATACGCTATGAAAATATAAATTAAAGTGATTCGCGATGACCCGAGGATTGGTCCATTTAGAGCCGTCGAATGAAATTTCAGTGATGTTTTCTTTGCGCTGTCTAATAAAGTTCCAGAATTTTTGGGGTTCCCCTCTTATGAAGTTCGGTAAAGTAGTGTTAAAGTAGTAACTCTTGGCACGAGTAATAGCATTGGAGAGGACAATACCTATTATGGTGTACTCGTCTAATAGTTGATAAGCACAGTCGCGTAGAAATTTCCAAGAAAGTCAGGGGGGGAGGGGGGAATGCACGACGCACTTTAAAAATATTGCCGGTACCGTAGCGTGCAACCCTTCTCTGCAGCTTTTTGTTACGGTTAGAGATGTTTAGAATAGATTGGAATAAGGGAATGGAAAACTACAACTGCCTGTGTACGCACGTGCATGTCACCTCCACAACACAACCAAGCTTGACATTGGCGTGAAGGAGCGGCCAATTGAGCAATATATAAATCGACGTAGGTTCGGAAAGCATGTACGTGCTCAGCCTAACAAATTTTGAGGTGATCCTTCACACTGTCGCTTAGATATTTTAGACTCCCGTATGTCCCGCCCCGTTCCTTCTATCAGCTCTTCCAGCCGTGAGCGGAGAGCAGGGTTGATAAGAAAAATGATAAAAAATGGCCCGAACGGAACGCAGGAAGTTACACGGCCCCTTCGCACAGCGACAACGGCACAGAATATCGCAGTAGCAGACGACGCCTGCAACCGGATGTTCGTGCAAATGTCACCAAGAAGCAAGGCATATCTGGCAACCACGCTCGCGCGGTGCGAGGAGGTGCACGAGACGAGGGTGAATCGCTAAGCCGGCACAAATGCGATGTTTTCATTTGCTGTAACTTTAGAAATACTCCACTCTTTTAACGAAATTCTAGAAGGAGGTGATCGCTGGTTTACCCGAAATTGGTTTACCTGAAAATACGAACACCCATGTATCGGCAAAAACTCTTCCAGGGCCCCTTTAAAACGCATGTTCTAATATCCGCATTTTTGTGGATGATTATGTACCGTTCAATTACGAACGAATACAATCGCATATTCCTTCAAAAGGATCTTAATCGCGTTTAGGAATGGTGCTATTTGTTGCTAATGACGCTTAACCCGAACAAAGGCAATACCGTTTCTTTTAAACGCCCTACTGACCCTGTTGCTTTGCGCTGCGCCATCTCTAACATCATGTACCCCGGTGTCATTGTCTAACGATCTGTCCTGGAAACTTCATATCACCAATATCATATTATCCGCAAACAAAGCATTCGCTTTTCTAAGATTTCAACTTCGCGATGGCCCGGAGATTGTTAAACTACTCGCCTGTCAACCCCTTGTTCGATCCAAACTGGAATATTCAGCCCCTATCTGAAACCCACACCATACATACTTAGCGACGCATTAGAGTCCGGCCAAAAAGTTCGCAGCAGGATTCATTTATTATTCATATTCATAGCATGTCCCGTATCTTCCTCAAAATTACAATCCTGTCTTCCCAGCCTTCTCCTGCGTCACCGCATTGCCAGTCTCTGCCTGTTTCATAAATATTACCATGGTTCGCTCTACTGCGACTACTACTTTTGCCGCTTCTTATATTGCTCAAGCAGCTCTGACTCGAATGGTCTTCCCCGAGATGTCGTATCTTTATTTTGACCAATGCAAATTTCACAGGAACCAAAGGCTTACCCTTCACATTGTTAACTTGTTCGCACCTGGTGTATTTTTGACCCAACCCTTACGTAACACTCCCTGACGGCAGCCTTTGAGGAAATAAAACTGAACTGAACTTCCCTCGAGAGATTCGGTATGCCTGTGCTCGCACGTCCTTACCGCGTCGCAAAGGGGGTACCACTAGCAATCATCATCAGCCTAGGGTGCCTTGGTGCACGCGCACATCCGGCGTACACTAGGCGCCTTAGGAAAGGCACAAAATATAACTGGCCTGCAGGGCCGGCAGTCGACGACTATTGCAGCGGCGTGAGTAGACAGGTACACCCCTTTTTACAGTGAAGCCTGTATGGCTAGTGTTACGTGCATCTTTTTATGCCCGCAAACAAAATCAGCCTGTCTGAAGAACGAGGTGTTGGGAAACGAGCGTTCCATTGGGGGCCCTATTTGAACGCGATCACTGGCAAAGTTGTACGCCGTTGAAAACACTGATTTCAACCACACGGACATTCCCCTTGGGTATATAATATTCGGCACCATTCGCATGATAAGGACACGACTTGGACTACTAGCTTATGCAACTGAGCATTAGGGTATGCCCTTCGGGCACATTAGCTATGAACGCGCACTATTTTGAAAGGAAGAGTGCGTTCGCGCATTGTATATTTGTTACAAGTGTCCACCGTCAACGTTCAGAAGAAATAAAATTAACACGCACTTTTCCCTAAATCTTGTGTCACTTGTTTGTCGTCTGCTAGCAGGCTTCGCTGGTCATTCACCTTGAAGGAGTCGCATGTCTGATCATTGTTTTCTGCGGATTTTCCACATGCCTGATCCGGGATGTCGCCTAGGTCAGACAAGCATGCATGCTTTGTTCCTGTAGGAGAGATGAACACAGCTGGACTTCGTTTCCAATCACAGCCCGTGCTTTTGAATTTGTCCTATTGCTACTCACGCATGCAGGCGAAAAGCAAAAGCGCCCGCGTGTTCGAGATTTCGGCGCACGATAAAGATCTCCAGGAGGTCAAAATTATTCCGGAGCCCTCCACTACGCTGCACCTCATCGCCTGCGTTCCGTCGGCGCGTCAAACCCTGACAGCGACCTATTCCTACTCACGCATCAACCGTGGGTGTTTCCCGCAATGGTTTCCCCCATTTCATGTTGCTGCCCGCTCGAGTACGCGCAGAAGCCCGAGTTCTCCTATGTTTCCGTGCCAAATTAACCAGCTGCGTATGAGCTGCAAATGAGCTGCATGATACGGTTAATTAAACTACTGAACATCAATTAATTTTTTTATTAGAGTCGTTTGCAAAAAATTTCACGAGGGCGCTGCCTGCTTTCCATTCTCCACATGCCTGCTTTGATGACGTGAATTTTCTTGTTAAAGGCGTTTCGTGTTTACGAGAGTAGCATCTTTTATTCAGGCTCACGTGTTCGGGCTGCGCGATTTGTTTGTTTGTTTGTTTTTTTAAGTGCATCCTGTTTATTTCACTACCATTCACTATATTAGCTAGATTCCACAAGCAGTCTTGCAAGCCGCCTGTGTGCGGAATCGGTTGGGACCGACCAAACAGCGATTTGTGGGTCCACTGGCGAGCGTCGTTTCAAGGCAGCGAAAGCGACCGGAGGTTAGCGGCACGGCGATAAAGGGAAACCGGAGCTGATGGGCATGGCACGCGGCGGGTGAGGTCACTCTGCAGAAGCCAGTAGCAGCCCTGCCGGGAGCCCTTGTGGCGACGCATATGTCCACGCACTCGTCGTAGCCGGGAAACAGCGGGCCGTCACCAGATGGGCACTGGCCGCTAGGAAACGTCCACAGGCGGCAGCGGTGCCCGTCAAAGTACCACAGCCTGCTGCCGTTTACCACGTCAGCCCTGCGGAAAACGAACAAAACCCCGCACGTGTTAATTCTCCGTTTCGCCCACGTTAAGATTATAGTTGAAAGATTCCTTCTGTAATACATCGAAAAAGCGAGGCTTGATATGAGACTGGACGGCCAACCCGTAATAACGTAACACGGCACAATCCACCTACCATAGAATTTCACATTTTACATAAACGCCTCCGCGCACAGCAAGCTGATAGTTCACAATCCGCTAATTGACCATCGATTTTCATCCTCTTACGTTAGAATGAAGCGCATCTGCCTTGCCCCGTCTACTGTCGTCTGCGACCCCATGGGCGCAAAGGTGAACTTAGCTAAAATGTTCTTTACATAGTGATGAACTAGTTTAACTAGTATTACAGACTGAATGCGCGGACTTGGGTACCAAACCGTCATGGAAGAAGGAAAAAAGGTGGTAGTTCGCTTGAATACTGCGTACGTAATTAGTGCTATCTTAGCTCCAGAATGGTAACACAGGTACGTTAACAAAGGTACGACAAAATTCCCATTGATTCTGCTGGAATTTTACAGCGAAGCTGTAAAAGCCCCAGTTTCCACGTGTAGCGTGCTTGTGTAAACCTGCGTAAACCAGAATTGTTCCTCACACAAGAGATAGTTCCCTTACTGTGCCGTTATTGACTGTTTTTCGAGTACAGCTTGAAGGCACCTCGAGCCAGATTTTGGCCATCCTAGGGTAAGCACGCTCCAGTTGCCGGTTATGCGTGACGGGTGGGGACGCAGACGTGCTTGTGCAGCCAGGCTTCACGCGCTCCCCGATGCCATGCCCGACGTGCCCGTCGAAGTTCATACGTGGACGCCTCACGGCCCGATGCGTCCTGACTGCTGTCCTTCGTGGTCGAGCGGTTTAAGTTGATGTGCAACACAGACAGTTACCCAGACATTGGATTTATTAGCAGTTTCTTTATTGAGGTGTAACAAACCATTAAAGATTATTTGGACGAGTCAGAAGATAGCGTGCCGTTATCCCATGAATTTTCGAGAGAAGATGGTAAGTTTGCAAAATATAAATTAGTGTCTCTATACCAGAACTCCCTGAAAAGCTAGAGGTTGTGAGGAGAAGCGTTGACCCACCTGCATCATCATAAAAGCAGCGTCGTAGGACAGCGTCACCGGGTCGGCCTTATCATTATCACTGGCGAGGAGGAAGAGGGGATCGTGCGGGACCCGAGACGGCGGGACGCTGTCGGAACGCCAGAGTACGGCGCCTAGAATACATTTGTATATTCTAGGCACTGCAGCCAGGAGGTCGGCAGCCACTCGACTTGGGCGAGGCTGGCCGAGAAGGCAGCGCGACTGGGCGACGCGCACCCGTTCCCGCGCGCCATCACGGCACCGTGAACGTGCCGGTGCCACTACCACTGGGGTGTCCGAGGCAAAGGCAACGCCAAACCCCGGAGGGCAAATCCCGTTCCACGACGTCTGTGTGTATCCTGCATAGCGACTGCATCGCGTGTCTCGGCAACGTTTGACTTTGGAGTTGCTGAGTGTCCCAGTGTTCTTCAGTGTTTCATGTACCCCATCGTGTCAATATATTCTCGTGAAAGTAAAATAAGTGTTCCCCTTGCTGTGGAACCTATCCAGCTCCTGCGCATCGCGCTCGTACAGGCGGGATCCCGTGGCTACCTGGCCGGCAATCACACCACAGTGTGATTTGCACAACGCACAAGGCACAACGTTGTGCACAAAGCACAACGCAATTTGAGTTTCTGAGGCACTCTGGTAGCTAGTTAACGTAAGTCAGAAATAAAAGTGGGTCTCAAATCTTGCTTGGTACAAGCAGAGTTCGTACAAGCAGAGTAAGAGTGTCGTTGCCAGGAAGAACTTGTTACCTGTCAGATATAAGACGCTTTTTAGCAGTAGAAATGGTCGTCCAGGTATTCCAGACAACTCAATAAATCGACATTTGGGCGAGATCATCGTTAAGTAGCGCTTGCGTCTCTTCTTCGTCCTGCCCCAACTGCTATTTAATCAATCAATCAATCAGTCAGTTTTATTTTTCGCTCCAAAAAGTACAGCGAAAAAAAGGGGGGCTGGAGAAAACGCCGCTCATTTCCGGCTTGACGGGGCTCCGGACACACATCAGAAGTGGTCACAATGCAGTCACAGAAGCAAACGTACATCAAAACATTAAAGCATACATTTAAAACATACTAAGCATTATGATATAGCATTATAATAAAACACACTAAAAACAAAAGATAGACACAAGCACTTTTTAAAGGAACATTTAACGATGCATACAACTCAAGTTTAGTGAACAGGACATTGTGAAAAATACTGTCGAATACCTTAAAATAAGTCGATGAATATTGAGCCAGCACACGTTTTTCTGTGAACGAACAATTTAATACTATCGACAGAATACACCAAAGCTTTGTCTGTTAAAGGGACACTGAAGTGATTTGAAACATTGCGGGATTACTACAATTAAACCTGGTAATAACGATTTTGACCAAAAATTGTCAATTCCTCGTCACATGCACGTATTCGTTACATGCAGGTTTTGCGTTAAAGCTTGCGTGAATGAAGCAAAAACGAAAACAGACTGCTAGACATCAGTGACAGTTAGCTCACCATTCAAGGATTTATTTCACAGTGGAAAACTGCGTGATTTGCGCCTGCTACTTTTCCATGAGCTTGATCACTACAGGGCACTGCAAAGGAGTAAGGTCACTTACCACCGCATGCGCAAACGTACCTCGAGTGTCCCGTTTGCCTTCGACACTTTTCGGCGCGTTAACACGTTTCAAGGACCACAGGTATGCTGAAAGGGCGCATTTTTGTGTACTTGGGGCTCTGTTACGCACTCAAAATTGTTGAGAGGTTGCTGGGATACTTTACCTGGCGGCGAAGTTCTTCGTTCTCGCCGGTGGAGCCGGCATTTAAAATTTCGAGTTTGTCTTGACAAGAAAAACATTTTCGTTTTCTGGCAGCAGAACCGACACTGCAGGTAGCAGCGGCGACGCGCAACTACACGCCGACAGGCAGGCCTAGCGCCTAACCGACACCTAACTCACACCGCAGTCGCATTCACACGTCCGGTGCGGGCGACATTCGCTGCATTAGTGTATTTCTCTAGCCTATTCTACAGAAAAAAGCAAAAAAACAGTGACCCACCAACGTAGAGAATTCGTTATATCAAGGCTAACCATCGCAACGCCTTCGTTACATACAGGTCGCAAACACATGGGCTTCAATGGGGTTGGCAATGAGGAATTGAAGAACTTCGTTTAATCCGGGTTTTGTTACAAGAGGTTCCTTACATCGAGGTTTAACTGTAGTGCAAATTGTAGTCCGGAGTCCCTCGGCTATTCTTCAACCGCTCTGGGTGTGTTTACGCGAATTTATTTAGTAGAAAAAATTACGCCCACCTCCCCTCGCGGGAACCCTGGTGTGATGCGACGCTGAGGGGGGTTCAAGCGCAAGCGGAGAGCAACCGTCGACCGTAAGGCCGCCGGAGAGGGCCACACCGGTTATATGCGCAGCGCGCCCGAAGGAGAGAAGACCGCGGAGAGAAAGAGAGTACTGCACATGCGCAGCACCGCGCGCAGCGCCGCCCACCGGTGGAGTGAGAGCGCGCTGGGCCGCACACCTGCAGATGTTGAGAGAGAGTGTTCGCACGCGCCGGCGCCTGGGCACGCGCCGGCGCCACTGTGTCTGCCGCGGCTATGATGCAACACAATCCAACAGAATCCACTTTATTCCAATCGAATCCAAATCCAATCCAATCCAATCAAAGCCAAGCCAAGCCAGGCCAAATCAAGCCAAGCCAATCGAATCCAATCCAATGCCCCTCGCGAGAGAGTGTTCGATATCGGAGAGGAGAGGGGGTGAGCGGAGGAGAGTACGGACGCCGACGACGACAACGACGGACGCACGCAGGAACGACAGGGCCGCCGACAAGGGAGGCGCTGCGAGCGCGCCATCGTATCGGGATGTGCAGCTCACCAGCTCCGACAATTTTCGTTCGGCACCCCAGAGTACGTCTTCTAACATCCTAAAAATCTCTCCACCGTCACCGGAAGGCGATCTGGTTCATCTGGATACCACGTTTCGGCAGGTGGGCCCCTCCAACATTTTTTACGGGCGATTTACGTCTCGACCACGCCGGAGGCGTCTATAGGCCTAACGGCCATGGCGCCTCCCGGTAGAAAGGACGGCCGGCCCAGCACCGCAGCCGCAACTGTGGCGGACACCCAAACTGGATATGATCCTCACAGCATTGTTTGGACCTCCATCCCGACTTCGGACAGCCCACCGGAGTTGCCCCAATCCTTCAAGAGCGCCGCGCTTACTGCCGCGGTCGGTCGTCGAGAGCAGGCGAGCAACGCACTTAGGGCGGCCTCCACCGACGCTGCGTCCCTGGCCACGGCTGCAGACCCGGACGCTGACGCCTGCTCCTCAACAATTTCGCCGCCTGCGACGCGCTCCGCGGGCCCGCAGCGGGGGAACAAGAGGTTTTTGTGGCATCCTCAACCCCTGCCGAAGCCGAAAGCAACGGACTTCGTCGTTGTGCTCAAACCCCGGACTCAGCTGTCCCTCGCCAACGCTTTCCCCGAGAACGGGGCCGGTCGCGCGCTCATCGCCCACCTAGGAGCGACCGCGACACGGCTAGTCACTGTTGTGATGGTGCGGGAACAAAATCTCATCTTAGTTTACACCTCGCACCCGCACATAGCGGACAAACTTATCGGTGAGTTTGCAGTTCCCTCACCCGCCGGACCGGTGCCCTTGTTCGGGTACTTGCGCGCCGACACTCATGACTGCTGTTATGGAGTAGTGACGGTGCGCAGCTCCGACAACGAAGCCGCACTTCGTGAGAGCCTTTACTGGCCTGAAGGCGAGATTCTAGACGTCCGACGACTGGGCACCTCTAATAAGGTGCGCCTCACCTTTTCCGGCAAGGTGAAGCCCAGGTACGTCTCCTACGACGCCCTGCTGATCCCGGTGCAGCCGTACAAAAAACCTGTGCCAGCCTGCGGTCGGTGTGGCTCTGTTGGACATCGACCCGACGCCTGTCCCGGCCCCAAACCTGACTTTTGTGGCATCTGCGGAAAGGCGGTGCCGCTCACGGATGGCGCCCGTGCCCCACATGAGTGTACGCCCAGGTGTGCGCTGTGCGCTGGTTCCCACGTCACCGGGGACCGGCGCTGTAAGGAACACTACAGGGCGCCGCCACCCAAGCCGTCCACTCCTCCATCGGAAGGTCAAGCCGGCCGCAAGAAGCGAAAGCGTCGACGCCCACGGAAGCCGCGGAAGTCGGGCTCTCGGGAATCGCCGCAGCGGGCTCAGCCTCCTGCCACCAACACTGACCCGCCCCCGCGCCCTGGAGCGGAGGCTATCGGGCCTTCCCGGCGAGGCCCAACTCCGGACGGACCTACGGCCAAGAGGCCTAACACAGGGCAGGCTCCTCCCGCCCCATCCAAACCGAACCAGCCATCACCTCAGCTCAAACCCGCTGCCCAGGGGGATTCATCGTGGGCCGCCCGCGTTCGGAAGGGATCCCAGGTGAGCGGCTCGGGCGGGGCAGCCTTTTCGCCCACACCCTACGTGATCTCCCAACCCAAACCGCCAACCCCTTCCACTCCCACACGGGAACAAATTGAATTCCGCAGGTTACAGGCCCAAGTTGCCTCGTTAACGCAGACGGTGGAGGCGCTTGTGAACCGCTCGTCCTCACCTAATTCGACGCCCCTCGGGCAGGCGCCGGAGGCGATGGATAGTTCCCCCTCCGAACACAGGGAAACCGCTGCGAACCTCGGCCCGCTTGAGGAGCGCCTAAGCAACCTAGAGGCCCAGATGGCGTCCATAGGGACCATGATCGAGAATCGATTGGCTGCTGCCCTCCAAACCGCTTTTGACCGCATCCCGGGCAAGATAGCGGCCCAGATGTCCCAACTCACTGTTAGCACCCGCCGTCCTAAGCTTAAGCGAGGATCTCGTTCTCAAGCATCCCGGCCCCTTTCCAAGGTGACGGAGGTCGACGAGCAGTCTAACAGTTCTACTGCGACCTCGGAAGTGAGCACCGGATCGAGCAGCGGAGCCCCTATGCAGCCCTTTGCTCTCCTGGAGGCCCCCCACACGTTTAGTTCTAAAGATGGCGGGCAACGGCCCTAGATCGCGCTGCGACCGTGCAAATTCGGCTATTTTTACAATCCTACAGTGGAATTGCCGCGGATTTAAGGCATGCAATAAGCGGGCTGCTCTCCGACTCCACTTAGAAACCTATCCGCAGTTGCCCGCGGTAGTGGCCCTTCAGGAGACGGGCGAGCACGTAGCTCTCACAAATTATACCGTGTACCAAAGGGATTCACAAACCGCACTCTGCGTACATCGAAATTACACCGCCAAACTGGCGGATCTCGACTGCGATCCGCTTTATTCGTACGTTATGGTGACTCTCCTCCCGCTTAGGAAGCAGGATCCGTCCCTGCACATCCTCAACATCTACAGTTCTCCCAAACTTCCTAACGTAACGTACGCTGATGTGTTTACCAAAGCCCTTACGGTGGCAGGTAGGGAGCCGCTTGTCATTGTAGGGGACTTTAATGCCCCTAGTCCTCACTGGGGTTACCGTAAGGAGGAACGGCGTGGTAGAAAGTTGGCGGAACTCATTTCCACTTTGGGCCTCACTATCCAAACGGACCCCGCACACCCAACCCGCATTGGCAACTCTGTAACTCGGGACACATGTCCTGATCTCACACTTACCAAGCACATCAGGCATGCAGAATGGCTCAACACCGATGAAACCCTCGGCAGTGACCACTGCATTTTTCTCACTACAATTCGGACGCGTCCCCTTACCCGTCCCCATCAACAAGCGACACTTCCGGACTGGGACAAGTTCCGTTCGGAGTACACAACTTCAGCCCCCATAGCTCAACAAGGCTACGCCACTTGGTCTCAACACCTTGTGACGTCGCTTCGCCAAACTGAGCAGACGGTTCAGCTCTCAGAGGCCACGCCGGCGGTGGATAAACATCTACTGCATATCTTGGAGGCTCGGCGTAGCCTTGTCCGCCGTTGGCGCCGACAGAAGCATAACCGTAAGCTCAAACTCCGCATAGCAGCCCTCACTCAGGAAGCGGCCGAGTACGCGGCCCAGCTCGCTGACTCCAATTGAGTAGAACGCTGCAACAATGCCGCCAAGCATATGTCCAACCGCAGCACGTGGCGTTTCTTCAGGGCTCTCATCGACCCTAGCCAAACGCGCACAGAAACGCAAAAACATCTTCAACGCGCGCTCCACGCTTACGCGGGTGACGCAGATAAATTGGCACAGGCTCTTAGGGATAAATATATCTGTGGCCCGCAGGACTCCATCGAACCGGCGTTCTCATATGCAGGCTCGGAGAACGCAGAATTGGATCGTTGCTTTGAACTCCACGATCTGAAGGTGGCCCTGTCGAAAATGAAGCGAGGAACGGCGCCTGGTCGGGATCAAGTGACTGTTAAGCTTCTAGCCAACCTCCCAGACCTAGCATACCTTCACCTCCTCGACTACTTCAATCAAATTTGGGAGGGGCGCGAACCGCTACCAATTGATTGGAAAACGGCTCTGGTAACTTTTATTCCCAAACCGGGCAAGTCTATCAACATCGAAAATCTACGCCCCATTTCGTTAACCTCGTGTGTGGGGAAGCTTATGGAAACAATGGTTAGGGATAGGCTTTCCGATTACCTCGAGGACCAACACACTTTTGCCGACACTATGCACCGCTTTCGTCCACATCGCTCTGCTCAGGACATTCTCCTACAACTCCATCGTGATGTCATTGAGCCGATCGAGCATCCAAGTAACGATAAGGTAGTCCTCGCCTTAGATCTTAAGGGGGCGTTTGATAACGTTACCCACAAAATCATTCTGACCCATCTTTCCCAAACGAACTGTGGGTATAATGCTTTCAGGTACATCCGTCAGTTCCTGACTGAACGGCAGTCGTACCTCCGCATTCAAGGCAAGGAGCATGGCCCATACCCTCTGGGTACTCGAGGAACACCACAGGGAACGGTCCTCTCTCCTCTTTTGTTCAATCTCGCCATGGCTCATCTCCCCCCACTGCTGAAGGATATCCCCGGCGTACGGCACGCTCTGTACGCCGACGATATCACGCTGTGGGCAACCCAGGGTTCCCTTGGCAGCATTGAGGCCAGCCTGCAGCATGCAGCATCGGTCGTAGATGAATACGCGCGCCGCTGCGGCCTCGAATGTTCCCCTGAAAAATCGGAGTACGTGCATCTTCGCCCCAAACCAAAAGATACGACTCAAATCGCACTTTCCTTGCGAACCGGGCCAATCCCGGAACGCGAAGAAATCCGTGTCTTGGGACTCTTCATACACAAGAGCAGGAAAGTCGACACAACCCTGCGAAAGTTACGTATGGTCGGGGATCAAGTAGGCCGCATGGTCCGTCGGGTCTCAAACAAGCGGGGGGGTCTCAGAAGCCGCGATGCTTTGCGCCTCGCCAACGCTTTCGTGACCAGTCGGATCCTATATTCGACACCCTACCTACGTTTGCGCAAATGTGATGTGCACACGCTCGAAGGCATTCTCCGCAAGATATACAAGCGCGCCCTCGACCTCCCGATCTCGACGTCTAACCAGCGTCTTGCAGATTTGGGCATGACCAACACGTACGGAGAACTCAAAGAGGCCCATCTCCATAACCAGTACCTGCGGCTTACCAAGTCGCACGCTGGGAGATGCCTCTTACAACGCCTCCACATCTCCTACACATATCAGGCAGAAGAGCGAACCACGATCCCAGAGGACTGGCGTGGTGCGTTGAATATCCAGCCTCTACCCCAAAACATGGCTAGGGGCACTCACGAAGGCAGGCGAACTGCGCGGGTTACAGCCTTGCAAGGACGCTATGGGTCCCGGCCTGGAGTATTTTACACGGACGCGTCTGGCCCTCACCACGGGGGGTGGTACACGGCAGCCGTAATCCATCAAAACGTGCCTGTTCAAGGGCTCACTTTTCGAGCACCGGACATTTCTCATGCGGAGGAAGTCGCCATAGCTCTCGCCGCAGCGGACACCGCATCTCGGATCATTATTACCGATTCGCGGAGTGCGTGCCAAAATCTTACCAAAGGTCGCATCACCATTCGCGCTGCTCGAATCCTCAAGGGCTGTTATTATATGGACCGCCCAAATACACGTTCCGTCATCTGGACTCCAGCTCACGCAGGACTAGGTGGTAACGAGGCTGCCGATAGCCCACGCGCTTGACTCCCGGGACCCTCCTCGCCCTCCATCTCTTGACGATCCAGAACCTAACCCGGTCAGCTCATTTCGCGATATCACAGCGATGTACAAATTGAACAGGCTCCGATTTCCGCCTCCGGCGCCAGGCCTGACTAAGGCTGACGAGCGCTGGCTCTTACGGCTATACACTAACACGGTATTGTGCCCGGCGATACTCAAGCACTTCAATCCGGCCTTCTCCGGGGAATGCCCACACTGTGATCATCCGTTTGCGGATACTTTTCACATGGTGTGGGCATGCCCATCCAACCCGGCGGTCCCCCCAATCACGTCCCCTTCCCCCCCTACCCGTGAAAGCTGGGAGGCTGCCCTGCTCGGCTGCTCGACCTTGGAGGGCCAACGAGCCCTCGTGGCCAGGGCGCGCGCCGCCGCGGAAGCCACAGGGGTCCCGGACTAGGGACTCCTCCTAGAGTTTGTACAGGGTCGGCCCTTAAGGCCGCCCCTATCTCTCACTTGTATATAGTCTTAATAAATGTTTTTCACCACCACCACCACCGCCGACAAGAGATGCTCTCAGCGTCGCATCTAAAAATCAATTCGAAAATGCTGTCCTCCTGTCTGTATCCTCGCCCATTTTCTATGGAGTTTTCGTGTGACGTCAGGAAAGAAATGGCAGCATCTCCACTTCGTGTATGATGGCAAGGGTGCGGAGTACGGGTACTCAAATTGGCATCCAATTTGCGCCCCGAGTGACATCCGACTTGCGCCCCGACCGTCATTCGATTTGAGCCGTGAGTTGCACCTTGATTATTCCCTAGATGAAACTGCATCTGACGGCTCAAATCGAATTTCGCTTGATTTTCGCTTGATAGTGGTGTGCGCACGGATGGACGCGGACGGACATTGGGAGGTCCTAAGGTACTCTGCACCGTTACAGGTGAGGTAGTAAGCCGTTTGACTCTTGAGTACTAACTCACGGTCCCAGCCCGATGAGTAAGACGACTGACACTAACTCTGTTTGGTCTACCAGACGCAGGCTCGAATCCTGCCGGTGCCTCTGTGATTTCTTGCTATTGTATATGCTATGCGCATGGACGCGGACGGACATTGTGCGGTCGTAAGGTACTCCGCACCTAAAATGACTTGGCTTGACTGCGCTACTGCACGGCTCGCACACCTTCTGACAGAGTCAGTCGGCCCAGCGTTTAGTCCGCCGGCCGCCACGGGTCGTCGCAATTCGTTTGCTCAGTTGCAACTAAGTGAGGACACATTTGTCAATGGAAGAATGGGCCTTTCCTTAGTTGGTTATTTTGTATACTGTATCTAGCTGCAAGTCCAGGCCGATCCACACAAGCGCTCCACAAGAGCACATGCGATGCTTCGCTGACTGGTACGCTAGTATATTGGAAAATCTAAGGCCAATTGAAGGCAGGAGAAGAGCCAGCGAAGTCAATATAGGTACTAAGAAAATAAAAGCAACTGAAAATTTTACCATAAAGCGCAAAACTGGGGTGCAGGAAGCTCTTTTTCGCGCTGGGTGAAAAAGCACAGCGGTCAGGGGCACGACATGCATCTGCGAACGCTTTTCCGTCCAAGAAATGCACTTGCTAGACGTGAGATATTGTGGAAATTTGGGGGACGCTTACTGCACGAACGCTATACAACAAATAGTCGTCTAGGCTGCTGGAAATGCTAAACCTGAATAAAAATGTAAAGTGGTTATACATTGTACACCTTATATTTTGAAGACCGGCAGCCCTGGCTCGTGGTTGAGTGGTCTGGAGCGCTGGGTCTGCTATTTTACAAGTCGCGAGTTTGAATCCCAGAGTAATTCGAACTCGCGAATTTTTTTGCAAATTGATTTTTTCGTTTTCGGCCGATGTTTTCTGTACTGAATTCGCCATTTTTGGGCCATAACGTTCATTGCACCACAAGCGAGGTCGCAGAACGCGCGCCGACTGACACTGACGCGCTAGCGAGATCTGGTTGGTATGCTGTTGCCAAAAGTGCCGACTGCTTGCGGGCAGTGGGCACAGGCCAGAATAAGCAGACGCTTGGCCTGGTGCGAACACGATTTTGCGATACAGGCATGAGTGAGTGAGGCTCCAAAGATAGGGGGAAAGCGCATTGCATTTCAGCGCCTGCGGTGATGCGGAGGGCGTTCATGCACTGCGTAGGCCTCGGTTAGTGATTTCTACGATTCCAAGCTGTCCTCGTAGGCTTACCTGAGGCATTTTACAGCCGGTAACATGACGGAAGCGCGGTAGGGCGATTATCAAGATATCGAGCATGCCCATCCAACAACAAAGTCGGATGTCCAGCTTTATGTTACATAGAACCGAAACCGCAACTTCTTTGTATTCTTATCTTGGACATCGTCCAATCACGTATCACCTTTACCTGACGTCCCTGCGGTTAGTTGGTGCAGCCTCCGCAAACTGCGCATGGTAGTTTTTCTTCTTTCAGGCTTTATAAAATAGATATCTCCTTATCGCCAGGATTAGCGACAAAACGTGTGTTCATTTGAGACAGTCTACGCAGTGCAAGCAAAAACGGGAGTTTGAAAAATTCGCTTCAGTGTCCCTTTATAAGGCCAGGTCTAAACCTGAATTTGGGGGCTATTCCATAAGATCCGAGTTTGAGTGAAACTCGGGTAAGGCGGAGCTGTGGTGATAATAATAAGCTCATGATGATATTTTGGGGCAAGGTTAAAACGCTTCAAAATGCGATTCATGCTATCTGCTGATTATTAAGGCGACGTAATCGGCCCAGGGCAGCGCGCTCCAAGGATGCGCGAGTAGGGCGTGCGCATCTTTCAGTGCGTTCTCTCGCTCCACTGCTGTACTGGGGGATACTGGGGGCAAGGAAATCCAACTACTGTATTTTATTGTACTTTTACTTCAATAATTTGACTACAAAGTTTATTTTATTTTTATTCCAGGCGTTCATACGAGGTTTCTGTTTGAAATTTTTTGTCCTAAGAAGTAGTTTCTGCCGTCAGTGGCAGACAGTGATATCATGCGACTATGGCCGACTGGCAAAACAAAAATCGTGCGATAGAAGGTTGCCCCATTCAAAACAGTCGCTGCTCGTATTACGTTATCGAAACCGTCCGCTTTTCGACCCAAAATTACCCCCGACGCTGTACAGTCTGCTTACGTGGTTTTAAGGCGAAAACCTGTCGATACGTATTAGGAACTTCTTTTTATTGCGCCTTTTTTCTAGCTTTCGTTTCTTTGTCTTTTGGCACGGATTACTTTAAACGTCTTCTTTTCAGCTATAGACCCTTTGCAAAATGGCCCCAGAGCTAGCGGAGGAGCAGTAAGCAATTCCGGCAACGCTGTGCGCCGGCATCATGAAGGAAGCGAAAACAGCGGAAAACAGCAAACGCAGGGCAGTTAGCGTCTACAGCAGCGTAATACTGACGTGTGCTTCTCGTAAAGTTGCTTTTCCCATAACTTGGTGCGAATATACCCTTGCTGCTCTTCCTTCATTTGAAGAGCAGCATATTGTGCACTTCTACTCGACGAGGTATAGTCGACTGACAGACCCTACAATTTAAGCGTAAAATACCGTCGTTTGGGATGCATATCAGCAGAAAACGAATGCAGGATTTGTTACTAAGAATGATTTGTTACCTTACCGCTGCCTACTCGCTTAGTCGTTGACTTCTAATTGTGTTTATTCGATGCGCGCTTGCCCCGTCTCAGTGGCGGCTGGCCGCTATGAACGGACTACGAGGCGCGCGGTTTTGGCTGAGCGCTCACGTTGCGACTGTTGAAACTTTCTAAACCACTTGCATTAAGGACGAAAGCATACATAAAGACTCTACCCTTGTCTCCCCGAAATATTCCGAACAAAATTTCGTTGCCTTACACACAGCAAAATATTGTCGGGCATCTCTCTTGATTTCTGCGATCCATCTTTTTTTTGTTTGTATGTCAGTTGAAAACACTTGATGGGACACACGGAACTAAGTTATACAAGTTAAAAACATGTGATGTATCTTCCACCTGTATCACATAAGCAGTAAAGTCCGTGCATTGTGTCGGGGGGTGCGTACCTACATCGAGATTTGTAGAAAAGCTTGATTCTGATTCAGTTAGAGTACGGCGTGGTCGCTGCGTGGTATGCGCCGTTAATGTACCACGAGAGAAGGGAATTCGCATAATGTAAAGACAAAAAATAAACTCCTAGACCGCTTTCCTGATCTACTGCCGTTGAAATGCCAAGACAAACAGAGCAAAACACGCCTGCAGGCTCGAATTTTTGGCTGCATTCACAGAACCCTCCTGCCTGAATGTTCGCGTTAAAACTTCGGCAGTGATAATGCGCACGTGAAACTTACCATAAAACAGCTCTCAAAAAAAGGAAGACGAGCGCGTTTGCGGTTCACAATGTCAGAACATCGATCAGCGCGGCCAGAGCGCAGCGCGAATGCAGGCTGGAATTCACCTGTACCGAAACAACTCCGCTGTGTAAATGTCCGCCGCTAACAACGGCGGCAGTCGTGGCCACCACTTGAAACGAAGCTCTCAATATCGTGTATAAAAGAGGCGTATTGCCCTGAAGATTCCCAGGTTAAAACGGGAGACGCTAAGCGTTCGCGTCCTACGTACCTTTCGTTTAGCATCACTGCACGTAAACATACCGCTTGCAAAGAGGTACGCAGCAGTGCGTGGGCATCGTGCCTTATATTGCTACAAAATCTCGTTACTAGGCTGCAGAATGGTGAAGCGATGGCCAAAACGCATAACCGCAGCAGCGTTCCTGGGCGACGCTTCCTTTATCCTGGCATCGTCGCGTTAGACACCAGTGTTGCCACCGCTGAATTTTCAGCGTGCCCCAATTCTTTTTGCAAAGGGTCTATATCGTCTTTGCGTGAGTTTCTTCCTTTTAATTTGTTCGTCTTAGTGGGCAAGCAAACGGGAACACGCCACAGCCTCCCTAGAATCGGGGTTCTGCGAGGCTGGTGCGCACGTGTCCTACTCCCGTGACACCACGTTCAGGCTTCACGCTGCACGCACTATTCTACAACTGTTACTTTTAAAATTCACAGTGTTATAAGCTTTGTAAACCGGGGACGTTTGTTCCTCAAAGCTGTCAATTGCAGATCAATGCCCCAAGTGGCCACGTGCTACGGAGGAAGGAATAGCGACAAGGACAACAACATTTTCAGGTTTGTTTGCCCTATTTCATTTTCCTCTTGACCACTCTTGTTGGAAGAAGGTCTCCACAGTCGTTTTTTTATATAGACTTCAATCCCCTCACAACCCTCTCTTACTTCCCGCCCTTCCCACTTCCGCTTACCCTCCCTCTGGCGTCACGCGGTTGCTTTAATTCTTAGCTCTCCCCTTCACTCACTTTCCCTGCTCTGCTTCCTGCCATACGACGGTGACGCTGAGCAAAGCCCGCTAAAACTTGTAAAGATCGCCTCTGACAACAGGCATGTGCCGTTAATTGTATTGTAGCGAGGATAATGGACAGGTGCAGCAGGCCATCAAGCTACCGGGGTATGCGCCGTACCAGCATGAACCATGTTGAAGAGCAAGGCAGGATTAAGTCCAATCCAGACGCGAGGATACGCACCCAAGATCTTACAGGGGAAGGAGATGAACCCCATGAAAGGCATGCGCGAAAAACGAGCTGGATTATCTCAACCCTCGGACCTGCCTTCCTATCGGCTTCACCGCGGCGAATAAACACCTCAACCGGTTATCGGTGCGTGGACTGTCTCATTAGAGAGTTGTAGCTGACCGTTTCTGACGGTCCGCTCCGCTCCGATAGCAAGCGGGGGCGCCATTGCGCATGCGTGGCACGCTAGCGCGCTACCGGCGATACCGGAGCGGGGCCCCGCTCCGCTAACCGGGGCTCCTTAGCGGACCGTCGCAGCAGCTTACGCTACCGGGCGGAATTCCAACATGGCTGCCCCCGCGATGCGAGCGCGCTCCGGCGAACTTCGTTTCTTCAGTTGAAACACGACCGACGAAGCCGCGAAAGCACTTCCGAATAGGCAATGGTGTCACACACCTCAAAGATCTTTAGAATGGAAGCGAAAAACGTCGACCGAAGCGCGGGGCTGCTTCTATGCAGCGCCGAGAAAGACAGCCTTGGCTTGGCTATTCCAAAGTTTATCGGCTTGTTTATTGTGATTTAAAAAATTATACCATGTCAGCGACATTATACAAAAAAAGATTAAATGAGGCCAAGAAACACGGTATTTTGCTTTGATTAGGCGACCAAATACAAATTCTTATGTTTCCATTAGGTTGAAGTTTTGGTTTACAGGCGCACGCGAAACGACCAGTCACGGGAATGATTCCCCGTCGAGGAAGATACGGTTATCGCTTAGCTAAAAGCCTTTCGGCTGCTGACGCTCCGGTTGTGTTGAGCGGGACGTCGGGAGCATAGCGGAGCGTCCAAAACGGTCAGCTAAAACTCTCTATTGACAGTATAGGTAGTGCTTATAAGCTATCCTGCCAGTAACGTTTTTAAAAGAAACGCGTGTCACGCAGCCCCTCGAGGGAGACCGCCTGCCGCGCTGATGATAAACCAAACGCATGGACATGCAACGCCTCGTTTGAAGCTGTTTCGCGAGAAGACGATAACTGACGCGCACGCTCCGGCTGCAGAAGGATAGACGCGTGGTAGGAACCTGGGGGAGCCATCTCCGCCAAATAACCCAAAGCAAAGGCGAGGTCTTGAAAACACGTCTCCACTGACCATATTGCGCACACACCGGTTGATGGTCGTCTGGTAGTGGTCGATGGTGCGGTCGCCACCAACGCTTCTGTAAAAGCCACGTAATCGTAGCCACGTCGCCACGAAGTCGTAGCCACGTCGCAGCCATGAAGTCGTCATTTGATGCCCGCTAGCAGCGACAAGAACTTGGCATAAAACAAAAATGAGGTCCCCAGGTCACCGTCAGCCAATGGTGCCACAGTCGCGATGGTGTTCGGTCCAAATTGGAGTTCACTATTGTACGAGCCGATAGGAGAGGCCAAGACGACGCGATTTTCCCACGGGAGCCTTCTACATACACCGTTAAAACACAGTCGATGAATAATGACACAAATTCAACGTGTAAAACGCACTCGCCAATGCTCCAACACGCTCTTGACACGGGACGATTTCTGATAAGCGCCCGCCATGCACACTCAAGCAAGCCGTAAAAAAAATTTGGTGGTCGGGAGCAGGGCGCCTTCCGTTCGATACAGTGGACCCCTTTGATTACTTGGTTTGTGCTTGCGCAGAGCTGCACTGGGACTACCCTCAAGCCAAGTAGCAAACATAATTCAGTGGAGGAACAGAACACCGAGATAAATGGACCGCACCGTGCCGGGCCTGGCCAACAACCAGGCTGGGGATTTCAGTTCAGTTCAGTTCATTTATTTAGACAAACCATATCTCGGGAGGAGGCAAAAGGCAAATTACTCTGCCTGAAGGCGGCCGTCAACCCCGGACATGTGACATTGCAACAGTGCACAGGAACGCTAGAAACAAATTATGACAACTAGCTATACAAAGGTGCTGTAGAAAAAAAACATGACTATACATTTTTCGAAATAATATACTAGCGATTACAATATGCGCACAACACAAATAATTACAAACTACACAGAGTAACGCTACACCATTCCACACTTAATTCCAATGAAATACAGGAAAAGCCAAAATTGTACATTTATCAAAGGTAATATAGCAGCAAGCACAACAGGCGCACAACAAAAATTATAACACACTGCACAGAGTAGCGCTATGCAAACTACACGGAGTAGCGCTACACAATTCAAGACATTAAGTAATGTTTAATTTTTTTCTTTAGCGTGAGCCAAGACGTGGTGTGTTGCAGTAATTCTACAACAGCTGAGTGCTTATTTAGATAGGTGGCAATTTGGTGGTCTAATTTTTGTATACCATAGTTTGTTCGGAACATTGGCGTCCTAAAACAAAACTCGGCCCAAGATCGTAATGTACATTCACTGGTATATATTGTTCTAAAAATAATGAGTTCTTTGATATTTCCCTAAGAATATAAAGACTAAGCTTAAGGTCAAACGACTGGTGTATTGTAAGAATACTGTGCTGCAGAAATAACGGGGCATAGTGCTGCATACAAGACACATTCTCAATGCAGCGAAGAGCTCTTTTTTGTAGTACTAGAAGTCTGCTTAAATTAGTTGCCGTTGTGCTTCCCCATATTAAAAGACAGTAATAAAGATGAGACTGCAATAGCGCGTAGTACATTTGGCGCATGAGCCAGAACGGGACCAGACATCTAAATTTATAAAGCAAATCGACAGACCGTGACACAACGGCGTGTACCTTACTAATATGAAGAGTCCAACTGAGGTTTTCATCAAAAAGAATTCCTAGAAATTTAAAAGCGGGCACCCGTTCGATACAACTGTTCCGAAATTCTACCAAAGGGTCATGATCATTGAGCTTGTTTCTGGTTTTAAAAATAACATATTTTGTTTTTCTGACGTTTAATTCAAGTTTCAAAGTAGCAGTGGGGTTATCCAGCCACACCAGCACCCCAGTCCAATAGATGTGTATTGCGTGATGGCGTCTATGCCTCGCTGCAGCGTCTCTTCTTGAGGGCCAGGAGCCCGTCAGCGGCATAGATGGCATGTTTTAGTCCCGGGATAGCATTGAGACGGGGCGGAAGATCGCTCATGGCCAGGTTAAACAGAGGTGGAGAAAGTATGGCTTCTTGGGGCACTCATGCTGTAAGTTTGCAGGCATTACTGATGTGGTATTCTACTTTGATTTTGACTAGCGGGTTAGTAAGGAAGATACTCGATTGTTCTGGGTCCTAATTTGTCGCATTTTGCTTTTTCGAGTATTGGCACGTGAGCGACGGTGTCAAAAGCTTTCTTTGTATCGATCCCGACTATGGTACAGGTTTGGGCAGTGCTCTTCGCTTCCACTATGTCTCTATGCATGTGGAGTATGGTGTCTTGGGCAGGGAACTGTCGGCGAAAATGGGTCATCGTGTAGCAGAAGGCCTGGTTTTTTTTCTAGAGCCCATTCAGTGCGGGCCTGAACCATCTTTTCAACGAGTTTGCCTATGCATGAGGTGAGAGAAATAGGGCGTAAATTCTTAATGTGATCAGGTGATTTACGCGTTTTGGAAATAGCAACTACGTGTGCCGTTTCCCGTGCCATAGGATGTCGGCCACTTTCCCAAGCTTGGTTTATGTAACCTCGGAGGGCTTCTAAGTGGTTGTATGGTAGGTTCTCCAGCATTTTATACGTAATTTGGTCTGGTCCAGGAGCTTAATTTCTTCAGATGCTTTGTAGGGCATTTTGCAGTTTATGAATTGTGCATGGCTAATCCATGACCGTAAATGATGGTTGTGGTTGTGACGTCTTCGGACACTCGTCAGTAGAGGCTATAGTGGTGTGGGGGGGAAATGATCCAGTAGGAGATCATCTAGCAAGGGTTAAGGCTTGCGCGAGTTGGTGAATGATTACAAAAGGGGAACAGCGCAAACTCAGACCAAACACAAAAAGAAGAAGGTGACAAACACGAGCGCTGGTCAGCGCTCGTGTTTGTCACCTCCTTCGTCTTGTGTTTTGTCTGAGTTTGCGCTGTTCCCCTTTTGATATCATCTAGGTCATCGTTAGTCATTTTTTGTGCGGAGCTCGAGCTTTTGAAGGGTGTAGCTTGTTTTCCTGTGGCCTAGTAGGCTGTTTAGGATGCCCCAAACGTAGCTTGTATGGAGGCGACCATTCATACTATCGCCCAATTGTACCCATTTGTCATTGATGAGCTGTTGCGAATATTTCTCTATTTCGTAGGAGGGTTCCTGAAGTTGTCTACGTGGTTTATTGATGTGCTTTTTTCTGTGCAGTTTTTTTTCTGGGGCTGCCCCGTCGGTCCCATAGTTCGAGGTGTATCAAATGCTACACTATCTCTACTTTCATATCCCAAGCAGCTGGAAACGCGGGAGTCGGAGGACCTCGGGCCTTCTGAAATACCGCCCTTTACTGGGAGTTAGCTTATTAAGCTCCTGCATGAATGTTTCAAGCCGTTTGTCGAGAAATGAAACGAGAGAAGCTGGTGGATAATTAATTTCCTTCCGCACATCTTCTGTGAAAGCTGGAAAAAATTTAGCCATTTTAAATACGCCCAGAAAAACATCCGTTTTAAATATGAGATTGAAAAGATGGCTTAGAATAGATCGAAACAAAGACGGGAGGAGGAGGAATCCAAGAGTTCATTTGTTTATAGTGCAGAAATTACGTTATTAGTTTCATCAGGTCTGATAGGATTAAGAAAGAATAATAGCGGCTGGCATGCATATGGGGGAGTGTGCGCAAAATAAGCGTGCATGAGCAAATAGGAAAATTCTGAGTTCCTCTTAACTCACTCTCTTATTCAGATATTACCCCACATTGCCCGAAGGCGCCGTGGGGTAACCTGTGTTACAGTTACAGAGATTACCTAGAGATTGAAAGAGAACTTGAAATCCCAGCTAACGTAAGCATGAACCCTTCGCCAATATTCTGGTGACCGAAGGAATTCTTGTACTTGGGTGCGGTGGCTCGAGGAGCGTTACACCCTCTATGATGACTGGATGCGCAAGTGTCTTGGCAGATGTTTAAAATGGGAAGCTGTTCAGCAATCGTAATTTCTTGCGTCCGCAATTAAAAAATACCAAGGAAATGCTGAGCGCGCAAACATGAGCGCGTGCCTCGCGGCGACCGCCCGGCAGGGGAAAAAACCAAGAAAACGCAGAACGCTCGTCTGTGCGTGCCTCACGAGAACCGCACAGTGTCCATAATGTATGCTTGTCAAGCCAAGCATTACGTGGTTGGCCAAAATTGCGGCAACCGCCGGGAAGTTAAGCAAGAAAATGGCGAGTGCTCGTATGTCCGTTCCTCGCTGCGACCGCCCAGCGTCCACGGCGTGTTTGTCAAGCCAAACATACCCACTCAAGGAGAGTGAAAAAAGTTGGCTCCAATCCACGCTGTGAAGGTGGTTGGAAAGCAAAGCTTTAAACGACACCCACAACAATTGCCCATACGAGGTCACTCGAAATCAGACACGTGGCTCTACAAAGACTGAAACGAGAGATTCTGGCAGCCGTTACTTGGAGGAATTCGTGGTTGCAGCGTCCCGAACGCAGCAGCGTCGGCCACGGCCGGGCTAGAGTGGTGGACGCCACCGCTGTAGCCCGGGCGTGCGTCGGATGAAAGAAAACGGAGAGGAGCATCCTTCGAAGGGTGAGATAGCGGAGCCTAGCCATCCTGATGTGCTAGCTCGGGGCTTCACCGGGTACACAAGCGTAGACAACGAAACAATTCGGCATATGAGCTGAGTGATTCTCATTTATGCCAATTTAGACTAGTTAGTTCAGCAAGCTTGAGAATTGCGAGAAAGCTGAGGGAACTTTTATAATCGCTATTCATTAGAAGCAGATGCTCTTTTCGCCTTTTTTAATACCTCTCAAAACAAAACCTGGCCTCTAATTATCACCTAAAAAAATGAAAGCAGCTCTCACAGCAACCATGATGGAGTAAAGGTCGTTGCGGCAGCGAAGAAGAAGCAAATCGGCTGCAATCGCAGACTTAAACTGTCGTGATGGTCGTGAAGGTTTCCTACAGCTTCGCTACTTCAGGTCTAACGTGTTAGTGTGAGCCTACTGCATTTTGTTTGTTCAGTAGAGCAGTGGCGCTGCGGCCGCCGAGCTTGGGTGTCTGATGCAAGGAAACAGAAATATTCTAGGAACCGTAGCAATAGCGCGCGTGAAAACGCGTGTCACCTTCGTAAGTGCAGTGACTCGCTCATGCTGTGTGCAAGGCAAATGTGCTTAGTACCTGTCGCAGACGGAGAGTAACGGGCCCACGAAGCACGTCGCGGTCGGTTGGCGAGTCTCCGCGCAGAGCCGAGAGCAGGTCCCTCGGGAGGCGAAGCGGTTGGGGCTGCGGTTGCACAGCTGCGTGGTCGGGTCCCCCACAGCGACGCAGGAATTCAGCGCCCTGCTGAAGTAGTACTCTGGCTGCGGATCTTGGCAAATCTTGTAGAAAGCGGGGCCACAGCGATGCTCATCCTGGTAACCAAACCGGCATAAAAAGGCAATATAGCCGCAAACGTCATGCCAGCGTGGTCATTTGTAATACAGGGAACGGAACATTGCGTAAAACTTTAAGAAATAAGCATTTTAGCAAGCCCGATGTTGCCACTGGAACAGTGAACTAACTTTCACTGCACACACATGTGGAGCTTCCGGCGGAAGGGAATATCCTTCTGCCCAATTGCTTCGACTACGAGTCCAAATATAGGTGCCTGCCTTGTACTTTAATAAAATATTGGGTATACATACGACTAAAACTGATGTCTTCTTATTCCTATCACATTGCAGGAGAACGTTTTCTGCGAACATGCACTCTGTTACTGTTATTCAACAAAACAACCATCCTTCTTCAAGAGCCTGATGGTTATGCGTTACTCAAAATTTTGTCAGTTTTCTTTTCTCAACTTCGAGTGTAGTCTGTGCTGTATTTATTGGCAAGCGGGATAAAACCGAACTACCCGTCAATCAGAAAACTGCTTTTTGTTTGTTTTGAGGGGAAAAGACATTCCCCTCAAGCCCAAGCTAGCGCTCTGACATGATGGAAAGAGCAAAAGCAGTTTCGACAGCGATAATATTCGCAGTCGTAATCAAATTAGAGCGCCCTGTCGCATCAGATTGTTGGCCATCATAATAAGGGTTGCCTCAAACTCGAGCACAACTCCAGCGCCTAATGTGTGAACTAAGGCTGGTACGGGCCGTGCGCAGCAGATATTGCATGGCGCCTGCGTGGAATGAATGAGCCCCAGTTTGGCCATTCGGCGGAGGTAGAGGCAGAGCGGCCAGCACGGGCTCAGGAAATCGGTAGCGGGGTCACCCATCCCGGGGGGACACTGAGAGGGATCCCGAGCAGACGAGCGGTGGAGCGCAGAACGTTGGTCGGAGGGACCGTTCGATGAGGAGGCTGCTCGCGGGCTCCCATTTAAGGCTAGTAGTTTTAGCAGTGTAGTGCTTTCTTTGTGGTGTACTGTCAAAGTATGGCAACAAAGAAAAAAAAAACTGGGCTTGCAGTTCAGGGAAGGGGTGCCACCTAGACCCTGATGTGGTGACCCGTTGTTCGAGACCGCGCCGTCGACCTAAGTTGTGCCGCCAGCCGCGCCCGGGCGTGACAGTTATCGAAGCGCACGCCATAAACGGCTTCTGGGGCAGTTTGCCCAAAGTCGGGGTATAGGTTGATTCATGAACACTTTCAGAAGCCAAAGCGTTATTAATATTAGGCCTACATTTATGCGGTAATAGGAACATTTCCGCTGCCGAAAATGGAGGTTGATGAGGTTGTGGAGAAGTTTTTTAACCCGCATTTTATTTTTTTTGAAGGAGAAAGAAATATGAACTTAAAACATGCCAAAAAAGTGCCTCTGTTTGTATCAGCCGCATCAAAAAAGATAATCCAACATCAAAATTCTGCTCGCAACCTCCACTCTCTTCGGCTCTTTAGATTATATACACAGCGGTAGAACTACTCCGAAGCCCAATGTTTTTGAGCTAGATCTTCTGCAAGTTTTACATTTCGACAAGGACAAGAATTATATCGACACCCTCCGCGGTGGCTCAGTGGCGAAGGCGCTGTGCTGCTGAGTAGAAGGACACGGATTTGGTACCCGGTCGCGGCGGCCACTTTTCTGATGGAGGTGACAAGCACAAACGCCCGTGTGTACGAGATTTCGGCGCACGTTAAAGATCCCCAGGTGGTCAAAATTAATGCTGAGCCCTCTACTACGGCGCGTATTGTCGCCAGCGTTGCGTCCGTGCGTGAAATTCTACAATTAATCAATAAATTCACTCGACAGGAATTTACGCCTCTGTGTCGAGGCTCCATATCTTCTGTGCGTCGGCGCGTGAAACTCTACAATTAATCAACAGGAATTTACGCCACTGTGTCGATGCTCCATATCTTCTGTAATCAGACGGTGAAATAAAAGGGGCCCTAAACGGCATTTTGAGCAAACCGAATGAACTAGCGCACTCGTCAGCCTGGGTGGTTACCGTCATCTGCGCCAAGTACAAACTTTTTTACGTGCAGCGGAAAGCTCAATTTCATTGCAAAGTTCGTTGCTGTGTTCCCACCCTTTCCTGCGTGTTTTGGGGCTCCGCGATCTTCCCGCGTGTACGTCATCGATTCCCCCATGTATGTCATGAAGCAGAAATCTTGCAATAGGACGGCTTTTTCGCACTTCTGGCGAAAAGAAGCGTCGTCTGCTCAGCGCAGACTGCTCGCGTCGGCGACTTTGGTTAATCAGCGCTTCCTGCAGCACACTTAACGCTATCGTGTTCACCAATATTTATCTTTTTCACTCTATTACCACGCTTCTCGTTAGGGCGCCGTGGCTAGGCCAACAAGACACCAACTTCCGAATTCGCAAAGCACCAACGGTCATATGACGCCCACGCGACACGAACACGTCGACCGATCGAAAGTCCCCGTAGTGTGACTGGCTCACTGGCCGAAGACGCCGACATTTGACCTCGAGGACATACCGTGGGGCCACCTACCAATTACGTCACTTGTTGGACCCTGGGTCGCGTTGTCGACAACGCTTGACAACACATTTCCTGTGCGTATGCGACCGCGTGTTTTCTTTATGTGTGTGGTCACCGTCTCTCTTCTCCTTGTGGATTTGTTGCAAATTACCCCAGAAAAGTGGTCTGCAGAGCGAATAATCCGGGCGAGTGCTCAGCGCCTCGCTTATTCCCGGCGACGCCACCATGTTTAGGTAGTATCGCGACCCACAGCTCCTACGCAGCCAACTAACGCCATGGACGATGCAACTGATGCCGAGAAAAGTACGCTGTAAATTCATTATGAAATACCTGTGACGTGACATGTAAGAGGGAAACGCGTCGCTCACTTGCGATCTGCGCAGCCCAATAGCGAATTGGATACTCCTTTCACAGAGTCGGAATTCCATCAAGCAAATGCACGCCTTACCCAAAACACAACGCCAGGTAGAGATGGAATCACCAACCGACAGCTCAAAAACTTGGACCATGGTTCTCAAAATGAACTTCTAGAACTGTTCAATCATCATTGGGACCAGGGAACCTTGCCGGCCGAGTGGAAACACGCTGACATTACCCTCATACCAAAAGTCAACAAGCCCATTTCCCCAACATCGCCTTCGCCCCATCCCACTGACATTGTGCATTGGAAAACTTTTCGAGCACCTAGTGCACCAACGCTTGACAGCCTACCTAGGAAAACGAGAACTTTTCGCCTTCACCATGTTTGGCTTTCGTCAAAATCTCTCGACGCAGGATGTTCTTATACAGCTAAAAGAGCAAGTCATAGAGCATCTCAGCCGATCTACGCCTAAAACCGTACTGGCGCTAGATTAAAGGGGGCCTTTGACAACGTCACCCATGCGGCCATCCTAGAAAACCTCGTCAACACCAACTGTGGAGCTAAAACTTACAACTTCGGCAGAACGTTCCTCACAAATCGGACGGCAACACTCCGGCTCGGCGCACATGTATCACCCACCTTGAACACTCCGGCCAAGGGGACACCCCAGGGGTCTGTAATTTCACCCCTACTATTGAATATAGCTGTGATGAATGGCAACGTGAGGGATTGGCCGCGAAAGTGAGCCAGCAGAACGACATCGACGATGACGAGGAAGAGGGCCGCGGGGTCGTGATCGCGAGAGGTCGAACGACGACGGCTGTAAGGCAAGCGGCAGAACAAGGCGCGGTCCGTGGGAAACGACCCCGTGAGACGCCTGGGCCACCTTGAGCGGAACCGGCCCTACCCTCCGCCAACGCTCGGAAGCGCTTCTAGGCACCGTCATCGCGGCGCTTCTGCGCCAATTGCCGACGCTTCGTTCTGGCTTTCGGGCGCTGTCGCTCTTGCTGTTTGAGCCGCTTGTATCACATCGCGACGGAACGTAAGCTGACTTGCTTATCGGGCATTGCTCGAACCTTCCGGACTGCGAGACTATTTCCGGACTGTTGACTGTGCTCCCGTGTGGCACCCAAGCCTGTCCTGTCTATAACGTCTCAGCGTCTACTGTCCTGTGCTTGTCCTCCGTCCTCTTAAATATATTCTTCGACGTGTTAACCAGTGGTCTTCTCTCTGCCTGTGTGGTCCTCGGCCCATTCATAACAATAGCCTCCTTTCTACTTCCTTCACTATTGGAGTTCATACCGCACCTTCGGCATGCATTTTATGCTGATGATATAACCCTATGGACCACAGAAGGCTCGAGCGGTCACCAACAAGATGCCCTACAGAAAGCAGTCGACACCACGATCTCCTACCTTCAGTCCAGAGGGCTGACTAGTGAACCCTCCAAATCAGCCCTTCTTGTCTTAGTCCCGCACTCGCGGTCGTCCACCTCTCCCGACGCCTGACCCGCAAGTAACCATATATGTTCTACCGATACCCCAAGTCAAGACTAATAATATTGGTGTCCATTCCACCACGATGGGTCCGGCGCGGCCCTCTTACCCCAACTGCAAACAACCATAGCTCAACTCAACCGACTGTCCCTAACACCACGAGGCAGGAGAGTACTCCAAATTGGGAGAGAACCCCCCAATTCCAACAACGCCCCACACCCGATCCCACCGAACATATGGTGCAAGATCCGGGTAGCCCCCATGCCCCGACACATGCACCAGACTTTCAACAAGGTCCGCAGAGAAGCTCGCGTTCGTCACCTGGCCAGAAAATACCCCTAAGACCGTCAGGGTCGGTACACAGACATTGCACAGCACCCCGATCATGAAGAACCACAATTGACGCGCTTACTCTGCAAGGTGAGGTGGTCACATCAGCATCTTATTGTAGTTTATCACCCATAGCGGCTGAGGCCATCGCGATTGTACATGCTGCAACCACCCTCCAGAACGAACCACAAGTCACAGTTCTTACCGAATGCCAAGAGACCTGCCGACTGTATCAGTACGGCAGAGTACCGAAAAGCGCCCTTCGTCTCCTCCGGACCTTGCCCGAAAATTTTGAAATCGCCATCGTATGGACCTCAGGCCACTCGGGCCTTGCCGTGAATGAGGCAGCTCACGCTGCCCCCGCGATCTGCACTTCCGGGCATTTTCATCCTTAAGGCAAGATGCCTCGAGCTGCCCTGGCTGCACAATCCCCTCTCTAACACCCCTCGATCCTCCATACAATGCCATCCTATCTCGCTAACTGGACTCCAGAAGGATCTATCCACCACCCCACCCTACTCTCAGCCACCAAGTTTCATACCTGGCGCCGGCTACAGACCGGTACTTACTTTAACCACACGGGCATCCCACACTTCTCCAGCACTCTTCCAACACGACTGCCGCACTTGCAACGTCCCTCTCACTACCTACCACTTGGTGCACCCATGCCTAGACAACCCTAAACCCCTCCCCAACCCATCACCTGAGCAGTTCGAGTTTGCGCTGACCAGCTCGGCTGCGGAGAAACAACAAGCTATGGTCGACCGGGCACTGGAATCTGCGCGGGCTCGCGGCCTCCTGGACTTGGGAGGCTGACCACTTCCGCTCTTACTTCTTTTCGTTTATCTCTCTCTTGTATCGTGTGTTTCAGAATCATTTTTTTCTGGCGTCGCAACTCACTAGTAAGGAGAGCGTGTTCGGGAGCTAATACAGTTTAAAAACCGTTTATATATCGGCCGAGAGTGATCTTGAAACACCCGAGACACATAAAAACGTTTGTAATGATAGTGAGGCCAATTCTTTTCTGTACAAATACACCGGATGCTGTGACAAAAGAAAGGCTTCCATAAAATGGAAAAGTTCCCGCTCTTAAATTAGGCAATGATTTAGATTATGCTTCACACAAATTAATGACCCGTTCAGCCGTTCAAATGAACCGCATCATTTCAGTGAACGGACCCGTTCTCAGCCGTTCACTGAAGTGAGCCGTTTTTCCCATCTCTAGGCGTTCCGTCGTCGCGGCGTAACTCAGAGGCTTCGAAAGCCAAGTGATTTAATAGTAATAAGCGTTCAAAACTCGTGAACTGCTGGCGCTTCTCATGCATCGCCTTGTTGTTTAGCGCAAAGAAAACTTTAGGTACATTTGAGGCAAAGTATACGTAATTAAGCGGCAGCGCCCGTGTTCAGTTAGTTAGGAACGCTGGTTGGGTTTGTGTTTACGATAGTAAGGGAAAAAAGTGGCAGTGCAACGCCGGCACGTGCCGGAGGAAAAACAAGCACAAGTAGTATGGAACCCTCGCAAAGCAGGGCAGAACAGGCAGGGGACGCGTGAGTACTGCGAAGGCGGGAACTTCCAAATGCGTTGGGTGGTAACAGCGAGCGGATAACGGCGCTGCCGCCCTTCGGAAACCTCTCACATTGAGTGGAACGGTTTTAACTGTTTTTCTTTTCGCCTCCACCATAAATCGGCCGCCGCAGCCATGAATTGAACCCGCGCCCTCGCGCTCAGCTGCACGAAGCCTTAGCCATGGGCGTGTATCTATATATCGATGTCAAATAAATTATGTGATATACAGTGCATATCCTTTTTAAGTTCGTTCGGTGGATTCAGATGCAAAGAAGAGCTTTTAATGGACGAATAATGTGCGGTTACTTCTCAGTGCAGCGCAGAGCAGCAATCAGAATCTCATTCAATTTCAGTACAAACGTTATGTTGATATCTCTAGCAAAAAGGCTACAATAATTGGAATTGCATGAAAAAAAAACATGGCACCTTTTGTTAATACAAATTCAGCAGTTTATACTCCACGCCCCCCCCCCCCCCTCCGAAGGGCCGCTTCTTTTTTTTTTGGGGGGGGGGGTGGGGATGGCAGAAAGTGGCAACCCTAGACCACAACGTACTCAAGTGCAGCTGTTTGTGATCCAAACGAGCGATGTTTCGTGATAAAACTTGCACTCATTCTAAATATATATCCAACTAGGTATTCGCAGCAGTAATGTGAATAAACGTTTGAAATTTATTGTGTGAAATTTTTATTTGGCTATTTGGGCTATTTCTCTGGGTCGACAATAGGCTACTTTTGGGATATGTGACTCAAAATTTTTTCGGGTTGCTCTGCGAGAGCTTGGCATCCGTAGTCGCTGCGTCGAGCATGTCGGGGCGCACGCGCTTATCGCAGGCCGCGGAGCAGCGGGTGAGATCCTGCCAAGCCGTTTCGGTGCGTCGTCAAGCCAAGCGAACTTCCTGTCGGAAGGTCGTGTCTGTCGTGTCTGCTGCCCAGCGGCGTAGAGGTGCCCCAGAAAGTAAACGGAGCACGAGTTGCAGATTTTGGGGGGATTTCTCCGCCATCTGCCTAGCCAGCAACCTCTAAGTGACTTTTCAAGAAAGTCATCCTAAAATAGAATCGGGACGCACAAATTCCATTTCTGCTTGCAGCCGCATGAAAGAGTATTCATCCTTGTTTCACGAAGCCGCGCTCCGTTTACTTTTTGGGGCACCTGTACACTTTCACTTCTCCCAATGTAGAATGTAGGGAGAGATTTCTGCCTGTTCCTTTCTTCAACGTGCTTGGATGTTCCCGCAGCCGTTCATTCTACCCCGCCCAGTTTGGCCCGCATAGGACATTCCGCACAGCAGTGGAATGCTGTAGGCGACGCCCGACTCGCATTCCACGAATGGCCGTTCGGGTTTCTTAGAGCAAGATCTCCGAGCGGTTTCTTCCCAGTTCACTATGCTTCACAGCCCGCTTAATTTGTTGGCGCACTGAACGCAACGCTGACTCACGCTCCAGCCGCAACCTTTTGCGCTCATTGAGACACACCATGAGCATACGGAATGACTGACTGCTAGCTTACTTCTTTTCCATCCCTCCGCGTTTTTTCACGGGTTTGTGACAGCGCACACTAAACATTTTTACACCCTTAAGGGAGCTGAAAGGGTGCATTCAACATTTTGCACCCCTTTTGCACCTTTTCAGCACCGAAATTTAAATTCGGCACCCTAACATAACGCTGCTTCAAAATTAAAGGTGGAAACAACCGTTTAAAAGGGTCAACAACAGCCGAAAAGGGTGCCGATTGGAATTTATGGCCTTTTTGGGTGTTCACAACAGCACCCTATGGTTTCGGTATTAAAACAAATGGTGCCAATATGCAAGTAGCAGGTGCGAAATTGCACAAAACGTGCTGAATGTTTAAATACCACTCTGCACTACTTTACTTCTTCGAGTGCATCGCAAGATTTATTTCGATGTCTGGGTATACGGGAAGGGAAAGCTACAAAATGCTCTTGTACTCCTAAAATAAAAATTTTAGGTAAGGCATCCATCTCTTTAACGAAACGGAAGTTACCTAAGAAGTTGTTTTCGTATTGTTATGCAGTAACACTGCTGACACGAATCTACGCAGTCTTTGAATGAGGGTTTCGTATCTTATGGTAAACAAACCAGCATCGAATGGTTTTTAACTGTTTATAAAAAATGTTGTTTCAAGAATGTAAAATAAAAAATAATGGAACAGTATATAACCAACAATGAAGGCGCTTACGATGGGTTCTCTATTTGCCAAATCCAATATACAGCAGCAGCGACGTTTGACCAGGGAAAAAATCAGCCCTTGCTTATTGGGAAATATGACTTAACAAAACTTGTTGAGCTAGTTGGTTCATGCTTATTGAAAAGATTTTAAGGGGGCGCTAAGCAGACGAAGACGAAGTAAGACACATACACCACATACAGGCGCCATGCGGTGTATGTGTCTTACTTCGTCTTCGTCTGCTTAGCGCCCGCCCCCTTTTAGTCTTATTGGGAAAATCGACACAATAACACTCCCCCGCCACCTTTTTTTTACAGCCTTGCACAGAGCACAGCACAACCTTGAACAGTTGCATCTGTATCATCGGTCCGTCTTTCCCTGTTCCTCTCCTTCCCCACCAGCACAATCATAGCCCCCTCTGACAACAGTCACTCTCTTCGCTCAGTGGAGTTATAATGTACTAGCAATCACAATTTTATCCCATTATTATCGTTAGCGACTGTCTATAATTTGTACAAATGCAAGAAACAGACCCCCTTGGTCTCTCCTGCACAAACAACGCTGGAGAACAAGGCAGATATCAAAGGAAAAGAAAAGTTGGGCAGATAGGGAGCATGAAATCGGGCGCTAAATAAACAGACGCCAAATAATACTACGATTACTTACACTAAAACACAAACAAATACCATCAGCGTGTCATTAAAGCGCAGAACCCCGTTCGAGTCAGCTATGACAGCGAACCCTCTTGCCTGTCTCCTCTTGCCCTAACATGTAGTATTGCGCCACCTCCTGTTATGATGTTAAGGCGATCGTCGTCTCTAGCGAACTCTGTCGTGGCGCTCGGCTGGTTATACCTAGAGCAGTCCCATGGGCAAAGACATTACCACAGATAAAAGTGTGAGCCGGTGTCCAAACTGGGCAGTCCTTTTTAATGAGGAGGAGCCTAGAACATTAGCCTCTGCTCAACGAATCAAAGATGCTTATTCTCTCTCTCTCTCTCTCTCTTTCTCTCAGCAGTATCTCAGACATACTGAAGAGCATGGGTGCAGGAAATCCTGCCTTTATCAGCCTTTGTGGCTGTGCCGAAAATCTCTCACCCGTTTTATGCGGGCAAAATCAGTAGAGAGCTATCCTGGTCGCCGAGGTTGCATCGTGAAGAGGGGCATTCCAATGTCCCTCTTGACGATTGTAAGCGCTGAAGCATGCGGTCACAACGCCTCCTTCCTTGTCTTCCGGCAGGCTGGCCAAGAACTGCTTTTGTCGGACAAAGAGGGAGGCATCGTGGCCGCACACTTCAGCGCTTACAATTAAAAAGTAATGCAAGCAGTAAAAGCTCCCTTCCGCCTAGTCTAAAAGGCACCAAAGACAATTAGGAAGTTATGCCGGGAAGTTATCTGAGAATGTGATCCTGGTTGTTCTTGCGGCGACGCTTCAGAAGTCCGAAAAACTATGCCTGTAACCATTTTACACGCTTAACACTCACAAGGAAGTAATTCCCTTTTGTCTGATAATCACCGAGCGGAACACCTGGCAGGGACACATGTGCCGGTTGTTGCAAGCTTTTCTAGCCTTGATCACTACGCTATCGAGGACCCCTTCTTCGTTCGAACCCGAATGAAGTATCGGCATTTCTGGAGCAGCGGATTCCTAAGCGCCTTTTCAATAAACTTGAAGGACCTTCGTTTTTTTATTGCCGCATGCAGCTCTCCCAGGCGTCGTAATAGAGGGTATCGACAGTATGAGAGTGTCTGGTTGCAGACTGCTACGGGGATGTCCACAACAAAATATATAGGTACTACTCTAAAGTTCTCCCTGGAGTCTTCCGTAACGGTTTTCCAAGGGGACCACTATATTCAGAACCAAGAATCGTGCATTGGGGCTTGCCTCACTCCGGTGCTGAATGATATGTTGCTCGCCCGCTCCGACAGGCATTTTGCAGCAAACCTTGTCGGAGTAACCGTCTTTTGCTAACTGGCCGATTTTTTTTTATAATATTCGAGCGCTTCACAGCTACAGACAACCAGGAGCAAGTTAATTGCATTCTGAGCATATATACATCAAGCATTCTGGACTTCACGCTCACAAGCAAAGAACAATTTGACAAGCGCTTCAGGTTTCTGGACGTAGAGTTTACGGTAAATCCGGAGCACGTATACTCAAAGTAATTCCCCGGCTCCAAGGAGAGCCTGTTACCATTCACACCAAACCTTTCTAAAGTCGTCAAGCGGGACATTGCAACTTCGGCGCTCGGAATGTCTCTCTATCGGTCATGCCCGCATCAATGGGACGATAGCTGTTCCGCGCAGGCACAAAAGCTGACAAAGGCGTATTCAGTGCGAGTCCAGGAAAAGCATTCAAAGAAACAGGGTCTCGGGGCCATTAAGGACGGACGTTATGTTTCAATCCAATCGCCAAAAACGAAACCTAGATTAGCTAAGAGGCGCAAAAATACAGCAGCACTGAGCCGAAACCGCAGGCTTGTTGACGCATTCATGCTAAGTTACGCGGTAACACACTGCATCAACCCCATTCCCGGCTTTCCCAACTGCTTTCAATATGGTACCTCACCTTGCCACGAGCCTCGATGTGAACGGCCGTCCTATGAATGTCACTGCGTGGTGGCGCAATGTCTTCCGACGGAAGCGGCAACCCGGGGCGTGCCAGTGGGTAGTTGGCATCCAAGCGCTGAATGCTGGGCTCCGGCCCGACATCGGCCTCCTTGGCCCTTTCCTTAACTGCCAGGAGACGCCTACTTGACATCCACGACGGGGGATGGGCTGCAATGCCCAACGTAGGAAGGATAGAATCCGCCAATGAAGCGTAACAACGGCAGTTGAGCCGATTGCCCAAACGTACGAAAAACATACCGAAATGCCTACACAAATCGATCACAGCGAAAGAGACCTCAATGTAAGTAAATACCATACGAGATTTGGCAAAGTACAATGTATCGCCATAACAGTCCCGATTGATGCAATGAACTATTTGTAGTCAATATCGGTATTATTATATCAACACTACGAATCAAAAAGTACTTCTAAAGGGGAACATGGAGTTGGAATTTCAAAAGTTCGCTCATGATTTTGAAACTCCTTTATGCAAAATTCGAGCCTAGCGCGAACTAGAGTCTTGTCGGTGAAGACGCATAGCTGCTGGTCCGGCGGAGCGCACGTCTAAATTCTGAAGTTTGCGGCACTGTTCCTGTATTCGGGCAGCGCTTCCTTTGTCGCCGGAAAGAATCACCCGCTACCCAGTCGTATTGTCGTAGCGCGTCTCCGCTGCGGAGCATGTGTCGCGCGGCAACCTCGGCATATCGCTTTCCCGCCCACACTTCCGCCCTGCTCTCGCCCTCCACTTCCCTCCGCCCTCTATCTTCGCTGTTCTCGTTCCCGTGGTTACAATGAGGCCGACGGCGAGGGATGCTACAAAACCACAGCAGCGGGCGCTTAAAAGGTGCGCTCGAATGCGTAACGTTGATATGGCAGCACCTGTGCTTTAACTCCATGCAACACTGGGTTCATCATCACCAGCCTATCTACGCCCACTGCCGGGCAAAGGCCTCTCCCATTATTCTCCAAATAGCTTGGTCCTGTGCCAACTATGACCAATTTATCCCCGGAAACTTCTTGATCTCATCTGCCCATCTAACTTTCTGCTGTCCCCTGCAGCGCTTGCCTTCTCTAGGGATCCACTCTGTTACCCTTAATGACCAGCAGTTATCTTGCCTTCGCATTACATGCCCTGCCCCCGTCCATTTCTTCTTCTTAATTTCTACTAATATGTCTTTAACACCAGTTTGCTCCCTGACCCACTCCGCTCTCTTCTTGTCCCTTAATGTTACACCTATCATTTTCCGCTCCATTGCCCGCTGAGTCGTTCTCAATTTAAGTTGAACCCTCTTAGTGAGCCTCCAAGTTTCTGCCCCGTATGTGAGTACCGGTAAGATGCAGCTGTCATACACTTTCTTCTTCAGCGACAATGGTAGGCTGCTATTCATTATCTGAGAATGTCTGCCATATGCACCCCACCCCATTCTGATCCTTCTAACTATCTCTCCCTCATGGTTGGGATCTCTGGTCACAACTTGGCCTAAGTAGATATATTCGCTTCCCACTTCCACTGCCTCGCCACCTATCTCAAACTGCTGTGCTGTCTCGAGGTTATTGATCATTGCTTTAGTTTTCTGCATATTGATTTTCAGGCCCACGGTTCTACTCTGTTCGCCCAGTGCGGAAAGCTTGCTTTGCAATTCATCCCCCGAGTTACTTAGCAAGGCAACGTCATCAGCAAATCTGAAGTTACTGAGGTATTCTCCATTAACCCTTACTCCTACCTGTTCCCAATCCAACGTTCTGAATACTTCTTGTAAGCATGCTGTGAATAACATTGGAGAGATTGTGTCTCCTTGTCTGACACCCTTCCTTATAGGTACACTCTAAACTTTTTTCCTCCCATATACTCCCTAGAGGTTCTTTTTCGCCTGTCCTTTAGTGGTCCTCCTTGTAGGAGTTTTTTTACTACATGGAACAGGGAGGATTTGTTTACCTCCTCAAAACAGGGCGTTTTTCGGTTATAGAAAGGAGGTATTTAGGGAGTGTTAAGAAATGTTCGGGAAAATTTAAGGAGGTCAAAATGGAGTATTCTTTACTTCCTGAAGGGAGTTTTTAAGTGATGTTTATGGATTTTTAGGCGGTTGAATAGGAGCCTATTATGGCTCCCTTTGGAAGTACTTATGTTAGTTTAGGGGCGTTTTTAGGAGGTTTAAGGGAAGCATTTACTTCTTTTGAATGGAGTTTGACGAAGCTTGCGGAGTTTTGTAGGCCTTCCGAAAGGAGGTTTTCAAGGCCACAAGGGAGAATTTCTAGTTCGCTGCGGGAGTACTGATTTCACACGGTTTTTCTCGATTTCAGGTTTATTTCCAACGAACTTTCGCAGACAAGTTTACATGGTACATGGTGTACACAAGGAGGTTCCGAAATAAATACTTATGGCGACCTCATATTGGAAATCACAAAGGGTACATTGCTAAATAACACGCCAGTTAGGAATTGAAGACAGCAATACGATGCTAGTTGAACAAACCGTAGAAACAATATTACTACAAGAACTGGAAATACGCGAAAAACAAAGATAGGCACAAACACAACCGCATGGTAAGTGAAATCATTATAGAATACTAGCGGATCGAGAACGCGTTAGTACTTACCAGAACTTATCAGTACGCATCAGCGCTCAGTACACAGTGAAAAAAATGGTTGCAGTGGTTTACAACAACAACAAAAAAATTCAGTAGGTGGTGAAATGAGCGAGAGCTGTGTGCTAGTTGAACAAATTGTAGAAACAATAATAATACAAGAACTGGAAATACTTGAAAAACAGATAGGCACAAACACAACCGCATGGTAAGTGAAATCATTATATAATACTAGAGGATCGAGAACGCGTCAGTATTTATCAGAACTTATCAGTACGCATCAGAACTAAGTACACAAAGTGAAGAAAAAATGGTTGCAGTGGTTTAAAACAACAAAACAATTTTTTCAATTTGTGGTGAAATGAGCGAGAGCTGTGCAACGATTTGATATTGAAAGGTAACGAACATTTTGTAGGTGGTAAAGGCACAAGATATGCTGCGGAAAATACCTGTGCGTTTTGATAAAGACACAAATGCGCCAAGAAAAGTGACCGAGTCTGACGAGTTAATTGCAGTGATATAGAACAGAATGAGTGGTATCTTTAGAGTTTCTTTAGAGTGAGAACAAAAAGCCATGAAATTCGTGTTTTTCGGATAATTTTTAGTTGACCCATTTCGCACCAGTTGCCAATATTATTTAGATAATTGTTTCAAGTTAAATTAGTTTGTTAATATTATTGCTTCACTGAAAGATAGCTGTATTATCAGCATACAGAACGGCCCATCAAATATCCCCTTTTCAGTAAAAAAAAGAAAAAAGAAAAAGTCAGAAATATAGTACGGAATTCTTTTTGACTACTATCCAATGATTACAGGATTGAAAACAAATATTAGTGAGCGATATTGATGCGATAAAAGTTAATTAGTCCTAAATCCTTCACACGTGGTTTGGTGCAGGCAAGGTCCAAAAAGGCATGTTCCACCAACGTTAGAGCTCTGTGTGCCTTCTTGGGATATTGAATGTGGAAAACCCACAACGATGCAAACAGACTACACAGTCCTCCCAGTAAAGATGATGCAGTCAAGACACGCTGGCCGTCGATGTGGAGGCTAACTTCCCCGTTCACGGAATGCAGGCAGGGAGTCAGAGGAACATCTGCCTGAAAAAGCAAAAAAGAAAAAAAATGCCCCACACGTAAAATTGAAAACAGACACTATGGTTAAATGAACTTAATTATTCGGTACAGTAATACAATTGTAAGGCCAGGTTCCCTGCCAATTCCAGTACCTAAATTAGGAATGCAAAGGCTTCATAAAACCAAGTGCCAGTACATTAACCGTCGTGGCTTTTGCAGCAATAAAAAAGATATTACTTCCGCACAATATACTCGAGCACAACTTTAAATGACAGTGAAGATAAAATGCAAGTCTCTGTAGGTTCATAGATTAGTTCTTGTTTTTGATTGAAAAACACTTTGGTATTGCATGATTTTGTTAACTGCTGTTTCTTGCTTTAAGATGCCAGCTTGCATCTATTCAAGTGAGTGGGCACACAGTTAAAGATGCAAACCCTTACACTGCCTCTCCCCTACCATGGTGGCCCACTTTCATAAAAAAAGTGCAGCTTTTGCGAGCTGGACGACTGTTGCAAGCCGTGGCAGTACTCACTTCTGCTGGAGGGGCCAACTTGGTTTCCGAATGCAGCCTTGCCTTGTACAGCACAGCCTATCCTGCCTTAAGATCTATGAAGTCATTCAACTCGATCATGTATCAGGATCTGCAGAAGAAAATCGTGTCAGCAAATAATGAATTCATGCCGGACAGGCACCCACTGTTTAAGTTATACTTGCAGATACCGCCACCTATTTCCCTCTTGGTGTTACATCCAAAGCTAATTTGTTACGGCTTGTCTCATCAAGTATGGTCATCTGTCATAACACAGCTAGTCATACAGGAAAGTCCTTCACTGGGTCAGAAAACACTTTCTTTTTTTACAGTAGGGATAAACTAGGCGACTCAGTCATCCGTATTCTGACACCTTAATATTCCGTGTCACCGAGCTGACAAGCATGATTGGTGCATAAGGTCGTTTGTAGCCGCAACCGTTACTACAGCCTTGTTAGCTAACGTAAACCTCGTTCATGGCACCAAATTACTTGTGCTGCAGGGCAACAACAAAAAAAAAACAGCTGAATGAAATGGAAACGGTATTAGAGAGTTTTAGTATAGCGGGAGCTAGCGTTTAGCGCGCGCTAGTTCTTGCGCGCGCCCTAGTGCGCATGCGCAGTCCGCAAAAGGAGGGTTTGCGCTTTGCGGACGCACGCTATTTTCCAGAGTTTGCGGGCGGTACTTTGCGGTGTTGCGGGCCGCGCGCGGCTGGCGCTGGTCTCGGGAAACCTGTTTGCTCGAGATGCCGGCCGGAATGGTTCTGTGCGCATGGGCCTCGCCTTCAGCGACGATCTCGCGTTGCTGACAGTGACAGGTGCCTGCGGTCGCACAGAATACTAGACTGTACTTCACTGTATCACAAGCCGTACCGAACACCGCCGGTGTGGACGATAACGCCGTTTACCTTGGGTCGCGTTTGTATGGGCTGGTTGGCTTGCGAAATTATAGTTATTCGTTCATATCCTAGATGGCGCTAGCGACGACACTGAGGCTTCTCGCTGGTGGGGATGGTGCCGTGACTTTGGGCACTCTGCCGTTTTCTTTCCCTTTGTTATATGTATTTTGTAAACTTTTTCAGCTGGCTCGGACATTTCGGTGTCCACCCAATACAAAGGGTTTCTGGCCACAACGATCATCATCAGCAGCAGAACCACGCTATTAGCGGAGCGTTGATGGCGCAGTACTAAAAGCGGGGTTTGTAGAAAACGTTTGCGGAGTGCAAACTCAATATTTTGCGCGCGCTAAACGCTAGCTCCCGCTATACTAAAACTCTCTATTCTCGCAAACTTACCAACGCTGCATGCCACACACACCTGCCTTAGTTAATTTACCGTGATTGTAGAAGTTTCCGTCACGGAAAACCACAGTGCACTTTTTGGAGCTGCAAGCTCCGTGTCAAAATCGAGTGTCAGATGTATCGAGTAATTTTTGTGAATGGTCTTACTATTGATTATGACAAAGTTATTACCAACAAAAGAAGAGTGTGTGCATTGTTCTTCTAAAAAATGATATCCTTTTTTATGCCCGGCAGACTTGTGTCATGCTACGGCAAACTCGGTTCTCTTCCATAAGGGCATGAATTTGTGTTTATAATTACGTGGCCTTAGCAGGCGACTGACGGGCCCCGATTGTATACAGACCCCTCATTATCATCCGAAAGGGAATAAAAACATTTCGGTTTCGAACCACGTCGCCGTCGTGGTCCACACTATATGCATTTAATCATTCGATAGGCTCATAGCATCTTTTACGCATGTCACCGTTTCCTTAATAGGGTACGCTGTTAGATGTGAAGAGTCGGCTCAAGCGAGCAAACAACCCCACCGAATCTACAGGGCACAGTTTTCGAAGGGGGTGGCCGTCTGATCTGCGGCTTTCGCCGACCACAGCGCTAAGAATGATTCAGGGCCTTGAACGAAAACAACACAAAGACTTATATTTGGACAGGCAAGCCACCAGGAGCGTTAACAAATAGATATTACAAAGTAGAGCAGTTAACTAAAAAAACACGAGCAGTTCGATGCATATGAGAGACAGAGTCCCACAATATTCACCGACCGGGCCCGACGATGCACCGCTGTCGGAGGCGATTCGTCTACCTGAGTAACCGTCACGTTGCTTTGAAACGACGCCGCGCGCGACAAACGATTTCATCTCGAATGCCCTGTTACAAACCGGCCTACAAAAGAATGCGAATGCATACCCCAAAAGCCACAAACAAGAATAATAAAACGAGTGTGCGCTTTTTTCTTTGCCCGTGCGTGTACGTGCTGTGTGCGGCACGGGTACTTCGCAGTTAACCCTATCCAAACGTTTGACAAACGCATCGACTGATGACAGACCACTTACCAGCGAGCTGTCCACAGCTGTCGCCGTATCCAAATGCTGTTAGCGGCCGTTCCTCGTGTGACAGGGGCACATAAAAATCTTTCCACCAAATGGCACTACTAGTCCTTCTCAAATAAAAAAAAAAAATTGGCCGCGTATCTGCTCCTTTCGTTGCAAATGTCGTCAAAAGACGATAGTCTTTATCGGCTTTTGCGAAGTAAATGCCTCCTTTCGCTTTCCCGCTCACCTCTTATGTTGTTCCTCTTGCGTCGCGCTCCTCCCAAGGTAAAGACGCCAAAGGTTTGCTTAAATCATTTTAAATTTCCCGCGTTCCACTGCTCCAAACCGGGTGTCTCGATGCGAACGCTGCCGTACGGCAAAGACGCGCGTTAATCGAGGCGCCCTACTTCAGCGTTTATAGAACCGCGTTTCCCTACTCCACGTGCGTTGCAAGCAGAACGTGGAACCTACCTAGTGGAACCTTGCGTAACTGTTGCCGGTTGATTTCTTAAAATGGCGCCAGAAGCTATAGTGGCGCGGGTGACAGCAGGCGACTGCGGAGTGAATTCTTTTTCTGCAGTTGATGAAGTATTTAATTTCGCAAAAGTCAAGCCTGTTTGATTTTTCTATAAAGAAACACTGCAAATATCCCTTCTGTATTGATTTGTTGTCTCATATTTGCGTAATGTCTTGTTCTTCTTCAACAATGTTGACAAGTATGAACCTTACACCGGACATAGACGGGTAGATTTAGCTGTGACTATATAAGAGTATTGCGCAGGCATTGTGGCTGAATCGAGTCACAGACAGACAGCCGGACAGACATACAGAGAGACCAAAATTTCTGGGTTTAAGTAGCCCAAGAAAGACTATCGTCTTTAAAACGATGGCCCAAGGCGAGGCTTGAAGCTCCGGCCGCACCGAGTCACCGGCCGCGCTGCGTTGATAGCACGGAGGTTGTTTACATCCGGGCAGCAAGTCGTGCCGCCAGGGCAAGTTGAGTCGCTGCAGTCGGGTGCGTTGGCGCGCTGGCACGAGAATTTCAATCGTCTATATATGAGCAAGCAAGCGAAGTAGATGAGCATTGCAATTGTTTGCAACGGCGAGAACTGTCTCTTTGTTATCAGCAGAGTTTGACAACACCTATCGCCAAAATAAACAGATTGAAACAACACGGCCGCGCTGTCTGCCTGTGATCGCGCTGGCTGAAGCATCTATACGAGTATGCGTACGGTATGGGGTTTGTAGCTGCATGCAACCGTCGCTTCCTGCTTACTCGGTCTAATTAGCATTAGGCCACGTTTGAAGTGCTGATACACGGAAACAAAAGAAGACTAACATGGCGACCACCCGCTTGAGATGATTATCCCAGATGGGGAGTTTATTTTGGACGTGGTAGTATACAAGGAATGGTGTTAAGTCGTTCTACAAATGGTGTTAAGTCACAAATGGTGTTAAGTCGTTCTAAATCCTCCCTTTTGCTACACGGATGGGCAACGGTACTACCACAGAGGTTCGTCCACTTTTTTAGACCATGCCCAGGGAGTACATTTTTTGCTATAAGTACTTTTCCGGGCACATTACTTGAATAAAACTGCATTTCCGGCTAGTTTGCGTTTACAGTGTACTGTACTGCTCTCCCTATGGAGGATGATGGTAGCTGTAGACCCATTGTAGATATCCTCTAGTATTCTTACATAATCCTCATCTACTCCCTGGTTCCGTAATGCCTGAATGACTGCTAGGGTTTCGACTGAGTCAAATGCGTTCTCATAATCTATGAAGGCTATATATAGGGGTTCAGTATACTCAGCGCACTTCTCTATTACCTGATTGATCGTGTGAATGTGGTCCATTGTTGAATAACCTTTATGGAACCCTGCTTGTTCTTTAGGTTGACTGAAATCTAAGATTGCAGAGATTCGGTTAGCGATTACCTTAGGTAAATACCTTGTAGAAGAGTGACAGTAAGATGATCGGCCTGTAATTTTTCAAGTCCTTCATATCGCCTTTCTTATGGATTAAGATGATGTTCGCGTTCTTCCAAGATTCCGGTACCATTGCGGTCATTAGGCATTGCGTATACAGGTTTGCCAGTTTTTCAAGTACAATTTCGCCGCCATCCTTCAAGAGGTCTGCTGTTATCTGATCCTCACCAGGTGCTTTGCCCCCTTTCATTTCTTTCAAAGCCTTCCTTACTTCTTCGGACGTTACTGGTGGGATGTCTATCTCCTCTGAGCTACTGTCTCGTTCGGCATTATCCTGTATGTCCCGGCTACTGTACAGATCCCTATAGAACTCCTCGGCCACTGTGACTATTTTATCCCTATTTGTGATGACATTGCCTTGCTTATCCTTAAGTGCATACATCTGATTTTTTCCCACGCCAAGACGTCTCTTCACTGCTTTCAGGCTACCTCCGTTCTTTACAGCGTATTCGATCCTCTCCATATTATACTTCCGTATGTCAGCTGTCTTACGCTTATTGATTAACTTCGAAAGCTCCGCTAGTTCTATTCTCTCAGCTGCGGTAGAGATTCTCATGGTTTGCCGTTTCCTGATTAGATCTTTCGTCTCCTGTGAACGTTTACCAGTATCCTGTCTAGCCATAGTGCCCCCGACTTCTACTGCACACTCCGTAATAATGCGTGCAAGGTTGTCGCTGGCTTCCTGTGTCGTAAGCTCGGCTTCCTCGTTAAGGGCGGAATATCGGTTCTGCAGCGCGATCGTGAATTCTTCTACTTTACGTCTTACTGTTAGCTCATTTATCGGCTTGTTTCGTACTAGATTCTTGCGGTCCCTCCTCAAATCTAGCCTAATTCGAGATCTTACCATACGGTGGTCACTACACCTTACCCTTACGAGCCCTTCCACATCCTGCACGACGCCAGGGTTATCGCATAATATGAAGTCTATTACATTTTTGTGCCCCCCATTCGGGCTCCTCCAGGTCCACTTCCGACTCCCCCGTTTACAGAAGAAGGTATTCATTTTGCGTAGGTTATTCCGTTCTGCGAACTTAACTAGTAGGTACCCCCTGCTATTTCTACAGCCCAGACCATAGTTCCCAACTGCCTTGTCTCCAGCCTGATTCTTGCCTACTCTAGCATTGAAGTCCCCCATAACTACGGTATACTGTGTTTTTACTTTAGCCATTGCCGATTCCACATCTTCATAGAAGCGTTCCACTACTTGGTCGTCGTGGCTGGGTGTGGTCGCGTAGCCCTGCACCACCTTGAGCTTGTACCTCTTACTGAGCCTAATTACAAGACCTGCTGCCCTTTCGTTAATGCTATAGTATTTGTCTATGTTGCCAGCTATGCTTTTATTGACTAGAAATCCCACTCCCAGTTCTCTTCTGTCCTCTAGACCACGGTAACATAGGACGTGTCCATTTTTCAGCACCGTGAAGGCTTCGCCTGCCCTCCTAACCTCGCTAAGCCCTATTACATCTCATTTAATGCCCTCTAATTCCTCGAGCAACACCTCGAGACTTGCTTCGCTAGATAAGGTTCCCGCGTTAAACGTTGCCAGGTTCAGATTCCATTGGCGGCCTGTCCGGATCCAGGGATTCTTAGCACCCTCTGCTGCGTCACAGGTCTGACCGCCGCCGTGGTCAGTTGCTTCGCAGCCGCTGGGGACTGAGGGCCGAGGGTTAATTGCTGTATTCATGGGAGGTTGTGGCCGTTACTACACCAGGGTGGCCAATCCTGCTCTGGTGAGGGAGTGCATTGCCGGCAATGGTCGCCGGGGTCAGGCCGCACCCCAAGCCCCTTTGCGCAATTCCATCAATACGCAAATTTCTTTTTTTTTAATCCGGTGGGAATTGTCCGGCACCGGGATTCGAACCACGGTCCTTCTGCACGCGAGGCGGGTGTTCTGCCTCTACGCCATCGCTGCCTTAACTATGCAGCGAAAAATGCTCAATGCAGGGTATATGCAGGGTATATGCAGCGAAAAATGCTCAATAAGCAGGGAGAACCCAACCAGCAAGAGGGAACGAGAGACAGCGAATAATAATATACTTTCTTACTCCACGCTCTTAGATCATAGGCCTCATGAACAGGAACCAGGCGGCAGGCTGAAGTGGTACGCCCTCTTGTGCATTCTGCAAGTCCGAACGAACGTCCAGCCTTAAAAGCGCTGCTTAACTTTGACGAAACTTTTTATTAAGACTTCTTGGGCTACTCGAACGCTAACTTTCTTGGGCTCGAACAAGAACGTGAACGCGAACGCGAACTCTTACGCGAACTCGAACGCGAATTTTCTTGGGCTACCCGAACACGAAAATTTTGGCCTACCTGCCTGCCTAACTACACGCCCTCTCCCCTGCCCGCTCACCCATTCAGCCTCACGGCCAAGCATTAAAGGAGTGATTGAACGTGACGTTATATCAGGAAAACCTTTCCAAACTGTCACAATACCAATACTTGTCAGCAATACTGTTCAGAAAAAGGGAACATTACGGATATTTGAGGTAAAACCTTAATAAATAACTTACACTCGGGGTATTCTCGTAGTATTCTTTGAAAAAAAAAGACACAGGTGTAACTTCTGCGACGCGCAAATAAACGAACGCGTTAAACACAATATTTTAACCATAAAACGCAAAAAAGGCTCGCGCTAGAGCCCCACACTCGTGGCTCCACGGCAAAGTACCCGGAACGCAAGGTCCCAACAGATGGCTTGCCAGCAGTGCGAACGTGAAAAAAACTGTGGTTGTTGATATTTCTGTCCTAGGAATCGGTAAAACATGAAAGTGAAATGTGCAGGGAAAATGTGCATGATTTGCGGATCGGCGGCTGTCTTGTGGGTGTGCTTGGCGAGCGACGTCCTGCTGGCGGGTCGCTTCGGAAACGCTGTACTGGCGCCATTTCCGTGAGAGATATGATGTCAGTGAAATCTTGGAGTATCCCGGCAAAAAACTTCTGTATTGAAATTGTATTGTATTCTGTTGCAGCGATGGCGTAGAGTTGCAGCGATGGCGTAGAGGTAGAAGGACCTCACGTGCAGAAGGACCGTGGTTCGAATCCTGGTGCCAGACAATTCCCACCGGATTAAAAAAAAAAGAAATCCGCGTATTGATGGAATTGCGCAAAGGGTCTTGTGGTGCGGCCTGACCCCGGCGACCATTGGCGGCAATGCACTTCCTCACCAGAGCAGGATTGGCCACCCTGGGGTAGTACCGGCCACAACCTCCCATGAATACGCCAATTAACCCTCGGCCCTCAGTCCACAGCCGCTGCGAAGCAACTGACCACGGCGGCGGTCAGACGTGTGACGCAGGAGAGGGTGCTAAGAATCCCTAGATCCGGACAGGCCGCCAATGGAATCTGAACCTGGCAACGTTTAACGCGCCAACCTTATCTAGCGAAGCAAGTCTCGAGGTGTTGTTCGAGGAATTAGAGGGCATTAAATGGGATGTAATAGGGCTTAGCGAGGTTAAGAGGGCAGAAAATCGGACACGTCCTATGTTACCGTGGTCTAAAGGACAGAAGAGAACTGGGAGTGGGACTTCTAGTCAATAAAAGCACAGCTGCCAACATAGACGAATACTATAGCATTAACGAAAGGGCAGCAGGTCTTGTAATTATGCTCAGTAAGAGGTACAAGCTCAAGGTGGTGCAGGGCTACGCGCCCACATCCAGCCACAACGACCAAGTAGTGGAACGCTTCTATGAAGATGTGGAATCGGCAATGGCTAAAGTAAAAACACAGTATACCGTAGTTATGGGGGACTTCAATGCTAAAGTAGGCAAGAATCAGGCTGGAGACAAGGCAGTTGGGAACTATGGTCTGGGCTGTAGGAATATCAGGGGGGACCTACTAGTTGAGCTTGCAGAAAGGAATAACCTACGCAAAATGAATACCTTCTTCTGTAAACGGGGGAGTCGGAAGTGGACCTGGAGGAGCCCGAATGGGGAGCACAAAAATGAAATAGACTTCATATTATGCGATAACCCTGGCGTCGTGCAGGATGTGGAAGTGCTCGGAAGGGTAAGGTGTAGTGACCACCGTATGGTAAGACCTCGAATTAGGCTAGATTTGAGGAGGGACCGGAACAAGCTCGTACGAAAGAAGCCGATAAATGAGCTAACCGTAAGACGTAAAGTAGAAGAATTCAGGATCACGCAGCAGAACCGATATTCCGCCCTTAACGAGGAAGCCGAGTTTACGACAAAGGAAGCCAGGGACAACCTTACACGCATTCTCACGGAGTGCACAGTAGAAGTCGGGAGCACTATGGCTAGACAGGATACTGGTAAACTTTCACAGGAGACGAAAGATCTAATCAGGAAACGGCAAAACATTTGAATCTCTACCGCAGCTGACAGAATAGAACTAGCCAAGCTCTCGAAGTTAATCAATAAGCGTAAGACAGCTGACATACGGAAGTATAATATGGAGAGGATTGAATACGTTGTAAAGAACGGAGGTAGCCTGAAAGCAGTGAAGAGACGTCTTGGCGTGGCGAAAAATCAGATGTATGCACTTAAGGATAATCAAGGCAATGTCATCACAAATAGGGATAAAATAGTCACAGTGGCCGAGGAGCTTTATAGGGATCTGTACAGTAGCCGGGACATACAGGATAATGCCGAACGAGACAGTAGTTCAGAGGAGATAGATATCCCACCAGTAACGACCGAAGAAGTAAGGAAGGCTTTGAAAGAAATGAAAGGGGGCAAAACACCTGGTGAGGATCAGATAACAGCAGACCTCTTGAAGGATGGCGCAGAAATTGTACTTGAAAAACTGGCAAACCTGTATACGCAATACCTAATGACCGCAATGGTACCGAAATCTTGGAAGAACGCGAACATCATCCTAATCCATAAGAAAGGCGACATGAAGGACTTGAAAAATTACAGGCCGATCAGCTTACTGTCAGTCGTCTACATGGTATTTACCAAGGTAATCGGTAACCGAATCTCTGGAACCTTAGATTTCAGTCAACCTAAAGAACAAGCAGGCTTCCGTAAAGGTTATTCAACAATGGACGATATTCACACGATCAATCAGGTGATAGAGAAGTGCGCTGAGTATACTGAACCCCTATATATAGCCTTCATAGATTATGAGAAAGCCTTTGACTCGGTCGAAATCCTAGCAGTCATTCAGGCATTACGGAACCAGGGGGTAGATGAGCATTATGTAAGAATACTAGAGGATATCTACAATGGATCTACAGCTGCCATCATCCTCCATAGGGAGAGCAGTAAAATACCTATAAGGAAGGGTGTCAGACAAGGAGACACAATCTCTCCAATGTTATTCACAGCATGCTTACAAGAAGTATTCAGAACGTTGGATTGGGAACAGGGGAAGTAAGGGTTAATGGAGAATACCTCAGTAACCTCAGATTTGCTGATGACGTTGCCTTGATAAGTAACTCGGGGGACAAATTGCAAAGCATGCTTTCCGCACTGGGCGAACAGAGTAGAACTGTGGCCTGAAAGTTAATATGCAGAAAACTAAAGTAATGATCAATAACCTCGGGACAGCACAGCTGTTTGAGATAGGTGGCGAGGCAGTGGAAGCGGTAAGCGAATATATCTACTTAGGCCAAGTTGTGACCCCAGGTCCCAACCATGAGTCAGAGATAATTAGAAGGATCAGAATGGGGTGGGGCGCATTTGGCAGACATTCTCAGATAATGAATAGCAGCCTACCATTGTCGCTGAAGAAGAAAGTGTATGACAGCTGCAACTTACCGGTACTCACATACGGGGCAGAAACTTGGAGGCTCACTAAGAGGGTTCAACTTAAATTGAGAACGACTCAGCGGGCAATGGAGCGGAAAATGATAGGTGTAACATTAAGGGACAAGAAGAGAGCGGAGTGGGTCAGGGAGCAAACTAGTGTTAAAGACATATTAGCAGAAATTAAGAAGAAGAAATGGACGTGGTCAGGGCATTTAATGCGAAGGCAAGTTAACCGCTGGTCATTAAGGGTAACAGAGTGGATCCCTAGAGAAGGCAAGCGATGCAGGGGGCGGCAGAAAGTTAGATGGGCAGATGAGATCAAGAAGTTTGCGGGGATAAATTGGTCACAGTTAGCCCAGGACCGAGGTAATTGGAGAATAATGGAAGAGGCCTTTGCCCTGCTGTGGGCGTGATAGGCTGGTGATGATGATGATGATGATGATGATTAAAATATAAAACCCGAACACAAACAGCCCTAAGTATAACGTACTCTTTAGTGCTAAAGGTTGCTTCCCCGCAAGAAGACCCTGTGTGCCGAGGTGTACCCTTTACAGGCCGCTTGCTTCGTTGTACTGGCGTCATTTCCGTGTCGGATATGGCGTCAGTGAAATCTTTGTGTATCCGGGAATAAAACACTTTCGTGTTAAAATAAATTGAGCGCACCATCATTGCGTTTTAAATGGGAGGAGCGAGACTGGAGGGGAGCAACGTGAGAGGTGAGAGGGGGAGAAAGTGGAGGGGTGTTTCCGGGGAAGGAGCATAGTTTTTTTCGACCACACTTGCAGCGGCGAAGCGAGCAGATACGGGGCAAATAGCCTTTTCCTGATCATCTGAAACTATTGTGCTGTTAACGTGAAGACTGGGTATACCTGTATGTCTTTGTCTTGGGGTTTAAAAATTTCCACATATTTTTGGGTTTGCTTTAGCTTAGTTCCCAAACATAATAATTATTTGTCTTAGGCAATTTTGGTGCGAACTATTATGACTTTGCCGAACAGCCTTACAACATCCATTACGCTCTCGAAGTTGAAGTTTAGTTGAAGTTTACTTTGACGTTTTAAAGGAGCCTACAAGTAGTAATACAGAAGGAGGTCCCGTAGTTGCAAAACTGTCGGGGGAACTTTCTGTGACAACGTGCGCCACGGAACAGCGTTACAGTAGGCAACAAGTAAACAATACATCAAAATAAAATAAGCAAAAACAGGAAGAAAGCAATACATTTATGTATATGCATAAGCACACATATATACATCCATTTGTAGCAATACGAACAAATGCACATTAAACATTGCAGCAAAAAGGGTCAGACATAAGAACAGCACTGCAAAAATGGAGCTACAATAGAAACACGTTGATACATTATGCCAAGGTAGATAATAGAAAACCTTTCAATTGGTTTCGGAATAAATGGGGAGAGTAAATTGGTTTAAGGGGGGTGGGTAGTTCATTCCATAGTGAAATGGCTGCGAATACGGCAGTTTGTTTGCCGTAGTTAGAGCGAATTGTCGGTAGAATTAGGTTATCGTGTTCTGAAAAGCGGGCATTGTTGGGGTCAAAAAGTAACCACTGGTCGATGCAGTTGTGAATCAATTCACTATTTCTTGCGCGATGGAGCAAAATGCACATTTTTATTTTATATTCAAAAAGGAGTGGTAGGATTGGAAGGTCAAATCATAAATTTGGAGCACTCTCTGGGATGGCTGAAATTAATGATTCGGATGGCTCGGTTTTGCAAAGAAACAGGCGGTGATAGATGAACATCATAGGTGCTTCCCCACGAACCTAAACAATATGTTAAATGACTGTGTACAAAACAGTTGTAAAGAGAACGGAGAACTGGCAGAGGAAAATATGCGCGAGTACTAATTAATACATGAATACCAAACGCTATTTTACTAATAAGTGACTTGATGTGCAAGTGAAATTTTAAATGTTTATCGAGCACCACTCCTAGGAATGTGGTGTAACCTGAAGGGTAGATAAAATGGGTGTCAAGGCGGAGATGGGAGATTGAAGTAATTTGCTTATGACGGGAGTGAAAAATTATGAAAGTGGTTTTACTAGGGTTTCTATTTAACCTATTGCTTCGGCACCAATCGGATAACCTTATTAAATCGCCGTTTAATTTTTCAGTTAGGTTCGAGAGGTCAGAATCAGCCAAATAAACTGTGGTGTCATCTGCGTAAAGCATGCATTTTTAAATATTTAAACCAAGATAGAAGATCATTTATAAATAACAAGAACATGAGTGGCCCCAATATGGAACCCTGGGGGACGCCTATATTTACTGTCTTTTATCCATGGCTAGCTATGTGAAGTTGTCGATGCCACAAGGCTTCTTTGTGCCCGTTTCACCTTGGAATATTTATCTCTGTGCCAAGGAAGAAATTCTGTAAGGGTCTCGTGGATACGGTTTTACCGATCCCACTGTACAGGTCCCTATACCGTGTGGGGCTGGGACAAGATGTTCTTCGGCAAGTGAAACGAATGCCAGCTCTTGGCTATGTTATATCTTTTTTCTTTAAATTGCAGGTGGGTGTACTACCTGTAAAAACATGGATGATTGAGAAAGGTTTATTTCTGCCTTGGGGCCCTGATTGCTTCTTATGCAAATAGCCAAAGTGTTCATAAATTTTTGGGACGGGGATTTCCTATGGGACGTGTTACAGCATACCTTAAAGAGTTTCCTGTGGGTAGCCATGGAATTAGGTTTTTAGCCATATAAAATGAAGGGGGTGTTCCATACGACTTCATAATGTTACTGGCCCTACACGGTATATGGAAGGCTCGCATGGCCCGTCGGCACAGTGATGTAGACGCGAGACCAGGGAGGAAATATTTTTGTGAAAATGTCCGCTACATAGTCGAGGTGTTGAAAGCCGAACCTAGTCCACCAGAGTGGGTGACTGTGCTGGAAAGTGTGGCGAGACTACCGCCTTTTTAAACCTGACACACTAGCAAGGTGTGTGCCTTTTCACGTAGTGTAATTTTGTTGATGTTTTGCATGCATGTATTGACCCAACCCAGGAAAACAAAGTCGTGGCCGAGTGGTCTAGAGCGTCAGGCGCAGCGCGCCGCTCGAACGTTGTGGATCGAATCCCATTGGCGATAAATTTTATTTGTATTATTTTTGTCCTGGCATGCTCGCGGAAGATGATACATTTTTTTTTCGTTGTGATCTGCACACAGCCCTTCAATGCTGGGAACTGTATTGATCCAAATGGCGAAGAGCGTTCGATTTTTTTGGAAATATAGTTCCTGAACATCATTTTTTCCGCCCGTGATAATGCCGCTGTTTAAAAGCAATGAACCAATACCAACTTTCCAAACTGACCGTTTTTCTGAAAACGAAAGTGTAATCGTGCGACTAGGGTGAGCAACTACGGTTACGAATAGAAATGCACTACAAAAAACAGTTTTCTGAGGTACGTTGGGATTTCGGTTGGTTTGGACTTCGCTTACTTCGGTCACAACGCTCACAAAAGTAATCTGCACATGCATTTATGCTCGTTATGATAATAAACAGAGAAGAAAAAGGAACAACGGAATTGAGCAAATATGCAACCACGTATAATTTTTCGCTTCACTGAAATCCTCATACTATTATCAAGCAATGATATTTATAAAGGCCAAATTAGTGCGTGCGTTTATGCTGCTGTCTGAGAGATGCCGTCCCCCTATTTCCCCTTTTAAGAGCCAGAAAGAAAAAAAAAATGGCGTGAGAACATCGCTTCTACAGTCTCGGATAGCCACCCTCCTGTACTGTCACTTGTGGAACCGCTTTAAAAAAACCGAGCGTCGCTCTCTTGTTCAGATGTTTCCAATGTTGAAAACATACGTCTTTCTGCATAGTTAGTCCTTTTCCAGCTTTAGGCTTGCTATGCCATTCTCGTAAAACAAATAAACACCAGTAACGCAGCCCTGATTCCCCTTCCGCTGCAACAGTGGCGGCCCACTTGCACCCCTGCCATATCGCTTCTCGGTGGTGCCACCAGAGGCCGCCACAGTACCACCAGCGTATCGGTCAACGAAAGTGGATGGGGCAGCTGCTTTTACAAATCGTGGCTGCCTGCGTTCGTTCCTCCAGCCCGTCCCCGAGCGCAAACAGAGTTGTTGGAGTGCACAGAGTTGAGGTCACAGACGGCTGGTATGGGCATGCTGTGACCAAAACCACTCTTGGAACCAACGAAATCCTTTGGTGCTGAATATTTCGGGGGTCATCTAACTCCTACCGAGTATATGGTTTTTTGCCAGTAAAAATTTTACGCACAGCTGCGAACTGCTCCCAATGTATTTTTTATTGTATCATCAGGGCAAGAGGCATTGAATAGGGGAGTGAGTTTCATCCTAACGGCGCTGCGCCGAAACAGCTCACAAGCGCGCTGCGAGGCTAATGAGTGTACACAGCTCGGTCGGGTGTATTACCTATTTTGACCGCAGCGCGTCGTCTGCTACTTGTGTGGTGCAGGCTGTCGACGCTGCCGGTAGACTGCCTGCACAAAGCGTTCGACGCTGCCAGTGGCCGTGAATTCCAATAATAAACAACGCGGCGCTAATCATATTAACAGCCTTGTTTTGCGCATACCGAATGGTTGACGCAGTGAAGCAAAAACAATTTCGGGTCTTTTCCTTCCACGCGCATCGTCATTCTGCAGCTGTGGAGTTCGATAGCACAAGCGTCACCGCGATCTGCAGAACAGGTGGTAGCAGCATATAAGCATACAATAGCTTCAAGCAACCTATGTTAGCATTGCAGCTATTGCAGCGCAGTTTCTCGGCCATTTATTAAAAAGAAAACAAGCCTCACTGACGCGATAAGGTACGATTTGGCGTGATAGTTTTAGTAACTCAAGTGCTGCACAATAAATGACAGATAAAATCAATGTGCTTTATTGAGGGCTTCTTCGGATTATGAATGTGGTCTCTGCTGTCCAAAATCAAAGCAAGATCACCAAATTTTCGTGCTGTGAATGTTTTTGTTTTGACGAAGTAGACTACCGTGTTGAAAAGGCAATGAAGGTCTAACCTGATTAGGCGACACGCCATAATTATTTCGACGAGCGATCCACGATAGCAGCCTACCGCCAGATCGACAACGACACGTTTAATCGTATAAGAAGCAGAAGACACCTGACCAAGACGAACGCGCGCTTGTATGTGCAATAATTTATAGCTTGATCAATCATATCCTGCCTTGAGGCCGTGGCAAAACAGAGATGATTTCCATGCCCGCACTTAGCATCGCGCCTTCGCCGCGAGATGGGCCGCTCACCAGTCTTGTTGCTGCACTGAACTCGAAAAAGGAGTTTGCTCTAAGCGAACGAACGAATGTATTCTTTTGTGGCGGTCTCCTGACGCTGGCATATGCAGAGGGGGGTACACGGCCGCTAACTTTGACAACCATGGAATAATGTGCCGGTAACGATTTTGTGCCACTGTCGAAGCTACTCAGTAACCATATGTGGCTGATATGTGCCCTCTCAAAGTAGCGATGCAACGTTTCGCTATTTCACAGGGAAAATAAAGTAACAAAACAGTAACTTACGAAGAGCACAACATCCGGATATTTTTATCGTAATAATTGTTGGCTCTGGCTTCCTATATTTTTATTTTGTTCCACGTTACTTTACTTCCTCCTTTCGGGCTTTCCTTTCCCCATTCGACATGAAATCGCGCACGCGCCACCGTCTCCGGGCGACGCAAGGCGACCAAGAACAGGCAGAGGACACGCTGCTTGAGGAACTTCTTGGCGTAGCACAAGCTCTCACAAAACAATACGGCAACAACCCCGAAACAGTATTTGTAGACGCAGCGGACTATCCCGCCAACAACGCCATGGCTGTGGTGGTAGTGGACCACAAAGGACAAACGCTGACCTCGGCGACAGTTCTCACAAAAAATACTACATCTTCAGCACAAGCAGCTATCGCTCTTGCGATCACCGCAACTCGAGCCAGATACATAATCAGCGACTCGAAGGCAGCCATACGTAGCTACAGCAAAGGGCGGATATCCCAAGTCGCCGCAAGAATGCTTCAACAGCTGCGAGCACCAAATTACCGGTCAACGAAACTTATATGGACTCCTGCACACGAAGGGTTACAGGGCAACGAACGGGCCCACACAGCTGCTTGCGAGATCGTCACCCGAGCAGCAGTTAACCCCCCTGCAGTGGCAACAGATAACTCAGAGAAATTCGACAGCGTCAACTCGTACAAAGAGATAACAAATTACTACAAACACAGCAGGTCTGAATTTCCAGCCGCCCACCGCACACTCAACGCTGCGCAGGCCAAAGCATGGAGGCAACTTCAAACCAATGCCTACCCGAACCCGCTGGCCTATAGTCACTTCCATTCAGAGATGTTCTCGGATAAGTGCAAGCACTGCGGCCACCACGCAGACCTCACGCACATTATGTGGAAATGCCAAAAAAAACCACGGAGCAAGACCCCTCTACCCCGCATAGATATTGCCGCGAACCATGCATTGGGTTTGTTTATTTGTGTTTTGCTTTTAAAGCCCGGCTGCGCCGGTCTGTGTTATCTCTGTGCCAAGGGAAGCGCGTGTTCCATTCTTTCTTTCTTTGCCGCATGTGTTATCTGTTCTGATAGGGAGAGCATTCCGATCTAACGTGAACAGCCTGGAATAATCTTCTTGGATCTACAATGTTCTCGATGCGAATCGACGGTTCGAGAACCACGCGCGCCGAAAGATAAAAAGCCTGCAGAGCAGACGCCGGGGCATTCGATTCGACGACACTCGCCTGTGCAAGTCACTTTGTTGGCCGCTGCTTCGCCGCCTCTGTATTCTTTTGAGTTGTTAGGGGAGCACAAGTTCGCTCCAATAAACGTGTTTCTCATTCAAGACAACTGCATCGTCCTTGTCTTCGTGACATCTGGTGAGGGTGCTGGGTACGCACCCTTCATGCCCACTACAACCTCGGGAAGCCGCCAAGCCAGTCCAACAAGAGCCAGCCTCCGCCTGCAAGATTTACCACCAGATTTCGGTTTGATGCCAGAAGGGCCCAAGAAAAGGAACGCTGCAACCAACACCATGGTGCAAGAAACAACGTCGCCAATAGTCCTGCAGCAGCCCCGGGAACCGCCATGGTTCCGGGGAGCCCCCGCTGAAGACCCCGAAGAATGGTTGGAGAAGCTGGAGCGTGTCCGCATCTTCAACAGGTGGGACGACGAAGAAACTTTCCGGCATGTCTTCTTTTGCTTAGAAGATGCTGCTCGAACTTGGTTCGAGAACCATGAGAGTTCTTTGACCGACTGGACTCATTTCCTTAAGACATTCACTACCGTTGTGAGAAAAGAGCGAGCTGCGCTTTTGCTTGAAACTCGGACACAACAACCCAACGAAGGGGTAGTGATCTTCGTTGAGGAGATGAAGCAACTATTTCGCCGCGCGGACCCCGAAATGACGGAAGAAAAGAAGCTACGCTTCCTGATGCGCGGTGTGAAGGAGGAGCTGTTTGCTGGACTTGTCCGCAACCCGCCCAAAACCATCGCTGAATTCGTGACCGAAGCCAGCACGATTGAGAAGGCTCTCGAAATGCGTGCTAAGCAGTATGACCGGAACTTTGTTGGCGCGGCCAGTGCGAACTACGTCGACCACATGCGGATTCCGGCTGATAGCCTACGCGAGACCATCCGCGCAGTAGTGAGAGAGGAGCTGCGGAAACTTTTCCCGACGACGCCGCAACCCCAAGTCGCTTGCCTAACTGTCGTGATCCGGGAAGAAGTTCAAAACGCTTTGGGAACTTCTGTGGCAACCGAAGTACACTGCGAGCCCCAAGCTATGACGTACTCCGCGGCTGTTCACCGACCCCGCCCTGCTCCAACACGTCGTCAAGAGGCACGTCGTCAAGAGGCCCCGCCCTACCGCCGCCCGCTGTCGACCGCCCGACCCCCGGTAGCACAAACCCAGACGCCGAGGAAGACTGACGTATGGTGGACACCGGATAATCGTCCTCTGTGCTACCACTGCGGAGAGGCCGACCACATCTACCGTCGCTGCCCATACAAGAGACTCGGACTACGTGGTTTTTCCGTCGACGCACCACGCCCCCAACCCGGCCAGCACCCATCTGAGATTGAAGAATACCTGTCGAACACCAGCCGTAGACCAGCCCGTTTCAACCGTTCGCCGTCGCCCTACCCGTACCAGTCGCCGGACCGCCGTAGCAGTGCTGACTTTGCACGTGGAAGGTCTCCCAGCCCACGTGGGGGAAACTAAAGGCGGCAACTTCTGGAGGTGAAGTTGCTCTACGGCGAAAAACTGGAAACCCTCCAACGACGCAAGGACGAACTGAAGACGGTGATTCACGACATTCCCTCATCCCGACGACCCGACCTAACCCTGACGAGACTCCCGAACACGACGACAGCTACACGGCGCGACGCGTACCCGACCTGACCGAGACGTCCGTTGAGAAGACGACGACAACGACGATGCACAGTGCCCGACCATCAACACGTACAAGCAGAGATACGACGCCCCGACGAACCCGGAACTCGAGGCAGACTGCATCTGACGTCAAGGTGTCCATCGACGGCTTTGACGTAGTCGCCCTCGTAGACACGGGAGCTGACTATTCGGTAATGAGCGGACCATTTGCGTCTAAACTGAAGAAAGTTATGACCAGATGGGACGGTCCGCACATACGCACAGCAGGAGGCCACCTCGTGACGCCAAGTGGAACGTGCACATCGCGCGTCACCATAGACGGCACAACGTACCCTGCGGCGTTCGTCGTTCTGCCTAACTGCTCCCGCGACGTAATTCTTGGAATGGACTTTTTGATGGACAACGGTGCAATAATCGATCTGCAGACTAAGTCAATAACTTTTTCCCCCCATCACTCCATGACGCCGGAACCGAACCCCGAACGACGTGCTGCTGTAAGGATTGCCGATGATCATGTCACCCTGCCACCCCGCGCAAGCTTGATGGTCGCAGTCTACTGTGAAGATGCTGCTCCTGACTTCGACGCTATCGTAGACACTGATCAAAGGGTGCTTCTCGACCGTGGTGTGTCTGTCGCAAGAGGCATTGCGCGCTTCAAGGAACACCAATCCCACATTTTGGTTACTAATTTCACCGAGGAGTACCAGCATTTAAACAAGGGCGCGGCAATTACATTCCTCGAAGAAACGCAAGCAAGTGACGTGATCGCAGTAGCCGACTTTGAACGCACACCCGTAGAAACCTTCAAGCTCCCGCAGCCATTCGACGTGAATCCGGCGCTACCGCAAGAACAACGGAAAAAATTATTGGCTTTGCTGCGTCGCTATAGCCAATGTTTTTCCTCGAGCGCAAAACTACGTCAGACCCCTCTAGCGAAGCACCGAATAATAACCGAAGATGGAGCCCGACCTACCCGACAGTCACCGTACCGCGTCTCTTCACACGAGCGGGAAGCCATCCGGACTCAAGTCGACGACATGCTCAGCGACGACATAATACAGCCATCGAAAAGTCCGTGGGCTGCGCCGGTCGTACACGTGAAGAAAAAAGACAGCACATTAAGGTTCTGTGTTGACTACCGGCGACTGAACAAAATCACCAAAAAGGACGTGTACCCCCTGCCACGAATCGACGACGCCCTCGACCACCTCTGCCACGCGAAGTACTTCTCATCGATGGATTTGAAGACCGGCTACTGGCAAATTGAAGTGGACGAGAGAGACCGAGAGAAGACTGCATTTATAACCCCGGATTGCCTATACGAGTTCAAGGTGATGCCTTTCGGGCTGTGCACGGCGCAGCAACGTTTCAACGAGTCATGGACACGGTGCTAGCTCGCCTGAAGTAGCACACCTGCCTCGTATACCTCGACGACGTTGTCGTATTCGCCCGGACTTTCGACGAACACCTCGCAAGGTTGGAGTCTGTACTCGAGGCCATTCGTACGTCGGGGTTAACGCTAAAGCCTGAAAAGTGCCGTTTCGCGTACGAGGAACTCAAGTTCTTGGGCCACATCGTCAACGCCGCGGGAGTCCTACCTGACCCAGCAAAAACTTCAGCCGTTGCGAAATTCCCAAGGCCGAAAGACAAGAAGGGCGTGCGAAGATTTCTCGGACTGTGCGCATGCTACCGGCGCTTCGTCGCTCGCAAACTTCGCACGCATTGCAGAGCCGCTCACGCGCTTGACGAAAGATAGCACTCCTTTCAGCTGGGACAACAACCAAGAAAAAGCATTCTGCGAGCTGAAAAAACGCCTGCAAAGCCCGCCCGTGCTCGCACATTTCGACGAAAACGCCGAAACGGAAATACACACGGACGCCAGTGATATAGGCTTGGGTGCCGTCCTCGTCCAAAAACAAAGCGGGTGCGAAAAGGTAATCGCCTATGCCAGCCGTGGCCTGTCAAAGGAGGAGAAAAACTACTCTGCCTCTGAGAAAGAGTGGCTGGCAATTATATGGGCGATTTCAAAATTTCGCCCATACGTGTATGGAAGACCATTCAAGGTTGTGACAGACCACCACGCGCTGTGTTGGCTCGCCAATTTGAAGGACCCCTCTGGCCGTCTTGGGCGGTGGAGCTTGCGCCTGCAGGAGTTTGACGTTACAGTCGTTTATAAATCCGGCAGGAAACACTCCGACGCCGACTGCCTGTCCCTCGCCCCCGTCGACCCACCAGCACAAGACTCTGATGAAGACAGCGCGTTCTTCGGAATCGTGACGGAGACCGACCTAGCCGCCCAGCAGCGTGCCGACCCTGACTTACGCGTCATAATCGACTACCTCGAGGGACGCAACGTCGCCGTACCTAGGACCTTCAAACGCAGCTTACCAGCATTCAGCCTGAGGAACTCCGTCCTCGTGAAGAAGAATTTCAGCCCCGGAACGAGAACGAATTACCTTCTTGTCGTCCCCGCAGACCTTCGTGACGAAATTTTGGAAGCGTGCCACGACGACCCGTCTTCCGGACATCTCGGCACAGCCCGCACAATTGGAAAAATCAAGGCGAAGTACTACTGGCCCCGCCTTACATCCGACGTCACCCACTACGTCCGGAGCTGCCGTGACTGTCAGCGACGAAAAACGCCACCGACGAGACCTGCCGGACTTCTGCAGCCGATCGCCGTCCCATCAAGGCCCTTCCAACAGATTGGAATGGACCTTCTGGGCCCGTTCCCTACGTCACGATCGGAGAACAAGTGGATTGTCGTAGCAACAGACTACATGACACGCTACGCGGAGACCGCCGCTCTTCCGAGGGGGACTGCACAAGAAGTCGCCAAGTTTTTCATAAGACAAGTTGTGCTGCGACATGGAGCCCCTGAAGTCCTCATCACGGACCGCGGAACGGCCTTTACTGCGGAGCTCATGCAAGGAATCTTACGCTACAGCAACACGGATCACCGAAGAACGACGGCGTACCACCCACAAACGAACGGACTAACGGAACGTTTGAACAAGACGATTGCGGATATGCTATCCATGTACGTCGACGTTGAACATAAGACTTGGGACGAAGTGCTCCCGTATGTCACGTTTGCGTACAACACGGCTATCCAAGAAACCACGCAGATGACACCGTTCGAGCTCGTCTACGGAATACGGCCGACTACAATGCTTGACGCCATGCTGCCGCACGTAGAAGACGACGACCTGAACGCCGACGTCCAAGGATGCCTTCAGCGTGCGGAGGAAGCCCGCCAGCTCGCTCGAGTTCGTATAAGGGACCAGCAGCTGGTGGATGCCGGCCGCTACAACCTCCGACGCCGAGCCGCCGAGTACCACCCAGGGGATCGTGTGTGGGTTTGGACTCCCATTCGACGACGCGGACTGAGTGAGAAACTTCTGCGACGGTATTTCGGACCCTACAAGATTCTACGACGTGTTGGCCAACTCACCTACGAAGTGATCCCCAATGGTGACTCCGGCACATCACGACGAAACACGCGGCCCGAAGTCGTCCACGTGGTTCGCTTAAAACCTTTCTACGGACGATGACGAACTTTAATTTTTATTTGTTCGGACTGTCGCCTATGTTAGCATCGGGTCGATGCACTCTTAGAGGGGGGGGTAATGCCGCGAACAATGCATTGGGTTTGTTTATTTGTGTTTTGCTTTTACCGCCCGGCTGCGCCGGTCTGTGTTATCTCTGTGCCAAGGGAAGCGCGTGTTCCATTCTTTCTTTCTTTGCCGCATGTGTTATCTGTTCTGATAGGGAGAGCATTCCGATCTAACGTGAACAGCCTGGAATAATCTTCTTGGATCTACAATGTTCTCGATGCGAATCGACGGTTCGAGAACCACGCGCGCCGAAAGATAAAAAGCCTGCAGAGCAGACGCCGGGGCATTCGATTCGACGACACTCGCCTGTGCAAGTCACTTTGCTGACCGCTGCTTCGCCGCCTCTGTATTCTTTTGAGTTGTTAGGGGAGCACAAGTTCGCTCCAATAAACGTGTTTCTCATTCAAGACAACTGCATCGTCCTTGTCTTCGTGACAATATCAACCACCTAGAGCACTGGGAAACCCTGCTGCGCAGCTCTGATCCTCTAACGCAGCTACGCCTTGTCCAGATGGCGGAAGAAGCCGCCAGGGACCAAGATCTTCTGGCTGACTAACGCGGCAAAGAGAGTCCAAGCTCTCTACTTCTGGGCAAATAAAGTTTTCTCTCTCTCTCTCTCTCTCTCTCTCTCTCTCTCTTGGCGTAAGAGGACCCTGAAATCAAAAAGGAACGAGGTTTCTTTGGTACGTAGCTGACATAAAGCATTCTCAAAAACGTTCTTGTAACGCATCGCAAGACAGCCAACCTTCAACATGACCCCTTTTAGGTTGTTCTCTACTGCACTGATTATACGAAAACATAAATGTCCCAGTCTTCAGTTGCCCGTAAAGTTCACCGTGGTATATTGAAGTGGTTTTAAGTGCACAAAGCCACATGGACGTGCTTAGGCCGCGGCTAGGCTAGCTACGCCTTCCACCTGTAACCGAGGCGGCCAGCGACAGTACAAACCAACGGCCCATTGTTCCTTTCGAGAGCCGCGCGGCCGGGTCCCGCGTTTTGACAGCCACCGCCGCATTTCGCGGCCGCCAGTAGGCGCCCCCCGTCGCGCACGTGCGCATTGTGACGTCATGGTGTTTACGTGCAGGGAGAGGTGGATTGCTACTGTTGCTGGGCGTGACAGACAAGCCGAACGGAAAATAATGCGATCTGCCTTGTCCTGTATTCATGTGTTGTATCCCGTTCACACCCCTCCCGCTATTTGTCGCTCAACAAGGGCGGAAAGTCTACTTGTACATAGAACAGGCATACTCGTTCTTTGGCCAAGCGTAAATATACACGTTCTCGAGTCGCTGTGGCTGTAGCTGCTCCCATCGGTGAGCCAGGAAGCATGGAGCATGATGAGCATCGTCTTCCTACCCCTAAGAGCTACCAATTCGAGGACTCGTAAGTATGCATGTAATTAGGCCGTGAGAATAACGAAATGCGTTATCACGAGGTATGGGAGCATTTTAAAGGCGCTGCCGTGCATAAGGTCTACGGTCTACCCGAACTCATAAGTAAACATATGCTTGCGCTCATAAGTATAGCTGTCATTCGTCGTCGACGCTGGATCCTGTCAAGGAAAAGTTAAAAGGACGAACAGCACGCATATGTGTGGACACTTCAGCAGCGGTGGCCATATTGTGCTTTCCTGAATAAATTTGACTTTGAATTTGAATCCTTGCACTGGCGGTGGCTCGCTTACGAAAGGTGGCACCCTTGGCTGAAGCTTTTGTACCTATATCTATCATCGGACGAAGTTTCGTGAGCAGAAAAGAATTAAAGGGTTCTGTTACAAGCTATTCAGGAAGTTAAGAGGTATTCTCAGCCGGTAAAGTGCCTTTGTCTGCGAATTTTGCGATGAGAGCAGAAAGCGTGCAGATTAGCTTTTCTGCACAACTTTTACATACTTTCCCTGCCTGGCGGTGCACTCAAACGCTAGGCGATTAAGTTGCGTGTGTACGTTCTGTCAGAAGACGAAGAACGGGGCACTACCACGTCATTACTGTTGTTTCACGATATAAGCTGTGCGGGCTCAAATAAAATTCGCTTAAATCGATAAGCTGGCTTACCAGCAATGACCAGCAATGCTCGAGGCGTGGTGGGTTTCAAAGAAAAACTGCTTATCGCAGGTGTGCCACCTTCTCCATTTCAACTAAACCCCTCAACCTTACAGTACCGCTAGTTATGCAGCGCGGCATAGTTAGCAGATGATAGAAAACACACAGACTAGCAAGCAGATTAGAAGCTACTGTTATTCCCAATATTGCACAAAAAACACACAAATACAAAAATCACAAGGCGCAGAAAAATCGCAAGGCCGACACCTATTGCATTCATTCAAAGTAAGGTTCAAACTTAGCAGGGACTAGTGTTTATTTAGGCCTGCAGGGATAAAAGTTCTGTGCTAGGCGACAACCACTGCAGACAATGCGCGACTGCTGGTGGTCGGGCGTCATCACGCCAGAAACGTTCCGCAGTTCCCTGCGACGGAGCGTGCTAGCGAACTTCACAAAGCAGAATGACAATGCGCGTTATGGGAAAATACGACAATTGTTTTGTGCTTTGCTCTAACACCCATTGCGTCTGCACAGAAAAAAAAAGCTATAAACTTGATTGATTGATTGATTGATTGATTGATTGATTGATTGATTGATTGATTGATTGATTGATTGATTGATTGATTGATTGATTGATTGATTGATTGATTGTATAGGGTTTGACGCGCCGACGAAACGCAGGCAATGACCGGCGCCATAGTGGAGGGCTCCGGATTAATTTTGACCACCTGGGGATCTTTAACGTGCGCCGAAATCTCGTACGCACGGGCGTTTTTGCTTTTCGCCTCCATCAGAAAAGCGGCCGCCACGGCCGGGAAAGCTGTAAACTTCTTCTGCGCCGCATATTTCTAAAGACGATACCGCAGTATTTTTAAAGTCTTTCCTGGGCTACTTAAATGCAGAAATAATGGTCTGTCTGCATGTCTGTTTGCTTGTCTGTCTGTGGAGAGGTTTATTTTTGTCCATCGAAGCAGCTGCATAATAAGCTTTGATGGAACTATGCATCAGGTAACAAATACACGTTACAAAACGGAAACACACAAAAACAACAATCCAGAAGTGGCTGCCGCCGGTCTACATACAAGTTGTAACATTCTGTACCACGGAGGGTACAACATACACAGAGTGGAAAGTTGAGGGAACAGTAGTTTCAGGGTCGAAACACCACGAATGTGCGTAGCAGTGCTACAGTCTTAGATAGTTCCAGACACACACATGGTAAAGTGAACACTGCAAATAACTATGTATCGTATTTAGTCTGGTTACAAGGCTAATATTCTAACTTGTTTTAGTATCGCTATTTCTATTTCCAAAAGTGCCTTGTTCCCCTTGATGAAGCGGCACGACCAACGCAGGAGGAACGCCTCTTCCCCCAGCGTGGCAAGCTCCGCTTCCAGGTGTTCGAACAGACGCGTGCGCATGCCCAGCAGCATTGGAAACATAGCCTTGTGAGGCCGGTACCGGAGTGCCGCGACGCCACGACGCCTCCACACACCCAGGGCCCCCACACAAAAAAATTTCACCATCTTCCCATAGGGGAACCCTGAGTGGTATGCGAAGCAGCCATGGGGTCAACGCAAGTGGCGCCCCCAGCGGGGTATGCAGCGGCTACCGTCGCGCCTATAACCCTAAGCTGCTTCGCATTATCACGCGCGGAGCCGCGGGTGTTGCCATTCGATGCGCAATCCCGGAAAAGAGAGGAGTTTCGGAGAGGAGAGGAGGAATGCCAGAGAAGAGAGGATATGAGACAAGGAGAGAAGAGGAGGGGCAGGAGGATACGCATGCGCAGTGGGGGTGTGGACACCGCACAAAGGCGGCCGCACAACGGCGGAGGGAACAGGCGCGACAATAAGCTGCTTCGCATCTAAAAGAAAAGTCACTAGGGCATCGCAAGATTTTGTCGCTCCCTAAGCGTACTTTAAATATCCTAGACATCAGCGTCCAAAACGTCCTTGCTACAGGACACTGAAAGATTGCGTGTCGCAAAGTTTCATTTTGTCCGCTTGAGGATACCGCGCTAACGGTGTTACGCCCCACGCTGTCAAGCGGTCTATAGTGGGCAAAACGCTTCAACCACCCTCCCACCCGAAACCTTTGACGTCCGCTCTATGACTGGATTCAGCCACCCGGCAAAGTTAAACAGAAACTGTGCAATCGTCTAAAGGAGCCATGAAGACAAAATACAACTTGGGTTTATTAGAAATACTGCTTAGTCCCGATAACAATGATACCAATACCATAGCAATCTTCGAACAAATAACGGAGATACTAAAGAAAACGTTTGAAGCAGTCGCGACCCCCTAGACAATTTCCGGCAACTTTTCTATGACGTCACGGAACCTTGTTTGTGCGATTGGCGGCCGCCTAACTCACCTGTCGCGACGACACATGACTGGACGTCTGTAATGGGGCGTCTAGTTCCATTTGACCGAATCACTTGAATGTTAACGTGCAGTTAACACACTGAAAATTATCAGCAAAGCATGTTGTTGGGCTAGTTGGTTCATATTCATACTTAAAACTGCTCATTCGGATGGAGTGTCTTCGGAGTGTCTTCGGAGTGCAATCGGAGTGTCTTCTTTTCCTTGTGTCCCGTCCGAATGCGCAGTTTTAAGTATGAACTGAAAATTATGTTTTATTGTTGGCCCGTATGACGTCATTCTTGCTCATAACACGTCATTGTGGCGCAAAATTTGACAGTTTTTAAATACTTCTTGTTTTTTTTTGTTAAAAAAACATCTTTTGTGGCTCTAATGGAGCTGAGTGAGATACTGATTCCTAGTTCTTTGAAATTAAGCGAAGTCGTATTTTCTCTTCATGGCTCCCTTAATACCCACAGCCAGATCTAGTCGATTAAGTCCGCTGGTAATCTTCAAACTTGTCAACATTGTTGAACAAAAACAAGGCATTGCGCAAATATAACAAGGCATCACGCAATACATAAGTGATATTTGGAGTGTTCCTTTATTTTAAAAAATATGGATGATTGGTTTTTGCGATAGCATGTGAAATAATACATCAGCTGCAGAAAACCGTCGCCTGCGGTTACCCGCGCTACTTTAGCTCCTTGCCGCATTTAAGAAACCAAACGGCAACAGCAGCGAACGGCTCCATTAGAAGGTTTCACGTTCCGCTGGGAACGCTCGTAGAGTAGGGCAACTTGGTTCTAAAAACGTTGCAGTAAAGTGCCTCGATTCACGCGCGCCTCCGCCGTACGACAGCGCTGGCATCGAGGCACCCGACTTGGAGCAGTGGAACGCGGTGAATTTAAATTGACTTGAGCAAACGTCTAGCGTGTTATCTTGGGAGGAACGAGACGGGAGAGGAACACCGTGAAAGGTGAGCGGGAGGCTTTTACTTGGCAGCGGCGCCAGTCGACTATTGTCTTTCGTCGACATTAGCAACAAAAGGAGCACATACCCGGCCATTTTTTACTGAGGATTATAGCATATTCACTGACAGCATCGACAGCTACTTCAGGGCATAGAGTTTCATACTAATATATGCTAGAGGGAAATCTGGCGCCACTGTCTAGGGGAGCCGCACTTCAGCCGGCGTTCCGTCATGTACTGGGCAGGCACGTTCCACTTGTCCTTGGCATGGTTCAAGAACGGGCTGAAAAGTTGACTCTGGCGGCAAAAAAGCAACAATAACACTGTAGTAGATTAATCAAACTCTTATTGGTATTATAAAATTGGAGCTGCAAGAAGATTTATTTGTCAGTCATTGTTTAGAAACTTCATGCACGATGAACAAGAAAAAAATTTTATCTTTGGCTTCTGACAAAAACGAAGCCATATGGCTCGCTAAAATAAGTACGCGACCAACGTCGCTAGCTTCAAGTGCGCCGCCCACGGCGGCCAGCGACTGCAGCGCCAGATTTCCCTGTAGTATATAGTAGTATGAAACTATGCTTTATCGCAGCCACGACGCAAGTAGCAGACGACGCACTGCGCCTGATGACGCGATGCGCGCGCGAGCTTTCTACCACGGCCGCTGAATGAAAGGCTGTGTTTCCGCACCGTACTCTGGCAGCAGCTAGCGATTAGGGTGCCTCGATGCCAGCGCCGCCGTAAACCGCGGAGACGCGCATGCATCGAGGAGCGCCACTCGTGACACGCGCTCATGTGTTCCCCTTAAGTGTGATTACCATAGTACGTTTGATAAGTAATATTATACTCAAACCTCGTTAGAACGTGACAGGATATAATCAAATAATGGATATAACGAAATAAATCAGATTCCCCTTGAAATCTCCATAGAGACCCTTCCAATTGAAACCTCGTTTTAGCAACGTAAAACTGACGTCTGAATGAATTTAACGAATTTTATTAAAAGCGTGACTGTTCCGGCTAGTTGGTAATGCATGAGCAACACAGCGCGAAAAAAGACCAGGGACGAGACGAAGACTGTTTGTAGTCTTCGTCTCGTCCCTGGTTTTTGTCCACGCTGTGTTGCTCATGAACTTTATTAGTTAGTTATATTAGGGCCCGAAACTGCCGACCGTGGCGTGCCGACCCCTTATCAGGCCCGGGCGGTAACAAGTTTTAAATACGCAAAGTTTAAAAAAGCAAAAGAGGATGCCATCGGCACTCGGAGCCCAATGCTGCTTAGCTTCGGTGATCGGACGAGAACCGGCGTATTCAGCATGAACCGGCGTATTCAGCATGGTCTGCTGCCATGCATGTACGCCGTATCGTGCATACACCGCACAGTGGGCTCCTTGTCGACCGTGCAAGCAGATCCTTGCCGTGGTCGCGCGTGTGGCGGGCGTTTTTTCCTGCAGAGACGGTCCGTGTTTTTCAGCGTTATTCATACATTGTAAACGACGCACTTTATCTACAAACTCAGCTAAGCTTGTGTGACGGATGGCGACGATCTACATCTCCCGTGCGGCCAATGCAGGAGCGGCCGCCGTGCCGCCAGCATCCCCCAGTGCCTACGCCGTGCCTCCGGTGCAGGAGCGCAGCGCGCACGCGTTTCCCCCAGAGGCGGGGACGCTGATTGGCTACATCATTTAAAGGAGCCCAGCAATACCGCCGCCGTAATCTTCAGTGCTTTGGGCGTAACAGAGGCTGCGTCACAAGCAGTCTGTCGCACTTCAGAGCGCAGCAGTGTGGCGGCGAGGAAGCGGTAGGTGAGCAAGTAAATAAAGAAAGGATCTTTTTTGCATGTTTGTGGCGCCTCTGCTTTACGCAGAGGTATACCTTGTCGTGATTGCGCGATTGAAATGGCGGCCTTCAGAAGCCTATTTAGGGCCCCTTTAATGAGCGAAAACGCTTGTCGCTTTCTTTGTTACGTCAAGCCACGGCCCGCCGCGGCTGGCACGGTACCGAGCGCAGCCGCAGGGGGGGGATAGCTGGCTAGCTGGGCGAAACATAGGCTGATTAGTGTCTCTGGCCGCCTGTTTTCGTATTGCATGGGAAAGTAACTGCCCTACTTTACCCTTGTAAACCCCACACACAAGAATTTACATCGTTTAGTGGGTCCGCCGCATTTCAAAGTAACCTTACGATTAACACAAGGAATATGCACGACAGCAGTCCCAGTGCTGAGGGAGAGGCTTTATGGACGGCACGAAAAGTGGGCTTCCTCCATATCATCAAACAAAGTGAAGCAAATATGCGTGATGCCTCTGGTTGTTAATGTATTGTTGGGAACGAATAGCAGCATGAAGTTCTGCCGGATGTATTTCGCCTTGCATAAAACGTTATGGCACTGTAACTGTATTTTGCTTCCGGATCACGTACGTGAGTGACGCACTAAGCGCTAACTCGAATAAAAAGACGCGATCAAAAAAAACAGCTTGCGCGGCACTGTCCAAGCGCTGGTCACAACTCTTCTTTAGTCCAACTACTGCTCAAATAAAGTTTATTCTCTCTCAATAATATGCTAAATAGGAGACAATGCTAGCATGAATTATAAGCCGACAAAAATTGCTGTTAGGGGGATGTCGTTGAAAGTTAGGCAGACAGAAATTTTGGGTTTTAGCCCTTTGTTTAAGAGACGGATCTTTGATTCTGTTGAATTTGCGCGAGAGATCGAACATGTACATTCATGGACCATTGAAGCCGGACCACGAAAATATGAAGGAGAACAGATTGATATTGCGATGACTTCCCATGCAGGTCAAATACCAGCGTGCCCTATATGCGGAAACAAAGTTGGAAAAGGTGGCTTTCCATACACAGTAGAACCCCGCTCTTACGTTCCTCAATGCTGCGTTTTGCCGGCTGCAGCGTTGTTTTGTCCGGTGCAGCTAACATAGAGTCCCACGTATCAAAATCCTCACTGTAATCGTGGCTCACAGTACGTTCCCAGATCATGCGTCGCGATCTGCAAAACCGAAGCCGCCCGGGCTACATGCGCGGACCGCCATTTTGAAGTTACACGAGCCTTGTCCAGTCTTGGCTACGGAATTGACTCCATGAAGCCTCACGCGGGTGCGATTCGTTAATGTATGCTATCACCATCATCACTGCGCCCACACCGGAAGTATGGTCCCTAGAAATATTAGCCTGTAATTTTTGCGAATACCATTTTCGTTTAACCAATCGCCAACATTAGGGGCACTTGACACTTATTTCTAATAAAACCAGGCTGCAGATCAATAACTGCGCTTGCATTCCTCATTGCACAGGTCCTTTTTGATCGCCTACACACTCGGGGTTAATCACGGGGAAAGCAGCAAGGGAGAATATTTGTGTTATGGCCAATCATATTCGCGGTTGTTTGAAACCACGGAGCAAAAATATTGAGGTACATATACTCCCATGTCCATATATACCTTGCTTTATCCCCCCTCCACATTTCACCCAAGCTGTCGCTTTTCTTATTGTCAGCCTACCAGCCGGCACAGTCAATGAAATTCGGGAACCGGTAGTTCTGATGCGGAACTAACGCTGGTTCTAGCGACGCAGGGAGCTCTTTTTGAACGGGATCTCACTGTATCACGTTTGCGTAAAGAAAAATCATACACACCTCCGTCTGACAACAAAGATGGTTGAACGCGAAGCTTTCTTGTGAGCGATTCGTTGTCGTCTAAGTTTGGACTTTGATTCATTGAGCTTTGACTTTGACTAGCGCGCATTTTGGACTGATGATCGCACCAGCTTTGACACCGACCTTTAGCCATTCGATTTCACGGGAAGAAAGCGCCGTTTCGGAATTAGCCGGAGTGTACGTGCGGAGGATTTTTCTGAGTAATTACATGTGCAAGTCCATGCACCCCTCTCCAAATCCAAACTGCTTTGACCGTGTTAGAATTGCGCAATGAGATAGACGTCGACTTCATAACGCGATGGAACCATGTAGTTCTTTTTCAGTGTCTTTTCGACGCGACATAGGCCATCAGTGAGACATAGCTTCACTTTAATAATGGTTCCAGCGGCGGTAGCGAAACATCTATGCTCGTTGCTGCGGTTTCATCCTTCGGACTAACTCGCGAAATTCAGCGGCCGCAACCTCCGTAGTCCGATTCGCGAAAAATTCGGGGCGCGAAATTAAAGGTTCTTATAGTACTATCGCACCTTAAAATGTGAGCTGATGTTCCTCGAGCGATTCGATTTCACCGTTCTAATTGGCCGACAAATCCCGCGGCACGTTCGCTCTCCGCGGCAGTAGCGCGCGGCACAGGCCGGCCGGCGTCTGCTCCCGCTCCGGCCGCTCGGGCGCTCCGATTGCTCGCCGCGCCCTCTGCGCAGCGCCGGGCATGCATCAGCGGCGCAGACACGCAGCTGGACGGGTGGCGCCACCACTCGGCGCTCCCCTCGTCAGTGGAATGAGCCGGTGCATTGGACTACACAGCCTCCCGTTGTTTTGTCGTGTTTGCTTCGGTCCTTTGAATGTTTTGGTGGTGTTGTGAGCGTATATGTGCGGTGAAACAAAGTCTAGACAGATGTGTTCGGTTCTTAGATGCAGTAATGACTACTTAAACTTGTCGGACGCTTCTAAAGTTGGGTATCGGCTGCAATGCCATGAGCGCTTTTTGCAGCGATCTGCGCTTGGCTACATCCGTTCTGAGTACGAATAAAACTACTATTAGTAGTATTATTTTCTTCTTAAATGCACTAACGGCTACGCAAACTTACTGGATGCTTGTAAGGTTAAAAATGGGCTACATTGACACGAGCGCTTTTTGCAGAGCTCTGCCCCTGGCTCCGCGCGATCTGAGTAGGAATAAAGCTATTAGCAATATTATTATTCATTTCTACCACTTCAAATTATCTTCACTGGTTTCAATGACTACGGTTTCCACGACAGCCTTAGCGCTAGGATACCTCGATACGTGTGCTTTAAATAGAAAGGCACCTGCATACGAGATGGATTACCGTGTAGCCGTAGAAATGTTGCGGTAGTTTACACTTTCTCTGACCGTGAGCTTTGTGCCTTCGGTTTCGGTGAGCGACACTATGACAGCATGGGATCCTGAAAGCCGAAGTGGAAATCCCACATTTGTGGTGTGTGGTGGTCATTTTATCAAGAGCCAAAGTTATTCACCAACTCAGCAGCCCAAGCTACAAACCATCCACCATCCCTCCTCCCCTTCCCACCTGCGTAGAGTAAAGGCTGGCACCGATAGGTAAAAATGTGGCAGCGTTAACGTCAGCCGGTGTTTTTTAATGCTTAATTATTCTTTACAGAGTATACCTAAAAAATATCGTGTAATGCTGGTGAAGACACCAAAAACGCGCGATTAGTTGCCTCAAATATGGGTGCATCAGCCCGAGTACTTCAGCACAGACACATTTCCGACACACTGGACAAAGTTTACATTTGGAGAAGGGGGCATGGAAGTTCAAAATTAAACAGCAAAATCATCTAGCCCTCCGTCTAATGATTATGATGGTTGAACGAAAAGCTTTCTTCCTGCGAAATCGAATGGGAAATTGTCAAAGCCAAAGACACTGCGATCAAAAGACCCAACTGCGTGCTGATCAAATTCGACGCTCAACGAGTCAAAGTTTAAATCAGAAGGCAACCAAAGAAACCTATACGACAGAGCTTTGCGATAAACCCTCATCGTCGTTAGACGAAGGGGTGCATAATTTTTCAAGCGTAAGTGGCAGCTTGTAAACGGACCGCAGCATTCAGTTAAGCTGAGTACAGGTTTCGGGCACCCTCCTGTCTTGCGTCCTTCAGCCACGCAGGAGTTGGTTTTTGAAAAACCATTTACCAACTAGCCAGCAACCATTGCAGTTCTTGTAAAGCAATGCTTCTCCACGAGACGCAATAACGTTCGACTATCATGCGGTATTATATCAACGATTCCCGATCAATGTACTAAGAGCATTTCCGTGAAATTAAACACGTTTCAGCCGTAGGTAATGAAGTTACGGAAGCGTCGTCCATCACGATTTCTGTTTTGGGGTAAATCTTAGAAGACACCCCCAACTTTGTCTTTCGCTTGTGCGCGACGTCGACGCGGTTTCGTCATCAACTGCCAAAGGCCAGCACCGCAGCATTCCTAGATCGGTTGCACACACCGGCTTTGTGGGAGCATTTAGCTGCAGTATACTCCTCGATACGCGAAACTGCATGCAGGCATCAAAAAATTGCATGAAGCAACGAACTTTCACTTCCAGCTTGACTTCCAGCTTGGCGCATTGAGCGTCGTCTGCTATTTGTAAAAAAAGAAAGCGCGTCATCCCTATTTCATATGTGCCGCGCTTTCGAGGCGCTTTTTCAAAGAAAGTGCTACGAGTTGTGTCGCGCCTCCGCCAGATGGCGGCCATGGGTCCCGCGACCGAGAGAAGACGCAGTGAAACATCCCCCTCGCGAGGGGCACGATCAAATGCAGAGCATTTCCGGGGGCGCACGACGTTAAGTAGTTTGCGTTACGTTAATGTTGTTGCACTTGTGGCAACTGCTGACGAGAGAGCGCTCGTCAGCCGTAATTTGAACGAGTCAAGGATATAAGGCGCGTCCGTAGCCTCCCATTCTGTGTCGACTTTGTGGCGCAGTGGGTAGAGCACCATGTACATTGCGTTCCGCCCGCAGGGTCGAGGGATCGAAACCGGGCGCCGGATAGTATTTTTTTATATAGTAGGGAGGGGTGCGGTGCGGACTACGGACGTCAACGCGGGTGACATCGTGAGTTACTGAAATGCTCTGCATTTAATACGGAGTATGGGCGTAAATCAAACACATGGCATGCCTCGTAAACGTCACATCCACGCTCAAGATTTACCGATCTGAAAAATGCACGTGGGGTTACGTACGCTTTGCAAGCGCACCGCAGAAAAACGACAGAAAGCTATGCACAGTTACGCTGCGCTGACCGCCACCGGCATTCCACTGACGAGCGGTTCGCCACGGGCGGCGCTGTTCGCTGAAGCGATGGTGGTGCCATACAACGGCCGTCCGGTCCCTATGGAGAAGGCGCGCAGACGGCAGACTATCACATATTTCTAGGGGCATACCGGAAGTTTCACTTCGGAATGCCATAGGTGCGTGTTTGCCATAAAGCACCACCGCAAGAATAGCACGCGTTACCGTCGTCATTGTGCGCTTCAAGTTTTGAGAAACCATTGAGCTTGCAACCGCGAACTTTGTCGTGCATTGACGGCGTTGCGAAAACGGGAGGCGCTTTCCCTTCAGGAAAAGCTTGACGCAGCAGACAGGCAGTCAGCGCGGAGGAGAGTCGACATCGCTGGTGACCTTGCACTGCCACGCGTGGTGTTTTCAAACGACCGCAAAAAGCGTAAATCCTACATTATTGAGTTGTTCAAGTTAGAAAGCCGAAGTTCCAGAAAGACGTGGTTGGAAGTAAGAACTACGCTGTTTTCATTCATTTTCGAAGGTTTCCTCACTGCTGCAGTTTCCTGGTTATTACGTTTTGTTTTTCTGACCCGGTCCAAGACGTATGAACGGGGTTCCACTGTATACCAATAGCGCTTCAATATTGGACCTCCATGAACAGTATTTTCCTGGTTCATATTTTCGTTTAACATCTTATTTGTCCATGATTGTAAGTGGCTGCGTCGGCGTCTCAGACATTGTTAACAATAGTTTCGATAATAGTGTTTTCAGCGTAACCAGGAAGGAGGATGTCTCTTCACTCACGCAAATCAACAATTGATACCTTTTCTTGTTGTTTCAGAAAAATAATTGAAAAACTTATTGTACTCCCGAAGTGAATTACCTCAATATATTTATTTTATTAATGCGTCATCGTGTGGGCTTCCCGCCATATTTATCACACAAGTCTTGCCTTATTTACTGATATTCACACTAATGGGTTTTTGTGTGGGATAGATTTTACCGGGTTTACTAAGGTGTTTGATACAATGAGCACCTTAAAACTTTTAGATTCACTCGACTCAGTCGGAACAGGTAGAGCAGCCATAGCACTACTACGCAGTGTTTTACCGTGAGAGTTCGAGTTGTTGGAATTTCTGAAGCGTTTTCTTATCCTGCAACTGGGACCATTTGTTTGTTTTTTCAACATGAATTTCCATTCTGCGAAGTTGTCTTAAAACGTTTACTTGTAGTCATTGCGTAGATCACCTGACGATATTTTGAAGCGATAAATGTGTATTCAACAAGGACAGAAAATTTTATTGAGCTCTACAAGCGTCGTTTAATTGTGCGTAACAACCCTCTGCTTACGTATCCCGAAATACGGACTTCTCCCTCTTACGACAAACGACTCATCAATATTCCATAAAGAGCTCTTAGCGACCAAGCCTAATTGGGATTAATCGGGAGCATGTTGATTCAAAATTATCTATTTCACATTTACAATTCTTTGAGCAGTTCAAACGCCTCTGCATTTAATCTATTACTCCGACCACCGTTCCAGAAATGGCATAGCGTAATTAGTTACGGCATTTGAAAATTACGTCATTTGGTTATGTGAATATCAAAATTTCTTAATGTAACTGTGGGATGTCGGTGATTTTGTAATTTGAATTTGCTCTACGCTTTCCTGTCTAGCCTAAAATATATTGCGGGCAAACAGGCTGTTTACGAGGCCAACAGACTGATTTGAGGAAGTATGCCACTGCTATGTCATCACATTGCGACCTTCGCTACGGATAACCAGGTATATCTAAACGAATGTGCCGTTCACGAGAGGTCCAACCATACACCAATCGAAGACAGGTGGATGATATTATAGGCGGATGCCTGGTGGCAAATATGCCTGTGACGCCGCAATGCTCCAGGAGAGCATGTTTTAAGTATAACTAGAGGTGTGACCAGATGGTGATAGCCACAGCTGTGCGAGGAGCCCGTATGGTTCCGCGTCGCTGAAAGGTGGTAGCGTAGCGGCTGGCTCCTCACGTCGTGGATGAAGACAGGGTTCTCGAGCTGAAGTAAACAAATGTCACCAGGACGTGCATAGAATTCGGTCACTATCACGGCCCCGTTGTCTTGTCAGGGTTCCTGTAGAGGGGCCGAGGGCGGCAGCGGAGGAGGACTGGTGGTGGGAACAGCAATAGAGTGTGTGGCAATTTCGTCTGCCGGATTTCTTACAGTAGTGGTTGAGGACGATGTCCCTGAGTTCCTCATACGCACTGGGGCCAGGGGCCCGCAGCTTGATCTGGACAACGAGGTGATCAGGTAGCTTTTGCAGTCTGACATGGTTCCTGATTTCCTCAAACCAAACGCCGTTTACATAAAAATGGCTCTCCAGGATGACGAACCATAAAGCGGGGATCCAAATGGAATCGGCCCGAGTAGATCTGGAAGTGCTTGAATGTGGGCTATTTGGAGCAACAAAACACGGCAGAACAGCGTAGCTAGAAACAGGACGTACCAGAAAGAGGACACCGGGCTAGCGCCAGTCCTGTAACTTTCTTCCTTTGCATCCTGTCTCTTTCTTCGCTGTTTTACCATATCTCCAAGGGGGAGGGGGGGGGGGTCCCTCGCGTGCTTCCGCGTTTTGGCTGGGGGAGCAGCGGGCGCTGCCATGGCAAAGCCTGTCACATCGTGGTCGCCAGTCGTAGGCGGCTGATGAGGTAGCGTGGCCGAGTCCACGTTTATGTGAGTTGAGACGTACGGCTCCGCCATGGCAAGGATAAGCAGCGTGGAACAGGATGCCGCTCCATGCCAGGTGCCAAGCGTGGCCAGATGCAAAGCGTGTCTGAGCGCCAGATGGATAGGCACGGCGATGGCGCCGCTACAACGGGCCTCCTCGATTATCAGTACCGGACCATCCGCGGACTCTCCGAAACGCGATCCAGTGCTCGATTTTCTCATGTGTTGCCATGAGAATTCCTCTCCGAAGGCAGTCCTCGGACGACCCACGGACCGTCCCCGCGGACCGTCTAGAATTGGTAAATCGAGGATGCCCGATATATAAGGGATCGTTAGTCGGAAACGCGTGAAGTAAGGAATACCACAAAGAACGACGACGGGCGCACTCTGTATTCGTCTGTGCTTTGCCTGGTATCGGTTGCTTCGTGCGGCGAAATTTTCAACGCCTAAGCCTCATTTTAAACTCCGCACATCATACGGAATGACATCACGGCTGTGGAAAAGCTTGTTCTGTGAAGTACGCTGCCACTGAAAAGAGCGCGTCCGGTAGTGATTTAAAATCAGTAGGAAGGCACGCACCTATCACGGGTTCTCGGCTGTTCGTGATGGCTCGGCCCCCGGGGAGCCTACGGCGGGAAGGCCACGTGTCCGGGAGCACCTGTAAAATGGCCATTGCGGCGGCGCCCACGAGCAGCGCGCAGCCGAGGCCCAGCAGGGCGACGCAGAGCGCCTGGACCCAGTTGACCTCGGCCTCTTCCCACTCGTCCTCTCCCCCCGACGGCGACATGACAGCGCGGACGAGGGCGGCCCTGTCCTCGGAATCTCGGCGGCGCTCACGCCGTGGACGCCGCGACGTAGCTCTTCCCGACCTGCTCCTGGGCGACGGTACGCGTCCGCGAGAAGATGCGGCATTGGCCGAAGAGGACCTGCGGCCTCTCCCTGGCCGTCGGCCGCTAGCACCAGTGGCCGCCGACGATGTGCTCCTAGTCGCCTCAGACTCCGAAACGCCGCGCGCCACGGGTCTTCGCTTCGAGCTGCGAATAAATCTCTTCCACAAGGGCACGTCATGGTTGGAGTGTTCGTTTGCGAGCGTAGACTCGCTCCCGGAGAAGCGGCTCGATGGCATCGAGGCGTGACGTAATGATGATGTCTTCAACGTGTTGGGGATATTGTACTCGATGATAATCTCCCTTAGGGAACGGCACACCAATGGCGTCGTCTTCTTCTTTCCTAATTGCTTTTTAAGCGGCAGTAAAGGCGCACCTTTGAATACGACGTGCGCGTGTTTTGTTTTTGTTTTTCATTCATCACAAAACCTATTTATTTCGCCCACGTTTTAAGGTGAAGCTTTCAGCCACGAACTGATGATGTCCGTACGCGAAAACACCCTGCAAGAAAGGCAGCTTTTTCCGACGATGCTGCACTTTGGAGGCGCAACCCGGACAAATGCAGAAATAGGTTCAATAGGAGGAAATAATTTGAATAATGCGCAGTTAAAGATCATCGCTGATAGATTGGAAGATGAAATCAATAAATACCCAGGCAAAAATTGGGATTACGACGAAATGATTGCGTTCATAAAGGGTAAGATGAATGAAGCAAAGGAACGAAACCGATGGAAAGGGAAGAGAAAGCCGAGAAGCTGGTGGAATAAGAAAATAAAAGAGGCAGTCTACCGCTGTAGCAGAGTGGAGAATGGACGGCGGATCCCAACCGCGTCTGTTATCGTGACTTTTGCAGGACTAAAATGTCCCTCTGAGGTGATGGCATGGCCGCTGGTGCATAGGGTAGACCCTTTGCAGCCTAGGCCACTGCAGTGCCGGAAGTGTTGGAGATTTGGCCACACATTTCGGGGATGCAAGTCCAGTCTTAGGTGCAAAAAGTGTGGAGACAGTCATGATGCGCAATCCTGTCGATCAGACATCGACCTCTGCTGTCTCTGTAAGGGAGCCCACGAAGCGACGTATTCCAACTGCCCGGCCCGGTCTCATGAATGTTCCCTCTTAGAGATAATGGGAAAAAACCGCTGCTCTAGGTTTGAGGCTTCGGCTCTGTTGAAAAGTCGTACCCAGGGTTATGCGGCAGCAATTCACAAAACAAGTTCCGCTGCTGATGCCGCGTTTCCAGCGACCATTACTCCAGTAATTGAAAAGTCCATCACGCAGGTAATGCAGCAAGTGGTCGCTCCGCTTACTGAGACTCTTGTCACGCTGACGCATGTCACAAACCTTTTGGCGGCAAAGTTAGGATGCTCACTACCGGATGTTCCCAATAACCACCAGGCCACATGTTCTACTTCTGAACATCAGCTTGTAACACACTCTGAAACAGAGGATACCCAGGCTATTGCAGGCTGCTCCTCACGGCATACAGCAGAATCAGTTCCAGACTGGGGTAGCGATGAGACAGTCGGTCCGAAGGGAGTTCAGGTTGTTAGTAATGACGAGGTTGGAAAAGCCACCCCGGCTGTAGACATCGACGACTCCTACGTCATGGAAGTGAATGACGTTTCCACAAATAAAATTCTCCCCACAAAACAGAAGAGGCGTATCTCCCCTATAGATGAAGCTAAGGCTGCACGTGGAAAACCAGCAAGCAAAAAGGCGTCCCCTACGTCTTCAACTAATGGCACTGATATACTGGGGGCCATTGTTGCGTCCACAGTACACGAGGCAGTATAGCATCTCTGAAGGTTGTACAGTTGAACTGCCGCTCCGTTAATTCTTCTTTTGTTGATCTCAAGTGTCTAGTTGTAAATTACTGTCCTGATGTTGTCCTCCTTCAAGAGTCATGGCTTTCTAAGGACAATTTTTTTGCTTTGGGAAATTATCGGGCCTTTAGATTAGACCGCAATAGTAGAGGGGGTGGGTTACTAACCTTAGTTTCTGCAAAAATTTGTCATAGAGCATTTTCTTCGTTGGAACTGATGTCACCCAGTGGCGAAGTTCTCGCGGTAGACTTGCTTCTTCCTGGGAGTCCTCCGATCTCCATCGTCAATGTTTATTTTCCGGTAGGCTTCCGTAGAGTAGAGAAACTGGACAGGTTTATAGCCAGTAAATCGATAATTATTGTTGCCGGTGACTTCAATGCTCACCACGTTTCTTGGGGCTTCAGAACGGACTCTCGTGGTTTATAGCTCTGGCACTGGCTTCAGGAGAATGACCTTTCCGGTCATAATTCCCGGGCTGTTACATTTTTGCGTGGTGGATCTCGATCGGCCTTGGACTTGACCTTCTCCTAAGGCAATGTACAAGTCGCGTCCTGGGGTACATTACCTTGCGGCTCAAGCAGTGATCATTTCCCCATTGAGTTTACGGTAGGTGTCCCTCTAACTAGAATTGAGGTCAGAAAGCAAAAATTTATTAACGCTCGAGTTTATCAGGGGGCACTGCGGGATTGCTTTTCATCAATGCAGACCACTGAGGCCATTGTAGATGCTCAGCGAGCGATGGAGTCTTTGCAGGCAGCAGCAAAAAACGCTGAGTTCACAGTCAATTGTACCGCACAGCAAAAGGTCTTTAACTGGTGGAACTCTGATTGCAGCCGAGATTATCGCCGTAGAAAAGCAGCTCTGAGGACTCTTCTGCACAATCACTGTCCTGTTAATTGGATAAACTATAAGTACATGGCAGCAGTATTCAAACGTACAGTTGCTAAAGCTAAAATGGATTACATTATAAATCTCAATGACTCTCTTTCGAATTCTAAAAATAAAGCAGCGCTCTATAAGTTCATGGCAAGCAATGGTGTGGTTTCTATCAAGAAGTTACAGTTATCAGAGGTCTTGACTTCTGCTGAAGAGGCCCGGATTCTTGAGCGCTCTGCTAGAGGTCTTGCGGTTCGCTTTTCTTCTCGTTGTAATAACTTCCGTCTTATCGGCCCTCCAGAAACGGATGATTTTATGCCAGTCTCATCTTGTGATCTGACGGAGGCCTTGTCCATCACACGTTCTGCGGCGCCGGGGCTTGATGGCGTGACTGTTGGTGCTATTAAATTTTTGGCTGAGGAATTCCAACCGGTTCTATTGAATGTGATAAATTCATCCCTCAGGTTTTGTTGGATTCCACTCAACTGGAAAGTGTCCAAGATAATTTTGCTCCAAAAAAAGCCAGGTCACGGTTTCGATTTAGACAACTTAAGGCCGATTGCTCTGACCTCCAACATGATAAAATTAATAGAGCGAATACTTTTTAAACGGATGACTTCTTGCAGGACAGGACAGGACAGGCAAGTACTGCAGGACAGGCAAGTACTCAGTCCTGCTCAGATTGGCTTTAGGCGGGGATGTTCTATTTGGAACGCTCATGTGGACTTAGAGGCGAGGATCCGCTTAGCACAAAAAGGGAAACTGGTGTCGGCACTAGTGACCTTAGATGCAGCTAAAGCTTATGACAGTGTCGAGCATGGTATCTTACTTGACAAACTAGCGCGTATAAACTTGCCTACATATCTTTTTGCTTGGATTAGGGAGTTTTTGGCTGATCGGGAATTCTTTTGCACAAACGGAAGGCTATCTTCAGGAAGATTTCCACAAACTAGAGGAGTGCCTCAAGGATCGGTTTTATCGCCTTTACTTTTTAACATCCTTATGAGTGACATTCCTATATTCCCAGATGTAACAACCTACGTTTATGCGGATGATATAGCGTTTTTTGCAGCCGCAGTCGACATTCATTCGCTATATGACCGCTTGCAGGCCTATTTATCTGTCTTGGAGACATGGCTTGACAGCATTTATTTAACGTTAAATGTGTCGAAGAGTGCTTTACTTGTCTTCCCCGTTGCAGGAACAATTTCAATTTCTCTCGCTTACAAAAATCAAGTCATTCCGCAGGTGGATTCGCTGAAATATCTTGGTGTTACATACACGTCTGCTCTTGATTGGAAGGCACATATTAACGCATCGGTCACAAAAGCGGAGAGAGCATTTGGCCGCATGAAAAGACTATGTGGGAAACGGGCAGGAATGCGCCGGGACACACTTTTGCTGTTGTACCGAGCCTATGTCCGGCCAGTCATGGAGTTTGGGTGCGTCTTGTTTTGCAGTTGCCCTATCTTCAAACTGCGTCCGTTATACCTGCTGGAGAGGCGCATTCTTCGATTTTGTCTTGGCCTTCCCCGGTTCGTTTCGAACCGAGTTCTGTACTTAGAGGCACGCGTACCTGAACTTAGGGTCCGTTTTCTCTTGCTGACGGTGCAAACTTACCTCCGCATGTACGAAGCCCCCTCTGGGGCTGCCAAGCCGGTATTTATTTGTGAGCCGAGTATATTTTTTACATCTCCGTGGCCCAAACGTATCTCCCCCCGAGTGCTATTCGTTCTATCATGCCTGGATTGTATTTCTGTTAAGTTATATGAGGTCATTCCGGTATCCACAATCGAGCGAGAAACTGAGTTTTACTTTCAAAACCCCTTCCCTTCCGCTGCAAAACTTATACCACGCTCGCTATTAGCCGCTATTTTAAATGAATATTTATCCAAGTATCCTTCTTCATCTGTGATTTATACTGATGCATCTCAAAATGGCGAGAAAGCTGGAATTGGTATTTTTTCACAATCTTTAGACTGGAGTTATTCGCTGCGAATCCCGGATTACACACCCATTTTTATGGCCGAATTTTTATCAATAGCCCTCGCTGTATGCAAAGTACCGCAGCATGTATCAAAAATTATCATATTATCTGATTCGATGGCAGTTATATCGGCGTTAACTTCCTCTTCGGAATCTCCATTGTACCGCACACTATTATTTTTTGTTCCCAGGCACGTGAAGGAGGTACGCTTGTCTTGGGTCCCTGGCCATACGGACATCAGGGGCAACGAGCAAGCGGACCATTTAGCTAATCTCGCCGTCACAGCTCCCATTCAATTCGGAATTCCTAATCTGGCTCTATTTGCATCTGCGAGACTAAGACGATATTGGCATTTAGACGCCACCCGTTCCGATTCGCTTTTATCATTTGAAGAGTTCCAACATTTAAAGTTCGGGTGGAATGTTCATTTTTGTGGCTCTCGGCAATGCGAGGTGACCTTCACCGAGCTGCGCTGCAGGGTTCCACGGCTTAATTTCTATCTGTTCAGATCAGAACTTTCACCTACAGAACTATGTGTGCGGTGCCAGGTCCCCGAAACAATCGAACATTTTTTTCTCGACTGTCGCCGTTTCTCAACAGCTAGACAACTGTTTTTGAAGGAGCCGATTGAGCGGTTGGGGTTGACTTTATCGATAACACTTATATTATCTATTGGCGCATCAAAGCTGGGGTTTGCAAGAAGGGATATATATAATTGCATTCAAAATTTTCTTTCTGCCTCAGGTCGTTTGAATTGCTAAACGGTGCTGAATAATGGGTAATTCGGGTTTCATTCTTAACTAAGTTTCCTTTTACACCCTCTTTCCGGAAATAAGTATTTTGAAGTCCTCACGTTTTTAACCAGTTTAGCCCTGGCCAATCCCCCCTTGTGGGTACGTGCCAAAATATTTGAGGACATCATCATCATCATCATCAAAAGAGGCTATTGACCAGCGAAGACAGGCGTCGAGAGAACATAGAGAAGCAAAAAGAACTGGTATGGAACCGGAGGTAGGGAAGGAAAAGTGGGATGTCTACCGTGGAAAAAAACTAGAAGTGCAGAAAATGGTGCAAGCAAAGATCAAGCAGAAAAGCGAACAATGGATGGCAGAAATACGGAAGAAGGACAAAAGCGCACCCAAGAAGTTTTGGAACCATGTAAAATCACTAAGCTCAAAAAACGATAACCATCAGAAATTCCTGATTGATGAGGAGGGGGAACATTTAGAAGGAGAGCACGTGTTGGCGCATATTCATCGAGTGATTAGTGAGAAGTTATGGACAATAGTGGTAGGGAAACCTGCATCGATAACATCAGCACCATAAAAGACTGCGGAAAGGGAAATAAGTTTGAGCAACCTTGATTGGGAAAAAGGAGAGCAAAAGGTTTCCCCCCAGACAGCAGTGGGCCCGGACGGAATACCAATGCAACTGATAAACCTACTTGGACCTAAAACTAAGGAATTGTTTATGAGGGCAATAGATAAGGTGATAGAAACCAAACAAATACCAGAGGACTGGTTAGAAAGTAGGATGAATTTAATATATATAGGCAGAGGAGACAAAGCCAGTATTGATTCATACAGACCACTCACAGTAACGTCAGCGGTGTATAGATTCGTAATGCAGGCGATAAAATCAGAAATTCAAGCATTGATGGAAGAAAATGAAATACTTGGGGAACTGCAGAATAGATTTAGACAAGACAGACGACTGGATGACAATCTGTTCTTGATAACGCAATGCATTGAAATTGCGAAAGCACAGAATAGACCACTATGGATTACGTTCTTGAACATTAAAGGGGCATATGACAACGTAAACAGAGAACGGCTGTGGAGAATGCTGAAACTCCAGGGATTAGATGACGAGTTATAGTACAGTTCCTTATAGCAATCTATAAAGACAATAGAGTGCACCTTACTTGGGAAGGACAGAAATGCGCCCAGCAGGTCAACATCCATCGGGGACTGAAACAGGGATGCCCTTTGAGCCCAATACTGTTCATGCTTTACATGGCAGGGTTAGAAAAGAGAGTGGAAGAAAGTCAAGTAGGGTTTAGCCTAACCCATATGCTGCAAGGCGAAGTGGTACAACAGCATATTCCGGGAATGTTATACGCAGACGACATTGTTCTTTTAGCTGATAACCAAACCGGTATGCAGCGGCTAATAAATATTTGCGGCCAGGAAGCCACTGACCTCGGGTTAAATTTCAGTGCAGAAAAATCAGGAATAATGGTTCTCAATGACGCTACCACCGACGTAGTGTCTATCCAGCAAGGCGAATTACCTAGAGTGAAGGAATATAAATATTTGGGAGTGTGGATAAACGAAGGGGATAACTACTTAAGTACTCACGAGGAGCAACTTAAGGTTAAGGGAAAGCGAAACGCAGCTATAATGATGCATAGAGCTCTCTGGGGGTATAACAAATATGAAGTAGTAAGAGGAATGTGGAAAGGAGTAATGGTTCCGGGTCTCACGTTTGCGAATGCTGTACTCTGCTTAAAATCAGACGTTCTATCAGGCCTTGAAGTAAACCACAGAACGGTAGGACGTTTGGCCTAGCTTAGGCGCGCATAGAAAAACAACTAACGAAGCAGTTCAGGGAGATATGGGCTGGGCGTCGTTTGAAGTTAGAGAAGCTCAGAGTAAAATATGATTTGAGATGAGGTTGAGGGCAATGGATCAACGAAGGTGGGCAGCTAAGGTTTTTAGGTACCTATACTTGAAAAGCGTGGACACGCAGTGGTTAAGAAAGACTAGAAGGCTAAAGATGAAATACGGAAAGAACAGTGAGGAATCCAAAACACCGAAGGTAACCAAAAAAGAGGCAAGGCAGATTGAAACGAATAAATGGAGGGGAAAAAATGGAAGCTAAAACGTCGTTAGAGATGTACAGGGCTGAGAAGATGAACATCAGAAAGGAAAATTTCTACGATAATTCCCAGGGCAGTGCTTTGCTTTTTGAGGCTAGAGCAGGTTGCCTGCGAACTAAGAGTTTTGTGAGGAAGTATTCACAAAATGATGGGGTATGTGTGGTCTGCGGAAAAGAAACAGAAACTATGCGGCACATAGTGTTAGAATGTGAGGGTATCCATCGAAATCTACATGAAGGGAATATTGGGCTTTCAGAAGCCCTAGGATTTAAGGGTATCAGAGAGGAAGTTAACGTCAAGGCTGTCGAGGGGACGAAAAGAAGATTAGAATGCTGGTGGACGAAAAGCAGAGAGGGGAATATTGCCTAGGACAGTTACCACCTGTAACAGTGAAAAGAAAATATTTCGGGCCTAATAAGCTTTAGTGCCTGCTCTAAGCAGCGCTAGTATTAAACGAAGAGTGTAAAACATGGTTATATTAGTCCTTTTTGGTAAGATGACATATCATCACCCCGCTTCAAAGGGGAAACCAATAGGAATCATCATCATCATAGGCTGATGGTCATGGGTGAGGTGCAGAAAAATAAAATCATGCACCCCTCTGCATAACGGGACGATGGCTGAAATCGAAACTTTCTCGTGGCGGATTCTTTGGTTGGCGAGTATGTGCTACTCTGGAGGTATGCGTCACTTTTCTAGTAAACCCACGCGTGTTTCCAAATGCTTCCCTTCACAGCGCCCTACGTGGTATGTGGGATGTCATTGCGCGCGTTATTCTATTAAGTGCAGAACACTTAACGGGCTCTCCTTGCCGTCTTAGCTCGCTAACGGTCGATGTCAAGCGACTGCGGGAATCAGGCGGCGCAGCGAGATAAGGGACCCAAGTAGAGCCCCGTGTACCGTCGTCGGGGAGCCAAGCTGAGGCTTCGAAATTCACGCGGTTTAAATAGTCGTAACCGCTCGAACCTCGTGAACCGCTGGCGCTTGTCATACATCTCCCCGTTGCTTAGCGCAAAGAAAACTGGAGGCGAAATCTTTGGATAAAACCGGCATCGCCGGTGTTCATTTAGTTAGGAACACTCCTTGGGTTGGTTTTTACGATAGTAAGTGAAAAAAGCGGCCGCACAGGAAAAGAAATGGCGTGTTTGAAGTGACGCAGAAAGGCTCTCAGCCACGCAAGAAAAAAAAAATGGCTCGTTCGAAATGACGCAGAAAAGCTCCAACCGCGCAAGAAAAAAATGTTGCGTTCGAAATGACGCAAAACCGCTCCCAGCATACGAAATTAAAGCAAGCACAAACAGAACAGAACTCCCACTGGCGCAGTTTCAGCCAGGGGACGCACGAGCACTGCAAAGGGGGGAAATCTGAATTGCATATTCATTAAGAGAGGAGTGAGACAGGGGGGGGGGGTGGCGAAGAGAGTGATGGGTGGTAGTAGTGAGCGGATAACTGCGCAACCACCCATTATGGCGAATCACTGCTTTGCACTTACGACAGCTTTCAGGTTGAGTGGAAACGGCATCAATTTTTTTAACTCATAGTAAAGATTGGTTCGTCGGTGATGTTGGTGGTGTCGTAGTGGAGGGCACCCCATGACGAGACGAGGCAGATAGATGAAGAAGAAAGGCTATTTTCACGTAAACACAAGTGTTCACAGCAGAGATGAAGAACACAAGACAAAATGAAAACTCGCCGCACGATCGCTGGTGCCGAACCGCCGCACGGTTGGCGAGAAAAGCATGGGACTCTGGCGCCCAGACGCCGCCACGGGAGAAAGTCTCGATGCAACTGCTCTGGGTCACAGCTCCGGAAAAACTTGTTGAAGAATTCGTGCGCGGTCGCAAGCGAAGACGCCTCCCCACAGCAGCGCACATACCAATTGGGGCTTTGACCTCCGCTCCCCCTTAGGAGCGCGCCGTGCTATGTTCTTTCCACGTGTCGTCGTTTTCGCGCTTATGCCCAGGGCCCAACAAAGCTACGAGGAGGGAAGGGGGTCATAGCCCAAACGGGGTTCATCGGCGCTGCCGTCATTACACTTCCGCTGAAGGTGGCCCGCCATTCAGGCTCTGTGGCCTCGAGGTAGAGTTCTGTATACTGGCTTTGACGGCTTGGGTTCGAGCCCCAGCGGGTCTACTTTATAATCCTTATAAACTCGATTATACGTGTTTTTTTTAGTAATGGCTATTTCGTATGGTTTAGGTTCGGGGCGAAGCACATGACCACGTTTAATTAACGTTCAGCATCACGCGAAGACACATGTCACGTGGGGTGCTGTACAACGAAGCGTTTGAAAATACGCAATACCAGCAGCAACTCTCGGGCGTGCGATCCGTAGCCTAACGTTTGGGTTTTGGGGGCACGGCGCGAATCAGTACCTGCTGCTTGGCGTCCGCTTCGGCATTGTCGCCGGGCCCGGATGGCATCATCGCCGAATTCTGTCAGGCGTTTCGATAAGAGTTGGGCCCCATTCTGGCGACCGTTTTTGAAAAATTCAGGCAGGAATTGGCGGCCCCTTCCCTCCATGCGGGAGAGTCACCCCGTTCTGTTCCCCAAAGAGGCCAGTTCCAAAACTTTACCGGCAGTGACTGACTTCCGCTCACTCACACTGCCATCGACCGACTATAAAATACTCGCAAGGGTCCTAGCTCCACGCCTCAAGATGGCCCCAGGAGGGGTAGTTGGCGATCATTAAACCTTCGGGTTCAAAGGTCGCTCAATCAACACCATTTTACATCGAATTAGGACCGCCTGTGAGGCTGCAGAGTTGGACGTGATGGCTATTGCGGTACTCCAACTAGTCCTTTGAAAAGCTTTCGATCAAGTCGATCGAACATTTCTTTGCACCCTACTTCGGCACTGTAGGATAGGGGAAACAATGATAACATGGCTCTAAACTTGTTATGCCGAGATCACAAGTGTGATGTTGGGGGAGCACTCGGACCATGCATAGAGGTCAGTATGTCCGTCCTCCAGGGATGTCAACTGTCTCCTGTCTTGTTCGCGCTCTGTCGGATGATCGCCACTTCCAACTCGATCGGGTTCTCGGGAATTAAGAACTCCGTGTGCTATCGTACCCGGACGACATCGCCGCCGTCTGCACATCACGGACCCAGCTGAGAGAGCTCGTGGAGCTCGCACGTCGCTTTTGCCGGTTCTCTGGAGCGGAGCTAAACATCTCTAAGTTGAAGGGGTGTTGGCTGGGCGAGTGGGAATTGAAGCCCTCCAGCTTTTGTGGCGCTCGCTGGAAGGTTCCAATACACCGCCGCCTGGGCGTCAACCTGGCCCTAGGCGAAGCGAACGCAGCCGGATGGCGACCTAGGCTAACGGCCGCGGAGGCCAAGTTGCAACCCTGGAGAAGGCGTCACATCGCCTTGGTCGCCAGATCTCACGTCTGCAACGTCGTAGTGTACCCGGCTCCCCTATACTTGGCGCGAGTCGCCCCCATTGACACTAAATCGGTGAACAAGTCGCACAGTGGCGGTCTTCGTCTGGCGGTCCCGGTAGTAGGCTATATGAAACGCTCAGATCTCTCTTGGGGAGTAGATGCCAGTGCCCGAATCTGGTGCACGTAGAGATTGAGCTTACAGTCCAGCGTTTTACATTTTGTAACGATGGTTACAATAGAAAAGGCAAACTGGGTTTATTAGACAAGGCGAACTTGTGCCCACAAGCAACAATCTCTGGCTAGCCTCAAACGTTCCACGGTCTTCTTCCTCTTTCCATTCGTTCGGCGCGTACTCCTCGTCCTCTTCCTTGCTATCGAGCACCGCCTAACGGACAAACGCGAAGGTACACCACTATGTACCTGGCGGGAAGTTCACGCTGTACCACGGGAGATGCTCACTGGGCGGCCAAGATCGTCACTGGGCGGCCAAAAACAAGCTCAAATGGTGTGAACCGGGTCGTTTCCTGCATGGCTGTATTATAAGCGAAAGTGGCATAAGGGAGAATTTCATCCCATGTCTTGTGGTTGAGGTCGATGTACATAGACAACATGTCAGCCAAGGTTCTATTAAGTCTTTCAGTGAGGCCGTTTGTTTGGGGGTGGTAAGCAGTAGTCTTGCGGTGAGTACTGTGCGTCAAGCGCAGTACTTCACGCATTAAGTCAGATGTGAAAGCCGTCCCCCGGTCAGTCAGTACTACAGCGGGCGCTCCATGGCTGAGGACAAGTTTGTGAAGAAAGAACTTCGCTACCTCGGCAGCGGTTCCCCGAGGAAGAGCGTGCGTCTCTGCATATCGCGTTAAGTAATCCGTTGCCACAATGATCCACTTGTTCCCTGAGGCTGACTTGGGGAAGGGGCCCAGTAGATCCATGGCAATTTGCTTAAACGGTGCGTCAGGAGGGTCTAGTGGGTGAAGTAGCCCTGCAGGTTTTACGGGTGGCGTCTTCCGGCGCTGGCAGTCCCGGCAGGTCTTCACGTACTGTTGCACAGAGGCTAAGAGGTTTGGCCAGTAATACTTCTTATGAATTCTTGCGAATGTGCGAGTGACCCCTAGATGCCCAGCTGCAGGCTCGTCATGGCATGCTTGTAAAATTTCCGTGCGTAATTCTGCCGGTACGACAAGAAGAAATTTCTCTTTACTCTGATCGTAATTTCGCTTGTAAAGTACGTTGTCGCGCAGGCAAAACGAGTTGATTCCTCTAAGAAAAGCACGGGGAGGCCCAGCGTTTTTATCCCGCAGGTATTCAATTAGTGGTCTGAGCTGCACGTCGGCCAGTTGGCGGACAGCCATATCTGCAGCTTGGATCATCCCGGCAAAGGGAAAGTCCTCTTCCTCGGCTTCAGGGGAATCGATGGAAATCGGTGCCCGGGACAAACAATCAACATCGCTGTGCTTGCTGCCCGACTTGTACACGACCGTAACGTCGTACTCTTGTAGCCTTAAACTCCATCGAGCAAGCCGTCCAAAAGGGTCCTTGAGGTTTGCGAGCCAGCAGAAGGCATGGTGGTCGCTGACCGCTCTGAATGGCCTACCATACAGGTATGGACGGAATTTGCTGATGGCCCAGATGACGGCAAGGCATCCTTTCTCTGTCGCTGAATAATTCCTTTCCGCTTTGGAAAGGGTGCGACTAGCGTAGGCTACAATCTTTTCCACCCCAGCCTGCCACTGTACAAGAATAGCGTCAATTCCCAGATTGCTGGCATCCGTGCGGATTTCCGTGTCGGCGGCGTCATCGAAGTGGGCTAGAACTGGAGCACTTTGTAGGCGTCTACGCAATGTTTCGAAGGCCTGTTGTTGGTCGTTGCCCCAGGAGAACGGCACATCTTCTTTCATAAGTCGGGTCAGTGGCTCGGCGATATTCGAAAATCCCTCTACAAATCGTCTGTAATAGGCACAGAGGCCCAGAAAGCGTCGCACAGCCTTCTTGTCGTTTGGACGTGGAAATGACGCGACGGCAGTCGTTTTCTCGGGATTCGGACTAATTCCAGCAGCACTTACAATATGACCAAGAAATTTGAGCTCTTCAAACCCCAGATGACACTTTTCTGGCTTGATGGTAAAATCTGCAGAGCGAATAGCCTCCAGAACACTTCTGAGCCGTAACAAGTGCTCGTCAAATGAACTGGAGAAAATGACCACGTCGTCCAGGTACACAAGACAGGTGTGCCATTTCAGCCCAGCGAGGACAGTATCCATCATGCGCTGGAATGTAGCCGGCGCAAAGCATAGGCCGAAGGGTAGAACCTTGAATTCGTAGAGACCGTCTGGTGTCACGAATGCCGTCTTTTCGCGGTCGCGCTCGTCGACTTCGATCTGCCAATACCCCGATTTCAGATCTAGGGACGAGAAGAATTTGGCATCGCGCAACCGGTCCAACGTGTCGTCAATCCTTGGGAGCGGATAAACATCGCGTTTGGTCACTCTGTTTAATCGGCGGTAGTCAACGCAGAAGCGAAGCGTGTTGTCTTTTTTTCGCACAAGTACGACGGGAGAGGCCCATGCGCTCTTCGAGGGCTGGATGACATCATCGCTTAGCATTTCTTTGACTTGCTGTTTTATTGCTTCACGCTCCTTCGGAGACACTCTGTAAGGGTGCTGGCGAACAGGTCGGGTGGATTCGTCGGTGAGGATGCGGTGCTTCTCAACATGAGTCTGGCGGACTTTGGACGTCGTGGCGAAGCAGTCAGAAAATTCCTGCACGAGACTCACTAAAGCCTCCTTCTGTGTGGCGGAAAGGTTCTTGTTAACTTCGACAGGCGGAATGACGCCCTGCGTATGAGGATCTGCCGCTGTCGTGCCTAGTGTGGTCAGATGCGTTACGTCGGCGACCTCTTCGATGATTGCAATGGCGGTATCTTTCGCGAGATGGCGGCGCTCGTTGGAAAAATTTGTAAGCAAGACGGGCGTGCACCCATTTTCGAGCTTTACAAATCCTCTCGCGATGCAGATACCTTTCTCCAAAAGTAACCGCATGTTGCCTTCGGCTATCCCTTCGTAGTCCTGAAATGTATCGTTCATGACGTTGACGAATACACTTGTGCGAGCGGGAAGTGTGACACCGTAGTCGTCAATGAGACGCAGAGCCGTGTCGCGTCGGTGTTCAATGTTTTTTTCGATGGCTCGCTTCGTGGAAAATCTGATCGTCGATTTCTTCAAGTCAATAACTGCACCATTTGCTTGTAAAAAGTCCATCCCAAGGATTAAGTCTTTTCAGCATTCGGGTAGGACGACGAAGGTGCCGATGTACGTGAATCCTTTGATTTTAATTTGAGCAGTGCACATACCCACAGGACTAATCAGATGACCTCCGGCTGTGCGAATCTGGAGGCCAGTCCAAGGCGTCAGCACCTTCTTCAGTGTGGTGGCGAAAGACTTACTTATGACGGAATGGTCCGCCCCAGTGTCCGCCAGCGCCGTCATCTCGCGCCCGCCGATTTCCACCAAGACATCGCACGCTACATGTTGGGTGGTACAGCACCCCGTCTCCGCCTGGTCGCTTGCCTCTCGCCCTACTCGTCGTCGTCGCAGTGGAGGTTCTTCGCAAAAGTCGACGCCAGCGGCCTCACCTCCCGGGGCCGCTGAGTTCAGTTTCCCCGGATTTCAAAGCTGCGCGATGGACGGTCAGAAGAACTGGGGGCGAAGCGTGGACTTGAGGATCGGCGTTGCATGGGCGATGGCGAACGGGACTCCGGGCGTCGCGGTGCGAAAACGTTTCGGCGGTCGGCGAGGTAGTATTCAATCTCTTGCGGGCGCTCACCATTCCTTGTACGCGGAGCATTTGGCGCAAATCCTCGCAAGCCGATACGGCGATAGGGGCATGCGCGGTAGACATGTCCTTCTTCTCCACCAGTCCGACCCTTTTCTCCGTGGAGCACTCCAGTCCATCGGTCCTGCCCACATAGCGAAGTGGTTGGTCCCTACTGTCCAACTGCACAACGGTGCGCGAGCCGCCTCTTTCTATAGAGAAATAGCTGCCGCCATCACCCTATTAGAACAGCAGTTCTCTTAGGGCTATCTTCTAACGGTTAAGCCCAGCCGGCTATACCGCGACCTTCTCGCAAAGCTCCTTTTCCCACCCTCTACCGAGAACCACCAGTCGAGGCGACTAAGCAGGCGTACGAAAACGGATCATGTGCCTGCCGACGCCTGCTGGGTTCAAAAACGTTTCGTTCGGTTCCACTTAGGAGTGCTACCGGTGGGATCACGGCAGGAAGAACGGGGCTTCTTTCTGCCCCGCGGTGCGGGCTGCTTCTTGTGTGGGAGGCTGGAGAGGCGGAGTATGTAAAGTTAGAATGCAACACCGCACGTTATTTCTGGGATGAGGTACAGTGTTTTCTGGGCGTCCACTGGGACGTCGACTGGGCTGGTCTCCGCTACCTGCACGTCCCGGCAGAGCGCTCGGAGCTCTGCGAATGCGTCATTACACTGGGCCTACACGGGCTATGGTGAGCCCGAGTGGATGCGGTGGAGTGTGCTTCCACCCACGAAGCCAGCGTGGAGGCATTTCGCCCACAAGACAGAGTGGACGGTCAGTGCGCTCGGGGCACCCGGCTCGAACACGGAACTGGGCCAGGCCCTTGCGCGCTGCTGCCGTGCGACGGTAGCCTTTAAAACAAAGGAGGTAGAACGCTTTCGGTGGCAATGAAGCGAGCGACCGGCCAGGTTGCAACGGAACACAATACCATTCTTTTTTTCAGTAAATGAGCTGTACACATTGTACGAGTCTGATTTTTCTTACAGGAGTAGTGACACGAAACTTCAAAGCTGAGATAACTACGCAAAAAAAGATATCTTCCAGCAAGTTTCAACAGTACCCGTTCCGTATAACATATTTTAAATCCGTTTAATCTCTGCCGCATGAGAAAGCCCAGAGCGGGCCAGCGTGACATCGTCTGCTACTTGCCCCAAACTGGCGACGTCGGGTCTCGTGTGACGTATCCGACGCGCTGGCTGCGGTTTTGCGCACTCTGCTACACCATGTCTACACGTAATGGTTTTGAGACTGGCGTCATGCTGCTCGAGCCCGCGGGGATGTGAAGACCTCAGCCGCTCTGGGCGCGCGCGTCCAGACGGGCAAGAATGCGACAAGAATGGTGACGTCGGGTGCTGCCTCCTGTCATGGTGGCCGCTCGGCGTTCATTTGTCGAAACCGAAACTGAGACGAATAAAGAACGCCGCAAATGATTGCTTACTCTGCGATCGACCGTCTAATGTGCCGTTCTATGATAAGTGGGCTAATGAGCACCCATAGCAGCGAAAAAAACGTAACACGAAAACTTCGTGTCAGTGCTCCTTTAATCAGGAAAACACGGCAGTCGTCAGCAATGTAACAAAATGTAGCAGCATGTACAGTAATGATTTTTCTTGTACACTACGTATTTATTATGCAAATAAATGCGTTTTTGTTGAACAAAAATGTCGAAATGGAACAGTCAGATAGACACCGGCTTCATAACGCGAGGTACCCTGGTCCGATTCCGGCCACGTGAAGCGTTTTTTTTTTACTTCACCCACGATCATAAGTAATAATCATCAGACAAAGTTGGCTTTTGCGTACTGGCGTACGAGGGCATCAAGGAGGGCACTAAAACTTCGCCACTCTTCCCAGCGAAACTTGGCGACAGCGCTGTCAGCAGCCTCCCCCCCCCTCTCCCCCACCGCGAAAGATGGGACAGAGGGAGAATGTGACGCAGCGTGCTACAGGGAGACGTATACAAGGTCATGTTCTGGAGTGAACGTCACAGCCGTTACACACCGCTTGACGTGCGATGAGAATGATGCTGCCCTGCGTGCCGTATCCGCAGGACGCAAGACGTAACGTCGCGTTTTGATGCATTGGACAATGATTATTACGTCACACTTTGACATTTAACAAAATAAACCGGCACCCACTCGAAAAAGTAGTCACAGTTCCACAAGGTGCACGTACCGATTGAGGCCGTAGACCCGATAGCCAATCGTTAGGCCTCTGAAGTGCATATCCGAAAGTTGGTGCGGTTATTCTAGAAAGGCGGTGCATACTTCGACAGTAGCATATACTCGCACTGTGATATTGGCCAACCAATGAATCCATCACGGGAAAGCTTCGAGTTCAACCATCGCCGTCATTACACGGAGGGGTGCTGGATTCCTTTTGCGTAATCATTGTCGAGCTTTCAGCATCCGCGGTTATGTGCGTTTTAATTGCTTAGCCCACAAATATTAACCGGATAAAAACTATACTTATTTTTACCCCCCGGGCTTACAAAGAGGGTTATAGAGAGAAGGGTGGAATATGTAGGCGGCCGATGAGGTAGTGTGGCCTAGCCCACGTTTATTCAGGTTGCAACGACATGTGCCATGCTGAGGGCGTGTAGCGTAGAACGAGGCGCCAAACCAGACGGGTGCCGAGCGTGTTTTGAACACGAGTCGGTTGATGATAATCATTATGGTGGCACTGATGAAGGTGGTGGCGGTACTTCTGTGCCGTACTAAAGCGGCGCGAGGTGTTAGAGGAAGCACTTAGATATATAGAGGCACATACGTAATGTTTGTTTGTAGCCAGAGAAAATTCATGCGTGATCGGTGGTCAAATGGCGTTTGTTGACTAAACGGCACGTTGCTGGCCGTTAGCGAAGTAGCGTCCGGGTACGGGGCAAACTGGAGGGGGGGGGGGTCGAGGTTGGGATTGCTGCCGCGGACGCGTTGCGGGATGTGTGGCGACGGCTACAGTGGATGGGGGAGCGGAGAGCAGGCGTAACTCGAAGAACTGCGACGAGATAAAGCGTCATGCAGAGCAGTCACGGCCGATGTGCGGGATCGACAGCGCTTCGGTGGCTGCGTCGTTGGCTGGGTAACTTGCGCACCCATGCTGACACGTGGAATCTGAAAGAGGGCCAACGAAGAGCTCTGATAGTATTCCGGCCGCGTTTGGTATTCCTTGTGTATGTGAGCACTGCCGGTGTTGTCGGTAGACTTCCAGCTGAGCTCCTCTGAGGGCGCCTACTGAACACTGCCTTCGAGCAGGGTGTTCGTGGAGATCTGGTCACAGGTTTGTGATGCGTGCTTGATGGTCTGAGGTGCTTTTCGGCGGTGCTTCTTGGTCGGCTTGACGTCTGTAAATAGACCATCAGAGGCACTAACCGGCGAAAACGCACGAAACCATGATACAGATGTTCTGATGAGACACGTGCAAGGTTTGTTCTTCGCAATCCTTGGGTCAGTTCAGCCATTGTATCCATCCTTTTTTCGTTAGTGATCCTTCAGTTGTAATCACGCAAGATGAATTTGAATTCTTACCTTTGTAGTTCAGCTATTCACGTTGCAAAAAAGTGTGTGCGCGCGCAGGTTTTGGGTATAAATGTGATGTGTTTCTTTCGAATAAACCAGTTGTTAGAACAGAGGTATTGTGTGTGTGCCTCCTATTCTCGTCCTGCGTACTGCTCGCCGGTTTCCCCTTTTCTGAACAAAACCAGTAGAAGTTAGGTTCACCTCTCGCTCCGCTATTTCTGCAACCAGCACCAGTTTTTCTTCGTCTTGTGCGTCGTCTGTTTTGGGCTGTTTCCCTCTTCGTTAACCATGAACCAAATTACTCAAGCCTCAACCTTAGCCGTGTCTTGAGCCTTACAACTGCTCAATGCAATCGTAAGCTTATGCTTACGGGGGAAACGGGGAGTTGAAAGAAGCGTTTGACCTATTTTTATCATGCAGATACTTTAGTTTTACGGCCAATTCCACGTGATTTTGTTTTAATGAATGCGGTCAGTTTGTCCACGTCTATTTGGGAGGAATGCAACAAGAGACCAAAGGACAACAAAGGACCTTCGATGGGCTTTCAGGGGTTACGTGTGCTGGGAATACGGCAGTCACAAATACGGCAGCCACGGTCACTACGGCAGCCACGGTCACAAAAAGGTCTCCTGCCCTTCACCTCGGTCCACTTAAAGGTTGTGAAACGAGGTTTGGCTGTTTCTGCCATACAGAACGCGGCGTCCAGGTGGTGTCGTCAAAAGATTACTAAGTGCCTAGATTGCCAAGTCAGCAGGTTCAGATCGGCAGGGTATCTCCGGTTGAACTGCTGCGCAGCTCCGCACACTCGGGGCTGAGAAGACTGAGTTCGGACATGTCAACAAGCTCGGAGGAGGACGCCAGGGGCCGTCTCAACGTCATCCCCTACGTGCACGGCGTTTTGCGCGCCCTCAAGAAGACAAGCCAGGTGTAAGGACGGTTTTTTTCGCGCCAAACAAATTGACCACTGTGTGTGCCATGGTCCACAACGAAAGGGTCCCAAAACCGTGCACTTTCGGCGAGAACCACGCAAAACAATACGTGAAATGTGGGGATTGCGTAGTATACGAAATCCCACTTGCGTGCAAGCGTGCCTACGTAGGCCAGACGAACAGGTGCGTCAACGAACGCCTTCGAGAGCACGCTTACTTCATGCGCACAAAAACGGGAAGCGAAGTCGCCGCAAACTCGCCACAATTACTACCCTAAGCTTAACGAAACACGGATCTTGAAACGTTACCGATTCACCCAATCCCGTGAAATGTACGAGGCATCAGCCATTGGCATTAGGGGGGATGATTGCGTGAATTCGCCTTCGGTGGTACTTTTTCAGCGGGAGATAGCATTGGCGCCTAAAGAGAAGGAATGGCCGTTTTTAATATTAACTGTGTCCTTTTCACGAACTTTATGGTTTTAGATTTCGCTTTTCTTCACGCACCGTTGTCAGACTACCCACTTGCGTGGCTATATGTAGTCATGCAAATAAAATTTTTCGTAGTTTTTTAGTCAGCGCTTGTCGTCATCTGTGTACTGTGTCCAAGTTCTTTGCACTGTTTTTTCCCAGGAATAAGTACCCAACTAGCCCCAAGTCAAGCCTTAGTGAGCTATGCAATGTTGCATGCATGGACGCTTACACCAGGTGCAGTTATTTCGAAAGGTTCGGCCTATATGGATACTTCGTATTCTGAAAACCTGAACAAGAGCGCTTAAATGGGACAGAACAAGGACAGGACAAAGCGCTGACCTGTCATTCTTCTTCGGTCCCGTTTAAGCGCTGTTCAAATTTTCAAGATGTACCGACATGCCGCACTAGCACGGTTTTTCGTATTTTGTTTTCCTATTACCAGAGGCACATATTGGGCACCACCGGTAAAATCTCCAGCATATTTTTTTTTCCCCCGCTGTGCCCCCTTTCTTCGCCGCAGCCACATGTTTCCAGCCGAAAATGTCACCCATTAAAAAATTACCGCCAGTGGTTTGCCGCGACGTGCACTAATATAGATTCTTTTTTAGGGACGTCCGTCAGATGATCAGTGTCTGTTGCTGCCAGCGGGAATGCAGGCGTCTCTGCAGGCAGCCGCAGTGGGGTGGCTGTTGGCGCCCGCGAGGCACCGGTTGTCCGCCCTGGCAGCCAGCAGCGTGGTCATGCAGTGAGCCCGCTTTCCTGCGCCGACCGTGTAAGCGAAAAAGGGGTACTTCAGCTGACGAGAACTGCACGTCTGTGGTACAGGAGGCCGGCACGGGGAGGGCGCATCTGTTCCGTTCCCGGAAAGACACGTCATCGAGCATTCATCCAAGCTTCGGAACAGCTGGTCTCCTTCAGAAGGACACTGCCCTCTGGGAAAGTGCCAGAACCGGCAGTCTGCGCCGTCGAAAGCCCACAGCTTGCTTCCCTTCACCAGGTCGCCTCTGAGAGGAAAGGAAAGAGAAAGTTGCCAAGTGGTATAGTTGATTGTACCTCTGACGCGCTTTTTAGTGTCTGTTAGACCTGTAGTTGTGTTTTTATTTGTATATCTGTGACTATGTTCAGCGGTGTATTTTACACTGCCTGCCACAGGTATATGACCACATGTTCAATTTACCCCCCGCTATAAGGCCATCTTGGCGCTGTAGGAAACTAAATAAATAAATAAACAAAAACAATTTAATTTCATCAATGTTACTAGGTTCCTTGTGGTTTAGGGTCATTTTAATCGTACAAAAGTCGCGCAAGTTTTCTTCTATCTTTTTGTACCTACCACACACTAAGAAATACTTTCACTTTTTTTAGAAATCTATTCTGTCTGCAGCCATCGGATGCCAGAACCACGTGCACGTCACGTGTAAAGACTGCATGAGAGTTCTCCGCCCCAAACACTTGGTGCAAGCCTACTTGAGGGCAGCACATCTAAAGCTAAATGCGGCTGCGGACGGAAGGGCGGTTTTCACTCACGCAGCACAGTGTCGCAGATGTCGCAGCGAGCTTAACCCAGCCAGAGCCTCAGTTGTATAGAAGGCTGTGAACCCAGCTAACACCCCCTTCCTCCGAGGACTCATAACTCCGCGGCTCGGAATTGAGCTGCAGAATAAAGTTTCATCTCTCTCTCTCCTCGCACTCACGCCGGCGGGCGCACCGGTGCGACCCGGCTTTGTCGTCTGCTTTAGCGACGGTTGTTTTGGGTTTGCTTAGGCGCAGCTTAGCGTTCAGTGCACGCTTCCTTCGCAAGGCTTGATTAGGTTATTCGACAGCACCTCCTGGGTAACCCGGACACGACGGAATTAAGTGATCTTGACGAATTCATAGCGCAAAAAAAGTCCCCCGCATTTCCCCGAGGGGGAGAATGTGAAAGTGCGAATGCACGGTTGTCGGCCCGCTTGCGGCGCTTGCGCTCGGCACCCGCAGCACACCGCCTCGCCGCCTTCTCTTCCATCTCTTCCATCGGGTTTGTAGTATCACGTGTACACCACGCAGTTATCAAGCCGCTATAACGCCGCTGAGTCGCCAACGCAACTCCGCTGACGACGTAGTTTGAATGCGTTAAAGATATAAGGAGCGTTCCTAACTCTGAAATCAGCGTGGCTTCCGTGGCTTAGTCGGTAGAGCGTCGCGCTGCGGCCGCAACGTTCTCGGATCGAAACCGGGCGCCGAATGCCGTTATTTTTTTTATATAGTGTAGTGGCCTGGCTGGCGCGCCGAGAGAGGGTGTTGCGAGCTGGAGAGTAGGCGAGGGGGGAGAGGAGGCGCTACGCGAGCGCCCTCACGCGTCGGAAATCCGGCGCCGTTGCTAGGCACGCTAGCTAGCTCCGTTGCTAGGCTGCGGACGGACGGACGGCGGTGGACGCGTGATTCAGGGTCGCTTAAGAAGTGCATTCGCACTTAAAAGAACGAGGACTGAGAGGGAACACACAACACAGCGCTAACTTCCAGCTAATTTTATTTCAAACAAACGTACATATATGTATCCCCAGCCTACCCGCAATCACTTCCCACTCTCACCGCCAATGCTGACGTGTTGCAGTCACGCGCAGAAACGTTGCCTCCTTATCCGACAAATTCACTGACGGCACGCTCACACAGGAAAACCCCGCTTTACTAATCAAATCTGCCTCTACTATTTCTCTTACTTTTTGTTCCTTGTGTTTCGACCGTATCACACATTGCTCAAAACCGCGAATTCGTCAAGATCGCCACACCAACTTGCCCAAGAATCCGTACTAGGGAATTAAGTGGTCGTACTGCGCAGATACCGCTAAAGAGTGCTTTGCAGGGCACGAAACAAAATGTAGAGACAACATACAGACATCTGGCCGCTAAAAAAAACTACGTCTTGCGCACGGCTTGCAACGAATGGGATGCCGCTGTCTAAATTGGTGAATACCAACTCGGTTGTGTTTTAACAGGTATTACAAAAGGCGCAAGGAGCACCTGGTTCTGATAAATAGTGATTTCTCCCATCGTTAGGGTTGCCACCTTTCCCCGAAAAAAACCCGGCCCTTCGGGTGCAGGGGAGGGGGGGGCGCGGCGTGGTGTAAAAAATGTTTACTTTGTGTTGAAAAACAAAAAGACGCCATATTTTTGACATGCAGTTTCATTTATTATAGCCTTTTCTTAGACACAAATCAACATAACGTTTGTACTGGAAGTGATTGAGAGCTTGGTTATTGCTCTGTGTGTGCTTCACTGAAAAGTAACGGCTATTGCTGACCGCGGCGGCAGCATTTCGTTGCTTTGTTGCACCCGTAGGTCCCCCTCCATCTCAAGCAGCGCGCTCGCCCGCGTCTTTTCTCTGCTCGCGCGTGTCTCTGCGCAGCTTGTCGACACGTATTTATCTTCTTGGTTGTTGAATTGAAGTTTATAAAACGCCAAAACGAACATCATCACGGCACGAGGGCCAAAAAACCGTCCAATGACGGCCGGTTTTAACTATGGGCAATCGGCCCGCTGTTTAAAAAAACCGGTCGGGCCGGTCCAACACCGGACAGGTGGCAACCCTATTTAGTGTTCCCTTAGCTTTCTAGCAATTGTCAAGCTTACTAAACTAACTAGTTTAAATCGGTATAAATGGGAATCAGTAAGCTCACATGACGAATTGTTTCGGTGTCCGCGCTTGTGTAGCACAGTGGTGTAGCCCCGAGCTAGCACATCAGGGTGGCTAGGTTCCGCTGTCTTACCCTTCGAATGACTGTCCTCGCCGTTTCCTTTCTGCCGACGCACGGCCGGGCTACAGCGGCGGCGTCAGCCGCTCTAGCCCGGCCGTCGCCGACGCTTCTGCGTTCGTTACTCCGCTCCTGTGAATTTTAGGTAACGGCGGGCAGAATCTCCGGTTTCACTCTCTGTAGAGCCCCGTATGGAATTCAAGTGATATCGCATGTGCAATTGTTGTGGGTGTCGTCTAGAGCTTTTCTTTCCAACCAACTTGACGGCGTGGATTGGAGCCAACTTTTTTTATTCACGCTGATTCACATCAAGATGACTCAAAGGGAGGCAGTGACAGAGATGACGCCATAGCCCCAGGTTCCGCCCTCCCCGCCACACTTCTGCCAGACGCTCCTCTACGTTTTCTCTCTGCCTCACTTCCTGGTTCGCTCACGCGAACGCGACATACGCCGCCACCACTGTCGCCGCCGCGAAGCCCAGGTACCGGCATAGAGGTTTTTAATAATTATACTAGAGGAGGAAAGTGCGCCTGTGAATCCATGTCGACGTGGGGAGTTATAGAAGGATCACTGCTGCTGGCTTGGACTTGGCATGACATTTCGATTCTGAAGCGTTTTTTTTTTTTTTTTTTGGGGGGGGGGTCTTTATTGTGCATTGATATGCCAAGAAAACCGTTCCGACAGACTCCCATTAAAAGGAACGCACTTAACTTTCTTTTTGATTAACTTTAAAATGGCGTATTCTTTTTCTACATATATAACAAAGCACTCTTCGTTTTTGTGGCACTGCGTTTGAATCGATGGCCGCTAAGACGTTTCAATCAAAGCCAACGACGAAAGTGAGGCACGCGTACGGTATAACGGTGGCCCATGACGACACTGACGGCCTTAATGTAAGCCATGGAGGAAAGAGCTTAGGAGATGCCCCGCTGGGCACCTGCGCATTGGGAAAGTGTGAAAGAAGTAACGTGATATTTTCGCGTCCATTGGAGGCCGCTGGAAACCGCGTCAGAGCAACGCCGCCGAAGGCCGGCCCACCGAGGCGTGACGTCGCTGTGTGACCCAGCGGTACAGTGGTGGGAAGGGAGAGACGAAGCAGACGACAGTGGAGCGAGCGAAAGCGGAAGACGTGGTGTGTGCGCGCAAAATACGAGCAAAAAAGGGCGGCTTATGCGTTTCCGGCTTCAGTAGAACGAAATTGCAGGGCCTCTCCTAAGCTTTTATATCCTTCATGATCTGAGCCGCATATACGCTAGCGCCAGAATCCACTGTAGTGCATATTTTAAGAATGAGCAGCGGGCGCCAAAGGCTGCGCCCTAAAACGCTTAGCGTGGCCGGAATCGAGTCTAGACCTCTCGCGTTATGAAGCCGGCGTCTATCCGATTGCTCCATTTTGAGACCAAGGTTAAATTCCGACCATGGGAAGCGTTTTAAAGCGCAGCTTTAGTGCCCTCAGTGATGCCGTTGTACACCAATACACCCTGCAGGAACGCCCATTCCTCTGACAATGATGAAGAATGATCGAGGGTGAAGTTAAAGAAGAAAACGCTTCCCGTGTATTTTGACATGGTCAAAGGGAACGCCAAGCACCAGGTGCCGATTCACGACGACAAACCAAACCCAGACGTTAGGCCTAAGCAGTGCACACGTGAGAGTTGCTGCGTGTATTCTAGAAGAGTGGTGCGCACCTCCAGAGTAGCACATGCTCGCAGGGTGGGATGTGCTGGCCGACCAAGGAATCGACCACGAGAAAGCTTCCCGTTCAACCATCGTCGTCGTTAGACGGGTGGGTGAATGATTTTTAATCACCGTGGGACAGGAATGACAGTAAAGACACAAGCCATGTACGCTTGTGGGTCTAAGATGTGTGCTTAAAAGGTTGCGACTGAGGGATGTCGGTCATTGTGATCTAGAAGGCGACAGTCTCAGTGTTTCAAAGTGTATTTGCTGATGTCGTGGTTGGTGTGAACATGAATAGAGAGAGAGAGAGAGAGAGAGAAAGAGAGAACCATTATTCAGTGAGGAATACTGGGAGTTTGAAAACAGGGCCCCGGATGCAGCAGCCCTTTCGATATCCCTGCAGCAGCCCTTCCCATATCCCAGAGATATGCACTAGGGAGATAACCAGCCATACCATATAAGAAAATCTTGCGACCGCTGCTCAGCATGATCTCCATTGCATTGAAAGGCGGAAAATTTGCCTCTTTAAATGACATATTGGGGTGGCCATGTCGTAGCCCTGTCGAAAAATAGATTAAGCTTGCGCAGACGAGTTATTGGTTGTGCTGGTTCTGTAATAAGGTAGTGCCACGTGGGTGACAGAAATATGAGTATAAGCCTTGTTTTCTTCCAAAAATAAATTATTTGAGAGCGTGGCACTGGCCGGCGCGTTCTACTTTCGTGATTTTTTTTTTGCGCTGCTGAATAGTGATGAATATTTACAAAATTCTATCTTCCAAGTAAAGGCCGGGCCGGCAGATACCCATGCACCTACATTACCGGTAGATACCATGTGGTAATAGCGCCAATGTCAGAAGAGTGGTTGGTAGGTACCTTTGTATGTAAGGGGCAGCGCGACATACGGGACGGAACAGAGTAGAGACAAACGCTTGCGCTTAGCCCAAGGATTTATTACGCCGCGGCGCCAGCTCTATAGGCTCCGTGCGCTGGTGTTTCGAGCGTGACCGCAGCGACGCCGAGCAGCGGCGCCGTCAGAAATCGGGTGTTGGTCAGCCCGAATGAGCGGCTATACCAGGCGGAGATTCCGCAGTCGTTGTGAAAAAGTCGAGCTGGTAGTGCGTATTTCTGTACGTATTGCTGGGTCTACGGCTCCCGCATCATTTTAAAAAGGTCGCGAGGAGGCTGACGAAAAAATGAAGCGGAAAGGCGACTGCGATGAACCCGCGCAGTACGACGGACAATGTAAACAACACCGATTGACTTCTGGCCATAGGCGTTCGTTGTGCTGTTTTGTGTGAATGTGGTTTATACTCCGGGACCTTGTTTCTCTGCACACCTGCCATCAACTTCGCAGGGGACCTGCGACAGCCGGCGAAACTTGCATAGGCAACGCGAGTTTCATCGGGAACAATTCAGCGCGCCACCATACACCCCAGCAATCTTACCTGAGTGCTACGGAATATGAAGCAGCGTAACGGTCGACACGAAACTGCAGTGATCCCACAGGCAACCAGCGCAGCTAAACGAATGGGCTATTAATATGCGCGTCAATCTTGAAGCAGTGACGGTGTCGGTCATTTTCTTTTCTTTTGACCCTGAGCTTATGTCTTCCCGGAATTTTAGCATTACGTGTTGCTTATGCTTTAGCAATCTGTATCGTTTATTCCTCTTCTGTATTATGGTGCTCATCGCTGCTTACCCTTTCCTAGGTGTACGCGCGGAGCATCTGCCCGTGCGGCCTCGGCCGCTGCTTTGACGCAGACATCGCCGCCAACTCCATACGACTAACATTTCGCTGATTCGGACAGAGCTCGAACACCGGCGTTGATACCAGCGCTAAAGTTTGGCAATAGCTGCCTGGTGCTCACCGTTATGAGTTGACGAACATAGCAACTGCATCAGCATGTTTACGCTAGCCGTGGCACCCGGCCTTGTGCGTGCAGCTTCCCCCGCCTACCTCACTTAGACTCAGTGAACTCATAGTGCAGAGATGCGTGAGCCGCGTCTTTACAACTGAACTCATAACCGTTCACTGTACCCGCCTTTAACTAAAAGTCGCAGCCCAGGGTCACGCCTGTTATGTGCTCAACGCCATTGCTGGAAACATCGAATGGGTCCGTTGCGTTCGCTAGCTCCTCCCGGACGCAGTAAACATCGTTTGCGGCGTGTAGCTGGCGACCGCGCTTTGAGGTTTTCTTAAACAAAAAAAAAAAAACGAGCCAATAACTCCAACCTTTCTAAAACCGTTAAAACCAGCGCGCTGGTTTGAGCAATCAGTCATCCGAACGTAGCTCGGGCAGTACGGGGAAGGGCAGTACGGGGCCGTAGATGGCGCTAGTTGTTCGGGCGCTTGTGTCGCCACCATACCAGCGCACGGAGCATGTAGGTGCTGGTCTAGCACCAAAAAAATACACAATAAATACGGAAAGGTGGAAGAAGGAGGTACAGGGAAACCTCACTAATTCATGCCTCAAAAATGCACAACAAGGGTAACGGGACATATGTGTCAAGTTGCCACAGACCAAACTTCTTTCTGTAGGGGAGCGCGACACTCCCAGCACTAACACAATCATCGCCATACTGTAAAATGCGCAACGCCTCGGAACTGTCGCGTTATCGCTCCCAATATCGTCCCAAGATAAAGGAATTTTCGAACATGGTCGTTCAGCCACAGCTTTCGCAATGCGCAGCAAGGTGACCGCCAACAGCCCCACTGAGCGCATTCGCGTTTGTGCAAATGGTCATTTATGCAGCGGCCGGTGTGTCCGATGTAATATTTTTTTGCACTTCAGTGGGATATGAACAACTCGAGATTTGCACTTCCCGAATCGCCGAGCATGCTTCTCTTCACAGGTGTTGTCTGCGCTAGGCTTGTAATTGACCTTCCTGCCAGTGTTGTACACGTTCCTCTAAAATAGGAACGAAACCTCGTTCCTCGTTCCTTCCCAATTTTGAAACGAGTTACCGTTTACAAGTTCCTTTATTTCGAAAGGAACGCGTTCCAGTTCCAGTTCAAAAATTGGAACGTGTCGTTACATTAACGTTACAATTAGGTTTTTAAATTAAAATATAGGGCCTGGTAGGTAAAATAGAGTTAGAATTTTAAAACTATAATTGAACTCATATATTATACGAATATGAACACCGCCGGCCGCAGATTATCTAGAAATAAAAAGAATACAAAGGAACGCTCCCTGACAAATTTTTTTTTTCAGGAAGCACCGCACAAACCCCAGACATGTCTAACTGCGTTTTTGGTGCTCGTCTATTATAGGTGCAACATATATAATAGACGCAGTAAGGTTCCTGCGCGTCAGATGTGCAAATACAAAGTTACACACGTGCAGGAAGGTAATTAAATTTCTCGCATTAGATTCAATATTACAGTTTATTTAAAATACTTTACAGGACCCTTTGCAGGATCTGGTTAAGGGGGTTACAAAAGTGAAGCGTTGCGGATCGTACAGCACAAATTTGCGAATAAGAAAACACGTTGCAGCAGGCGACAGAATCCAGGTTGGTGCCGGAGCAGGCAAGATGGCGTTCGATGATTCTCAAATGTCCGGTACACCCTCGAAGACCCAACTTGCCACTTGCTCAAACAAAACGAAAAAAAAACAGCTATCTCTCTCTCTTATGGTCAGTCTCGGCGCCGCGCGATTCCTGCGCCCCCGATAAACGAAGTTCACATAAAAAACAGAGAAACGCTTAAATTATCTCAGCTAAACCAGAGTCTTCTCTGGCTAAACCTAGCTAACTCACGAGGGGCTCCGCGTTCGCTCTGGTTCTGTCAACCGACCGGACTCAAGCTTCTGTAAATGGACTTTATAGTTCTCGCTCTGACTGTCCAAGAACACCAAGCACTTCGGTTTTATTACACTAAAACCAAGCCTCGAGGACCTACTAAGTTCTAACTAACACACACTGGGCCGCTGATTGGCCAGGTCAATGAAACCCAAATATTTGTGCACAAACAATCACGTGATCCACACTAACACTCTCACTCAAACTTCCAGGTATTCATCAAGGCACAAGTATAACACAGGTTTAACTTGAAACCGACCAACTACAGCAACTCTGAGCGCTGGAATTTTACCTTCGGGCGGCCTCTCTCAGGTATTGTCCATACGGCGCGCGACGAAAATATGCCCAACAGTGACAGAATTACTGCCCTTTGTTAACACGACGCATGCAATACAAAAGCACCTTGCACTCCCGTCGGCCCATTCCCGCCAGATCGGCGACAGACCGCGCCGTGACGAACTGCGCGCGTACTCTGTAACTTCGAGCAGTACAACATCCCGAGACACTGCGGTGCGCCCAGCTCTTTTGAGAGCCGGCGACCCATTGAATGACCTCACAGCGAGCGCAACTGCCCCGACAACAACGCACCCGCGCCTCGCGAGCACTAACGCTGTAATTACCCCTAAGGGTGGTTTCACAAGGAACCTGCGGCGCCAACAATTCTATCGGCCAGACGTGCATTTTGGCCACCCCAGACAAACGATGAAAGGTGAAAAGCATTCTTGCCGCAGCGCTGTTCACCCATCGAACGCCACGTAAGCTCAACCGGCATGAAAGCAAGCCTAAGCTGCGAACCACTGCGTGGTTATTTTTCTGCCTTTAACCTTCGAGGAAGCACAATCCGCTGAAGGGCGGGCCAATTGGGCAGCTTATAGGAAGAGAAACACGACGACTTGTGATTTTTGTACTCGAGCTTTGGCATCAAAAACAGCCAAATCCTGGCGATGGAACGGCAGGAACGCAGTTCCTGCCGTTCCTTCAAAAATCTAACGAGTTACCGTTACAGTTCCACCGATCCTTAATGGAACGGTGGCGTTCCTTCGTTCCTCCAAAAAGGAACTAGTTACAGGAACGCCGTTCCTTGGAACGCCGTTACGTACAACACTGCTTCCTGCACAGACGTGCAACTTTGCTCGGAGCCGTTTATGCGATGCGAACGCCGATGCGAACGCTTCCGCTCACCTCTCACAGCCGGTCAGGAGCACCTCCTCCAAGCACTTGCTGGCGGGCTCCCTCGCCTTCGTGCACTGTCGGGAGCAGCTCTTGAGCGAGGCGAAGCGGTTGGGACTGCGGTTGCACACCTCCGTGCCCCGGCCGCCCAGAGGGAGGCAGGTGTTCGCCGCGCGGCTGTAGTAGTGGTACCCGGGCCGAGTTTTGAAGCAGAACTTGTAGAACACGACGCCGCACTGCGAGCGACGCAAACACCATGCTGTACACGCAGCACTCACTTGGACGGAGTACACGCTGCCAATGCCATTAGTGATTGCGGGAACCCGCCGCGGTGATGGCGTTGTGCTGCCAAGCCTCAGGTCATAAGCTGGATCCCGGTCGCGGTGGCCGCGCTTCTGATGGAGGCTAAAAGCGAAAAGCTTGTGTGTCTAGATTTAGGCGAACGTTAAAGGCACCCTGCAACACTTGCCATCGACCACTCGGAATGTATTTTGAGGTAGAGTCTATTGTCCCTGCAATCTTTTCCCTCAAGAATTATGAAAATCCGTTCGCTGTAGCCGAAACTACGCGCGATAAAAAAATCGCGCATAATTGTTCTCTCTCTACTCGACCGCGGGCAACGCACGAATGCTGCGCGCTCTCTCCCGGAGAGGGGGGGCGGCTCGCGGCGACTTCTCCGGCGGCCTTCGATACATGACAGGCCGGGGAGAGCTTTCCCCTTTTCTCCGAAACGTGGAGGGGTCTATTCCGGTTAGGTGCCACAAAAAGGAGGCATGGGTGCCTGCTCGCAGGTGCGCGCTCGGGCTGGTAGGACACTTTTGAAGCAATAAAAGTTTGTTGTCGAGTGGTCTGGTTGAAAGGGAAGTAGTCAGCTCATCGCTCAAACTCCTCGCGCTCTCAAAACACAAAGAAACAGCAAAACTGTGCCTACAGGTTCAAGCATAAAAGAGGTTCATACACAGCGCTGACGACGGCGGATCGTCACAGGAAATGCAATAAATAAGCCGCGAAGTTGACCAGTGACGTATTATAGGCCATGCCAGGGGTGCAAATGAGGAGAACTGAAGAGAGCGCGGTTGGTTTTTGCGCGTATTTCACAGCGATTTGCGCGCTCACCGGTTCACGTGCACGTGTAATATTTGGCACAGGAATTTCTCGTAGTGTAAGCTAAGCCGCGCGCAGTTTTTTTTTTTTTGCACTGCTCGAAGAGTCTTGAAGGGTCCCTTTAAAGATCCCCAGGACATTACAATTACTCCGGAGTCCTCCCCTACGCGAGCATCATAGCCCAGGCTAATTAAACTCCACATCAATCAAACAACCGTGTTCGTGGGACAGTGCCTATAAATACCACCGGACAAACCAGATAAGCACGCACAACAAGCAGCTATTGCGTTTGGCTTTGTTGACCCAGTGTTTACTAGCGCCTTTTTTCAGGACCAGAAGCAGCAACGTTAAAAATTATAATCCAGCAACCTCGGATGAAGTCGAGAGAATACTGAAACAGCGTGAAATAACCCTTATTCTGGCCCCCCTAGCGGCCGCCAAGGTGAACCATTTTGTTCACCGCCCGTGGACCAACTGGCGGTGGTGCCCGGCGGTGTCATTCTAAACGCTTCGCTGCCCAGAGCCAATTTATCATAACCACCGTCGTCATAACGAACTGACTCTCACCCGAACAGTTATGACGTGATTGCAGTGTTGAAGCCTTGATATACTCGCTAACGAACGCAATAAATAGTATACGTGCCGGTTTCCAATATAACAAGATAGGAAACCGATGAATATGTACAAGCAGCTCTTTATTAATTTCCAACCCTTTCAGGAATAAAGAAGGAGTTCCGGCCTACACGGGATGGCGTTCTATGAACATAATAAAATTACTCTTACTCTGTTGCACTGGACTGAGGACGCCGCCCACTAACCAGCTCGATTTTACTGTTACATGAAGTTTTCGCCTCCTCTTTCTTCTCCTCTTCCTCGTCATATTGAGTGTACCTTTACCACAACGCATATTGGGACGAGATGGATGTGGGAAATGTATCGAAATATACCTTTAGGTCTGAAAAAAAAACATAGTGTACTGTATGTTTACTATAGACGTGACTTGTTTTGCTCAATAATCCTCCATAGTGGTTAGAAGCCTGGAATAAAACCAGCACGCGGCTATACACACAGTAGGTTATTTAAGACTCAACCTGCACTTTTTGCAGCCCACAGTACATGTCGGCATACTTTCATGCCCCGACAACATAAAGAGATGATACAATACTTTCGACCGTTCGGCAAGGTCGCAAAAACTGTTTTACCTCACAAACGATTGCCGGGAATCGTAATGCCTTCTGCCAAAGCCGACAGCCCCAGAGCCGTGGAATTTGTTTCGGACTTGTATTTTCACTGTTTTCAGTTATTAGCAGGCAGCTCTTCCTTTTGTTTGAACGATTCCTAAATACATCAGCTGATGCCTCTCCGACTCTCCGCACTCCGCACAACAAAGGCTTCGCAAGGAATGGGGCGACGCCGGCATTGTTTCTGCCGTAGCGATATCCAAAACTATACTTTAAATCACTCCTTCAGCTAGTGTATGCGATATAAAGTCTTTCATTATGATAAAAAGTTAGGCACACGCAAAACTTAAGTAGAGCGGACAAGCATTAATAGTCAACCGAGCGTAAAGAAACTTCAGGCCGAGCGAGCCCGAGTGAAGCAGACGACAAATGCGAGAATCCCTAAACCGACGTTACGGCACCGGACACTGGAGTTTGCCGGGCGATCGCAGAGCCAGCCGCGGCAGACGCGCACAACTCTGCGTCGGTCGGGCCGCTCCGACAACCTTCATCGGCCTCGAACGTTCTTTCGTGAAGGCGTCTAGCATGACTTTACTAGAGCGCATACCCATCAAATACTGCATCGATGGCAGAAAGAAATGTTGTAGACGGTGGAAGCCTTGATATAACGCGGCGCTGATGGAATAATAGCGACTTCCTCACGAGCTGCAGGCCGGCATACTGTGAAGGTTGCTTTCAACGTTTTGCATTTCTCCGCAGATTCTTCTCTTTCGTTTTTTAGCGGGTACGAAGCCGTAGTTACTGCATTGATAACTGCATTTTAAAAACAGGGTAAGTCAGAAGATTATGTGCAGCAGAGAAATACCAGCAGGTTGTGATAAGGTTAAATACGTGTAAGTGTGCAGTATATTTATTCACAACGAGGGCGCTCGAACGCAGTCATCACAGCGTAGTTTATCACCCAGGAGTTCAACTCTACGGTACATCTATTATTTCACGTGGCTATCGCTGTATGTAATACAGACAACCACACGTAGTGCAGACTCCTTAGGCGTTAATGTTCTTAAACGCTTCTTCAACTATTGGATATCATATCATTGGTTTTTCTTGCAAAGCAAACTATGCAAGACTGTTGTATAATGCACCTAATGGCTTAAAAATGCAGATAACATCGGCTACCATAAAATGGGGTAATATGCAAAAAAATGACCAAATTTTCTCGTTACAACTATTTTTCTTTCTTCAGAAAAGCTTTTCCTGCAATTTCAAGGTAATAAAAGCAATGAAAATTGTTTCTAATACAGTTCTAATGCCAGAGCCGTTAGTGTAAGCGAGAAATATCGCCAAATATGAATATTATAAAATATTCCTGCTCACTCTTTCACCTCCCCTTTCGGACCTTCTCATGCAAATTAAAGTTCTTTGCTAGTCTTCGCGCGAAGAGTCTTTTTTTCGCGGCGTGTTTTCATACAGTTGGTGTTCTGGGTTGTACCTATATATACAAACCCAATAAGGTTATTGGTGGAGCGGCCAACACAGACACAAAGCTATGCATTTTTCTCTATCCGCCAGGCTGGAGAGGGTGATGGGACGTTTATGGCTCCGGCAGAAGCGACCAGAGAGACATTAAAAGGAGATCATACAGTGTGCCTGATAATCTTTCTCTTGTTGTAATCGAAGTCACGATTTCAAGATCAGCATTGGCTTTTCAGCTCTCGAGACGTCGTAGTCAGCGGTGCGTTCTATTCATTACCGTCACCACTTCTCATCATAGAAACAAGTGTGAATTTCGTAATGTTGCATATGACAAGCACCATATTCAGATCAGACCACTGTATAACGCCCATGCTGCTCAGTCAACAGCTGTTAAGTGAACAACGTATTTCGACAAATGTACCCACATGGAACTTCGCGCGACGTCTGATGTCGTCTTGGCGAGTGAAACACCCTCTGTAAAGGAATCAAAAACAATAAAGTAGTGTTTCTTTTGAACCAAAGCACGCAGATCACGAGAAAGTCGTGCGGGCCACTCGTGAGCTATTCCGCGCACGCGTCACCCTTCTGGGCGTCACGCCGATTTGTTTCGACTTGCATCCCACACGTGCGTTCAACAGAGTTCGCGCCATCAGTCTTCGTTCTCCTGCACCGCGTGGCAGAATTAACGCAGAATAGCTCGATATTAAACATAATATGGGCTTTTAATATTATTAACCGTGCGGCGAAAAAGCAGCGCGCCCCATTTTCGAACGTGCACAGTTGCGCGCGGTGCACGTATCTTGCACTAGGTACCTAGTGTTGCCCGTATCTGCCCAAGGCGGCGCTGGGTTTCGCTGGCTCCTAGAGTTCCTGTACATAGCTTCCCTAGGAGAGCAGAGTTATGGTGGCTAGAAGGGGAGGTGGCAGCTTTGGCCGCCAAGGAGTGTAGCAAGCGATCATGCCAGCAGCGGCGGCGCTGCTGTGGTCACTTAGATGGGTCTCGCGCCTGACGGCTGAGCGGCTGCGCGTACGGTATGGGGGTACGATGGGTCTCGCGACGGGCCACTGCGCGTACAATACGTGCACCCGAGATTTATTTGCGTGACATTTGAACTGCGCTTAATTGCGCAACGCCTGCTCATCGCATATCCTAACGAGCTAAAATGCTGAAAACCAAAAACTGTTTATTCGATATTTGGCGCATTCTGTTGACATTAACTACTCGCTGTCGAGCTGAATTTTAATGAACACGCGTATTTTTTAAAGCAGCCTGCTAGTGAATGCGCACAATATCGAGACTTAGTCAGCTTTCCGTTGCTTCTAAGCAGAAACAACGCCTATTTCTCGTCAGCAGTGACAAACAGTCACGTATGAGCTAGCTGCTACTGTAGCGTAGGAACTTGGAAAACGTGATTCACGACGCCGGTTAGGAGGGTTTTATTTAGCTTATGCCGCATGCTGCAAGGCCCATTTTGCGTTTCTCTCTCTCTCTCAAACACCCACACACACACACACACACGCACACACACACACACGCACGCACATACGCAAGCACGCACGCGCCCACGCACACACGCACGCACACGCGCACACGCACGCGCGCGCGCACACGCACACACACACACAAAAATCCTGGAGAGCATCAGGTGTTTGATATTTGTGCGCTAAATTTGAGAAACAAAGGCGAAATATTGACACAACTATCAGACGTAAAAAGCTGCTTTGTTTTTATCAGTACGGGCGAACTAGCCTGGCTATAGACGGAGCTCGGGATACATTTTCGAGCAGAAAATAAAGACAGGGCCGTTGCAAAGACAATAACGAGCATTTATTTGCGCTGTGCGTCACCCACTTATGAAGACAGCAATTGACTGTGAAAAAAAGCAGCATAGCTCGTACATAAAAAAATGTGCAAGGTGAAGGTAATAATAATAATAATAATCAATCAATCAATCAATCAATCAATCAATCAACCTTTATTTTCGGTGCCCAGGAACAACCCTAGGGTCTTGGTACTGGTACACCATATACAAAACATACATAAAAACAAACTAAAATCAAGACAACACAACACACAAAACCTTATGCATGAAAGAAACAATAAAGTAAAGATAGTTACAGTAATCTCAGAAAGCAAAACAGCAAAAAAAAAATAATAATAATAATAATAATAATGTTTATTTCTGCCTCAAAAACATACAAAGAGATACAGAGGAGCTGCAGAAAAAGCCGTCATTACGGCTTGACTAGGCCGCAGTCCCCGTTCAGACAAGCAACAGCAGCAGCAATGAACAACGACGCGGTTAATTACAGCTTGAAACAAAACTACGCACGCGTACAAGATTTATGCGTTACATAACAAATGGGTGAAGAAATAACACATTCATCAAACAATAAATAAAAACAAACACACATATTTACAGCATAATGATGTACCGAAAAATTAAGCTGAAATACATTATATATACCTGCAACGCAGTTCCCGGTGCGTACATCTGAACAAATCAAACCCTTCACAGTCATACATGTTCAAAAGAGAAGGCAAAGCATATTTCAAGCATTCCCAACTGGTATTTAGGCGCACCATTGGAACAAACCAACTTCCTTGAATTCTGAACGGGTAACTTGTTTTCTTTTGTTGAAGATGGGCCAGATTTCGTATATGGTCTATATTCCTTTTGGTTTCTATTTTAAATCGAACACTCAGCCGGTATTTGTACAAGTCGTATATTGTAATTACACCTGCTTCAAGAAAGAGACATTTGCTTGGCGCACAGTACTTCACATTGAAAACATAACGAAGGAACTTTTTTTGCAATAGATGAATTTTCTTTAGAAGTGAGTGTGTGGCAGTTCCCCATACAAGCTGACAGTAGTTCATATGAGGGTAAAATAAAGAGTTATACAATAGTAGATTTAAAGAATTTGGGAGAATATATCTGATACACCCAACGGTACCGGTTATCCTTCCCAAGCGCGAGACAAGATGATTTACATGATTTTCCCATGACATAGTGGACGAAAATACTACACCAAGGTACTTAAACTGATCTACCACTTCTATTTGACGAACAGCTAAACATAATGGGATCGTGGGAGGGGACTGGTATGTTTTTCGGATGAAATATTAATGCTTTTGTCTTTTTTTCATTTTTGTTTCATTTGAAGAGAAAAACAAGACTAGCAAGACAAGTCACAATAATTCAACAAAACAAGTGGCAGTATAACAGTTCAAGTCACGCGCCGAAGCTTCAGGTAGCGCATTTTCTGTCTTTTTGCATGGACGAGGAAATTCAGCCTATTGACCACATCAAACTTGATGGCATTGTTTGCCAATTACTCGCTGTGAGTCTCACAACGGACCTATTTATAATTCAGTTCATTCTCGTTTCAGCTTTGTTCATTCCTTCATTTCATTCATTCGTTCATTTTCGTTTCGTTTCATAAATCAGTTCATTCAGTTCAGCTCGCCGCCGTTCTTTTTGATTCTCCTTCCAGATACTTCTCCGCTAGAAGTCCTTGACTGTCTGTTTTTGTGGCATTTTTCTGGACAGGTAGGCCGGCATGTTAGGAAAGACCGACGGTACTCGGTTAAGCGTGGCCGGCCACGTTAGATATTCACCTCTTGCCCATTCACTATGTGAGTGTAGTGCCGCACGATAAAGCGCTCTTCGAAGTGCAGTTCGCAAAGCACTGATGATAATTCCAACTGGTTGTCTGCGCGCGGAATGGCCCGCTGCCACGTTCGACGCGTTTCTTCATCGTCCGGCGCAGCGAAAGTTGACGCTTTCGCGCCTTTTTGTGTGCGGAAACATAACCCGACGTAAAGCCAGGCGCAAAGCAATGCGTTTGACGCATCGGAGGTTTAGCCGCAGGTTCGGCCATCACTCACGTCGTCCCAACAACAGCGTTTACAGAATACGCAGCTCGAAGAGCAGGGAAAGCACAATGGAAAGGGGATCGCGCAAACGCCTGCCACTGAACGACTGCTGTTTTCGCCGACAACACGCCGAAGAGCTTTGCAAGAGGCATCTAATTCGCGACGCGCGCGCCCCCTGTCGCTGACATGAATGACTGCTACACGCCAATGCATGCGCTTGCTGCCGCGAAAATCCCACTTCCATTTCTAGCCACCATAGCAGAGTTGCGCGTCTATCCGCCATCTTGAGTTCCAGGTCGTGCGGGAAAGCCACCCTTCTCTCGTGAAAAAGCTGCCGCCGGGCCTCCGCGCCAGCGGCAGCGGCGAGGAGGAGTGGCGAGGAGCGGCTGGGCAAAAACTTGCGCACGATATTGGACCGCTTATCAGATGAGCGGCCGCATTGAAGGACTCTGGTAGAACTGACCGTGCGCAGCACTGAAAGCGGGCTTTCTGTCGAACTAGAACCCGCGGCATGCGGCAATCAGACGCGCAACTCTTGCGCTACGCGATATACAGGAGCTCTACTGGCCCCGTGTCGCCCTCAGGGCAGTGACCGCTGCCTTTTGAGAAACTGCAAATACTGCCTGCCGTCCCCTGCCCCCTTCGGCTTCTGCGGCCTTGAAGAGTTCGGATACTGGCGCTGACGGCCTCCGTGCGAGCCTCAGTGGGTTTGTAGCGTAAGCTACACTGGCCGGGGTTGAACAGTTTCGCGTGGACTTTGACGGGCTGTGCTGTGCAAGTGCGAGGAGCATTGGATTGAATTGGATTGGCTTAGATTGAATTGAATTGTTTTGTTGGGTTGGATTCGTTTGCATTAAATTGGATTGTATTGGATTGGATTGGCAATCCAACCCAATTAGAGTACGGGTGCATAGAAAATTGGGTCTGCACATCACCGGTCTGCGCATTCCAGAGGAGTGACGTCATAGCCGCAGCAGACGCACTGGCGCACGCGCGTGCCTAGCTGTGCGCCTCTGTTGTCCAGTAACCAAGTCTGACGATGCACCGGAGCCGCTTGATAGCCGCTTCGCGTGGCTCCTGGAGAGCCGTGCTGCGCATGCGCGAGGAGCAGTGACTGGACTGGAATGGACCGGACTGGACTGGATTGGATTGGACTAGATTGGAAATCGTTTTAGCAGCAGTAACCGCGATAATCAGCTAATCTTAGACAACCAGGAAACCTAAGAACAACCAGATGAACCTTAGCTCGCGCTACGTATATTCTGGCATAGCCGAGCTACGCCACTACTAATTTTTTTTATTTCTTTCTTTTTGCAAAAACCTCTTCTACGATGAATCGTACGCTTTGTTTTGTCGTTAATAATGGCGCGTTGGAGTCGTTTTTATCCGGGGCATGTAATAAACATACTGCATTGCGGGAAGTGATATCGCACCCGTCACTTGAGGGAAGCTGGGCAGCGAATCGTTTACAAATACGCTACCGGGCGATGCCCGGGTGTGCCATAGTACCAATGAGTGTAGCACATTCATGGCGTGAAGGATAAAGCAGGAGGGAAGAATAAGCCAGACCAGCGCATTTCGAGGTGTTCGATATTCGTTATATTTAAGTTCATTGTGGAGTTGTACGCAACTAGAAATTCACGCCTAGAAATTCATACATGGGCTTCTACCGGAGGGTGGGAGCCTGCTTTATTGACTCTATGCCCTACGAAATTCTGCGACGTCAGTGTGCTCAAAAGGCGTGATATTCACGCACACATTATCTCAGTAGGTGTGATTGAATTTCATAACGAATACCGCATATGCACGATTATAACGCGCCCCTTTTTGGTCTAAAAGTACACTTGAAATTTTTGCGCACATTAAATTCGCGCTCAAGAACGCAATCGGCTTTCAATGCTTCCCGTTTAGTTTTAATGATACCAGGAGCTGGATAAACAAGTTCATGAAGTACAACGAATTTTCTCTGCAGTAGTTGCGCGTATCAAGTAAGATGTCTTCAGCCAGGTACAGTCTATGTCAAAATTTTGTGGGCTACAGCGAACCTCGCAGGAGCAGGCGCGGGGCCAGCAGGGGCACTGCGGTTGGTGCTGTCAGCTGGTTGCGCTGCTAAAGAGAGCGAGGGAGCCTTTCGCTATTGCTTTCGTAGTGTTCAAAGAAAAATAGCTCAAAAAAGAGACAAGGACAGGGACAGGACGGCGAGAACTGCACTGGCACGACAAGTGTGGCGCGAAGTTCCAGCACTGAAACGAAGTGCCTCCACGCTAGCCTATACCCCTGTCACACGAGCACTTTCAATCGCGATTGAGTCGATCCGGATCAAGCTCAATCAATCCGGCAGCTTTAACCGAGCCCGATCGCGCTTGAACCCACTGCTGGTTTCCCAAGCGCCATTGAGATTTGCACTCCATGAATCGCCGAGCATGCTTCTTTTCATAGGTCTTGTCTGCGCTGGGCTTGGAATGGACCTTTTTCCTGTAGCGATCTGCGCATGCGCGGCCTGCCGGTCCGCCATTCTTGGCAGGCACCTCCAGCAAAAAAATTGGCCGCGTACCTGCTCCTTTCGTTGCAAATGTCGTCAAAAGACGATAGTCTTTTATTTATTTATTTGGATACCCTCAGGGCCCAAAGGGCGTTACAGAGGGGTGCGGGTTACATCTTGTGTAACATACAAGAAACAAAAGCAGCATCACAAACACAAGCTGAAAAAAGCAACGTAAAGATAAGAAATCACCACAACAGGTTGCTTACAGCAGATCGGAACGCAGCCTCATCCGTTATCGCTGCAACAGATGAAGGAAGGCGGTTCCAACTAACACAAGTGCTGGGGATAAACGAATTATGAAAATGCTTCGTATGGCCGGATGGAACGTTAACTTTGTACAGATGATCAATGCGTGCCGAAGTGTAAGATAGAGTAGCTGTTGTTTTAGAATGGGATTTTTGTGATATATTTTATGAAAAAGACACAACCAAAATAATTTCCTCCGATGGTCGAGCAGTGGTAAAGAAAGACTTAATTTCATGGCCGTAACGCTTGATGTGCGGTGATAATTAGAAAGAATGAAGCGCGACGCGCGATTTTGAACTTTCTCTATTTCTGCGATGAGCGATTCTTGACCGGGGTCCCACACAGAAGCCGCATACTCTAATTTTGAACGAACGAGACATTTGTAAAGAAGTAATTTTAGGGAACTAGGAGCCATATAAAAATTTCGCCGGATGTAGCCTAACATACGGTTAGCATTACTTACTACATAATCAATGTGAATTTTCCAGGATAGGTTAGATGTTAAGTGTACACCAAGGTATTTATAACACTGGACTGTTTCGAGAGGGACGTCGTTAACAAAGTAGTTAGGTGCAGCAGAGTTAGTTGGAGAAACGCGCATGCATTTGCATTTATTAATGTTAAGATTCATTTTCCACAACTTACACCATTCCATAACTTGGTTAATATCGGACTGTAAAGTGTTAATATCAGATGTATTAGTTATTTCCCGATAAATTACACAATCATCAGCAAAAAGGCGGACTGATGAACGGATGTTAGTTGGCAAGTCATTAATGTAGATCAAAAAAAAGTAAGGGCCCCAACACAGAGCCTTGAGGAACACCTGAGTGAACGGCAGACAAAGGAGAATCAACGTTATTTACAGTAACAAATTGTGAACAGTTAGTTAGGAAGCAGCGTAACCATGCAAGCACGTTAGTATCCAAGTTAAGATTACTCAGTTTAAGAAATAGAAGTTCATGTGACACAGTATCAAAAGCCTTCGCAAAATCAAGAAATATGCAGTCCGTAACCGACCCGCGATCTAAAACGGAGTGAAGGTCATGAGTGAAACATAAAAGCTGCGTTTCACAGGAGAATGATTTTCTGAACCCGTGCTGTGACTGACTGAAAAAAGAATTGTCGTCTAAGAATTTGGCAACGCAAGAATAGATGACGTGTTCCATGAGTTTGCATGAAATGGAAGTTAATGACACTGGGCGAAAATTGTGCGGGGAATGTCTATCCCCAGACTTGTGCAAGGGAACCACCCTCCCAAACTTCCAATCATCCGGAATACAGCCGGTTTCAAGTGATTGCGTGAACAATTTTGTCAAAAACATAGAACAATACAATTTTGTGTTGATAAGAAATTTGGAATTGATGTTGTCTACTCCACATGATGACGTAACTTTTTGTTTTTCAATGAAACGTACAATGCCAGAAATGTCAAATATAATTGGTTCCATAGAAAGTACGTCAAGTGGTTGGAATGCCGGATAAACAGTGACAGTCTTAACAGTCTTTATCGGCTATTGCGAAGTAAATGCCTCCCTTCGCTTTGCCGCTCACCTCTCATGTTGTTCCTCTTGCGTCGCGCTCCTCCCAAGGTAAAGACGTCAAAGGTTTGCTTAAATCATTTTAAATTTCCCGCGTTCCACTGCTCCAAACCGGGTGTCTCGATGCGAACGCTGCTGTACGGTGGAGACGCGCGTTAATCGAGGCGCCCTACTTCAACGTTTATAGAACCGCGTTTCCCTACTCCACGTGCGTTGCAAGCAGAACGTGGAACCTATCTAGTGAAACCTTGCGTAACTGTTGCCGGTTGATTTCTTAAAATGGCGCAAGAAGCTATAGTAGCGCGGGCGACAGTAGGCGACGGCGAAGTGAATTCTTTTTCTGCAGTTGATGAAGTATTTAATTTCGCAAAAGCAAGCATGTTTGATTTTTTTATAAAGGAACACTGCAAATATCACTTCTGTATTGATTTGCCGTCTCATATTTGTGTAATGTCTTGTTCTTCTTCAACAATGTTGACAAGTATGAACCTTACACCGGACATAGACGGGTAGATTTAGCTGTGACTATATAAGACTAATTGGCAGGCATTGTTTTGCTTTGGCCGGGTGGCTGAATCGAGTCACAGACAGACAGACGGACAGACATACAGACATACAGACAGACCAAAATTTCTGGGTTTAAGGGGCCCAAGAAAGACTATCGTCTTTAATAAACAAAAGGACGCGCCCCTCAGCTCGCTGCTTGGGGAGCGGCTCGTAGTAGGTTCCTACGTGCAAACGAAAAAAATTCCTCCGCATTTCCCCGAAGGGGAGTGTGAGGAAGTGCGAAGCACGGGGTGATGCTATGAGGGGGAGTTTGTTGAAGTTTGGTGGTATTTTGCCCGTTAGTTACATTAACACCCCCTCGTGATCACGTTCGGCTTAACACGCCTCGTTTGTCCCTCTGCGGAAATCTTGGTGAATTAACGTGTATGTTCGAGAGGAGGAGCCCACCGCACCGCAGCGCACCGCAGCTGCGAAGCGCCGACCGGAGTGAAGGGAGAGGAGGCGCAGTCACGTGAGAGAATGCAGAACTAGCGGGTTTGTAGTATCACGTGTACACCACGCAGTTATCAAGCCGCTATAACGGCGCTGAGTCGCCAACGCACACCGCTGACAACGTAGTTTGAATGCGTTAAAGATATAAGGCGCGTTACTAACACTGATATCAACGTCGCGTCCGTGGCTTAGTCGGTAGAGCGTCGCGCTGCGGCCGCAAAGTCCGCAGATCGAAACCTGACGCCGGATGCAGAACTAGCGGGTTTGTAGTATCACGTGTACACCACGCAGTTATCGAGCCGCTATAACGGCGCTGAGTCGTAAACGCACGCCGCTGACGACGTAGTTTGAATGCGTTAAAGATAAAAGGCGCGTTACTAACACTGATATCAACGTCGCGTCCGTGGCTTAGTCGGTAGAGCGTCGCGCTGCGGCCGCGAAGTCCGCACATCGACACCTGACGCCGGATGCTGTTTTTTTTTATATAGTGTAGTGGCCTGGCTGGCGCGCCGAGAGAGGGTGTTGCGAGCTGGAGAGTAGTAAAGGGGCTTTAGGAGAGTAGGCGAGGGGTGAGAGGAGGCGCTATGCGAGCGCGACAATTCAGGCTCGCTTAAGAAGTGCATTCGCACTTATTCCTTGCCAATGTCCCACGTGGGTATGTGCCATGTCAGCGGCCAGGCAGCGCGCGCCCATCTCCCCCCGTTGCTAAGGAAGACGAAAAGCGCGCGCACCCGCAGCTGTTGCTATGCGGACGGCGGAAGGTTCGGGGTCGCTTATAAAGTGCATTCGCACTTAAAAGGATTTCTAAGGAAAGGGGCCAAGGCGTTTGAGGCTGACCACGGTGCCAGTGAAGGGAGTAAGGATTTTTTAAAAAAACGGTAAAGAGACGCTTTGACTACTGCAGATTAGTCCCATGAACGTGCCCTTGCTACCGTGACATTCATGTGAAAGGCACGGGTGGCGGGTGGGTGCTACAGGGATTTCATGACGAGGATAAGCCCGACTGTTTCGGGGGCGTGCCTTACTGTCATTTTTAGTTCGCCGTGGCGGCCGCTAGGAGGACCGGTACTGCAAAGGAGGTCCATGCAGGAGGTACCGCTAGGAGGTCCATGCACAGGCGTACAAGCGCGGTCGGACGAAAGCGGCGATAGTATCGCCCCCGCTGGGTAATGGCACAGAAAGTGACTTTCTTCGACAAAACAGTTGCTAAAAAATGCTCTAACCGTATCGCACGAGGGATTCGAGAGGCTGAACTGATCAACAGGTTGGGACTGGCATGCGTCAGCTCGCCGTCCGTTGCACTGACTAAGAAGGAATTAAACTTCCTACACATGCGCAGCCGGTAAACAAGTAGTATAGTGTGTCCACCGCACATATATGTGTGTGTGCCTTTCTCTCAATACACTGTTGGCCCCAGCGCTCGTGTGTGTCTATATCTCTTCCTTACTACCCGTGTTCCAGCTGAGCTGTCGTCCCCTAATCATGTTCAACCAACAAGCCCAAACAGCCACTTTAGTGCATTCTGAAGAGCTAGGGCGCGAATGCGAGGCGAGACGCAAGAAGCAAGCAATAATGGCAGCATCTCCATTCCATAGATGATGGCGAGGGTGCGGAGTACAAGGACTCTAAATGACATCCAAGTTGCGCCCCGACTGACATCCGATTTCCGTCCCCACCGTCATTCGATTTGAGCCGTGAGTTGCACCTTGATTATTCCCTAAATGAAACCGCAACTAACGGCTCAAATCGAATTTCGCTTGATTTTCGCTTGATGGTGGTGTGCGCACGGATGGATGAGAACGCACGTTGAGAGGTCCTAAGGTACTCCGCACCATTACAGGCGAGGAGGTAAGCCATTTGATTCTCGGGTACTAACTTATGGTCGTAGCTCAATGGGTAAGACGACTGACACTATACCCTAAGCTGGGTAACCCTTAGTAAGGTGCACATTTTCGAATTTTTGTAACCTATAATTTATAAGGTACAAATGTAACCTATATTTTGTAACCTAGTATACACGTAAAGATTACTTAGTTATAGGTTACTTTGCAGTTTTTACCGTCCAAGGACACCTGGAAGGTGTCATGTTGCGTACCACGCGCGCTTTCACCGGTGACGCTGTGGCGAGCCCCCAATGGCGCCTTTCGGGCGGGGTAGACAAGCAGTGGTACAGGGGAAGATATGTGTGACCGCCCTCTCCATTGAGTAGTATGAACTCGGAAGGCCTCGGGTGTCTTTCTTCGTCCCCTGAATAAACAGTCGGCCACACGGCTGTGGCTAAAATTGAAGTTACTTTTATAATTACTAAAATGGCGGTGCCAGAAAGCTCGAAAATATTCTCTTATATATATATATGCATTGCATGACCTGTTCGATAATCATTACCCATTTTGTCACTCAAAAATAAAATGCTTTGTTGGGCGTGTTGGTTCATGGCTTCAAAAAATTAAAACGAGCGCAAAGGACGAGGACACAGAAACACAGTAGACGGGACGAGCGCTCGTCCCGTCTACTGTGTTTCTGTGTCCTCGTCCTTTAAGCTCGATTTAATTTTTTGACACTCAAAATTATTCGCGAATATTGGCAACGCTTAAGTCTTATGGACAGGCATAACTAAATTTGATGTTCGCATTAGCTTCGTGCCGTTTAAGAAACGAGCATCAAACATGCATGATAGTTCTTTTAGTAAATTGTGGGCATGAATTTGAGCTTTAGTTAAACAACATTAGGGTTTAGTGAAACCAAGCTTTAGTGGAAACATGCACTTGGTAGCATACTTCAAAAGCACGCAAAAGTTTTGATAACATAACCTTAAGCCAAAAATTCGTATGTGACAACTTAGGTGATGATTATCAAAAAGAATTGAAGTACATGCACACATGTTTGCACATCTAACAGGAGCACATTTCCTGAAGTTTGGCATGAGTAGTTTTGAACATTCACATTAATTATTGTGAAACACCTGTGGGTTATTTATTAAAACCAAAGCTGCGAACCACCCCAATAATATTATCGTCCCTTAATGAGCATTACACTTTTCCTATACTGTATTGCTTTAGATTTTCAGGTAAAATATGGCTTATTCATATATCCTTATTAAACAAATGTTGCGTGAACAGCTTCATAAACGTGGCCAAATGTACAGATTCTTTACATCAATATTTGCACGGATGTATGCAAAGTATTTCGAATTGTTTGGATACTGCCAAAGAAAAATGTTACAAAATCACTCTTTCATACAAAGCAGTGTTTATGGCTATATTCGCTACATTCTCATTGTCACTCAGAGTCTGTAATATTACACTCGCATTCATTTGTCTTTACGAATCCGTCTTTATACTTCCCTCTTAGGTACCTCTTTGCGATTCCACCTGAGTTGTGATTCCCACGCCAAGTTATCTTTTTTTATGCAGTACTAAGAAGTTTTTAGGCCGATTGTAATCTGTCTTTCGGACAAACTTTGAATGGGATTTAAAATTTCCTCAATAAAAAAAGGCACTCGGAAAAATTTAAAGATGTAAACTTCGCAATTTACGTAGTACACAAGCAGGCACGAAATCAGGGCACGCTGAAGATTTCCTGGGGTCATCTGAATAAGTTGTTCCCTGCTGCCGTAGATGTAGGTGTATATGTGATGGGCCGTCACTTAGATATCCCCACCTTGAAGAGCTATCTACAGAAAATTTCAGAAACAGAACAAAATCCAGTGCAACCATAAGCCCCTCACACCAAACCACAGGCATGTGAAGTACAAAAAATATATTGTACGAAAATGCAGACGGAGACCAGAGAATGAAATGAAAGGCCACACCAGAGATGGAGTTATTTACGGCCTTTCAAATAATTTCACATCATTTCAGTAATCGTTACACAGAGTAATTTGACCGCATTGTTCAGAACAAGCGAAGCCAGTGTAGGTATATCGGCCAACCCTCCCGAATTTTAATCATGCCGTCTTCCAGTTTATATCGCGCAATGTTTGTGCACCCAGGACAAGCAGAAACTTTGGGCGACGAGATAAACTGCGGTGCCGAACATATATTTTCGAAAGAGAAAACAAACATTACCGCGCCTTCATGTGGAATTACTAGTACACGCAACAGAGCGAACGTCGCACTAAACCCATTAAACGTGCTTTCACGATGCTGACGCCGTCTGCGTCACATTTTGTAGCGTAAGCTATACTGGCTGAGGTTGAGCAGTTTCGCGTGGGCCGTGAAGGGCCGTACTGCGCAAGCGCGAGGAGCATTGGATTGGTTTCGATCGGATCGGGTAGGATTGGATTGGCTTGACTTGGATAGGATTTGCCTTGGATTAAATTGGATTGTGTTGGATTGAAATCCAATTCAATTGGAGTCATCATCATCATCATCATCACCTGCCTATCTACGCCCACTGCAGGGCAAAGGCCTCTTCCATTATTCTCCAATTACCTCGGTCCTGTGCCAACTGTGACCAAATTATCCCCGCAAACTTCTTGATCTCATCTGCCCATCTAACTTTCTGCCGCCCCCTGCAACGCTTGCCTTCTCTAGGGATCCACTCTGTTACCCTTAATGACCAGCGGTTATCTTGCCTTCGCATTACATGCCCTGCCCACGTCCATTTCTTCTTCTTAATTTCTACTAATATGTCTTTAACACCAGTTTGCTCTCTGACCCACTCCGCTCTCTTCTTGTCCCTTAATGTTACACCTATCATTCTCCGCTCCATTGCCCGCTGAGTCGTTCTCAATTTAAGTTGAACCCTCTTAGTGAGCCTCCAAGTTTCTGCCCCGTAGGTGAGTGCAGCGATGGCTGCAGCGATGGCGTAGAGGTAGAACACCCGCCTCGCGTGCAGAAGGACCGTGGTTCGAATCCCGGTGCCAGACAATTCCCACCGGATATATAAAAAAAAGAAAAAAAAATCCGCGTATGATGGAATTGCACAAAGGGGCTTGGGGTGCGGCCTGACCCCGGCGACCATTGCCGGTAATGCACTCCCTCACCAGAGCAGGATTGGCCACCCTGGTGTAGTAACGGCCACAACCTCCCATGAATACGCCAACTTCAATTGGAGTGCGGGTGTGTAGAGAATTGAATCTGCACATTAGCCAGTCTGCGCATTCCAGAGGAGTGACGTCATAGCCGCAGCAGACGCGCTGGCGCCTCCGTTGCGCCGGAGCCGCTTGATAGCCGTTTCGCGTGGCTCCTGAAGATCCGTGCTGCGGGAGGAGTCATGCGCGAGGAGCAGTGACTGGGCTGGACTGGACCGGACCGGACCGGACTGGACTGGACTGGACTGGACTGGGCGGGATTGGATAGAATTAGATTAGATTGGATTTTATTGGATTGGAAATCGTTTTAGCAACAGTAAGCATGGTAATCAGCCAATCCTATAGCAACCAGGGAATAAAAGAATAACCAGCTGAATCTTAGCTCACGCTAAGTATATCCTGGCATAGCCGAGCTGAGCTACTGCTCATTTTTTTGCTGTACTTAAGCATTCCCCTTCCCCTCTCGTACTGGCAGTTTAGTTTTGAACAAGGATCCCATGTGAAAGCCGAAATGTTTTTCATACCAGTAAAGTGTTCTTATCGGTGGTTTCTTCCTCGGCTATTAGTAAAAAGGAATCGCCAACTTACATTTTTTCGTCGTCCAGATGTGTTGTGGGAGTGGATCCATCTTGAACTTGCACCTATCTTCATGTTGCATTTCCAGGAGGTCTGTATCTGTAATGATTCGAAGGGTTATTATGGTTAAAATGCAATAGGCTTTACATCTGGGCAGTTGGTATACATTCATAATGAAAGAACACCGCAAACTAGACAAAACCAAGGAAAAAACCCAACGCAATCACTCACTAACAACCGGAGCTTTCTTAAAGAGCTCTTTTTCGTTATAAGAGCTCTTTTCGAAAAAGAGCTGTTTTCCTTGTTGGCTCTGCAGAACTACCCATCTTGTAGAATAGCTAGATTTGCTCAAAAACTACAAAGCTCCATGCTGAGGACTTCGTTATGTAAATTCATAAAGTACTTGTAGTAACGAACTGATAGAAAGAGTCACTAAACATAAGACAAAATAAGATACGAAATATAACATCATAACACTTGAAGAAAGGTCCCGCATTTTTACAAGTGAGTCATAATTTTGTCTGTGCAGGCCTGGTTGCCATCTTTATGAAGAATATTTGAATGAATGCGTTTTAGTGTTTGAATTTTCATACCGTTGTTTTCACTGAAATCAGACTTCATTTGAACTTGCGTCCTACGCAGGGGAGTCCTGGTTGTCAGCTAAAGGAACACTGCCTGCAAGAAAAACAGTAGTGTTGATAAGTCATAGCATAGGCAGACAGATGCAACCACACTTTTCGAACAGCCAGGAAGCGATGAGGGTGCAGCACCAATTTTGACACCTGCACCTGTCTCTGTGTAACTTGGCCAGCCCATCCTGTAACCAAATTAGTCACAATTTCTGTATCATCAAAAAACAGCAACAATCAAGCAGCCTGCATGCTGGCTCATACATACCACCATTCTGTAAAGCCGCTTTACTGCAATACACTACGACCACGCCAATAGCACGCGAGTAAATAAACTACTTATTTGTGCAAATGAGAATATCAAACCCACTTAAGATGCTGAAAATGGCCGACTGTCTCAAAAATGACTAACACCAAATTTACCCACTCAAGAACAGAAATGACAAAAATGAAAGTGCTGTACATATGAAAACTTTTTATTGTGTGGTAGGGCAATGTTTCGAAAAAAAGAAGCTTGTCCTGGACAAAAGTGAGTTTAGAAATTTCGGGCAGCATTTAGTGGACTACGTTTCTGCAGCACACACCTTGTGTTAACCGGATATATTACTAAAAGACCAATAAACTAGACACCGTTCCGAATATATGCCGCAAGAAAAATGAACATTGCCCGACGGCTGAAACAAAATGATAATACCCAAAGAATAGCGCGATAATATAAGAGTTTAATGAAACAAATTTAATCGCTCAAACAGAGCTACCTGACAATTACATGGGCTCGTCAAGTGCACCCGATGCAGCCAACTGCGTAAAAAATGCTCAACCTACGACGAGGTAGCGCAAACAGAGCAGAAAGCAGGTCACGAGCGTAGTTCTCTGTTGCAATGTGCGGCTTGCCCGATCGTCCGCTCTAATCTGACGCAACGAACGCAAGCCCGTGATTTCAATCTATTGCCGTCGCGGACAACAAAAAACGTCCAGCAAAGCAACAAGTCAGGTAACAAAAATCCCTCTCGAAAGCTGCAATTTAAAATTGAAAAGCCCCCAGCGAAAAGATACATCCAATGAAAGCACGGATACCGTTACAGGAATATACTTACCGAGTTCGCTTTCACTGGCGCCGGGGCATTGGTCCAAAATGCGAATTTGATGCTGGTCGTAGAAGAACGGTCTGTGTAGCGCTGCCCGTCACAAACGAGCTCGCCGCAGCCTCCGTCACTCACGCCGACAAAGAAGTCTTGTAACAGCAATCCTCGCTTCATCGTAGGGGTATCACAGCGTAAAAAGGCTCGAGTGGCGCGAAAACGCGGCCACCGGGCCTGCGGAAGCCGCCATTTCTCTATATCCCGTCATGCAACAGAGAAATCAACGGCCGCCTGGAGATAAGGCGCAACGAACATCTCTTATAGGTTACAGGGCGTTTTATAGTTTACAACGTCAAGGTTACATGTCAGATTTTGTTGAAGCAACCTATAAATCGCTGACGTAACACTTACACCGCTTTTAACTTCACGCCTGTAACCCTTAAAATGGACTGGGATGACGGAAATATGAAATTAGCGCCATTGTAACCTTTATTCCATAGGTTACTTCCGTTTAGAAGTTACATTATGGGTTGATTTGATTGTAGGGTTTAACGCGCCGACGCAACGCAGGCGATGAGGCGCGCCGTAGTGGAGGGCTCCGGATTAATTTTGACCACCTGGGGATCTCTAACGTGCGCCGAAATCTCGTACACACGGGCGTTTTTGCTTTTCGCCTCCATCAGAAAAGCCACCGCCGCAGCCGGGAATCGAACCCGGATTATGGGTTACGAGGATTATAGTGTAGACTGTGTCTGGTCTACCAGGCACAGGCTCGAATCCTGCCGGTGCCTGTAATTTTTTTGCGATCGTATATGCTATCCGCACGGACGCGGACGGACATTGTGTGGTTCTAAGGTGCTCAGCATCCGAAAACGTTTGCTCCTTGCTGCTGTTCCACGGCCTCTAGTGCAGCGAGAAAAAAAAGCGTCCTGCGCACGAATAATTGCTGCATTCCGACGCCATCTGCACAGCGTACAGGCGGGAGGGCCGTTGTAGAAACAGGTTCCTGAGGCTACCCATAAACGTGATCGCCTTGTGCCATGCCACAGAGCCACCTAGGAGCGCACGGGTGCCCTGCATTTCCGGTGAAGAAAGCGGTACGATCCCGTCTCTTTAGTTTTCTCAGCCCGCTTTCCCCCAGAAGGCACACTTGCAACAAACCTTTTGTTGACCACTGACGTCGACCTCGGGGGCTGTTATGTTCCCGTCAGCGCGAGCCGTGGTATTTTCAGCCGGTTCCGTGGGCTCGTCGGTTGGTGGGCTGTGCACAGCCGTGGTCTCTGCAGACGGCGACGGCTCGACCAGCGCTTCCGTGGTCTCGTTCGGAGCGACCAAATCGTTGAACACGAGCAGGCGGCGACCCGGTACTCCCTTGGTATTTCCTAAAAACGGTTTTATGCACGGGCATGTAAGCAATGTGCAGCCATTAAAATATATACAATAAGTGGACAATGGCTAATCAAAATTAAAGTTTTTTTATCTTCCTGCACCTCAATTTAAGCGGGTGAATATTCAACAACGAAAGTTACTAGTCAAACTTCTGGACAAAGGAGTGAAAATCCTATGAGGGCTTGAGCTTTGAGCCCCAGCCCAAGCGAAAAACACTCCAAATGACGCCCATGAGTCATGAGAAGTCAACTGACACTTCAAGGATTGAACACACTCACACAGGAACTCATGACTAAGACTCATTCAGAACCCACATTCGTCACGTAGATATTGTAGCGTGAATCGAATGCGTAGGCTATTATTTCGTGCTCAGTTTCGATTTCAAACTCGTTTACGGTTAGAAACTATTTGGGCAGCTAACTCACTAACTGAGCTTGCTTAGCCGGCCAAGACTACCGTCATGTACAGCGAAGAAAACGATGTTTTTTTTAAAGCACAAGGCCCTTGATGCGTGTTGCATCTGCAGCGCAACAATGGTGCAGGTCCGCGGATGAGGCGGGAAAGGAAGAACGAGCTGTCGACAACGCTGCGTGTGCTCAGTTGTTTCCTTTTAACCTCTGCTACAGGGCAGCAAGGCACAACCCGTAGGAAAAGCTACCGTCACAAAATGGAACAACTTCACAAAAGACCACAAGTCCCCCATCGCGGGTACTTAAGAAAAATCCCGGGCCAATCCACTAACGTAAAACCTGGGGAGGGGCGAAGCATGCAGTGTGCGCCGGTGTTTCCCACAGCGAAATCGGGCGTAGCAGAAGCGTCATTGGTGGGGGGGTAGCTGAGGCGGTGGCACCCCTTCTTGCGTTGAACCCGATTTAAGCAATTAAATGATAAACAGACTGGCCGTAAGTTGTCTTCGGATCAGACGCCACAGCATGTTAAAGGCCAACTGCACTCAAAATTTTTTTTGTCCAAATAAGTAGTATATGCTCTTAAAATCACCATGGCGAAATCCTTAGCTTCGTAATCACAGAGAGCGCTAGGTACCGCCGTTCAAAGTACCTCCGAGCAGACGACGTTTGCACCTGGCGGAGAGTCGCCGTAACAAGTTCCGAGCGGCCTGTGACGGAGGTTGGGGAACCTGTCCCGTGAAGCTCGCGTTTCTCCGGCGACTTGCAGGGCGATCCGCCGGGCACAGGGATGCGTTCGCCCGGGGTATCTCTGCTACACCAGCGCGCTGTACCGGCGTCGCCATCAAGTGTTTAAACTAACCGCATAGGCAGTAATATCCCCCATTTTTCTCAATGCAAAAAAAAAAAATGATTAGAAACCTAAACCTATTCACGCGCTTGCGAACGTGTTGGAGTTAGCAAAACTCTTTTTACTTGAAAATAATATTTTTACTCACAGAAAAAATAGCGCGAAAGGAGCACTTGCCTTACATTTGTCATTCCTATTGCATTTACCACAGAAAAAAAAAAGATATATTATAAATTATTGACCACTTGCACTTCCGCGTCCAATATTGGCCTCATTTGGGCTGGCCCAACGCCACCTCTATCCTTTAGACATTTCCAAAAAATTTTCCACCCAAATAGAGTTCTTGTACACGCGGCTATAAACATTTGTGCTACTTTTGTCTCCCTAGCTAAGTGAACCAAAATCAGCTTTTCTCGTAGTAACAAATACACCCGCAGAAATATTGGCCGTCGTATTTGGGAAGTGCGAAAACTAAACTGCTCCTCTCCTAAACAATAGATTATATTTTTGTTCGATTCCCAAGTGAAGTATTTACTTTGAGCGTTATTGAAAGTAAAACGTTTACAACAGTACCTGTCTCTGGTTAAAGTAGAAAACAGCGGTAGATAGGAAGTGTTTTCGTGTTTTAGTGCGTCATTTAGCTCTGGAGGGGGGCTTATAGTTTCAGATCCTTTTTATAATTCGATTCTCGATGTGCACACAGGGGGAAAAATACTCGGCCGATATTCACGAAGCTGTTTGCATGTAATGTATAGTAGAAATAGTCATTTATCTCCGCCCGCGTGCGATTTGTTCCCTTCAGAGAGGGTGACGTGATAGCCGAGGGGTCGGCTATAATAAAAGCTGCTTTTCAATATTGTATACGAGCAAATAGCTTTGTAAATCAAGGTCCGTTTTCTACTTGCAATTCCAAAAATTGCTATTCCGGCAGTTATTATGATGGAAAAAATTACTGTCGGGCGGTCTACTTCATCTCGACTGATAGCAACGGGATGCCGGAATCGCGCCCAACTCCATTATCATGGGCAAACGTTAGTGGAAGTTCTGTGTAAATAAAAAAGCGAAACGCGGCGCTACCACGCGCATTTGAAGGCGGCTCTGGCGCGGTCGCTTCCGTTCCCTCACGTACGTCACGTCCGGCCGCCGCTATGGCCGCCTTTTCTATTCAGTTTCGGTTCCGAAAACGCGAATGTCGCGAGCCGTTTGCGTCGCGCGCGTTGGTGTTTGAAGCGCAGTATTTTGCATTTCGCACCCTTTGTATATGAACTGTTAGGTGACATTATTTTTACGTTGTCGAAAATTTGAGTGCAGTTGGCCTTTAAGAAGTGTGCTTTACAGAATAAAACCTGGCGTTTGAAGCCAATTTTGAGACGGCATTTAACAAGTTTCTGTTATTAATGCAAATAAATCCGGATAATTCCTGTAATTTACATAACCTTAAATCGTTACTTTATTTTAAACCAGTGTTATCATTATGCAAAAAAACTCGTTCATATGCAAAAAAACCTTTTCTTTACCTGATGTGATAGTTATTTCTGTTCTGCAGTGATGTACATCTTTTTTGTTGTTGTTGCGTGAAAATTGGCCACAAATTACCACTCGAAGCCGCTACAGCTATAGGGTTCCATGGCCCTGTCAGGCATGGGTTTGCATTTCGCCATGTGCCCCAAGGCAATCGTGAAAAAGTTATCTTTGGCAAAATTACCTCGAAAAAAATATAATAAAAAAAATGAATGTCGGGACTCGCGTGCGACTGCTTTATATGCCGTATTCTGTGCCGTCATGAGAAGGTTTCCTTGAATATTGTTTTAGGTATACCGTTAAAATTATGTTGCGTACCCGCCGTAAGTGCAAAAAAAAAAAAGTGTGCTTTGGTATTGTTCGGGTAAAACTTCCTCTTCCTAAACTTTTTCTACTCGTGTCACGGTCTCTATCTTTGGTGTGGCATACATCTGTTACCATTACACGCTTTTTGTGATTTGTCATTGTTTTATATAGCCAACAATTGTGTTGATAAAGTTTGCCTATGATGTCATTTGGTTTGTTGCATGTTTATAATTTCATTGACTGGTGGTTGAATGTGCGTCGCTAGTGCTGCTGCCGTTGTGTTACCTCAGGGACGGGGTTTCGTCAGGCGGCCCGATCGGGCTCGATCAATCGGGCTCGATCAAATGGGCTCAAACGACTTTTGCCCCGTTTGCCTCGGCAAAAGAATGGAAATTGTTCTACCTTGCACAGTGTACTCGTATTCTGCCTAAATAAACAAACAATAAATAAACAATACACTTGCTTTTTGACCATCGATTGACAACTTGATTTACATGACACCTGACGACATGAAATGCCGACACCCCGAGCCTCTAAAGTGCTTCACCCGTAAAAGAGCACCCCCCCTCCCCCAATCATTACTCAAACCCGCAAGCACACGAAACTGATCACTATAACGTAAAACCATACTATCGTAGACCCATCGCCTCCTCTACCTATGACAGCCAGGACGCCGCCCAATCCGCAGCTGTAAAGGATGGGCTGGGAACATACAGCTCACATATATAGCTCCCCTCACCCGTGTGGCCAAAGAAAATGTCGATGTCGTAGACATACGGAGCTGCAGTCAAGCCCGCACACAGCTACAAGGCCCCTGACTGTCGCGCTCCGGCTTTACTCCACAGCATCCTAGGAATACAAACACAGCAGCAAGGCATTTATAGAAAGACACCTGCACAATTACTTCACACCGACAAACACTTGCTCGAAGGCATCGAATTCGTATCCAGTGGCACCGCCCTGTGCATTCCCCACAGGAACGGTGGTTAAGGATGAACCCTTCGGAAGAAACGAAATCGAGGCCGGGCTCTTGTGCTAACGACAAGTGTATCGCCTAGTAGGCAACCCAAGACCAACGAACTTATCCGCAGGCTTCTTGAAATATGCTGGAAAAGGACGATGAAGACATGCGGCCCCTTCATTGCTAGTATCATTATCAACCTTGTGTTCTCTTATTGTCATCATCTCTTGCGTGTTCCAAAGAAATGGCTCCAGCCTCAGTTGCTTCATCCGGGACCTAAACGTGGGTGCAACGGACAACCAGATTCGTGGTTTCATTCATCGCACCCCCGCAACTGGTTCACCGCTAACGGAAATCGTTGCTGGTAACGCGCCTAGACACCGACGCAACATCGTACAGACCCCGCTGACGCCACGGGTCAACGAAAATTCGATCAAGCAAGCTTCTTGAGATTACGTATCGGGCGATCCTTCGGCTTCGAGGATGTCGCATGGAAACCTCACCAACCCACTTCACGATCGGTAAAACTTGCGCCTCAGGCGATGCTGCCATAAACTCGCCGTCGCTGTTGCATCCTAACCGATCACGACGAACTTCTACGAGGCCGCTGCATGTTCAATTGCTACCAGACTCCCTTTTCTTCGGCCCAAGAAGTGATAATAAATGAAATGATTGCGCTAAAAAGGGGGACATGGACGGAGTGAGGACAGACACACACGGCGCCGTGTGTGTCTGTCCTCACTCCGTCCGTGTCCCCCTTTTTAGCGCAATCATTTTATTTAACAATGGAGCACCAACGTGCCCAGGACGCTGCTCTTATTAAGTGATAATACGTTCATCAGCGAGGTTATCTACATAAAGCGTATTTTAACCGAGCGGTGTGTCTTCAGAAAAAGATTCACTTACGTCCCAACTAGCCGAACTGCCTGAAGGATCGGCCTCGTCACACACACACGTACTAAGTACTTTCAATTGTAGTCTGTGCAAAGAAATCATCGCTGTTCTGAATCGACCTCCGGGTTCGAATACGAATTGATGGTAAAACATTGCCGTGTTTTCTCAGGTATGACAGAACGAGTTCGATTGGAAATTTGTAATCGACACGCACAAAAAAAAACATATATACGCATTGTGACCTTGGGACACTGATACCTGCAGCCGATGGCGTGCACCGAAACTCAGAAGAGCCGACGTGCGTCCCATCCTGCGTTCGAGCAATGAGTGTCCTTCGGAGACATGACCATGCTCCCCTCACCGCCCTCCCCCCCCTTCCCGGCGCAACGACCCGCCACCCGCCAGTTCCCCGACCCAGCACCCGGCTCTGCCTTCCCTCCACGCACCGGCAGAGGGCATAAGAAGTCCCGCACTCCCGTCGATCGCTCTTTCGCTACCCGCCGTCCTAACGGTGCCGAGCCTCAACGTGAGCTTTGACTAGGTCGTAGTCCAAGGGGTGCCCGAAGCAAAACACGTTTGTTTGTAATTTATGATTGAGCATAGTTCCTGGTTAATTAACTGAATGAAATTTTGAGGAACTTTTGCCGGTGGACAAACATGGGGCTGCCCGTTTCCCTCCCGTAGAATCCCATTTGTATTGACAGCGGAGGAGAATTGCACAATTATTACAACTTCACTGTGAACCATGTAATTTTGAAAACTATATAAAACCCGTCGCTGTGTTAGAGTCGTCTCAGCGGCTGCCCCAGCGCAATGCGGCCATCAGGAGTGAGGGCTGAACTGCGAGTGAAGCAACCGGTCGTGGGCATCTGCAGCGGCTGTTGTGGAACGCGCACATACGCTCTCAGCCAGTTCCTACTAAGCAAAGAACGACGCAACTGGTGGAACTGCGTCGTCTGCCGCTGCTGCTAACCGAGCGGCCCGAACACCTTCGCCCAAAATATCGCATTACGGGGTATCGTAATCACCAGCCAAGTTTTTAAAGGAAATATAAGCTGTCTTGTAATGAAATATGGAGGCCCTAGGGCCTTTTTAATTTTGTATGATTTTTTCCACGCGCCGGGGGTGTGGCACGCAGTTTTACGCTCCCGGGGATTCGAGTAAGCTCCGCAACGTGGCGCTACGTTGGTTAGCGATGCTTCTCCATATCGCTCTGTCACCGGAGACGATCTGCTGGATCTTAGCCATGGACAGGTTTGCTGTAAAAATCGGTCGCAAACACTACTATGTAATTAGACTAAGCTCTATTTACTTCTCGTGTTTGGTTAGTTCACAGTGAAGTTGTAAAAGGTACTAAAGTAGCGTCTGCTGTTTATACAAGGCCTCCCTGAGAGAGAGAAATGTTACAGAAAAACGGCTGTAACACTTGTTTTAACAAAAATATAGCGAAACGAATTATTTGAGAATTTTGAGGAAGGTATGTTCATGTGTCTTTTTATAACATAGTAAATCACCATGCATGCCCCGTGCGCCATGGAGCAATACATGACTTCGCTGGTTTTCCATCGGCACAGCAGTGGAAGGGCTCCAATTTTGTTAGTCGCTTTTAACAGTGGCAGCCATTTTTTTACTTGACAACTACAAAAACGGCGTCTTTTTTCTTGCAGAATGGGGCACGTAAGCGGTAACGTATGGAGCTCGAATAATGTCCCACCGACACGAGCGCGTTGGCGGGGCGTTATTCGAGCTCACCCAAATGTTAAACCAAAGTTCGCGATCTGACCAAAGTGGGGATCGCGCGTGGCGCACCTTTTCCGACGGTGCGCGGTGCGTGCATGACGAAGGGCTGCAGGGCGGACCTGTGTGGCCGAGACGTCCAGCTGTCCGGCAGCGAGCGCATCAGGGAGAGGGCCAGCGCGCCCACGAACAGCGCCGAGGCGAGCGCCAGCACGGCCACGCACAGCGACCGCCCCCAGCGAACGCCCTCGTCGTCCCACTCCTCGGAAGAGCAGGACGCCGCACCGGCGCCGCCGTGCCTGCCCGCGGGGACGGCGGCCAACTGCAGCGACATCGGCGCCAGCTGCCGCGACGGGCCAGCTACTCTCGGGCCGGCAGATGTGGCGGCGCTATGGCTCGTCGCCGCCGTGTCGGTCTCAGAAGAGAGCCACCGACGCTCGCGGTGCTTCCGCGCTCCTCGCTTCTTCCGGCCCGACAGGTACTTCTGCCAGAAGGACACGATCTCGTCAGTGTCCTCACTCAGCGTTGACTGGCTCTCGGAATAGCGGCTGTAACGCGGCATTCAGCCCCAATATGTGGTCTCGCTTGTGATCAGCGCGAGTGGAGAATGGCGCCCCCCGAAGCCCTGTGATGCTGATGCTTCGTCCGTGATGCTTCGTCTTCTTCGTTGGTACATCATGGCACTCAACCTTCGTGTAAATGTTCATTGGGTATCGAAATTCGCAGGCAGCATTTGAACGGTGCCTGAGTAACGATCCGATTCACTTCTCCATGTCGAAATGACGCGGGCTGGTGGTATAGATGATGCCAACTGCGTGCCCTTCGCTGCGCTCTGTTGCCGCTTTGAGCCATTAACGACGAGGACGACGGCCAGTTGCATTGCCATGAAAACTTGTGTGCTTACAGTTTGTTCGAAGTGGGCACATGTTTACCAACACATTACTGCGCTTTCGCTTCGCCCTGTGGGCCACAGCCTTCTATCTGCGATCAACCGCAGCCCAGCGTGGTTTCCGCCCAAGAAAACTCGCATGCCATTCAACTTCTTCCCTACCCGCACTCTTTCCTTCTTGGACACTGGCCAGGTGGGTCTTGGAGGAAAACATTTTGTCGGTCGCCCGAGCCTCCACGGAGGGGTGGCTGGACTTGATCCTACCAACTAGGCTGTGCTGACCCGACATCTGAGTTTACTCCCTGAGGGAATTTATTGCGGCCACTGCACGCAATCGCGTCCCCGGGTCATGCGCTCCTTTCCGTCCCCGACCCCCCCCTCCCATTTCTCGTGGATGAAAACGCTGCCGTACGTCCATATCTTCCCCTAACCTCCCCGGACCTCTGAACAATGAAAGGAGGCGGTGTATCGCAAATGCGAGGCCACATGCAGCCACCGCCACATCGTCTGTTCCTCTGCGCGTAACACCGATAATGTGGGCGGACAGCGGCTGTTTCTTACAGATTTGGTAAAGCAAAAATGGCACGTTGTCGGTGCCTGCCCGTGCACATGTACGAGAATTTATAGGTCATGTACTGAGTATACTCAACAGACGGCTGCATAAATTTATGTTGTTGTTGTTGTTGTTGTGCCATCATCTTACCGCGGTAGTTCGGTGAGAGTGTAGTTTGTGTGCATATATCTGGTGTTTATCTAATGGTAAATCAACGAGCTCAGCCGTGACCTTCAATAGAACTTGTGCGTAAAGTTTGAACGTCATGCCCGATGAAGTCAAGCAGCGTCATTCAGAGCCCGGCCATCGATGATAGGAGGTCGGGCCTGCCGAATGCACCTCTCCGCCGTGTGACAGCGTTACACGTACGAGAAGCCATTCGTGTAGCCCGGATTCTGAGAAACAGGGATCTGGTTCACAATAAGGCTCGACGCATCGCTAGAGTGCGAGCTATGTGCGATAAACACGGTAATAGCCAAATTGAACGATACACCAACGCGTCCCCGTATCCGCATCGGCCAGCCCATGCTGTGTGTGAAAAAAATGCAGCAGTGCACGAAATGACCGCTCTCACAGTACGCACAACATCTGCAGAGGCTGCAGAGGAAGTGGCAATTGCCCTAGCCGCCACGACGGGAGACGACGCAATCACAGTGCTGACACACTCCCAGGCAGCTTGCCGTAATTACCTACGGGGACGCATTTCCAAAACAGCGCTTTACATCCTCAAGAGCATCCCCCGACTCCCCGAAATAAACCTCGTCTGGGTACCTGGACATGAATTCCTCGAAGCTAATGAGGCGGCACTTGCCGCTGCCCGAACGCATACACACCGGGACATTATCGAAGAGGGAACAACTTCGCTTGTTGCCCCCAAAATGGACCCGCTCACGAATAACGCCAAAATATTAGCCCACTACCGTCTCGACCGAAGAAAATACCCGGACCGCACCCAACACTATCCAGAGATGAAGCTACCAGCCTGAGAAGACTGCAGAAGACGCCATTTACCCAACTCAATACCTGGCCACCTGTAATTTCTGTCCTTCTCCTGGCACCCTATATCATCAGGTATGGTAGTGTCAAAAAACCCCGCACCTCCCTCCCAACCCCACCCCATCCTATGAGCAGTGGATGGCTTGCCTGACTAGCCCGGACCTCAGGATCCAGCAAGACCTGGTGACGAGGGCCCGGACATCCAGCCGCAGCCAGGGTATCCTGGACTAAGGATGCCCTCCACCGGGCGGGCGCCCTAACATCTGCGCCTCATGCTCGCAAATAAAGATTTATCAATCAATCAATCCATGCCGGAGATTCGTAGCAAGCGGTCAACACCAATCCATATTTTCCATCAGGAGGTTTTTGTCCTGCTGCACGACGAGACGGCTGGCCTCCTGCAGCTCAACACAGACGGTCAGTGCAACCATCCATGAGCCGCCTGCAGTGCCATGGAGCGTGGCGCCAGTCAAGTGTGCTGCATGCCATTCCCCGCCTCCTCCACTCATACACAGCTGGCCGGGCTGCACCTTGCTGCAGACCTGCTCCTGGAGAAGGGCAACCAGATTCAGGGAGCCGTCATCCTCACCGACGCCCAGCCCGCTCTCTTGCGACTGCGAGCGGCGGTCCAGCCATCGAGCTATAGCGGCTACGTGGAGCGGTCGCTGGCGGTGAAGCTTCATCTGGTGGAGTACCGTGGTTGTGACCTGTGGCTCCACTGGTTGCCATCACATGTCGGCATCACCGGCAATTGGGTGGCTGACGCCCTGGCCAGAAATGCTGCTTTCCAGGAGGGGGTCCCTGCCTCCTGTGACGTGAGGCCCTTCGACACCACACAACCCATCCACCCATCCTGGCGCGGGAGGTGGAGACGATGCACCCGGACCTCAGAGTGATCAGCGGCCAAGCTCCACACGTCCTGCCTGGCCGCATCAGCAGGGGCGCCCGCTCCATACTCCTCCGCATGCGGCTCGATTGCTGAAATGTGGCAGCCCGCTTCCGCCGACAAGGCCGCCGGTTGTAGCCCACATGTGCTGACTGCCCAGAGCCCGAGGCACTGGAGCACCTGGTCTGCTCCTGCCTTCCGCACGATGCCTCGACAGCAGAGCTTCGGGCCGCTCTCCAGCGCCTCGGGCTGCCCAGCCACAACTATATGAACCTGCTTTTCTCGACGTGCCCGAATTCCATCACGCGGGAGGCCTTCTGACTTGTCCTGGCTTTCCTCGAGGCGACCAAACTCATCAAATGGCCGTAGCCTGCCGGCCAGCCTTAGCGGCTGACTTCGATGTGTTTCTTTCTCTCCCTCTTTCTCTATGCCCCTTTGTTCTCACCTCTCCCCTTTCATTCCCCCTCTCCGCTTCCCCCGGACTGTGTTGAATGCTGGTGAACTCCCGAATGAGTTAAAAATATCCCCAGTCCAAATCCCTCACTCATATTGCAAAGGCGTGGTAGCGCCAACAGAAACAAGGGTGAAGGGTCGCTTCTCGCAGCCTGCAAGTTCCATTAGGCTGAAAGTTCTTGCAGCCTACTATTAGCGCTACCACGCTTTTACGCAAGCTTCGGTGTCGTTGTTGCAGTGAAGCTTCTGCAAAAGGGACAAGAGGAAGGCGGCCAGTGTCTGAAGAGCCGAGTGGAAGACAGGGAGGGTTGGAAGTGTGGAACAAACGCATCCAGCTGAACTCAAATATCGGTCGGTCTGTCGGTGGGTTCTTCTGTCGGTCGGGCATTTAATTTTATATTTATAGATTGTTTTCCAATTACAGTCTATTGATGCCTTTGGCTCTGTGGCTTTTCACAACGCCTCCGGTTTCGCTAGTAGCAATTTCATTGAGCTTTTGCAGTTTTACCTTCCTTATTTTTTGATAACTTTATTAATTTATTAAAGCGACATTTCACCGAAACATAATCGGGTGGGTATTAGTTTTTGTATCGCGCCCAGTTTAAGCACCTGTTTTTTTTCGTTCTTGGACTAATGCATTGCGGCTTGCATAGACTCGACCGTTTCTATCAACATATTCAGATATTAGGATGATTTTCTCGTTTTGGCGAGGGGGCTGCTTAAGGAAGACAGGCGTGGTTTATTTAAAGATGTTCTGTTTCTCCTCCAGAGTGAGTAGAAAGGGTTAGGGTTTGCTTATGAGAAGCCAGAGAAGGTTCCCTTCGCGTTACTAGATATTTGAACCGCTTTACAGCGGAACTGTTTAAGCTTGAAGTCCATCCGTGCCTCGCGTCGCTTAACACTCAGCGCAGCAAAGTCGAGAGGAGGAAAATGCTAGGCCAAGAGGTGTATGCGAAACTGGCGATGAGGCAAGGAGGCGACGAGGAGGTGTGGGGAATGCGCGTCATAGAGAGAGCTTATTTATTCGATGAAAGCCGAGAGGTTTGCCGGCATGTTCTCAGCGACAGGCTACTCTGCGGGGATGGTGAGAAGGGAGTAAAGGCCCTCAAAGAAGTAGGGCAGCGATTGGCTGCACCTAGTTATGACATGCGTTCTGACTTGTAAGTGTTCTCCTAGTCGAGAGATGTACACTCGGCGGAATCAGTGTCCGATACTTCGATAAGATGGGCAGAACTTAGAAAACACAAGTTAAAGCTAGTAAAGACCAGCAGCTCCACTGTTTCCTCAGTCTTCGGATATCGATAGCGAACGAAGCGGAATTTTTTAGACATAAGTGTCGTCTGCAAGTCTTACGTCCCTGGATGGGTGAGACCTTTACAGGATTTTGGTTCGGATCACATTTAGATCGCGAAATGTGGATTAAATACCTTAATTATCAGTGGATCAAATACCCTTCATAAGCCCTGTGCCCGCAAAGAATCAGCGTGCGAAGGCAGGTCCTGCGACTGCGGTGTGCTGGTTTCCCGGACCAGACGATGGTGCCTGTCGCCACACACACTTAAAAGATTCAGACACCGGTGAGCCGGCTGCCAGGGACTGGCTATCCATGACGAAGGAGCGTCCTGTGGCTCTGCCATATATGCACCAGACGTCGCTTGGGCTAAAAAGGGTGGCGAGTAGGTGTGGCATGCGCGTTGTTTTTCAGCTCCTGACAAGTTGGGACGGATGTGCAACTTTTCAAAGAACACGAAACAGACGCAAAGCTTTGATGACGATGAGAAAACTTTATTTTGCCAAAACTGGTGGAGGGAAGGGGACGAAAGGGGGCGTTCGACGGTCCTTCCCCATCAGATGGCCAGAAGCCCGTGAGCCCTAGCGCCATCTGCGGCCACTTAGACAAGGCTGCGTTGAGTCTCTCGGCCGGAGCTGAGTAACACGGCCTCCCACTGCTCCAGAGTAGTTATCACTATTGTTTGTGACGTGTGTTGTGGTTTCTCGGGACTGGCCCATACTATGTGCTGCAGGTTGGCTGGTTCGGAGCACCATCTACATTGCTCTTTGTAAATGTCTGGGTATAGGCGGCTGTAGGCTACGGGGTTGGGAAAGGTGTTGGACTGCAAGAGTCACCAGGCTACAGACTGCGACCGACTGTAGTAGGGATGCGCTGCCGGGTATTTCAGGCGGCCTAAGCGATAGTGAGCGGTGATGCCCCTATGTGTCACAAGCCTGTCCCTGCCCCCCGTATGTAGCGATTTCTAATCAAGATCGAGGCAGCCCGGTAGCTGAAACCTCGGGCCGCTTCGTGAGCATGCTCATTACCTGGCAAGGGCGAATGTGGTGGCCTCCATATAAGAAGGACCTCGCGGAGTTTTCACCCAGTAAAGGGTTGAAGAAGTCGCTGCACTTGGGGTGGAATTCTACCCTTCTCAAAGTTTCTAATGGCTGTTTTCGAATCAGTCACAATTATTTTTGCGGGTGTGGAGGATATGGCAAGTGCAATGGCTGCTTCCTCCCCGGTCTTTGGGTGAATTGTACAAACTGAACCAGAGGCAGTTGAATTACCCTGCTGATCCACAGCCACTAAAAAACACCTGACTCACTTCGCCGAATGAAAGATCAAAATTGTATGCACGCGACCTCTTGCGTGCGAAAGATGCTGCATTGGCCATACCGGCAGCTGCCTTAAAAGGACACTGAAGACAGCCGGGAAGTTGTTTTGAAACGTTGAAACGAAAGACAGACCTTCCCGTAGCCATTTTAGCGTTGATTCGGTGCCGAAATATGTCGTGATTAGTGAGAAATTGCTAATCAAAAAGCTCATTTCCGTTTCTCATTTCCGTCGTAGTGATTCCACGTACCAAAAAGAGGCTGCCGCAGCCGCTGTTTGCGTTACGATAAATATGAAGCAAGGGAACCAGCGGGGATGTATAGCGGTGAACAAGCAACCGAATACAACGCTTCCACATACCAAGCGGTTTCGTCAGTTTTGGTCAAATCAGTCATGCTCCCCGAACTACCCCGTCAATTGCTTCTCCGGACTACTATGCAAAATCTTCATGGCACCCGTGATCAGCATTGACGCTTTGTTCAAGAATAACATATTGTCCTTTTTAGGTCCCGTGACAGTTGGCGTCTTACCATCCGCTCGTGCGCAGCACGCCTCCTCAGATATCGGTATCGCCGCAAGCCTGGACGAGCAGCGCGATCCAGCGGAAGCCAGGAAATACGTTGCGTGGACTAGGCGTTGCGTGCATTTGAAAATACTGACTTTTACTGAAATAGGCGTCCCAGTGTTGTTAAGCGCAGAAAAATGCCGCATAGAGTCACGATAAAAGTGGTTATACACCCAGTACTGCACAAGGGTCAGACAATTATATGGTCGAGTATTGTACCATGTATTGAACCGAAACCAAAACTAGCCTGTTGGAGTTTGGGATCGCCGGGTGATCATCCACGCTCAAAGATGGCACTACGAAAACTCCCAGTTGGGTTTTATAAACTTGGGAAGGCATGCTGTTAAAATATTTGTTCCACAATTTTAACCATTTTTGGTGTAAGTTGTGTGGTATGGCCAGTGGCGGCGACAGCTGTCTTCACGTTTCCGCTATTTTCTACCTTATTTTAGGAAAGCTACGCGCAAGAGTGTTGTGAGCCTCGTGCGCTGGTACGGTGGCGCCTCTGGCGTGCTGCGTTTAGCGCCATCTTGAGGACAACGAAGGTATAACTTCTTAATTCTGCTATTGTCAGCACGAGAATGAACAAATGGCCGCTATCTTGTTACATTGAGATTTGAACAGTTAAACGGTACTTTAATAAAAGGAAAATGGTTCGCAAGGCATTACTTTGCGTTCGGTGGGGTAGAGTTTGGAACGTCCAACACACATCATGTACTTAGCACGGACAAGTACTGCCACCCCGCGGAGCCCCACGTAACCAGTAACGGCTTACTCACAACGTTGCCTGCATGCGTGCCTCGCCAGTGAATACAAGCTATATAAGTGCGGGATTGTCTCCGCGCTGCATGCGGACACGTTGTCATTTCGCAACAGCTTCAACTGAACACCAGCGGCGCCGACCTTATGAAAGATAAAAATAAAAAGACGAAAACTCGTGAGCCCACCTACGAGAACAACAGGACTGCAGGTGTGTGTGTGTGTGTGTGCGTGTGTGTGTGTAGCCTCCAGGAAGCGATACTGCGGGAGAGTAGGCGAGTGGGTGAGTGAGTGGATGAGAGTGTTAGAGTAGGAGTGATGGCTCCACCAATCCATAAACTCCTGTTCTGTGGGGCCCCTGGCCCCGCGAGAGTATTCGACAATAGAGGCTTCCCAACCAAGGTCCAAATGGCGCTGGAAACGTTTTCATTTGTTCGGCTTTAGGTCGGGGTCAAGACACGATTGGCGTTGGCGGACAGCTTAGTTGAAGAGAATACCGGCGACGCGACTTCACGGTGCTTGCAGAAGCAAATTTATCCAGTGTAAAGTCCACTGTGCGTTTTCGGTGCCAGGAGTGTTCGTTCTGTGTCGGCGAATTGTTAATGTTAATGCGACACCAAGGATATAGTGCTTCAAGAGCCCGAAGATTCAGGGTTGTAGAGGCAGGTATTTCAAAATACAACTGCGCAGAAAAACGCTACCTAAATCTTCCGAAACTTCGATTAGTTTTTATTGAATGCGCCCACAAAATATTTTTTTACGCTTTTTAAAGCAAAGCTTTCTACCTCAACCAGCCAACGGTTCTTTCGTGTCGTGCGAAAGAAGAAACTCCCAACGCGGCTAGAGAACTGGAGGGCGCTTTTCACTCACGGAGCAAGGGGCGTTAACGGAGCACAGTGTAGGTGGCGCGGCGATAGGGCGCTATCAACCAACGTTCCCCGTGCTCACCCCGGCGGGCGCGTCGGCGGGACCCTTCCGCGGGCTTTGTCGTGTGGTTTAGCGACGGTGTTGGGCTTGTTTTGGAGCAACTTCGAGTTCATTGCACGCTTACATCGCACGGCTTGTTCGACAGCACCCCCTGGGTAACCCGGACCGACGGAATTAAGGGATCGTACGGCAAGGATACGTTAAAGGATTGGTTTTCAGGGCGGGAAAACAAAATGTAGTGACCACTTAGACATCTGGCCGCTAGAGAAACGCCACCTTTTGCGCAGAGCTTGTCACGAATGGGGCTGGGTTTTCTAAATTGCTGAATACGAATTCGGTTGTGTTTTCATAGGTTTTAGGAAAGACGAATGGCGCAACTGGTTCTGATGTATAGTGAATACATAAGCTCCCTCGGCTTACAAGCAATTTTCAAACTTACTAAACAAACTAGTTTAAATCGGTATAAATGGGAATCACTAAGGTCACATGCCGGATTGTTTCGGTGTCTGCGCTCGTGTCGCGCGGTGGTGTAGCCCCGAGCTAGCACATCAGGATGGCTAGGTTCCGCTGTCTCGCGCTCCGAATGACGCTCCTCGCCTTTTCCTTTCTGCCGACGCACGGCCGGGCTACAGCGGCGGCGTCGGCCGCTGCTGCGTTTGTGACGGCGCTCCGCGAATACCAGGTAATGGCTGGCAGAATCTTTGGTTTCACTCTTTCTATAGCCACGTGTGTGAATTCAAGTGACGTCGCATGTGCAATTGTTGAGGGGGTCGTTCACAGCTCTGGTTTTTAAACTCGTTCACAACATCGATTGCCCCGCACGGGGCACCTTGAGTAATCTTGGTGACGGTACTGGCGATACCGCGGACCCCGAGCCCCCAAACATAAGCTGGATCCAACCGTGGCGATGTGTTTATAGGTGGAGGGTTAGAAACCACGAACGGTGGCCGTCGGAGCCCAGGTCAAGCTCCGGCGGATGGGCTCCCTGTCTGTTCACCAGGCAGGGAGCTCCGGGACCTCTTTGACTACCAGGGTAAGGTCAAGGAAGAAAGTACCCCCGTCTCCCTGCTTGTTCCTATGCCATATGGATAAATCAAACCCCCCCCCCCAGACGTGATCGGCCCCCTAAAAGGGGCCGCACCGAAGTATCTTTTCCTTCTTTGCCTTCTATCTCGCTCCCAAAGCCAGATAACTACCCTCGTTTTTTGATCATGGAATCTGTGGACAAATCGAAGCCGGTTTCCTCTCAATCGGTATTTCTTGTTTCTAAATATCTTGAAGGTATCATCGGCAAAACATATGACGCCAAAAAACTCAGAACTGGTGAAGTGCTAGTTGAAGTTAAAACCAAGCAGCAATCTACAATCCTCCTGAAACAAACCCGCATGGCAGATCTGGAGATCAGGGTCACACCCCACCGCAGCCTCAACAGTTGTCAAGGTGTGATCTCTGAGGCAGATCTCCTAACCGAGAGAGAGACTGATCTGCTCGAAGGCCTAAAAGAACAAGGCGTGACAGCACTAAGGCGCATCGTCATCAGGAGAGAGAACAAAGAAATAGCCACCAAACATCTGATCCTTACTTTTGACCGCTGCACACTGCCCGAGCATGTCAACGCAGGTTTCATCCGTTGTTCTGTCCGGCCGTACATCCCGAACCCGAGGCGCTGTTTCAAGTGCCAGAGGTTCGGGCATGGTACCAACTCCTGTCGAGGCAGAACAACATGTGCCAAATGCGCCCAGCATGATCATCTCTCTGACAACTGCACTGCAACCACCTTTACCTGCCCGAATTGCCAGGGTCCACACGCAACATACTCTCGCGCTTGTGAAAAGTTTCATCTTGAAAAAAAAATCATTAACCTTAAGATAACCGAAAACATCACCTTCCCAGAGGCGCGAAAGAGGTTCGCCTCCTTCCCTCTGGGCAGGTACGCCGACGCAGCTCGCCGGGGGGCGGAGCGGCGTTTGGTTTCGGCGGGGACCCAGTACCGCGAGTCGGACTTGGTCCCGCCCCCGCCCCCCCCCCTGGGTTGCCTATGGCAGCCCAACCCACCTCCGCACCGTCCGCTCACCCAGCAGCGGCTGTCTGTAGTGGCAACAACGTCTGTTGGGGATGCCGCTGCATCCTCTGCTTCCTCTCCACCGGCCCAAAGCACATGCAAGGGCACGGAGATGGAGACGGAGGCAGTCGCAGCGACCCCCTCCCCCGCCTCACTGCCTGTGCCACCTGTGGTGCTCCCCACGCCTTCGGCACTGGCAGCGCAGGCAAAGAACACCCGAAAGGGTACCACGTCAAGGGGGCCCAGTCCGCTGGCCACCCCCTTGCCATCAGATGACGACATGGACGTCGAGCCCTTCCGGCTTTCATCGCAGCGGAAGGAACGGGCTGCGACGTCCAGGTCAGTAGAGAAGGTCAGAAAACCCCTTCCAAGAGTGCAAGCCCCGAAAGACCCTACATAAATAATCACACTCCAGTAGCTCTAACACATCATAATGGGAAGAGAAAACATTGTTCAATGGAACTGCAGAGGCCTTCTGAATAATCTTGACGACGTGCATGAGATTCTGCATGCCAATCAGCCAAGTTTAATGTGTGTCCAGGAAACACATCTTAATTCCAAACACACAAATTTCTTGAATAGTTACCTGGTATACAGGAAAGACAGGGATGGCTGCACACACTCTTCTGGCGGTGTGGCCATAATTGCCCGCAAATCCTTAGCATGCCACCCTGTCACCTTGAACACTGTCCTTGAGGCTGTAGCAATTCGAACAATAATATTTAATAGGTTGATAACGGTATGCTCCGTATACATTCCTCCTGATGTCTCACTCTCGAGCTCTGACTTCGAGGCGCTGGTTGACCAACTGCCCGAACCATACATCCTTACAGGCGACCTTAATGCTCACAACTCTCTTTGGGGCTCTTCCAGAACGGATGCCCGAGGTCGCCTGATAGAGAAATTCCTTACATCTTCTGGAGCATGCCTTTTCAACAATAAACAGCCTACATACCATAACATAGGACATAACACATACTCATGTCTTGACTTGGCTATTGGTTCTGCAATTCTCTTTCCATGTCTCGAATGGGGCGTGGGCACAGACCCATATGGTAGTGACCATTTCCCCACTTCATTAACGCATATAGGTACAGGCCCGAGCAGTCCATCTTCCCATAAAAGGTTTAATGAAGCAAGAGCTAACTGGAATACATTTACAGAGACATCCAAACTACACCACACATCCATAGGACACCTACACGTCGAAGAAGCTACCCAACTGCTCACGGCGCACATCCTCGACGCCGCCGAAAGGTCCATTCCCCACACCTCTGGTGCCCCGCGCAACCAGCGGAGGCCGTGGTGGAATGAGAACTGTAGGCGGGCACGAGAGGCCCAGAACAAGGCGTGGGGTATCCTTCGTCGGTACCCCACGTCGAGTAACCTCCTCTTGTTCAAACGGGCCAAGGCGTTCGGAAAACGTGTGCGCCGTGAGGCAAAACGCGATAGTTGGCGTACATTCATAACATCAATTAACTCCTACACAGACACACGGAAAGTATGGACACGTATACGCAAGCTAAAAGGACAACAGACACACAGCCTGCCCCTGGTTAGCACAACAGGGGACACTCTGGAAGACCAGGCTGACACACTCGCACAACACTTCCAGCACGTGTCCAGTTCAGCACACTACACGAACACTTTCCTGAAACATAAAGCCTCTTGTGAAAAGAAGTCCCTACACGACAACAACAAATCACAGACTTCTTACAACTCTCTGTTTTCACTACATGAGCTGAGGGCTGCTCTGAGCACGTGTAAACCCTCAGCTCCAGGCCCAGACAACATCACATACACAATGATACAACACCTGCACGCAGACACTCTTCTAACACTCTTACACCTCTATAACAAGATTTGGCTTTCGGGGCACATTCCAAACTCTTGGAAGGAGGCTATAGTTGTAGCTTTCCTGAAGGAGGGAAAGGACCCGTCGTCCCCCTCAAGTTACCGTCCTATTGCCTTGACGAGCTGCCTGTGCAAGCTCTTCGAGAAGATGATAAACCGCAGGCTCGTGTACTTCCTTGAGTACAACGGTCTTCTCGAGAGCTGCCAGGCAGGCTTCAGGGCGGGGCGATCCACGAATGATCAACTCGTAGCTCTTGAATCTTACATTAAGGATGCCTTCGTGCATAAACAGTATGTCGTGACTGTGTTTTTTGACCTCGAGAAGGCCTACGACACCGCTTGGCGCTACGGGATCCTCAGTGACCTGAAGTCTTTCGGTGTTTCGGGCCATATGCTCAACACTCTGGCTAGTTATCTGTCCCACAGAACGTTTCGCGTGAGAGTTGGTAGCGCACTGTCAAGGATTCATGTGCAAGAAAACGGCGTGCCCCAAGGTGGAGTTTTAAGCTGTACTCTTTTTATAATTAAAATGAACTCTCTTGGGAAGGCATTGCCACCTACCATTTCTTACTCTATGTATGTAGACGACGTACAGATATCTTTTAAATCTTGTAATATATCAATCTGTGAACGTCAGGTCCAGCTTGGTGTTAAAAAACTTGCCAGCTGGGCAGACAAGAATGGTTTTAAAATTAATCCTGGAAAGAGCTCTTGTGTTGTATTCTCCAGGAAGCGTGGGGTCCACCCGGACCCAGACATCACTCTTGCGAATGTGCCTATTCCTGTAAACAAGGAGCACAAGTTTTTAGGCATTTTATTCGATGAAAAACTTACATTCATCCCTCATATCAAACAGCTCAAATGTAAATGCCTAAAATCAATGAACATTCTTAAGGTTCTCTCACATCAATCTTATGGGGCCGACAAACAACTCCTGCTGCGCCTGTACACGGCGTTGGTGGGGTCTCGGCTCGACTACGGCAGCGTCGTGTATGGGTCGGCGACAAAGACCGCACTGAGAATGCTCGACCCAGTGCTGCATCTTGGCCTTCGCCTCTCATGCGGCGCTTTCCGCACTAGCCCTGTCGAAAGCCTTTATGTCGAGTGCGACAAGTGGTGTCTAGGGCATCAGCGGGAGTATGTTGATCTGCTATATGTATCTAAGATTGTATCCCTTACCAACCATCCTTTTAATCCTATCATGAACAATACATCAAACTTGCAACTCTTTTTAAACAGGCCATCCATTTCCTTACCTTTCTCTCTCAGAGTTAGGGAGGAGGCTTCTGCACTCACGGTCCCTCTTTCAGACACGCACAAGACACCCATCCATAATTTAATTCCACCATGGCATCTACATCCTATATCATGCGACTTATCATTCACATTAGTAGAAAAAAATAGGGCACCCAGAAGTGCAATTCTGCAGCACTTCCTGTTCCTGCAGGACAAGTACAGGTGCGCAGAATTCTATAGCGACGCGTCGAAAACTGGTTTTACTGTATCTTGTGCAGCGCACGGACCAAATTTTACCGTAACTAAAACAATGAATTTTCATAGCAGTATTTACACGGCAGAAGCCTATGGCATTTTACTCGTTTCGAACCACATCCTCGAACATAAAATTCCAAAGTCCATCATCTACACAGATTCTCTAAGCGTTGTACAGGCACTGTCATCCGGAAAGTCATCTAAAAACTATGTCATAAATGCTCTTTTCAAGGTACTAATGTCTGCATATGCCTCAAATCTTGAAATAACTATATGCTGGGTACCAGGGCATTGTGGAATCCCTGGCAATGAGGCCGCCGACCAAATGGCTGGTGATGCTGCTCTCATGACTACAGTTGACGTTACAACAGTACCTTACACCGACCTAAAGACACGCATCAGACGACAGCTTCGTAACACATGGCAATTACACTGGAGTCAACAAACAGACAACAAACTACACGTAATAAAACCACAACTTGGACGCTACATAACTGACTCACACAACAGATACACTGAAGTCGCCCTGGCTAGGCTGCGGATAGGCCACACACATGTTACGCACTCCCACCTGCTCACTGGAACTTCGGGACCCACGTGTAGCAGGTGTGGAAAGGGCCTATCCGTAGTCCACATGCTAATCACATGCAAGGCACTTGACACAACACGACACAAACATTTCCCTGAATTATACAGACGACACATTCCTTTGCACCCATCATACTTTTTAGCCGACGAACCAATGTTTTCTAGTCAACGTGTTTTTAAGTTTTTAGCTGAGGTAAACTTTCTGCAGCTCTTGTCATATCATGTGTAATCACCCTGGCCCTATACACCAGCCATCTCCATTGTCTTTTGTTTTGCATCACCTTTACTTTTAGTCACATGTTTTAGTACTTATGGTCTCATCATAATTCAGTAACTTCTTCTTTGGCGCTCTTTGCCCATAGTCGGCCTTGCGCCAATAAAACCCAACTATCATCATTTGGCGCTCTTTGCCCATGTCGGCCTTGCGCCATTAAACTTAAACCATCATCATCACAACATCGATTGAAGCGAAGTTTTTGTAAATGCTTTCATAGGTTGATAAACGCGTTCTTATCATGCGAATATTTGTGGACGTAGATGCGCGTGAGGTAGCTTTAGTGAATGCCTCTAAACGTTTACTTACCTTGTTGTTAACCCTTGTATCGCGCGACGCCACGGGCACGGATATAGTAGAGCGCACAGCGGGAGGAAGAATTGGTTCCCCCCGCATTGGCTGTGCCGATGACAAAACACCATTTGGAATAATGGAGATCGTGTTATAGCTGATAGAGTTGTACGTGATGTTCGTGTAACTACACGCCAGCGTGAGTATAAGTGTGCTCGTGCATGTTGTGTTTGTCAACAAAAATATTTAGCTCACGTTTCCTTAGTCCTGCTGGGCTTGAAACGCAAAGTAAAAGTTGCACACAGCACCGAATGTTTGAGATATGTCAGAGTCATTTAAATGAAATTGTTGATTCGAGTCTCCGAATCGTGGCTGGTGTGTGTCCATATGCTTATTGTTTTGCCGCTGCGTATTGTTCCGTCTTTTTTTTTTTGTTTTAAGGCTATCTTAATATTTTGCCGGCATGTCATTTTTTTGCAGCGATCGCACGCCAAGTAGCGTGCAGATACGCAAATGCAACTATGGTTGTGTTTTTTTTTAAATTTCGCCTCGGGTACCATTTCCTTTGTGCATATCGGCGTCGCAAGCAGCTGATCCGTGTAGGTTTATTCTACTTTGGAAAAAGCCCCGCCACCACTACCAGGTGGCGCCACATGTTTACTTGAAACTGCAGTGCGCGAGGCGCAGATTGACGTTCTCGGTGAGCCAATCTATGCTGAGCAACTTAAAGGGACACTGAAAGCAACTAGAAAATTGGGCTCAGGTGAAAGTTTAACTGCCGCGAATCCCTCTCAGCGTTTATTGGGCGACGAAAGATGATTTAATTGCCAAAACAGTTGCCAATTAGAGACGCATTTCATCCCTTGCATCATTTCATGACGTTTAGATTTACGTAAACGGAGGCCGGAAACGAGCGAGACAGCGGTGTGGACTTGCAGGAATACTAAAACCTACTAAGCAAATCATCGCGCCCACAGGATCCACTAGTCGCGCTCTCAGTGCATACGACAGAACAACATGTGACAGGAGACACCCGGTCTCCAATGACTTGGAAACGAAACTACGTGCTGCAGAATGGTTTGGGCATATTGGTACTCACAATCGCACTTTGCTGGTGCGCACAACGTTGTGTGCCCTGATATGAGGTAATTGTCGCGAATAGCGACGCAAGGAAGGAGCCCGACAGCCGGTCGCCCGTTCGCTGGGCTAGTCACGCCGAATTGCTCGAGGGCAAGGCGCGACCAGTGCCCGTGCCCCCGTTCCCGTGTAGCGGCCTCTTTTAAATGCAGAGCATTTCAGTAACTCATGATGTCACCCGCGTTGACGTCCGTAGTCGTAGTCCGCACCCCTCCCCCTACACTATATAAAAGAAAATACTATCCGGCGCCAGGTTTGGATCCCTCGACCCTGCGGGCGGAACGCAATGTACATGGTGCTCTACCCACTGCGCCACAAAGCCGACACAGAATGGGACGCGACGAACGCGCCTTATATCGCTGACTCATTCAAATTACTGCTGACGAGCGCTCTCTCGTCAGCAGCTGCCACAAGTGCAACAACATTAACGTAACGCAAACTACTTAACGTCGTGCGCCCCCGGAAATGCTCTGCATTTGATCGTGCCCCTCGCGAGGGGGATGTTTCGCACTTGATCGCACTTCCACTGCTCTCTGCGCATGCGCCCCGTCGCTACAGCAACGGAGGCGCGTCGTCTGCTTCCACGACGCCGCGGCGCCAAATTGAACGGGCGGTGAGCGGTGGTGCCGCACGCCGCTCGTCGAAACGCGCCGTCGGAAGCGAGAAACGTCGTCGCCACATCTACGATCGAGATAAATAATGCAAACGTAAAGCGCCAGACCTTCGGTGCATTTACCTCATCCTAGCCATTTCATCTCTCTCTCTCTTCTTGTTGTTTATCACTCTTTATTTCCATCATCATTGTTGTTCCTCAACACCCTCCCCCGCCGCCGATTCTGATGACCTTGGCGGGTTAGCCTCAAGAATATAAAGCCGCTGAACTGGACGTCTGATTTCTAGTCCGGAGGAGACGCGCAGACGACACGACCGTACGACGCCGTTGCGACCTCAAAACGTTTCCAACACACGGCCTAGTTGCCACAGCATTGGGGACGAGGTGTCGTCCTGGATGACCACAACGTCGCCGATCTGCACATCGGGTATGCATGGCGATGCAGCTTCGTGTGCAGAGCGCAAGAGAAGTAGGTACTCTCGGCGCCACAGGTGCGCCATGATTGCCCGTCGATGTCGTGCTCGACGTTGCATCTCTCCGCTGGCGGACGTCGGTTCGTGCAGTCCCAGCCTTTGTGGCAAAGAGGTTGTGCGCCTGCCAATTAGTAAGTGAGCCAGGGTCATAGGAGATAGCTCTTCAGCATCTCCTGCTAACGGAGTCAACGGAAGCCTGTTGACGGCCGCCTCTACTTCGCAGAGAACCGTCTCAATCTCTTCCGGGCACAGTCGACTACGTCCAAGAACCCTCCGGAGCCTTTCTTTTGTGATCCTTATGAGCCATTCCCACAATCCTCCCCACCCCACCACGGTGCCCTTTCGACGATAAACGTCCACTGAAATCGGTGGCCGCTGCAGAAGTCGAGGACGACGGCCTGAGACATGGTGTGGAGAGACCTGGCGCAGTGATATAATGTAAGGGCGTTGCCGGAGTATATCGTTATTGCAACTCCACGCCGGGATATAAAACGTCTCAGAGCCAGCAGAAACCTCGATGCTGGCATACCAGATGAGAGCTCCAGGTGAATGGCCCGTGTGACGGCGCAGGGGAAGACGACGATGTAAGCTTTCTCATTTCATTTCATTTCATTTTCCTTAAAGAAACCCAAATGGGGGTATTGCATAAGGGGTGGTGTGAGCAGAGGAAACAGATTTTGTAGCCACAAAACAAGGATTAACAGGACAAAGAAGTCGTCACTTCGGCAGTAAATGAATTGGGGCTGGTGATGGCGCCAATTTGGGGGGAAGGTCGATCCAGTCTTTAGCAGCGCGTGGAAAGAAGAAGGCGGCGAAGGTGGTGGTGCGGGTGCGGTAACTTGAAACTTGAAGTACATGACCGGCGCGATGAGATATGTACGTTGGAGGGGAGATGCAAGGTGCGCAGTTGAGTGAAGAATAAAAGAATCTATGAAAAAGAGAAAGGGTGACGATGCGGCGGCGAAAAGGGAGATGCTCCAGTCGTGATTGTGCTTTTAAGGATGAAATGCTGATATCGTAGGAATATACAGAATGCATGAATCTGGTGGTGCGATTTTGGACAGCTTCAAGTGTGTTGATAAGGTGTACTTGGTGTGGGTTCCAGATGGCGCATGCGTATTGTAGTTTAGGAAGAATAAGGGATTTGTACGCGAGTTGCTTGATATGTGGTGGGGCATGGCGGGGATGACGGTTGAGAAAGCCAAGCGTTTTATTGGCTGAGGCGATAATGTTGCCTACATGAGCTTTACATGAAAGATCCTTGGACAAGGTAACACCAAGGTATTTGAATGAGGGAACTAGGTTTATTGTGACATTGGAAATCTTGTACGGAAAGGGTAAAGGATTGTGCCGGCGGGTAAAAGATATAACTTTACATTTGGCAGGATTAAGTGTCATGAGCCACGAATGGCACCACTTTTGAACATGATGAAGGTCCTGTTGTTGGTCTAGCTGGCCGGAAGTGTTAGCGACGGGGCGGTATATCACGCAGTCATCAGCGTACATACGGATACAACTTGAAACATGCAATGAAAGGTCGTTGATGTAAATGAGAAATTGAAGGGGGCGAGGACAGATGCTTGTGAGACACCAAGCGTTACTGGATGTGAAGTTGAAGAATGATGATTTACTACTACAAATTGCGAGCGGTTGTTTAGAAATTGTCTTATCCAGTTTAGAATATTCGAGTCTAAGTTGAGCTGAGAGAGTTTTCGTAAAAGGCATTGGTGGGGTACCTTGTCGAAAGCCTTGGCGAAGTCGAGAAATATGACACCTATTTGCAGTTTAGCGTCAAGGTTAGAATGGAGGTCATGAATAAATCTAGCCAATTGAGTTTCACAAGAAACGCCCCGACGGAAACCATGCTGGGAATGGAGAAAAAAGTTGACGGAGTCTAGAAAATTCAGTAGTTCGGAATAAATGGCGTGTTCCATGAGTTTGCAGGAAATGCTCGTAAGAGAGATGGGACGATAATTGAGTGGTGAGTTTCTATTACCTAATTTGAAGAGTGGAAAGACCTTCCCCATCTTCCAGTCGTATGGTAAGTCGCCTGTGGAAAGGGACTGCGAAAAAAACACAAATATGCCGCTGAAATGTGCGCAGTGTCTTTTAGCAATTTCATGTTTATGTCATCGATGCCGGAAGATCATGGTTTGCAGTTTTGGATTAAAGATACAATGACATCTATTAAAAAAAACGTTAATAGGGGGCTGCAGGTAGCAGTAGCTTCAACAAGAAGAAAACAAGGCACATCGCTTTCTTCAGTAAAGACAGACGAAAGAGCGGTATTAAAAAGATGCGCAGATTCAGTATCGGGGACGACTTCACCGTTATCGCTTGCGAGTGGGATCATGCGCGGTTGGTCAGGGTTTATCACCTGCCAGAAACACCTCGAATTATTGTTTAGCATGCTGTCCAGGGGCCGAATTCTCTAAAACGACGGGGCGTCGCTTTGAAGCGACGGGTTAGCGCCATTGAAATGCATGTGTTGTGGGGTTGGGGCGTCGCTTTGCGGTGCTCCTCATCAGGGTCGATCCTGAGAAAAGCAGTGTGGAAAGGGCGCGAAGCGACACCTACTGCCCCCCGTCGTTTCGCTTGTCACTTCGCGCCCTTGCCACAGTGCTTTTCTCAGGATCGACCCTGATGAGGAGCACCGCAAAGCGACGCCCCAACCCCACAACACATGCATTTCAATGGCGCTAACCCGTCGCTTCAAAGCGACGCCCGTTTTTTAGAGAATTCGGCCCCAGGTCGCTGTTGATGAACTTGTATTTCGCTTCTTTTATAGCGACAAGATAGTCGCTCTCGGCAGCATAATATTTCTGCCATGAGCTAGATAATGTATATTATTTTCTTTGGCAACGCGAAAGAAACGTTTTTTTTTTATTTTCCAGTCTTTTTAAGGATTTAGTAAACCATGGTTTCTGCCAGTTGACCCGAAATGTTTTTTAGGTACGTGCTTCTTCTTTAGAGCGGTTATTTCTTCTTTAAAAATCAACCAATTGCAGTTTGTGGATCGTTGGGAAAATTTAATTCAAACTCTGGAAGAAAAGCAGCAAGTCCATCGTTAATAGCCTGATAGTTACTCTTCTCGTATAATGCGATCGTTTTCTTCTGGGTAGTGCGGGAGTTAAGCGCGAATGCAAAATCTGCATGTATAAATTTATGGTCGCGTATCTCAGGCAGATAGGATATAGAAGACAGTCTTTGAGGGTGCTTAGTTAGTGTCAGGTCTAGAATGTTACAAGAATTGCGTTCAACACGTGTGGGTAGCGACACTAGTTGGGTGAGATTATAATTATGACATAATTCTACAAATTCCTTGGCGTACGCGAGAGAGACAGTTAAAAAATGTTCGCTGTTCCATTCGATAGTAGGGAAATTAAAATCACCGGAGATGAGAACATTAGCATTGGGGTGTTTGGAAGTTAGCTTATTTAGCAGGTTACTAAGTTGCTGGGAGAAGTGTGGGTTACTCTGCGGTGGTCTGTAACGAACTCCTAGAAGGACGGATTGAGGTGATGCATGCACAAGTATACACAATATCTCAAGGTTGGATGTAATGTCTACAACCGAACAAGATAACTGATGCTTATAGCGACTAAGACACCGCCACCTCGGGACCCAGTGTGGTCTTTTTGGTACACATGGAAATTTGGCAGGTCATTTAGGACTTCTGCGTCTGAGATGTCATTAGTGAGCCAGGTCTCTGCAAGGATCAGTAAGTTGCTATTTGATGATAAAACAAAATTAGATACGAGTTCCCGCTTGGGGAGAAAACTACGAATATTTGTGGACACTGCGGAAAGGGATAGTTGAGTTCGGATGGAGCTAGGTGAAGGAGGGACAGGAAGGCGGCATGGCTGCTTTCACTTCTTGGGAAGCCTCGTCAAAACATATCGCTTTGAATCAATGAACAAGGTTTTACAATGCAAGAAGAAAGGCACAGATTTAGTTTTGGCGAAAGCGACCAGTTGTTTGCGGGCGTACGAACCCGACGTGAGAAATCTTCACCGACGCTAAAACTTGTTCCTTTATATTTGTGGTCTCTCTACCTCACAATATGCATAATCCTAGCATTGCACAAGGCAGGCATTCATGCACACTGCGAGGAACCACCGTGGGTTCGAGCTAGTTGAGCACGCTCACGATACTGAAACGCCGTCGCGCCAACTTAACACCGCCTCTGTCGGGCAGGTGGAGAAGGGGGCGACAAAGAAATATGCCCAGGGTACGGAGGGAAGACGCCTATTTTATACTAACGTTCTAGTCACATATTTTACAGACCCAATGGCATAATTTACAGCACAGATACGTACTTCCCGTTAGGTGAAAGGGGCGATGGGGCGCCACGCGCACGTGTGCGCGTCGTCGGCGCAAAACCACTGGGCTCTTCGGAGCGGGCAAATACCGGGGTGCGCGCACGTTGTGCGCGCGCCCATCGCCGTGCTGGCCAGATCGGCTCGCAGCAGCGAGAGAGACGGGGCCCATTCGCTCACAGGCGCGTACCGCACGGCGTGATCGTCGAGTGGTAGGTACGGCCTTACTATATGCAAGCGTAGGGGCAACAAGAGCAGCCTTAGGCACGGGCCGCTGCCGGAAGGGCTGGTGGGCTTTCGCCGGCACAACAGAGTTGCAGCCGGCTGGTAAAGAAAGCGTCACATACCTTCGGCTAACGCCTTCGGCGTCCTGGAAGCGTCTCCCCGAACGGACCCCCGCGCAGGGCGCGCGTTCGCGTCCCGGCGAGGGTGGTGTTCGGGAATCGTTCAAACGGACCAATGAGGTGAGGTTAGCTTGACTACCAGGGCGGAGCGCCCGGTGCGTGACAGTGTTTTATAGCCGCAACGGCAGCCTTCACCTCAGGCCGGAGTTTAAGACGGATCGGCTGTGCACAGTGGCGCCGAGACTAGCCGGCATCACGGGGAGAGAGGGGAAAAGCGCCGCGCACCGCCACAAACCCAGTGATCGCGCAATGGCTTGGGCGTCAGGATCCCCACAAATTTAGGGCCTTGTGAAAGAATTGCGTCTGTGGTTTTGAAACCTGCGAACTTTAGTATTATGGAGCGGGGGCTGTTTGGATCGTGACTACCGAGTCGGTGCGCACATTCTATTTTTTTGGGTCTATAGCCATCTCAAGGTTATCGCGACAGTGACTGATAACATGTTTTTCTGATTCCGCGTACGTTTCATTTGCAGAGGGGTCCGCAAGGCCATAAAAAATGAGGTTATTGCGTCGCGATCGGTTTTCTGCGTCGTCCAAACGTAGCTCAAGTTGCATGGTTGATAGCATGCGCCGATCTAGTACCTTCGTTTTTTAACGTTTCTAGTTCGCCTTTCATTGGCAAAAGATTTTCATAATGATTTTTGAGTTCAGTCAATCTTTTGCTTAACTCGGAAATGCAATTTTTCGTAGAGACCAGCTCTTTCTTAATGTCTTGAACATCAGTGATCAGTTTCGATTGACCAGAGGAGATCTTCACTAACTCACTAACTCGTCAAAAATTTCATTGAGATCGGGGCCAGGATTCGTCTTGATATCGCCAGAGAGCAGCAATAGAACGGAGAGACAGGCACGAAAGCAATCATCAATAATGGCACTGCAACAATGCGGGCTCAGAAGCTGTACCAGACTTATTCGTTTACTCATTCGTTTACTCGTTCGTTCGTTACTCGTTCGTTTAGAAAAAAGAGTGCATGGTTTACTAACCTGCATTGAAAAAGTCAGCGGGTTAATGGACACTGGTGTGGTACAGCCACCGAGCCCACAAAGTGCTGGGGACGGGAGTCGCGGGGTGCTGATGATGTCGCCGATGCTGCAGGCTTTATGACGGGGTCGAGTTCTAGGCTGCAGTGCAATACTGCTGCCACCAGGAATGTCACGGGGATTGTTGTCGATCTGTTGGCGCCACAGTCCACTGCAGCACAAAGGGTCGCAGTTGCACAGTTTGAAAAGGCATTCCAGGGAGCTTTTATCATTGCCGGGAGCAGTAGACGGGGGATAATTGATACCAGCGCCTGCATTGCAAAAGTCAGCGGGTTAATGGGCACTTGTGTGGCACAGCCACCGAGCCGGATGCGACGACTGGCAGTATAAGGGCTCGCAGAAGTCAATGCCAACCACGGAAAAGAGGTCAGCTTCGGTAATTCGATTTCGGAGATCTTTCGTCCTTGAGCCTACGTCGGCGGCATGGCAGGCAAGCATGTAGAACACTTTTCACAACCTGACGGCCCTTCAATATCCTAAAGTTCTCCCGAAGTTCACCGAGTGTTAGATCTACACCGGAGTGTGTCAACCGCTCATTCGTGTCTGCTATTACGAGACGCGTGAAGTCCCCTGTGTTCGGCAAAACGACTGGATGACGGACATTCATCGGGGACTACAGTTCTTGAAGGCGGCGCCCGACGCGGATAAGCCCATCTTCGTCGATGAATGGGCGAAGCAGCGATAGACGGGTCGTCGCCCTACTGGGTTGGTTCCTTGCCAACGCCTCTAGCTCCTGCGAAAAGGCTTCTCTCTGAACATGGTGAATCCAGTAGTTCTCTGCTTTAGCCAACTCTTCAGTCGCCAGCGGCCCGGCTGTCGACTGTCTGCCTGTAGTCGCGTTGTTGTAGAAGTGGTCAACCCAGGCAGTTACCCGGAGCAATCGGGAGTATTGGCTGTACCGGTCAATTTGAAGCGAAGGCTCAGGATTCACGCTGCCGATTGCAAAAGCAGCATTTGGAACGGTTTGCCCCTCGTCGCTTTCGCCTAAGATTTAGAAATGTTCTACTGGTCATGACTCTTCTGGCAAAGCAAGCCACGGCGGCCCACACCACCAAAGTTGAGAATTTCTGAGAACGGATGCTGCTAAACCGCGCGTGAGAAGGTCAGCAGGGTTGTCTTTGCTTCGGCAGTGTTGCCAAGGGTGAACCCCCGTCAGCCGCTGTACCTCTTCGACGCGGTTTCGGATGAAATGTGGCCATCGACTAGGTGTTGCGGAAATCCAAGACAGCAATCTGGGCGTCCGTCCAGAAGTACAGTTTTGTGGTGGCCCAACACGGAACCTACCTCGGATAGTTACACAGCCGCGCTGCGGCGAGACATGCTACCAACTCAAGCCGTGGAAGGGTCATGGTCTTGATGGGTGCTATGCAGCTCTTGCTCATGAGGAGGCTTGTTTCGTACGAATTACCATGATATGAATGGTAGCTAACCTATACAGCTGCTCCATATGCTCTGGGACTAACATCGGCAAAAAAAATGCAACTCCAGGCCATCTCTGCGATCGCCGTTCCTGATGCACACCTGTCGTGGCAGTCGGATTACCTCTATACCAGGGATCTCGCTGCACCAGAAGTTCTAGGCAGTAAGTTGCGCCGGCGGCAAAAGTCCGTCCCAAGGGTGGTTAAGCTTCTACAAATCTTGCAAAATCAGCGTTGCACGCACTGAATGTGGGGTTACAAAGACGAGGGGATCGTAAAGTCTGGCAAGTGACTGCAACATTGTTCTCTTCGTTGCCGGCTTCGTCGAAATGAAGGCCGCAATCTTGATTGTGCTCACCACTATTGTGTCGTCCGATCTGTCCCATGGGAGCCCAAGGACCTTCATTCTATCCGGATCCCCCCCTTCGGTCTCGAAGGCAACTCCATCGGCAAGAAACTGTTTCATTTTGAAGGTAATAGCGCACAGAAACGGGGACAAAGAAAGGAACACACGGACAAGCGCGTTCTATCAACTGAGTGGTTTATTAGAAAAAACACAGACTTTTATACCCTACAACACTGCGCAGATCAGTACAAGAACCCATCACCGGCACACATAGCAAAAAACGTGTACACTCATCAATTCACACCAACGCTGATAGTAGCGACAGTTCCTTATCTAACAATGCTACTGAGGAATGGCTTACACAATCTTCTTTTTGGCGGGAAATATGGAACGTCTCAACGATCTCTCTTGATGTTTTATTGTGATGCTTGAACAAAATGACAGTGTTGTCGAAGCATGGTGTACATCCACACGCGTTGCAATGTAAAGCCAAATGTGTGCACGGGCGTCCTTTTAAACTAGATAAGTGTTCTCTCAGTCTTATATTTATACACCTTCCAGTCTGACCGACATACACATGACCGCACGTCATTGGTATCCGATACACGACATCTTTTATACAATCAACAAATTGCTTTCCATGTCTTACAGTACACTCATTCTTGCCTTCATTCTTTCCTTCTTTTTCATAGTTTTCTTTGACCATGCAACACACACTTCCTATTTTGTTCTGTGCAGAGAACACCACTTTTACATCGTAATTTTCTGCCACCTTCTTAATTCTATGGGAGAGTCCATGCACGTAAGGTATTACAGAAACCTTAGACCGTTCCTCTCTGGGCCTGCTTGCTTCCGTCGTGCGCTGTTTTTCCTGTTTTAACTTTCGGAGCAACCGGCCGCACGATGCAAGCAAAACATTTTGCGGATAACCAGCGTCCCGCAACCGGCGTATTTGTTGTCCGAAAGCGTCATTCATTGCGTGACAACACGACTTAAGCAGGGCAGATCTTAAGCATGACTCAGCAATCCCATTCTTGACCAACCGCGAATGGTCTGAGGCGTAGCTAAGCAGAGGCTTTCCCGCACGGGGAGTGTTTTTTCTAATAAACCACTCAGTTGATAGAAGGCGCTTGTCCGTGTGTTCCTTTCTTTGTCCCCGTTTTTGTGCGCTATTACCTTCAAAATGAATCAGTTCCAACTAGGCCGGCTCGCCGTGATGCAAGAAACTGGTCTCGCAAAGGTGCGTTGGATCCCCACTTGCGTTATTCCATGCCTGCATCGGTCATGATGGTTTTCGCTTCCGTGTAGATTTTGTGCGCTGCTGCCTCGTTGTCAGCACCGACGACCAAACCATCCACATAGAAAGAACAAAGAAGGCTTGCCACCATTTTCGGGAACCGCTCTTCCGCTCTTTGAGCGCCAGCAGATGATGACGCAGGGTGGCTGCCAACAGGAACGGGCTGGAGGAGGCGCCGAATGGCACCCTTGTCATTTGCCACCTTGCAATAGGCGGAAATGGTTCACCCTCGGTTGGAAGGCGCTTAATCCATAGGAACGGCAGGGCGCGTCTGTCTTCTTCTCGTATCACCATTTGCAAGTATGCCTTATTCATGTCGGCTACTAGCGCCACGTGTTGACCTCGAAAAGCCAGAAGTCATAGAAGGTCCGCGTCCAAATTTGGTCTCTTTAGGAGCACGTTTTTAGCTAAGGATGACGCGTGCGTGCGGCGAGGCGTCGAAGACGACGCGAAGTTTAGTAGTGACTGCATCTTGTCGGACCGCTCCATGATGCGGCATGTAATATGTGTTCGGCGTCCCGCGTGTTCCTTGAGTGGGTACTCGCTCCGCATGACCCTCGTTGAAGTAATCACGTATTGTCTTGTCATACTGTGACAACAACCCCGATCGACTGCGGAAACGCCTGAGCTGCATGCGCAATCGCTGCTGCGCAAGTGCATAGTTGTCTTGGCGGGCCTCCAGTCCTGGCTCTTGGATCACGAGTGGGACTTCGTAGCGTACGTCCTGCTTGCGGATTTCCTGTTCAAACTGCTTCGTCGCCTCAGCGTCTAGCCTAAGACCTCCTGACGTTTCCTTGAGGCCAATGGCTTTTAAGCGCCACAGATCTGACGGGTACATCCCCTCGTCGGAGTTGCTTCCCGATGGGTCTGCCAGAGCGATGAAAATTGCGCAGGATGGTTCGCATGCGCCATGGCTGCCGTTATCAAGGTAGGCTCCCTGTACAGTACACCCGAAGATTGTTTCGGCTGCCGTGAGATGCGGGGTAAGGCGTGATATTCTTCCCGACAACACCTTCCAGTACGAGTCGGAGCCAATGAGGATGCTGACTCGATCCTCCATGTGGGTGTCTGCCAGCCGAATGTCTGGAACAGCCAGGTTGCGTCCTGCCAGCTTACTCAGGCAGGCAAGCATGTGGACAGATGGACTTGTCACTGCACAAATTTCGGGGACCTCCAAAGCCTCGATGATGATGCGTCTCCCGTCGTGCTGACTCTTCAGAGTGATTGCAACGCGATTGCATCGCACGGATGACCTCGGACGGCAGTCTCCGAAAATAACGAGCGACAAGTCCTCGACACCCCGAACTGGGCAACGCAATGTAGGTGACAGGTCACGTCGAATAAACGTGCGCTGACTGCCGGAATCCAGCAATATGCGCAATAGCAGCTTGTGGCTGGCTCCAATCTCCCACGCCCTCCCGGTTTGCAGGAAGATCCGTGGCGCTCTGCAGTCCCCAGACGATGCGGACGTGACGGTAGAAGTTGCCTGTACGTCGTTCGGCGCGCTGACTTGACCCGCTCCGGCCGTTCAACCTCGCCTATTCACAGCTGCCTCCGGCGGGTGTGCTATGTCGCAGAGAACCGTGAGATGCCCTTGGGAGCAACGGACGCAAACCAACGACCTCGACACTCTGCAGCACCGGGCAAAGTGACCCTTCGAGCAGCAACGGAAACAGCGTCCACTGGTTTGTAATTTGCGGCGCTTTTCTTGAGGCGACATCTGTACCGTGCACTCGCCTATGCAGTGGTCTGCTGCACATAGAGGGCACTACCGCTGTGATGGTTGTGACCGTCGTTCTGCCTTTGTTGGAGGCAGCGAAGCACCTGCTAGTAAGGCAGCAGCCGATGGAAGGCCTGAATCGGAAGTTGGGGCCACGCGCTTAGCGTGAGGGCGCCACTCTGGAACCCTGGGATGGTCGAAGTGGCCTTCCTCGCGGGCTTCTACCTGGATGCGCAGAAAGTCCAGTATCTCGTCCACTTGCTTCGCCATTTCCGACGAGCTGGCTCTCTCGCTGACTTGCCTCGCACTTTCGGACGAACTGGCTGCTCCGTCCGACGAGGATGCCTCCTTAGCCCCCTGCCGATACAGGATCCCGAGGTCAGGTGGCAAGGACTTCATCAGTACACGGTGGAAGACCACCGCGTACTCCGTCGCCGCCACCCCCAGACCATTCAGCGCGTTTACACGGAATGATATCTGGTCGTAAAGGTCTCGGAGTTTTTCGACCTCTGCAGAGCTCCGCACAGGGGCCAAGGCGAGCAAGCTGTCAATATGGTCCTCAACGAGAAGGTCGGCCCGGCCTAATTGGGCGGTGAGGGTGCTTATCGCCACATCGTAGTTGGGCTCCGCGAGTCGGATCCCTTCGATTGCCGCCTCTGCCTTGCGCGTCAAGTAAGATGTCAAATACTGGAATTTCTGGATTCTAGCCAAGGCGGGATGCTGTAAATGGTGGCATCGAAATGGTCCCAAAATGCTTG